>NC_073696.1:48984735-49726157 GCF_029784165.1 Wyeomyia smithii
CGCATGATACATTCTATCGAAAGTGATGTGGGATCAGCCGCAATTTATCTCGCCTCGATTACCATCCCACAACGGTGCAGAAAACGACAGCGATCAACAGTTCAAACCACGGCTGAATAAACCGAGAGTGGCGGTCTTCAGGATTACGCCGGATTAGGATTAGGCGCTGTTCGTGAACGTGAAATTGGTTTACTCTTGATGGTGACGATGCGATGCGCGATGGTGAGTCAGTGAATAAGGGGACACATATACACACATACACACACACACACGCGTACACGATGATGATGACATGTAAAGCGAAAGTGAAGATAGCATTGCAACAGGCACGTAGTTGGTGGGATATGTCGATTGATCGATGTGGTTAAGCATGGCGAAGAGTTGCAAACGGAACACAAAATAACACAATAAAGAGGTACGGAACGAATCGTAAAGCTTCCATGCTGATTGCGTGTGAAAAGCGATTAAGCTGCCAGTGTAAGGCATCTCCGATTTGCAGGTTGTTCCCTTGATTGCAATTGAAATTACTGCTTGAAAGTGTTTTTCTGTGGATTACTAGTATGGGGTGATGGTATGTGTGGTACGAGCAACGAAATTGTTGCCGTCAATCAGGTTCTGTTTTAGTGGTTTGATGCAAATTGAAAGGAGCTACCAGGTACAGGACGGGTCACTCAAGCAGAAAGAGGAGGTTGGATGGGAAGTTCTTCTGTGGTTTTCGGTTACGTTTTCCAATTTACCTGTTTATGCTGATACCACAGCTTGGGCAGGAATAAAAGTCCTAGAGTGACTGTGTTCGTCAGCTGAGAACGAACGAATAGTGCTAGGAATAGTGTAGACGGGTTGAACTCCTCCAGATACCAGAATCGAAGGATGTAGAATGTAGACGATACTAGAAATTCGATCAGGATTGAGGCCACCAGAAATTGCCGTTCCTGTAAGGGGACAGAAATTGCAAATTTTGATTACATATTAATTTGGTTTCGGTAAGAGCATCAGGTACAACTAAATTCGAACGTTGGCAAAGCGACATACTCTAAATTGCGTGTTCGCATTACGGCTTGCGATGGCCAGCTGCAGACCGAAGCAAAGTATCAGCAGTTCGCCCGCCTCGGTAACGTAGTCCCACTTGAGCGGTCGGCACATGTTAGACGTCACTTGTTCGTCCGTGTTTTCCACCTTCCACACCAACTCGCTGTACCGCAGGAAGTCCATGCTGGTGGCGGTAAAGGCAGCTAGATAGCAAAGAACAGCAACGATCATCGCGCACAAATAGCGCAGCAGATCTAAATCTCTCACAACCCATCGATGAGCTTTTCTGGTGCGAAATTCCACCAGGTGCCGGTAAAGTTTTAGTACGATTGCACCGTAACAGATGATGAAGCCCAGCTCACGGCACCACGGCTCCAGCAGGCAGCGCAAGGTCGACGCTTGCAGAAAATGTAGTGCAACCTGAAAGTTCAGAAGAAAAGCACTGTCATTCTGGAAAACACTTGTATGAAATAATGAATCGTTAAAACATGAAAGAATCTTCACATAGAAGCTTTAATGCTCCATTCCTATATTTATGTCGATTCAATAACCTTACGCAGTAAATCCGCTGTTATCTCGGAATGCCACGGCTGTAGAAACATATTGACTTTTATGGCATCCCCGAGCCGCTAGACAACGTATTATTTTATATGACTTCTGTCAGTCACGGTGCCAACGAAACGGAATAAAATAAAATTATTCCAACAATTGCCTGGCAGGACGATAATCAACTGTTCCATAAATCATTCGTTTTATTAATATGATGAAAAAACAAAAAAAAAACATTCAAGCGATGTTTGTTGTCCCATCTGAAAATACGTTCACGCACGTACAGACAAGCAGCCCGGTTGTTCACCCACAACGGATCGGGTGGTTTCGAGATTTCATTACACTCTTTGTCCCCATCAATCTGGATGTAGTGAATAGCACATCTTATTGAATAAAAGATAAATTAAATCATGGGCTGTCATCGGGCTCATCATTGTCCTTCAGTGGCTGGAACATGAGCATGATTAATTCTCCCGTCGGGTTGGGTTGGGTCCGGTCCCCTGTTCGTTGTTTTCTGCGGGATTGCTGTTTACACAAGTGAATTAAGATGTTTTCCCAGTTTTTGTCAGTTTAAGCACATTTGCTTCGTTTGAAATTGTGATCTATAATAAAAGAAAAATCGATTTTCTCTATACAACATCATTATTTTCAGACTCTACTGGATGCATTGGAGCTAGTAGTATAACTGCTGTTAATGACAAAAAAAGTTCATGAAAAAAAAGTTCGGCTATTTTGGATCTGAAATGGTGAGTTATTCCTTCTTCAGAGTCTTTTTTAGCCTGTATAAGTTCTGAAGTATGTTCCTGAAACCGGATGTCTATATTTCTTTTGGTTTGGTCAACATAAGCCTTATCACAATGTGGACATGCAACTTTATAAACACCTGTAATTTGTCAAATGTATCCTTGGTAGAACCTAATCTTGTTTTAATTTGGTTATTTTTACTACTGTAGATAATATCCACACCAAATTTGAAATTTCCTAATTTTAACAACTACTCTTTTCCGATCTTCTGTTAGCGGTGTGAGTGTTGTATAACATTTCTTGTGTTGGATTCGCCCCTTTTTATCACAAATAGCTTGGATGGCTCTTTTATTATATCCATTTTGCTCACCAATTTCAACAATATATACCATTTTATATTTCTTTCCTTCATAACTTAGAGGCAAAGATTCCATACGGTGGACCATGTGGTAAAAAGCAGCCATTTCATGTTGGAAGGTTGGTTAGAAGTGCTGGGTATTATCCGTTTTGGGTGGGTTTCCTAAAGGTTGCGAATTCAAAGTGGTTGGAGTGTTTAACAATGACTACAAAATGGAAAAGAAAGAGCCTTTTGTTTTGTTCAATTTCCAAAGTAAACCGGATGTGTTTATAAAACAAATGCAAAAATATCATCAACATACCTCTACTAATGGTGGAGTCTGGTAAGGGGCCATCCATCCACATACCACGTGGACAGATTTTTAACAATTTTGTAGAACCGTGGACATTCCACAACCCCCCCCCCCCCAAGCTCTCCACGTGGTTATGAATAGCCCCTAAGAAGTTTTGTTTTAGTATATATTTCAAATGTGCCATAAAAAGATGACATAGGAACGGTGAAAGAGGATTGCCCATCGGTGCTCCTTTTGTTTGATGGAAAAATTTCCCACGAAATGAAAAATAATTGTTTTCCATGCAAAGTCGAGTTAACTTAAAGTAACTACCTACTTTAGTTATCCAAGAGTTGTAACATCGTTGAGAGAGAAGCCAATCTTCCGAAAGATTTATAGCTTCTTTCACTGGGACAATCGGGAAGGGTGCTGTGATGTCAAAAGAAACCATTATCTAGTCAGTATTAGGCTATCAATAATATTTGAGGATTTGAAATTTTCAACAAAATCTTTTGTGCTCTCAACAGATCGACTAGGAAGTTTGTTACGCATTGATTGAAATTGCTTGACTAACCATGTAGCTAATTTTTTTGATCTCTCATTTCATCGTATACATTTGGAAGGACCTTTATTCTAGGAAGAGAAGGGTTTTGAGATACAAAGACTTTTTCAAGCTTCGCCAATCACCATGTCGGCAAAAGGGTTAACTCTCTGTTGCCTATTTGTGCCATTATTAATTTTCACCAACAAGTGTTCATCGTACTAATTTTTGTCCATCATTTTTATTCGAAAACCATTTCTGCAATTTTCTGGCTCTTCGTACCAATTTCACGATACATATTTATTTGTGTGGAAGTTGTTTGGTACAATATTCAAATTTTATCGAACTAGGAATATTACACTGGTCAACACTCCAAAAGCTCAAATCGGAAAAAATGAAAGATTATATTAGCTATTCAATCATTCCTGTGAATTTTGGTGTCCCTAGCCATTACTGTTTTTCAAAGACTTAAATGAGTTTCCTCGTAAACATAACGGTAGAGTAACGAACCCGGCGAGCAATTTCTTTACGACACTCTCACGTAAGTTGACGCGTTTTGGTATTGGTTAGGGGCACCAAAATGCATAGGAATAGCTATAAACTTTCATTTTTTCCGGTTTGAGCTTTGCGAATGCACTTTTTTTTTCATTTTGTCGACCAGTGTTAGATAGTAAATTCAAGCTTCGACGATATATGGTTTATGTGTTATGGATTTTGTCTTTTCAGTTTTATTGGGTGATTGTTATAAAAAAATGGGAATTAAATACCTTCATCTTACTTCCTGAACACTTAAACAGTGATTAAATAGAACAATATTGAAGACATTCCATACAAATAAGCCTAACGGTTTGAATCCAAGTGATTTATTTTTTCCTGTATTGAAAAACGCCCGTTAAATTCCTAATAAGCGTAAGCAAGTGCTATACCAGGTTTAGATGTAATTTCAAGCATGCAAAATGGTGTTACAATGCTTTCAAAACAGCTAGATCAACGGGTTACTAACTTTTGTATCAATAAAATAAAATAGGCTTTTTGAGGATTGTGATGCCATTCATTTGATCGAAAACTTCTCATTTTAAACATATAGTACAATATTTATGTGAATCTACACACTAACAGTGTACTCGAAATTAAGAAATGAAGTGTTGTAAGGCTCTTAAAAGCTGTAAATATGGCAGTATATCAGCAAAAAGAAAGTTTGACAAATACAGTCATATTATAGTCAGTCTAATTTAAATCACATGAGGTGTTTGAGGCACGGTATTAATGTCAATTAGGCTTCAGCTCCATCCAGTCTTTACTTTTTTCATTCGATCAATAAGCAGCTATTGCTATTGCCCTATAATATAAAATTTTTCTATTTAATACTAGTTGGCCCGTAGTGGCTAGCCACTTTCAAATTCGTTTTGAACTATTATACCAACTTTTAATAAAAAAAAGGAAATTTTTTTTTTTTGAAATATCGAGTTGAAGTTAAAGATGTAACTATGACACTATCGACAATTCGATGCAGATGGCCAGCGCTGGTTTAAAACTTTATTAATTATCTAAACTGCGATAAATCCTTCGTTCAGTAGATCGTGGATTGATTGCTTACTTTAAAACGAATCTGCATCTCGCTTTCTCCAATATCTAAAGACTTTTTCTCCATTATTTGATTATTTTCGAAAAATTGTTGTCCAACGATTTAATTTTTTTTAAATTTCATAACTTGAATAATAGTTCATTTTATGTTATATTCAAACTAAACTTACAAAATAACTAAAGATGAATGTGATTGAAAAAAAAAACAATTTACAAAAACCGTTGCTCATGAAAAAATACTGGATTGCTCAAAAAAATATTCACACATGCAAAAGTTTGTCTCTGCAATTTGTTATTAACAATAGCAAAGCATGGAACAACGAAGTACTGTCCTCTTTTAATCATTGATGGGTAGTTTAAGTCCCTCTCTAATAGTCCGATATAACTTCACAAATGATAAATGACGCGCATAAAACATCTGTCATCTGCGTTCCAACACAGAAACCTTTAATAGTGTTGCGTGACAACATAACAATCCTCAACCCATAACCACCACCATTGCCTACTTCTTAGTTTTCGTCTTCTTCTACATAAACAAACAAATATTATTTGATAAAAAATTAAAAAAGTTGGCTTACTGTAGCGTATTTGCTGGATAGTAGATAAACCTATGTTAAATTTTTGAAACTTTGAAAATTTTATGTCGATATTTCAAAATATCTTAAATCAAAACTGTTGATCAGATTTTACATAGTGTTCAAAAATAATGGCCAATAGCTTAACCCGATCCCGGTGCAGAGAAATTAGTTTTTACCTCAAAAAATGAACTTCAAACTCTTATTACTCATCAACTATAAACATAATTAACACAAACTGTATTGCAAATTAAAGATCAATCTGTACCTTACCGAATAATTTCATCGTGAAAATTTCCAAGTATAATTGTTGAACTTGAATCAAAGTTTGAATGTCACTCGTCGGAAATGGGTTTATGTTATACTCTAAGTTTTTTTGAAACAGCTAAAATTTTCACGTATCAGCAAAATAATTATCCCTTTCTCCGTACGTCATGAACGTCGCAGTATACTTAAAGAATTAATTTGGGGTACAATATGGGCAGCGTGTCTTGTGTAGGTTAAATGTCTTTTCTATTTTTAAAAATATCGAAAAAAAATTATATTGTTTTATCATGGAGTACAACTTCTTGAGAACATTTTGGTAAATTTTGTTAGAGCTTTGAGTAATAGGGAGAAAGTTGGATAGATTTCAAGGGAGGCTTGTCACGCGCCATAAGCTAAACTTGAAACTCGATATGATGTTTTGCATAAAATGGCTTTGGTGAGTTACAGCCGGTTTTCTTCAATTTTTTATAAATGATATTTTCAATAAACAAACAACTTTTCGCTATCGAATAACTGTACTATTGAAAAATTACATATTTCGATGCATATAAAAATTGCTACACACTTGAAAAAAACCAAACTGCTTATTTTCTCGAGCAAAAAGGTTTATAATCCCTATTATTATCTTGACTTTTTCATAGTCTATCCTCAATGAACTACAACAGCCATGACATTACAGAACTTATTGGACATGTAACTATAAAATAACGTTCACAATCAACCGACAGTGGTTTGGCTAACTTTAGATTTCATTTACATGCTTGATATAATCGATACTATGTCTTTCTTACAACTTAAAACTGCCTTCCGCCCTTTATTACGTTTTTGGCGGTTTTTGTCGATGCACCTGCACCAGAACCTATAGCCATGTGCTAATTTAGCACGTGTGCCGAATATTAGTTAAGACGCAGTTAGCTTTGATTTCCTTGCGACTAGCTTCGTACCTGGCGAGAGGAGGTGAGTGAAGGACTGAAAGCAAAGGTAACTTGTAGTCAGAACAGGAGTGCTTGCGTTGCTACCCACAAAAAAATAACAAACTTTAGTGTACCTCAGCTCCAGAGTTTGCTTGGGAAAAAGGCAATTTGAGTAACTTTCGTTTGTCGTGCGCGTGACTGAAAGACAAGCAAACTATATATATTCCGATTACCTGCTGAGCAGGCATTTCAAGAGTACAGCCTTTTTTTACTGTCTTCACAGAATACTTTTTCTGCTACCCTCGATAGCAGGGACAGACTGCAGGTAGAACTTTATAATTTCTTGGATTATGGAGCAAGAAAGTTGTGTGTCCCATCTATAAATGGCAACACAGTAACTACCGTGGCATAACGTTGATCTACGCCGCCTGCAAAGTTCCCTGATTCTGCTCCGCCATTTATCTCTTTTATCAAAAAGATTCGCAAGAGCGGGGGCCTAGTGTGGTTGGTAACGTCTCCGCCAACCACGCTCGACGCCTGGGTTCGAATCCCACCGCCGACATAGGTGTCGATGGTTGTGAGGTGGCGTGATCCACGCACAACCAACCCAACTGGTCTAGATTCAATCCTAGCCGACACCGGGAGATTTTCTGAGGCGAAAAATCTCTGGGATCACGCCTTCCATCGCATGAGGAAGTAAAGCCGTTGGCGCCGGTCCGTTAATAAACGGGTCGTGAGTTAGTGTCCTGGGTGTGGAGTCGCCTCCCTGGGCGTCGGTGATTGGCCACAACAGTGGCGGAACTAGACCGACGGAAAATAAGCGAGAATAAAAAAAAAATAAAAAAGATTCGCATGGCAGTATCAAGCGGGTTTTACCCAAGCACACTCTTCACTTTCCGGTAGATCCTCCAGATATTTTGGAAGTTCGTGGACTTCAAGGCAGTGTATGATATAGTCGTCCGAGATCAGCTGCAGCAAATGTTGCACGGCTAAGGTTTTCCAGATAAATTCTTTTGAAGCGCACAGGGGGTTGAGACAAGGAGATGGACTATCCTGCACGTTGTTCAACATTGATCTTGAGGGTGTAATCCGACGAGCAGGTACCGAAACGAAAAGTACAATTTTCAGTAAAGGTAACTAACTTAGGGAATTCGTAAACGACCTTGACCTTATTACAATAAAAAAAACTGTGCAACAATGGAAGGAACCTACACCAGACTGAATGTGAAACGAAAACTAAGTATATGACGAAGGGAGGCTCAAGAGAAACCAACATTCGCCTACCACGGATGGTGATCATGGAAGGCGATGAACTGGTGATTATGGACGACGCACGGTGCTCCCACAGACCGTTATTATAAAAAAATGCACCAAAAAATCTGAGTCCATCATTCGATTCGTTATGACGTCCAGAATCTCTGGTCGAAATTTCAAAATCATTGTACGGTGCATTTTTGAGTAATGCCTTTTTGAAGGTCGTAAAGTACAAAAATGTGATATAAAAACTACGAAATACTTATTGTAAAGCACGTATTTCAACCACCATTTTATGAAATAACTTCCATAATAGTTTCTACACATTCCAAGGGTTATATTTCAAGACATTAACAACTGGTGAAAAGATTTATTTGAAAATCCCACAGTGCATAATGGTCTAAACTCGAAAAATCGTGATCGTTCTAGATTTGACTGTGAAAAGTTGATTTTATGTACTCAATGTCTTTAGCAAAATTGTTTCATAGAAGAAGGCCTTACTATTGGCGTTTTTAGTTTTTCAATCAGTCCACATAACAGTTAGATAAAAAAAAATATTTTTTCTAATTTTCAATATACCAGATAGCTTCTTCCAGCAAAGTTGTGGAAAATTTTAAAATAAAAACAATTGCTGAATACTGCGATGTCCTATCTGTACGTTGAACACAACAAAATAGAGTTTTCTGTGGAACACCTCTCTTTGAAATCCGTTTTTTGTCCATAACTTTTTCTATGATTGTCAAAACAATAAATTTTATAAAGTCTTGAGAGAATCTTGGTTGAATGAATAAAATCTCAGAACATTTTGCATTGTTTTGACCATTACAGACAAAATTATAGATTTTTTTTATAATGTACCGTACGATTATTTTGAAATTTCGACCAGAGATTCTGGACGTCGAAACGAATCGAATGGTGTACTCAGATTCTTTGGTGCATTTATTTTTATAATAACGGTCTGTGGAAGCACCGTGCGACGTGATTAAAGAGTTCTTATATTTTGCATCCCTATCAACCGCTGCTGATAACACAAGAGAGGAGATCCAACGGCGCACTCAAGCTCGAAATAGGGCCTATTTACAAAACTCCAATTAGACCAGTAGTTCTCTATAGACTTGAAACTGTGACATGTTTCTACGGAATTATCTATTTACTGTACATCGGATAAATGAAACAAATCCGTAGATCTACGGGAAAATATGTAGCAAGCCTGTCTGGAGGGATTTCCATTGTGCACCTGATAAAGTTTGGGAAGATGCGGACGAACATGTTTCGAAGATGCCGGACGACAGGTTAAATTGGTTCTCTTCAAGGACGATGTCGATACGCCTAAGAAATGGGGGACGAACAGCTCAGGACCGAGAGACCGAGTGGAAAAAAAAGTCTTGATGTAGCCAGAGACACCACGGCACGGAATAGGCTGCTGATTTATTATAACAGATAAATTAATCTTTCTTATTTTTAATGACTATAATGCAAGTCAAGTCTTTTTTTATGACGTGATGACGTGCGATAAAGTGTGCAAGCGATACAAAATAGCTATTTAGCGAGGCCGACTTATACGTCTTGCGGTGGTGTAATCGGAAACGCATCTGACCGGAGATTAGAAGTTGTGGGTTCGAGTTCCACCTGCTGGACTATATTTTTCGTAAATTTCTAATTAACTATTTCCCCAGTTAGTACATTTTTCAATCGTCAGCTCCACATTTCCTGCTTGAAATAGAGATAAATTAATTTGTATTGTGGGATAGCAAAATCCAAATGAGTAATTGAATATGTATCAAAAACCTGCAAATATAATTTTTTTTCTTCTTTGGGCTTAGTCGTCGTCACAAATTACGTAACGCTAAAAACCTAGATTTCAGACCCCCTTTTCCTCTATGTAACGATAAGTAATGTTCGATATGACTCCCCCCTAAAATTACGTAACGCTGGACAGACATGCCCCCCCTCCAAATTTCTAATTTCGAGCAAACATCACAGTTACGTAACGGTCTCAACTACCCCCTTTCCCCCTATGTAACAATAACTAACGCAGACTTAATAATTTATATTATTCTGTCAAGAGGAAAGCAGGGGTGCATTGCGCATTTCGTTTCGAGCAACTCGAACAAAACTAAATGATCGCTGGTGGGCGTTATGTTTCGTTTTTCGTATTTTTTCGACTTTGCGGGTTAGATGAGCCGAAGGATAAATGACAATGACAGCTCATTTGAGCTCAGAGCAAAACTGGCAGTATGTGACGTACTCGAAAATAGCGAGCTGCACAATGCCACCCCAGTATTGCAAAATTAAACAAGATGGAAGATTGAATGGGCAGCCTGAGAATAAACCCATGCTTAAGTCCTTTGAATAGTAAGATTCTACTATAATTTGAACCTATGACCACCTGCATGTGAAAGTGGATATACAGTTCCCCAAATATATTTTCTAAATATCGATGTTTTTGAATCCAGCTGGGTAAAATTGAGAAAAATGTTCAACATTGTTATTTCCAGAACCAACAAGAAGCCAAGAAAATTACCTCTAAAACCATTTTGAACTCCCTAGTCCTGTAAATCTAGAAAAAGATCTGAAAATCGGTGTCTGACACAGTTTTGAAATATAAAATGGCGACTTTCGGTTTCTGGAATGCTGTGAAAAGCTGAAAGATACATTTAAATATTCCTCCAGGTATGACACCTTGAAACCGAAAACAGGTATACGACGCCTTTGGAATCGCAAGATGCTGGGTAAGGTGAGGTGAGTGAGTATTGGGGAATGAAGGCTTTGGAATATAAAGTGGTTTGAGAGAAAATATTAGAAGGTATTAGAAGTAAGATGAAAAAATACTCTGCATAAAAAAGAGAAACAAACCGCTGTTTAAAGAGAATACAACAGATAAGCAAAAGCAGGACGTTCCATTGCAATTTTCCGACGTAAAAATCATTGATTATATCCATGAAAAAATATCATGATCGTAACAGTTCGAAAATGTACTATAATCGGAATAATTTTTTATATGCGCGATTGCTTCATTATTTAACGAAAGGTTATTTTTAAAAGTTACCGGTATTATCATACAACTTCTCCTGATGAAAATCAGAAAATGTTAATGGCAAAAATGTTATATACAAGCGGCATTCTTCGAATCAATTCCTGTTGCGTTGCAGTTTGCAAATTGTTCGGATAATTAGATACCAAGAGATAGTGGATTTAAAAATAACTGAAATTTAACTTCACTGATGAAACGTAAGAAATGTTGCATCTGTACTTTTGCCAACAGATAATGTGAATGAAAAAAGCTTTATTTTCCTAATTTTAAGATACATTTATTAAGCACTTTTAAATTTTGCTGTTGTTAAAAGAAATAACAATATGATTTCACCAAAATGTAACCCCTAAACGGAATAGTTTCAATGACAATGAGTGTTTTTTTTGCGATGTGATTTCTCTTTAGTTTAGATTTCGATAAACGTAATTAATTAATGATTTCATACGATATCTTAATATTGAATTAATGAAACATGAAAATAGTCCTAATTGTTCCGATCATGATACACCTTCTTGTTTATAAATAATGATTGTCAGTAAAACTTCTTTTTATCGTGAGTAAGTCTTTAGGAAGCAGGTTTGAGTAATAGTTATTTATTAAACTATAAAGAGAAAAAAAACCTTTCTTTTATTTCAAAGCAATAACCAAAGTTCTAACTATCGGTATTCATGGCAAAAAATAGATGAAAAGATAACGAACTAGCAAAGAGCAATATTTATAAGCACAATTGGTTGGTCATCGTCCTTAAGCCGAAATTCCTTTTACCATAACGCAACTACAGGGTACAATAGAGATAAACTCAAAAAGGAGCCCCAATAAAGTTAGATTTCTCTGTATGTTCTACATTATAGTTTAATCCTAAGTGAACAGAAAAAGTTTTTAGTATGATTCATTATTGCTTACAAAATATTAACCAAACAAGATAATAAAACTTGTTTTCGAGTGCTCCCACTATCCTTCCGAAATACCGCCCGCCGGTCCTGGTATGCGGTAGGCACATGAGCCCAGCATCGCAACGCAAACCACACCGGAAAGCGTTCGGTAAATTGCGATGTACGGCGATAAACAAACCATAAATCAAACTTTGCCGCCGGGTCTACGTTGGCTGTATTCGATAATTAGGGGATTAAATATCCGGAAATCATTAGAGGCTGTTTCTCTTCCCGTGAGCTCGAGCGTTGCTTGGGGACGCGTAGATAGCAGCGACCTAGGAAAAACGTTTTGCTGCCAAAATTCGTGCCATTTGGAGCATACTTATTCGCCCCGCAGTACGATTTCAATTCTTCAGCTCTTTGGTGGACGATGTCCTTTGACCGTTTATGGTTTCTATCATAAATTGTTCTGTGTTAGCGTGTAAAAGTGTGTGCTTTGCAAGCTTGTTTATGACATAACCGGCAGCAGTTGCGTCGCTAGGAGGCGCACCGGAAGACGGGGAAGCGTTAGAAACAAACGGATGAAGTGGGGTCAATGGCTCCGCTGGGATGTGGGGGTTTGGTTGCTATTTTCGTGCCTGAGATGGGTCTACTTGCGTCATCGGACTCGGTTACTTGGAGGCGGAAAATAGCGAACCGGGGAGCGATATCGTATTTTCCGATGAGGTCCATTTCTGACAATACTCTAGCTTTCTGTTGCAAATTGCGATTGCCGGAAAGTGGAACAGGGAGTGCAATATTGCGCGAAAGAATGTGTTCACCATAAATTTAATGCAATCGTATGTTAGCATACAATTTACCGGGGCAGTTGGAGCTGCTCCTGAGATGCTTAGTTACTTATAATGTGTAAGTAATGGAATGTGTGCCTCGCTTGAATGATTAATTTAGCGAAGATATTCCTATTGAGATTTCGAACCTATTGAGATTTACGGGGTCTGCTATATAAAACACAACGATACTGATAGAGACAGTCTCCAGTAAACGTTGTGCTGTTTTTCATCGTACAAATTGAATGAAATATTCGTCACTTCCCGTTTGTTGTTTTCTGAATGGCTGAGACATAGACACAATTTAATTTAATTCGATTGTTACAGCTGCTCATTACTGATGGGGATGTTTTGCTATTTCCGAAACCAATTTCCATTAGCCTGCGAGTAAAAAAACATAGCTTGTATTCATTAGTTGAACAACATAATCCTATTAACATGTTGCTTTTGCCATCATAATATTTACTCAAGCTCAGTTCCATTCCCCTTCAGTCTCTGGTATCTCACCTCTGTTGATGGTATTTCACCTACAGTTCTACTGCCGCACCCACCAGAAGGTAGTAACAATTGAATGCTAATATTTACCCATAATCATACAATAGCGAGGTGGAATCGATTTAATGATGGTTCAACAACAATCCGCTGCGATGGACAGCAATACGGGTTGATTCGGATTGGTTTATGTATGTACGAGCAAGGTACAAGCATACATATGACCACGAACTTTGGTTCCCCAGAATGCCTCAATGTTGTCAAAAATTCGAGCAGTGTGCCACCGCAGATTAATGGAAGCAGCAAATATTGCGTCTGGGAAGGCTTAGAGAAAGTGACGGACGATTTCAGCTGTCAGTCAAACGTGTCGATGCTTGTCATTGTCATGATATGTTGGTGACGATGTTGTGGACAATGTAATGTTTATTCAATGTCTTTTAAGAATTGATAGAGTTTAAGTCTAATAATCTTCTGTGACGTGTAAATATATATAGATTTTTTTAATAATATATGTTTTTATCCATGCAATTACAAATCTTTGTTTCGAATTTTTCAATTGTTTTTTTCTTAGATCTTAGAATTTTCTTAGAATTTTTTCTCGATGGACATGCCGTACAATAGCGCGCGTCTATTGAACTGGGAGTAGAACATTTGAGGTAAGCGGTGTCTCAACCTTTGCATCTAAATTAACCCAATAAATTCGCTCAATTATGTACTGCCCTTCAAACATATGGCAAGACAGTAGGAGGTTACGGCTGGCCCCAACTAACCGATTAACCAATTCTGTGCACCCCACCCACTTGAATGAAAACCGCACTTTCCCATTCATAACGAAATTGACGTTAATTGCATACATGCGATAGCCGCCGGGAACAAATCAGTAAACCCATCTGGAACGTAAACCGCCCCGGTTGGAAGTGGCAGCTTATCGATCAAACCTTGACTTGGCGCTCCCTTTTATATTGCTTCTCGAGCTGCTGCGTGTTATCTAAGCTTTCGGACGATTTTAGGCGCTACAGCTGAAAATGGCACTAGCGAGTGTGTCTAGCATCCCAAATGAGGGATGGGCTGGCGGGTCGGAGGGGGCCAAGTCAAGTGGCGCCCAGAATAGAAAGCACTGAATAATTAATTAAACCAATTACTGCTTTAATTGTCCGTCACAGGAACAGATGTACGGTACAGTATGCTGCCGAGTATAATATCAGCATAGTGTGGGGCCAAAATTAGGAAGTCTGACTCGTTAAGAATGGCAAACGGGAGCTTTTTGGGGGCAATTCTCTTCCATTAGATCTTATCAATTTTTCACGCTGCCAGTTTGCCCAACTCCAGCGCAACCCAGATTTAGTATGCCAAGTGCTGACGTATTCCGGCTGTCTGCTGCTGCGAACCGAAACCAGAGTAAGATCTTATCAATATTCTCGGTGGCGGTTTACCAGATTCCGAAGCGAATAAAAAAAGACGAAAAATTGACCATCGATTCAAGTGCCACTACCTACTAACGGGGGAGTTCGCCGGCCATCTGTCCCGGCCTGAACCCACGAAAATCGGATAAAGGTTGATAATCTTGCATTTGTTTTATTGCGTCGACGCCTTCTCATCCGGTGGTTTTCCATATGGCCAGAGTTTGCTAAACGTGTACAGTTGGATTGTTTTTGCCGAGCAGGGCTAGGTTATTTATTGACTTTCCGATTAGGGAAGTGAGACATTTTAATTGATGGTATAATTGTTGATTTGTACAGCTTTGTTATCCATATTTCTTTGTGTCACTAATTCAACTTTTTCCTCAACGAGAAAAGTAAAACTCAGGTAACGTTAAAAAATTAATAAGCAGGATGTACTGTGGAAAAATATGTCGCTATTCTGCTAAACCGAGCGAAACCAGGTACAGCAGGAATGCAGTGAATTTTTCCAGTTGTTTGAACAAAGTTTATCGTTACAGTAAAAGTTTTGATTAAAAATAATAGTTTGGCGGAATTTTTGTTTTGTTTCCCGCGTGCAACTGCATAGCTCAAAAGTTGTGATATACTCCTTTGTGTTTATTTATTGTTTCAAAACCCAAACTACCTCACTGGAGTTTTTTTATGGCAATTTAACCCTTCGTGATTGAAATCATTTAGATTGCTGGCAGCAAAATTCTTGTTATCAATTATGACCTGGCGCAAATATACTTACCGCAAAATACAAAAGTAAAATTCCGAATAAAATTGTCTCTAAAATGGTCCACATCCCCGTCGCAATGGTCTGTAATAGAAAAGAGGGAAAGAGAGAATACAGAAATAAATAAAACAAATAGCTTTCGACTCTATTATCACATAGAACGGCACACTACCTTGCATTTTCGTTGACGGAAGACAATTAACGCTAACACTAAACAACAAAGCATACATGCTCCCAAAATAGCACCAATGGTGGCTTTCATCAGCGTTTCCGTGCTGAAGTCTTCGTCTGGCCGGTTGCAGCTTCCGGCAGAATTGCATTCGCACGCACTCGGGCATGGAATGCAGCTGAAACGATGCGTGAGAGAGAGAGAAGCGAGAGTTGATTTATGATTTAGGGTTTATTAAAAAAACGCAGCTCTATCTATCAAATCTAAAGCGCTATTGTATGCGAAAATTAACTTCGAGCAGTTGCGGATGTTGGATCCACTTTTTGCTCTCTATAAAAACGGCTTATTTATAGCTTATTCCTAGTCGTAAAGCAAGAGTATTTTCAGCTAAAATTGCTCAAATCGGTCTGTCTCGACTGTTTTGCATCGAAGTTGATTTTTATCAAAAATTATGTCTTCTATCAATAGTAACTTTTCGGAAATGCGTATTTAATTTGACCTTCCAGCTGGTTTTGAGGTACGATTCTGGCCTAACAAGCCAGTCGTCGTAGGTTCGAGTCCCGGCTCGGGAGAGACTGTTGGTGTTAGTAGGATCGTAGCGCTAGCCCCGCAATTGTCCTGTACATTAAACAGTTGGCTGCGAAGTCTGTGTAAAATAAACAGAAAATCAAGTTCCGATACGGGATGTAACTTTGTAAACTTTGGCAGGTAGCATTATTTTAACCCGTTAACATGCAAAATCGTTAAAAGCATACAGTGTGTGCAGCTGGGGAAGCGTAAAATAAGCGAACTGAAAAATATGATACTAACTTGGAAAAATAGACCGCATCCAACCGGGACTTGAACCTGCAATCTCCCTGTAAGAGAGATTCGGGGTTCAAGTCCCGTCTGGATGCGGTATATTTTTCCAAGTTTGTATCATATTTTTTTCAGTTAGCTTATTTTTCGCTTACGCAGCTGTCATTTTTTGCATCATATTTTCACTGTTTTTGAACGATTCGTCCTAGCTATTTTTTGACCCTTTTCAAATGTTAGTGAGGCTAATGTTATACAGAAGGCGATATGCGACATTTCTCATGTGAGGAATAATATCAACATGCATGTGAGGAATAATATCAACATGATAAATGATGCGTATCGCGGCGCATCGCCTTCTGTATAACATCGGCCTGGAAATATCTAGTTATTACGTGTTGTTTCGTAAATGACAAACAATTCATTTGGAGATTTTTTAGAAGGAAGATAAGACTAATCCTTGTAAAAACATAGCACTCCGATATGTTTACTTTTGACGTAGCATTACGTTCTTCGACAAGCTTCAAAGGGAGGATGTAAAATGAAAGTTCGAAATTTGCAATATTTATGTCTAATTTCTAAAGCTTATATGGTAACTCAGTTAGTTTTCAACGGATTTACTTCATTTGCGAAGCAATTGATTGGAAAATCGGTTACGTGTCCATCATAATGTAAAAAATTTCAATTTTCAACGTAGATTGTACTATTGAAAAATGTTTATGTTCCAAACGCAGATTTTGACTAATAAGTGCTGAAAACAAGGTCTGGGTGTCATCAAAACCGGAATGCTGTCTAGGGACAGGAAATCGGCCCCGGATGCCATTCTGAATTTCAAGATAGTGACATGCGGTGTTTGGAAAACAGACCAAATTAGCTGAAATCATCTCCAGACGCCGCACAGTGCGTTGAGCCATAGACAAAAATCGTTTTTCTTTCTTTTTCATTTGGATGCACCAAGTACCCAGAAGTGCTCACAGATATCTCTTGGGTTGTGAACAAGTATTGGTGAGCTTTGGGAAGCATCACAAATACTAATACAAGCATAGCAAGCGTTAGCGTCCAGAGCAATCATTAGTTTCACATTTCGTGCTAAATTGTCGCGCGTTTTCTTAACGGTGGTAAAACTTAATTACTTCGTGTATTCCAATAACACAAAATGAAAAGTAACAATCAAGGTTTGTGCAATATATTTCATTGATAGAGAGACTTGGTGTCGATTGCGTGTATGATTAATCGGTATCATGAGTTAGTGAAGGTATTAATCCCTAAAAAAACGCGAACTCAAACTTCGTTAGCGTTTTAAAAAAAGTTCCACCGAGTTCCTCTCTAAAACATACATCAAAAGTTTGCTTGAAGTGTCCTCTACAAAATATATAAAAATTAGCTGCAACTTCCTGAAACTCTGAGAGATTTTTTATTTTTCGTATGTCAATGCCGATCTCTCGTGAAGCGGCAGATGTTTGAAAACTGGTTTAACTGCAATGCAAGCAAAAGAACATCATGTTTATTTCAATATTGTCTTCACCAGAAGACACAGTTGAGCATGTTTATGAAAATTCGCACAAGTTTTCTGCTGTGTATTGTCTGAAATTGAATTCGAAATGGGAGAAATGCAATAGAATAAAAAAGTATTTTATGAAAAAGCATGAAATTTTGTTGCAGTCACCGCTTGCTCTTCCTCGATTCGGTGAGTATAATAATTATGAATACAGCCACATTTCTTCTCGTGAGCGTCCTCAGAAACTTCTTGAAAGCTGCTCAACCAGAATTAAAAAACGGCGAGTTGCAGAGCTCGTTGAAAATAATTCCCCAAAACAATTAGTATTTGCTGCTACCGTTTCGAACAACTATTCCAATTCGTCTAAAGATGACCCAAAACTTGACTTGATAATATAATATGGGTCATGAAGAATTTTAAATTGTTTGTTACTCTGGCAAATAAATATTCAAAAAATAATAAAAATTACACGAATATTATTACATTACACGAATTACAAGAATACCAAAAAAATCTTTTTTTTTGTTATAATTGCGCATAAGTCACTTTAGCAATTATGTAAAAGTAAGTAAAACATAGAAACCGCAGTTTTCGTTACAATATACAACTTTTACAAAGAGATTAACGGTTTCTGGTATAGAATAAGTGCGTTGGCGTTTGGGACAGTTTTGTAATTTAGTGTATCACATAAGATTTTTATGCATTTAGTAGCTCTGAAGGTAACGAACAACTTTCCTTGTAACATCAACATGTTTTATCGACAAAATCGTGTAGTTTTGATTTTTGTCCCGTCTTACCCTACATTCAACGCACTGGAACCAGAATGATGGACAGAGTCCGGAAATCTACACTAAAGTCGTTTTTTACGCGGGGGATACATGCCGCGTAAATAAAACCGCGTAAATTCCGGAATCCGCGTAAAAAAAACCGCGTAAATTCCGGAATCCGCATAAAAAAACCGCGTAAATTCCGAAATCCGCGTAAAAAAAACAGTGTTAATTCTGCATTCCGAGTGAAGGGAAACCGAGATCCGCTTAAAAAAAATACCGCGTAAATTCCGGAATCTGCGTAAAAAGAACCGCGTAAATTCCGGAATCCGCCTAAAAAAACGCGTAAATTCCGAAATCCGCGTAAAAAAAACCACGTAACTTCCGGAATCCGCGTAAAAAAAACCACGTAACTTCCGGAATCCGCGTAAAAAAGCCGCGTAAAAAAAACCGCGTAAAAGCGATCTTAGTGTACTTTGAAATTCAATATGGTTACTTCCGATTTCCAGAAGAAGTCAAAAATGGCCGAATACTAACTAGCATGAGTATTTCTGGAAGCGATATGATGCCCAAAAAGTGAAAATCAATTCCAGACGTCCTTTTGAAATCAAACATTTGTGTTTTTATATTGAGCAATTTATAGCAATCTCCGAATTCAATATTTTTTTAACTGCATTTTTTGAATTGGCGGATACCTCACTCAGGTAATCCTATAGACTAAAGGTGTCATTTTGCGCTATTCATGACGTTGGACTTACGTTTGGAAGATCCCAGTCAATATTTTCATACGTATAATAATGTTTCGATTCCAATATCCGCACTCATATATATCATACAAACTCGCATTTGATGCACAAAAACAGTATAAGCGTACTATTTTGGAGGCGATATACGTACTGAGGAATAATGGTATGCAATATATTGATATACGTATTTATATACGATAATTTCCGATTGAATGTGATTTGACTCCATAATATATGCGATAATAATAAGCGTGGTATACGATTTCGACTTCGTCAAGATATATTTGCGATAATTTTCATACATTGATAAACGATTTGTGGTTGACTGGGATGGGGGCCTGGAATTGAAAATCTAGTAATTCAACCATGAAAAAAGTGGTCAGGGTTTGACCGTTCATTGATCAGTCACTTCTCATCAGAATATAGAGGTTTTGGCATCAATCGATCAGAAAATCTTCCACGGTTGAGTTTTTGTAACAAACAATCAATTGATTGAGAAACCCCATTGAGAAATTGATAAATAACATGGGTGATCTAAATCATACCGAGCAAGCAATCAGTAAAATATACATCCGATCTGACTCTGTGAACGATTTGTTGTTGTTGTTTTACTGACTCCAAGGTGCACGCCACGCCAACCGGAACTCTCAGTAGTTACGTAATAAAAGCTCCGGATTGCAGAAATTTAGTCTTCAATGTATGACCCATTACTGCAGCGAGAGGACGGTTGACTTTTACTGCAAACCTGCTCGACCCGCAGCTGGTAGTGTCAGAATAACGAGAGAACTAAAATTATCCCGTGTCGTCGGTAAATGGTAATCCAAAATGATGCTTAATCAAGCAAACTTGTCTCTATTATGAGAAATATCAATGTATTTTGAAATGCTCTAACAACTTGGAAGTTAGAAGTAATAAAATTATCGTCGGTTATCGTTATATACTAGCATGAGTTTTGTCCGTTAATTATAAAACAATTTCCAATCTGAGAATTTCCGCTTGAATCGTTCTGGTTTCCAGTTTCAAAAAGTTTTGTTTAGTCTGCTGTTTAGACTGCTGAAAAAGGAAAATATACCGACCTTGCTAAATTAATGTTCGTCTTGACAGCATGCTTGGTAGGGTCCGCAATCCCGGGAACGATTTCCCGGGAACTACCTTTTCCCGGGATTCCCGAATCCCGGGAACAGAAATATTTATTCCCGGGATTCCCGGGGCCTCCAAAAAAATTTCGCAAGATTTAATATAGTTTCCCACACAATTTTGCAATAAAACTTAATATACTATCAAAACACGAAACTACTGTCGTCAAAGTGTATAGCAACAAAGTGGGCATTATATGAAGTAAATATTTACTTGAAATGACGCTCAATAATGAAAATTAAATTAAATTGATAAAGAAAATTTGAAACCCGTGCCGTTAGTCAATGAGACCAGAAATTATTAATTTGATGGAACTCAGTTAGCGTATTTTGGGTCGTGACCACGATTTCACACGAAAAATCATCGTTGAGGTTAATTACGTAGACATTCAAATGCTCTTAAACTAACTTATTTAGAGTCGTATTGAAATGATTATTTATTATTCTATCATTTCCTTCCAGTTTGTTTCGATCATTCAAAGAAAACTACCGAAAGGCCAAATAACGTTCTAGTTGAACAATCAAAATTCTTACATGGAATACTACTTTCTAATCAATCAATGGTGATACCAATTCCAAAACGGTTTATTATACCAATGAGAACTAGATGTATTATGCAGTTTATTTTTTGAAAATTATTCGCATCGTGTAAATAGCATATATATTTGATGATATATGAAATATGAAAAAATTGCAAAGAGATTCTGATGAAAACTTGAATGAGTTTTGTTTTGTGATTCGTCTTTCATGCGAATTGATAATGAAACTGTAAACGATTTTTTGATACTTTTTATTAATAAACTTTATTTGAAATCTCATTTTTGCTAAGCCATTTTTTCCATTCCCGATTCCCGGGAATCCCCGGGAAATGAGATTTTTCATTCCCGTTTCCCGGGAAATCAATTCCCGGGAATATTGCAAACCCTAATGCTTGATATGCTCCTCAGTATGTGAGAAGAGCAGAGTGAATATCACCGTTTACTTCTTGTCCAGTATGCGAACAACTAACATACTTGCTGCTTACACCACAGCTGAGCCAAACAAGAGTAGCGACCGCTCTAGAAAAAGTACGCCGCGGTGCACACTGCTGAGATCAGTTCGATAGAATTCGAAGAGCAAACATGCGTGACGGGTAGCTGGATTTTTTTGTTAGTTTCGTAAAAACTTATTTTCAAAGAGCACATTGAGAGTATACAAGCCAAGTGCATCAAATATAACAGGAATTCTAAACTTTGTTTAAAGAACAAACTTTTGATTTACAAACAAATTTTTAGACCAGCAATGCTTTATGCTGTACCGATCTGATTCAGAATAAAATTCTGAAAATGATTTTGAAGCGTCCTCCTTGGTTTGGTACACTCGAATTACATAGACTTACTGGTGTTGAACCATTAGAAGCTATGTCAAATAAAATTATTAACAATTTTTGACAAAAATCGTTGCAATCCTCAATTGCTACGATAAGCTCTCTTTGTAGCCAATAAGTTAGTAATTAAGTTAGTTATAAGTTTACTTCCCCTTCTCTGACAAGTAGGTTTAAATCCCTACGAACGATAAGTCCTAATTGCGAAAGCAAACAAATCCTAACTATTAAAATTACTAATTTTAAATTTAATAATTAAAATTATTAAATATACAATATATATATATATATATATATATATATATATATATATATATATATATATATATATATATATATATATATATATATATATATATATATATATATATATATATATATATATATATATATATATATATATATATATATATATATATATATATATATATTATATATATATATATATATATATATATATATATATATATATATATATATATATATATATATATATATATATATATATATATATATATATATATATATATATATATATATATATATATATATATAACTAATGGTAGCAGTGGTCATAAGCTCCTACAAGGGAAAAAACCTTGTTTTGACCTGGAGCTAACCTAACTGCTTTATTTGCATGATTTTGACCCAGTATTGACTTGGCAATTTACCTGAAGCGCACCGTAAAATTTGTCAGTTTTAACCCACCACCGCACGTGCTTAGTTCGTAAACAGTAATCTGGCATCTCTTTTTTTCTCTGTGTGGACTTATCACTGCGTTCAGAGACATTTGATCTATTGTGATATTGCCCAGGTGTTTTCTTTACTCCGCACTTTATTTTATTGGCAGTATCACTATTGAAGTAAGTGAAACGCTTATTATTTATATTCGTGCTTGTTTGAGGTGTAACCTTTCCTTTTCAAGCTTACTTCTCTAATATACCGAACCTCTCTCTGTCTTACAAATATCGCCAAATTTCAATTCCCTGGAATGAGACTACACCTAACGTTCCTCTCTGGCCAGTTTGAGGGGGGGGTCAAAATCGTTTAAAATCTGTCCACTTGGAATGTGGATGGCCCTTTACTGTGTTAAGAGGAGGAAGGAGTCTTATCGAAATCTAGTTCCTCCTACCAACACCGCGTCACATTCACAATTCCCTCAAGATGCACTTAATTAAACTAAATCTCTTTATTACTTGCGTCGTGAATCGCAATATCGTTTCTTTATTCCTCGGCAGATTTACCCTGACGCAGTGGAATAAAGAAATTCACTAGAACAGACACACAGTAAAGCTTTGTTGTGTAACTATTGAGCATATTGTTCTTTCGTGTGAGAAAGATCACACCAGTTTATCATATCTTTTGAGATATATTTCAGATTCCACAGCGGTGTTTTTTTTGCAAGCTCCTCTGATACACACGATTTGCTGCTCTCTTCAATAAAGGTGCGTCGCTTTGCTCACCAGTGTGAGAGTAGTTGTTTGCGCACTGAAAGATAATCTCCTACACGGTAGTGTTTCTCCGAGTAGAAAAGACAAACCTGCTTGACAGTAAAGCTGCGAGCATTATTTTTTCTAATTCAAATATGTATGAAGTGGAGGCGCTAATATGAAAGAGTTTCATATAAACTAAGGTCGTTTTTTACGCGGGGGATGCGTTCCAAATATGTATGGGCCCGCGTAAAAAACGACTTTTTTGAGTTGCAAATATACCAAAGAAAACCGTCCTAAAACGTTAAAACCTCGTTTGAATATGATGGTGGCCAATCTAGAGACTAAAATTCAATATTAATTGTGATTTTTTTTTTGAAAACTGATATATGATCACTCGTGGCCTAAAACGGCAAACGTGATTGAAATGTGGTCGATATCGATAACCAACCCGCGTAAAAAAACCGTAAAAAGCGACCTAACTGTATTATTTTAGTATGAATCATTGTTTATATCATTTCAACGTTTCACCATTCCGTCTACAATTTTTTTTTGATGGAATATAAGAATACCGCAGTCCTACGTTTGTTTGATCGATGTGACATCTTCGGCAAAGTTGTAAATCATAATTTTGTCTTTCCGAAAAAAATACACCGTTAAAATTTTTTTTTTAGAAAAATAAGGCTGATACAAATTTTGAATAGTTTATATGTCCACGGTTATCAAAGTTAGCTCAGGGGAGGGCAAAAAAATGAATAACTCTGAGATTAAAAAAGAGTAATACTTTTCATAAAAAATTGTGTGCCAGTTACAACGTTTTTAACCTGCATGAAATTTGTATCGGCCTAATCAAGAAAAAAATAAAATTAGTTATCACAAAAAGCTAACTTTTTATTTTTTTCTCTCTATTTTATTTAACTTCGAAAGATTAGCTAAAAATGCTCGCTGTACGAACATAAAAAGGAGCAACAAAATCGTTAGAATTTTCTGAAAAGGAAAAAAAAAACTTTCATACGGTTTGTTTAAATGGTATGATGTCTTTGACAATATTGTAAATAGTAATTTTGTACTTTCAGAAAGAATATACACAGTAGAATATTTTTTTCTTTGAACCCACTTCAAATATATTATCAAAAATAAATAATTCCAAAAACCTGCAAGGTTTTTTTTGTAAGAACAAAATTATTATTTACACTAGGCCGATCAAACAGACCGTTTTGGCTCCAAACAATTTTTTATCATTATTATTATACACTCAGATCAAAAAAAAATAATTTGCGGATATATATGCCTTGTTCACACTATACCGGATATCATGTGATATCGACTATCTTGATATCAGAATCCATACATCTAGTCAAAATAGGCGATAGGGGAGCAGGGAGAGCTGTGCAATACATGAGAATTAGAGCCGAATTAGTTCAAAACTTGCTGTCACGGATAGACAGTTTCAGCCAGATTAAAAATGGACAATTAAAATGATAGTAGTTTCCTGGAATTGCACTTGACTGGTGTTATGTCTTAGGCAAAGTGCTAGATAGCATTGACTAGCACAGGTTTTGCCATAGAGTTCAAACTGAAAAAATGAGAAATTATAGCTTTTGGACCATTTCTGTAAATTTTGGTGCTGCTAACGAAGATAGAAAATGAAATGCGTTTAATCCTGGGCGGCAAACTAGAAAATGATGTTTGGCGCGGACGCATGAACCATGAAATGTACCAGGTGTAGAAATCGGCGAATATAGTCAAGCGGATCAAATACGGCAGGTTGCAGTGGGCTGGGCATGTAGCTTGAATGCCGGAAGAACAACCAGCGAAGACTATATTTAGCAGAAATCCCGATAGAGGCCGTCGACTTCGAGGTAAACCCCGACCTCGTTGGATGTGTGCTGTTGACGAAGATGCCCGCGAAATAGGTGTTAGGAGAGATTGGAGGATAACAGACCAAGACCGAGTGACATGGCGACGATATATTGCCTTTATACAGTCAGATTTTTTTACGCGATGGAGACATACCTCGTGAAATAAAAGCTAATTCAAAACTCCGCGTAAAAAAACGTGCAATTCAAAAATCCGCGTGAAAAAAAAAACTCATCAATTCAAAAATCCGTGTGAAATAAAACACCAAGAAAGGTTTCAGAAAACCTGAGACGCGCTACGACCAGTATTTAAAATTGTCCTCTTTGACGGTCATTCCGGATTTTTTGGAGAGCGGAGGGTTTTTTTCGACTAAGTCTTTTACTCAAGAAACATTTAGACGTTTTTTATTCCCAACCTGCGTTATTTCGAAAATCAGCGATTTTTTTTAATTAACGCGATATTGCGATATGCGCGATGAGTTAAATAAAAAATCCGCGTAGAGTAAACCTCGTAAAAAATAGCGGTGATACAAAAATCCGCGTAAAAAATTCGCGTACAAGAACCGCGTAAACTAAACCTGGCTGTATTCGAAAACGATGTTAAGACTGTCTCTTCCCAAGTAGATTCAGTGGATTCTGAACGCGGATAATCTTGTTATATCTGTGCAGGAGAAGCATAGAAAAGATTGGTTGATTGATTTTGAATTTGCAATAAATTTCCCTTAGTTTTAGTATAACAGTTCTTATTTTTAAATCTCTAAAACCTGGCATATTTATATATTTCTTTATTTCATCGATCTTTTTTTGAGTATTTCCCAAAATTCATACGTTGTCGGTACTTCAATTGGATAAATAGATTTCAAGTTACAATCTTCACTATTTTAATAAAGTTACTCTTGACGAAAAAAAAGTTTATCCAACATATTAGCCGAAAATTCCATTTCAATAAGGAATAATCGAGACAAAAATGGCATTTCTCCTGCTAGAATTGCCCTAATACCCTGAGCGGGGCATACTTACCTAAAATTCGTCACATTCGCGTCGTTTTTGTCCGAGGTAAACCCCTGGAAGGACTCGTTTGGAATGTAGTACCCATCCCGGCACACGCAGGTATACTTCCCTCGGCCGCCGGAGCTCGGCCCGTCTGCGGTGTCCGACATCAGGCAGAAGGTGGACTCCCGATCGCAGGAATGCCGCCGACCGAAAATCGCCTCTAGTGCGTCGTTGCATTGGTCCACGTCAGCCGCTATGAATGCCGAAGCGACAATCCTACGGGCGAGATGAAAGACAAAATCATTTGAGAACGACTGTTGAGACGCGCCGCGCCAGCCGTACCGGTGGAGCAAAGCAATGAGGAAATTTAATTTATTCTTATGAAGCTTTTGATGGTGTGCGGAGCTAACGGCAACGAAGGGTGGAAAACGGAAAACAATTTGTTTTTGTGCAAGTGCCGCTTTTGATAAGAGAAGGTTTGCTCTGATTTTCCACTGTTTCATAATAATGAGGTTGCCTTTTGGAGAGTTCTTATTACATTATGAATTGCCTATTGACATTCCTTTTGAGTGTATTTGCAAGCTTAAAACAAAGGAGAATATTCATAGCGGCTTGGAATCTCCTTCTCATTATTTGTTCGGCGCTTCAGGTATATAAATTTTATTAGATGAGTTATGCTTTGCATTTGCACTGATATTATATTTAATGCATATTTGTTTATTTTTGTGCAATTATAACAGAAAGTATAATGGAAATGTTGTTGATATATCTATATTTAAAATTCCAGCCACAAAATAAGTTCTCTCGTCATTATTCAATCTTAATTGCACTTTTATTTTGACAGGCACATTATGAAGCCCGTTATTGTTTTTCACATGTGTGTGCAGCAAAATTTTCGCAATGCTAATGACATTCGGTGCCAGTGGAGTGTTCGTGAACGGTGAAAAAGAAAGCGAGACAGAAAAAACACACTGACAGCAAACACAAAGCACTGGTTATGGCGTACGGAACCACGCTATCTTTGCACGGAAGTAAACGGGAAATGAGCTCTTCCTTACTTAGTTATGAAACTTTCCATCTTTTGTATCTATTTGTGAGGCTGCTGAAACTGCTGACTGCTAGCGATTGTATGTTTTTTTGCTGCGTGTTGTTTTTTTCTGGGTTTTTGAGGCCATCAACTAGAGTTAAGAAACTAGTAATCAATTAGTTTCCATGTTTTTAAATAGTTCTTGAAAATTGCTCCAAAAACCACCCTCCAGCTTTCTCATTTAATTTATTCACTTGGTAGCTTGGAAGATGCAACTTTTCTGGTTGAATGTTAAATACAGCAGTCATAATTTATACCACTTTCCCCGAAAGATAAGATTATTTGCAAGCGCTGTTTTTATTTCGCCCCAGCTGCCACATTCAAGTTTGGTTATCTGATGTAAATCGGAGGTATCTGAAAAACCAGTGTCGAGGGAATTAGGAAGAATTTCGTTGGTTAGCGCTTGTTTGCTATTATGTCATAGCAACTTTAGATCTGTTTTTGGATGTTCTAAGAAACATTCCGAACGTTGTGAATCCCTCTGCTCGGTCGATGGTTTTTTTATATTTTTTTTTTTTGGTTAGAAATGAATTTGTTCGCTCTATTGAAATTCACGGAATTATGACTACTCTATCCGATTATGGATAAGAGGATAATAAACCAAATGAGATTAAATTCATTTCGCATGCACCTTTGAGCAATATTCGGGGATCTAAAATTTTGATATTCTAGACATTTTCAATATGTTTGACATTTCTGTCGGTAGTTCGAAAAACAAAACGAAATCGTCAATCCATCCGACTAAGCAAAGTAACACTCTCTTACTTGTATCCTTGAGATTCCACCGTCACGCTGAACGGCCACAGCCACCGCCCGTAGAGGGGGCCACAGTCGCGGAACGGTGCACCCCAGAACTGAGCACCGTTGCTTTGATTCCAGGCAACTCCCAGCTCCCGCCAGTAGGTGGAGAGGAAGTTTTTGCTGTCCGCCAAGTTGGCATGATCGGCGTCGATTTTGTCCCGAAATTGCACTACCGCTAGAGGCAACCGAGGAGAAGCGATACCGACTGCCAGCAAGCCGTCGTCGTCCTGCAGCACCAAAGTGGCCAGCTCGTTGGCCTTTTCACGGGCAACATTTAGCTTCCGATCGTCCTTGCTGGTATCTATTTTCCTGGCGGCGAGAAAATCGGCAAACGATTTCGCCGCATTGATGGTGATTTCCGAAACGTCGTAATACGGGTCGGGTGGAATTTCCTCTAAGGCTCTCGACTCACAGGGCGGAAGTGTGACCGAGACAGCGGTCGATGTATCCAGCTCTGAAGATTTCCTCGCCACAATTTGCTGCTGCTCGAGGGCATGTCCGACGGAGAGATGAAACACCAGCTGCAGGAGACTGGCAGTTGCTAGCCATAGCTGAGCCGCGGACCAGTTGCTTTTGGGCCTGGATCGATAGCAGTGATAGCGATGATCTCGGTGATGGTGCTGATGGCGAAAGTGACCCATCACCGCTTTTTGCTGGTCACGATGTGATGAGAATATGCTAGACTGCACATCTGAAAAACACGAAAAGAGAGATGGAAAACCTCCAATTATTATGACTACCATAAGAAGATATCGCTTAAGAATCAAGACGTCCATAAATAAATAAATAATCGATATCGCCTCTCACCTTCGGTGAATGATTAATTTTATAATTGACCGTATAACATGTACTGAGGGTGTTGTCGTTTCATAATAAATGCAATTAATGCACGAGTTTGCGTATGGTTAATAGTGCAAGGTAAATATTGCTTCATCAGCAGTTCCCTTTGTTTGCTAACACCCGCGCCATAACAGTTAAGGCGATGCACACATAATGCACGTCATTATATGAAATAGCTGTAACAGCGATAACTTTCACCCTTTTCTGGGTGTGGCAACAGCCGTCTCAAACATAAGCAGATTTCCTTCTCACTCCAAAAAATAACATTAATTAAAAATGTGTTTGTATGTATCAACATCCACAAAGATTTTCCAAACCGCACTCGATGGTAACCGACATGGTGCTGCATACTTTTAATGGAGACGTTTTCGGTTTAGGGAACGGCTTAAGTGACTGTTTGTTTGTGTGGTTTGTTCTGCGAGGGTGAAGTATAATTATTTCGGAAAAAAAATTTGCTTCATTTTTGGGTTGCCTTGCGTGTCGGAACGGAAAAGTAGCACAAAGTTTCCGAGGAGATCAATTTGAGTTTTTTTTTGGCTGTGCTTATTTACTGGAGGGTAAACCCTGTTGAAAAGTTTCACTGAAGTTGAAAAGTTCGCGGATAACAAGCGAAACTGTTCCTTGTGTTTCAGGTTCCATTTTGCGTTCCTTCCTGCCAAGATGTTACTCAAACATACAAATCCATGGTGTATTAGAATTAATCTAATTGGTATAGGTAGAATTAATGTTGGGAAAAATTAGCTAATCCTATTCAAATAAAGAATTTCGTTAATTAAGGATCAAAATAAAAGAAGTATTTTTTTCGAAACAATGGTTTTTTTTTTGATTTTGATACTCTTTATTTAATTTGAACACCTTAACATTGAATCTTTTTTGTCCCAATAACGTTGATTTTTATTGTTTACAAATTCAAATTATTCTTTTTGTTTCGATTTTCTCCGAATAAAGTTGCCCTGTGTTTGAGTAATTTCTTATTCATTCATCTGATATTCAATAAATTAAACAATTAACAATTAAATGACAATTGAAACAACACTGTGATAGAATTAAAAAAGTGTTCGAGATTGAATATGAAAATCTGAAGCACTTGGTTTAAAAATTAGTTTATTTGACACGGCACGATACATTTTCTGTTTTACTGAGCCAAGTACAATTCGTATTAATTCTACGTTAGCAGGGAAAAGAGGGAGGCCTTTTTTTTATTCTCGCGGCTGACTACGAGCTAGTGGGGATTTAAGGTGAGAGGAGGGGAGATACAATTTTGACTTAAAACTATTTTGGAATATTTGTGTAAGCATAGATGCGGGCTCTTCGTTTCCGTGTCTTCAGCATAGCATATTTGTATCCTTAATCTGACAAATAGACAAAGAAAATTTTAAATTTTAATGTCGGCGTTTTTCAGAAAGCAGTATAGCTGTGTCATGTACTGGAGATCACCGCTTCCCAGATTGTCTCTAACGGGTACGTTCGGTTGTTTTCCTCGGGCCCGAAGGGAATCTATAAGCTCGGACCTAACACCACAGTATTCGGTACACGACCAAACAACATGCTCGATGTCATGGTAGCCATCGCCACAAACGCAGTGATTACTGTCTACAAGCCCTATACGAAAGAGATGCGTGTTTAACGTGTAGTGATTGGACATAAGTCTGGACATCACGCGAATGAAGTCCCGACCGACATCCAACCCCTTGAACCATGCTTTCGTCGATACCTTAGGAAAAATGGAATGTAGCCACCGTCCCAGTTCATCTGAGTTCCATGATGATTGCCAACTGTTGAGTGTTCTCTGACGCAAAATGCTATAAAATTCATCATAAGCAATTGGTCTACTATAAATATCGCCATCAATAGCACCCACCTTAGCTAAAGCGTCAGCCTTTTCAATGCCCGGAATGGAACATTGAGAAGGGACCCACGCTAAGGTAACCCGGTAATTTTTATCTGTTAAAGCACTTTAAAACCGCCGTATTTTCCCCAGGAAATACGGGGTGTGCTCCACAGGCTTCATTGATCGCAGAGCCTCAATGGCACTGAGACTGTCTGTGAAGATGAAGTAGTGGTCTATAGGTAGGGTTTCGATGATCGCAAGAGAGTACTGAATGGCAGCAAGTTCTGCGACGTACACGGAAGCAGGAGCATCGAGTTTGTAGGAGGCGGTAAAATTTTCGTGCAAAACACCGAAGCCAGTGGACTCATCTAGATTAGATCCGTCAGTGTAAAACCTTTTATCATAACTAACATGTTTAAACTTATTGGAAAAAATCTTAGGGATCTCTTGGGGCCGCAATTGATCCGGGATACCAGAAATGTCTTGTTTCATGGTGGTGTCGAAAAATATAGCATTATTAGAAGTATCTAAAAGTGCGACATTGGAGGAATCGTATGAAGAAGGATTAATATCTTGAGCCATATAGTCAAAATATAAAGTCATAAATCTGGATTGAGATTGAAGGTCGACCAACCTCTCGAAATTTTCAATTACTAATGGGTTCATAACTGTGCATCGAATTAGCAACCGGTAAGAGAGATTCCAAAAACGATGTTTCAACGGAAGAATACCCGCTAACACTTCAAGACTCATCGTATGGGTCGACTGCATGCAACCCAAGGCAATACGCAAACAACGATATTGTACTCTCTCTAATTTTATAATGTGCGTGTTCGCGGCGGAGCGGATGCAGAAACAGCCGTACTCAATAACTGACAATATCGTTGTTTGGTATAACCTTAGAAGGTCTCCTGGGTGGGCACCCCACCAGGTTCCGGTAATCGTACGAAGAAAATTAATCCTCTGTTGGCATTTTCGTGTCAGATACTAAAACCTGAGAGATCGTTTTACCCGTTAGTAGGAGCTGCAGCTGAGCTGGGTTATGCTTCCTAGAAAAAAACGACCAACTCAGTTTTCTCCGGAGAGAATTCGATACCCAGCTTAAGAGCCCATTCAGACAAATTGTCTAAGGTATCTTGCAATGGTCCTTGCAGATCGCTAGCCTCGCTACCAGTAATGGATACAACGCTATCGTCTGCAAGTTGCCTTAGCGTGCATGAATTTGCAAGACATTCATCGATGTCATTGACGTAAAAATTTTATGAGAGAGGACTTAAACATGAGCCCTGGGGAAGGCCCATGTAACTAATTCGGGAAGTTGTCGAATTGCCATGTGAGAAATACATATGCTTTTCTGACAACAAATTGAGCAAAAAGTTATTCAAATTTGGTGAAAGTCCCTGCGAATGAAGTTTCGCGCTTAAAACTTCTACAGAGACAGAGTCAAAAGCCCCCTTAATATCCAAGAACGCAGAAGCCATTTGCTCTTTTCGAGCAAATGCGAGTTGAATTTCAGTAGAAAGCAACGCTAGGCAATCGTTCGTTCCTTTGCCCCGGCGAAAGCCAAATTGAGTATCTGAAAGTAAACCGTTTGTTTCGACCCATTTGTCTAACCGTAAGAGGATCATTTTCCCCATTAATTTCCGGAGGCAAAAGAGCATCTCAATCGGCCTATATGAATTGTGAATTGTATCCCTCCAGTCATGCGGAACAATATTTAGCTCAAGAAACTTGTTGAACAAATTCAGCAAGCGTCTTTTTGCAGAGTCGGGTAGATTCTTCAACAGGTTGAATTCTATTCTATCTAACCCTGGAGCCTTATTGTTGAACGACAGGAGAGCCATTGAAAATTCCAACATCGAAAATGGAGGCTCTTCCGTAGTTACTAAAAACGCGTCGCGAAAGGTTTTCTGTTCCGGTACAGAGTCCGGACAGACCTTTTTGGCAAAATCGAGTATCCAGCGATCTGAATACTCCTCACTCTCATTCGAAACGTCACGGTTACGCATGCGCCTGGCGGTATCCCAAAGAGTGCTCATCGCTGTTTCCCTCGACAACGCGTTTACGAACCGCCGCCAGTACCCGCGTTTTTTCGCCTTTACTAAGCTCTTCATCTGCCTGCCCAGTGCCTCGTACTTTCGAAGCAGGTTGACAGTACCGTACTCCCGGTAGTCCTTATACGCCGCGGACCTTCGCGCGTACAGCTCAGAGCACTCTTTGTCCCACCATTTGTTGGGAGGGCGCTGTCTAATCGTTACCCCGGGTATCGGTTTCGTCTGAGCTTGAGTCGCGGCGTCGATTATCAAGCCAGCTAAGAACGCGTATTCTTTCTCCGGAGGAAGTTCCTCGTGAGTCTCGATAGATTCCGCCATAATAGACTCATAACGCTTCCAATCAATATTACGTGTAAGGTCGTAGGAAATATTGATTGGGTTCGGGGGAGTCGAACCATTAGCAATTGATATAACGATTGGAAGATGATCACCACCGTGGGGATCGTTGATTACTTTCCACTGGCAATCTAACGCTAGTGATGTCGAGCAGAGGGATAGGTCAAGCACGCTTTCACGTGCTGGAGGATAAGGTACACGTGTCGCTTCCCCAGTATTCAAAAGTGTCATATTGGAGTCGTCGATCAAGTTACAAATTAGAGAAGATCGGTTGTCGTCGTACAGCGACCCCCATAGCGAACAGTGAGAGTTAAAATCTCCCAAAATCAAAAGAGGTGCGGGAAGCAATTCTGCTATATCAAGGAGTTGCTTCTGTTCAATCCGCGCGGATGGGGGAATATATAACGAAACAAGGCATAGGTCTTTTCCATTCATATTTGTTTGAATAGCAACAACTTCAATATTCGAGATCGAGGGGAGGTCGATTCTGAAAAAAGAATAGCACTTTTTGATCCCTAAAAGTACCCCTCCACCGTGTGAGTCTCGATCTCGACGAATGATGTTAAAATCGTGGAAATTAAGTTGGTCATTTGAATTGAGAAAAGTTTCACAGAGCGCGAACGCATCACAATTGTATGTGTTTATCAAATGTGAAAATAAATCAAATTTGGGGATGATACTTCTGCAGTTTCATTGTAACACAGTGACGAAATTCCTAATCTCTTTCGACGTATTAGTCATCGAAAGATACGATAGCTGAAATGAGGGGCCAAGTTGCTGTGAGTTGCCTCAAAAAGGGTTTCACTGTAGGGAGAAGGGCAAGAAGAATGTTTTGAAGGGGATCTGGTATGTTGAATGTTTTAAATATCCAGTCCACAATATCAGAGAATTTTATGAACCCTGTTTCTTTAATGTCTTCTGATCGAAAAATGGGTACACGAGGGGTTTTTGGTGCCCCAGGAAGCGGTGGGTACTCCTGGTTTGATTTGAAATTAAACCGGGGGGTACTTGCTTCGGTTTTTCTTCACCGCTTCCTTTTTGTGTTGTCTTATTGGTCATTCCGCTAGGGGTTATCTTACGACCTTTGCGAGAAAGATTAGGAGAGTTGAGCATTCTCCTCTTCCTAGATCCCTCTGGCAAGGCATAAGAACACCCTTCGACGGGATCGTCAGATGTACCCTCATCGGTTGGCAAAAAGGAAAAGATGTTTCCTGTCGAGGGTGGCTCAGCCCTCTTAAGCATTTCTGCAAAAGAGCGCTTTGATCGTTCCTTAAGGGAACGCTTAATTTTTCCTCGCGCTGTTTGTACGCGGGACTCGCCGAAAGGTCATGCCGAGTTCCCTCGCAGTAAAGACACTTTTCAGTATCCTCACTGCAAGCGGTCTCAGCATGATTGCCTCCGCACTTGCTGCAGCGTGCCTTGTTGCAGCAGTAGGTGGCTGTATGACCTAACTGCTTGCAGTTTTGGCAATGCATGACCCGCGGTACAAACAGGCGTACTGGCAGACGAACCCTGTCCAAAGCTATGTAGCTCGGCAGTGCGGATCCGGCGAATGTCACCCGGAAGGAATCCGAATTTCTTCTTCCCTTCTTCGATGGATACTGAATGCAATTGCTTGACATCCAGTATCTTTACATTTTGAATCAGGGGGTTTTTGAAACAGCCAACCCCGTGACGCAAAATGTCATCGACCGTGAGGCTTCCTTCGGTAACCACACCGTCGATCTCCACGTCCTTGGCAGGGATGTACACGCGGTACTCTCTTGTAAAGAGCTCGTAGCTAGCAATTTCGTTTGCTTGCTTAAAGCTACTCACGACAACTCGCAGTTTGTTCGGCCTCACCTTCGTAATCTCGGTTACGGCCGGAAACTGTTTTGCCAGGTCTTTGCCTATTTGAATTATGTTCAAAGGTTTTTTAATGGGCCGGAAGTAAACAACGTAGGGACCGCTAGCGGCATCTGGGTAAGCTTTTACCCGTATTTCCGGTACCATTGGTACAGGGCTAGGTAGCGGGGATGGTACAGGGGAAGGTAAGGGAGAACAGCTGGGGGAAATTTCAATTTCTTCCCCATTTGTTTCCACATAAGGAAAAGTTGCACCTGCATGTCGTCCATTTTGCGGGAGCGTTACGCTCTACCGCACACAAACGATAAATATTCGAATCAAATAGTTGGTATTAAATTTTAAAAACAATATTTCAAACTACAATGGATCAAATAAAAAAAAAGACAGTAATACTAATAATAATAACAATAGTTATAATAATAATAATAATAATAATAATAATAATAATAATAACAATAATAATAATAATAATAATAATAATAATAATAACGATGATAATAATAATAATATTGATAGTAATAATATTAATAATGATAATAATTCTAAAGTGAATACTTCACCGAACGTCTAAGTCACGACCTCTCGGCTGCTAGTAGGATCAATCTGGAAGTGTGTCTCCGCAGAACAAACAATGACGATCCAGCTTCGTGTTGTAACACAGTGGCCGTGGTCTTGTGAATGCCACTTGTTGTTGATTTCCACTCGCTCGATCATATGGTGGTCCGTGCTGCTAGCGGGGTAACAGCGGTGCGGGGGAATTATTCTTGCTGCTATATCAGCTGCGTATCGGATCACTGGCGGGGTAGCCTGCCCCTACCAGTGTGCAGAAGATGTTTCTGCCGGTATACTGCAGGCTATTGTTATCGCGCTGCACAAGAACTAACCGACAAAAAAAACACCCGTACGATAACTCGTGTATTGTTGTTTTGCGAATTAAGCAGAGCTGAACAATTTGCGTCTAATCGAGACGAAAGCAAAACAACGAATCAAATCTGAAGCACTTAATCAAGACAAGAGATTTTGGCAATTCAGAATTATCTTAATTTAAATTACCTAAATCTTAAGACGAAAGTTGGTCCAAAACAAATTTAAATAAATATGTTTATGACAATATGATTAAATATGAATGATTAAATATGAATATGCATATGACAGTTTTCCTTACAAAACCTTTCATGTGTTCATTCAGGAGCAGGCTTGTAAATGGTCACGGTAGAACAACTTTTCACTGCGATAATCGTCTTCTTTTTCTTCTGACGGTGGCAAGGCTCGCTGTCTAAATACATTCTTGAACAAACATGTCAAACGAGTACTCATCACCACGACGTTCAATCCTCAAACGTGCTTTAACATCAGAAATGAAAATTACGCATGTTGTGTGCGGAGATTTAGGAAATTACTTGTATCAATAATAAGTATATATGTTCTCTTAATAATATTTTTCAACTTAAATAGAACGATGTAGACAGAAACACGCCAAATTAACATCGACAAACGAATGACAGTGTGCATTTCTTCGAAGCGCGAGTGTCAATTGACCATCTATTTTTGTGTGAGAGGCGATGGTTATTCTACATTTACTAGCGAAAGCCTACTGCGACGCACACTATGGAAGAGAAACAAAATGAAAGTGTTGATCGTTTACAAGCCTGCTTAGGAGTATGGTAATAACAAGGGTTAGGGAATAGTTGTCAAGCGATTGTTTTCAGAAAATTGACTAAATTTTCGTTTGAAATAATTGAAAAAAATAAAGTTTGAGACCACTGAATAGATTCCAAACGCCAAAATCTGGATCAAGGATGAAGACTGTCCCAAAAACTCGGTATAATAACTGACACATCTTCTCAATGGTAAATTATTGAAAAGTTGAGTTGGTTTAGTTTCGCAGCATTCACTAGCTAGCTTCTGTAGCTGTGAACAACATGGTATGGTGCAGAATCGTTTGATCTAGAACACTTATGTCTTAAACGACACTTAAAGTTTTTCTCAAACTTTTGGTATGATACTTAGCATATCTTTTCAATTCTAAACCAGTGAAAAAATGAATCAACAAAAGCGACAGTTAATCTATCAGGAGTGTTCTGTTCGCGATGCTTATTTTAACTTCGTGGTGTAAGTGGCTCCGCCTTTTTTTCATGTTTCATCCTTTTTACTCTTTACGCAAAACGTGAAGAGATCTATTAGCCGTCGTACACAAATTACGTAACGCTTAAAACCTAGATTTCAGATCCCCCCTATGTAACAATAAGTAACGCAAACTTAACACCTCTCCCCCACCTCCCTTTCATGCGTTAAGTAATTTGTGTACGACGCCTTACGTATCAGACACTAATTTACGGAAAAAGAATCTCATTTTGTGTTGGCAAACAGTGGAATCGGGTCGATGAAGCTCACATCTATGCAACAAAATGAACGCGGCTTGAAAGGAAGACTATCAAATTCCTCTCGTGTCGCATGGAAGTAGATAGGAAGATTGCAGCACTTTTAACCCGGTGTAAAATCTGGTAAAAGCTGAAGTCTTTAAAAAAACCTGGCAGGCATTTCGTGTTACATAAGATTATTTTTTCCAATTAAATTTTTGAGGAATACAACATTTAAAATGACAAAGTTGCAAAATTTTGTATGGAATTCGAAATGATGACATTTTTGCGAGCCAAAACGAATGATATCAGGAAAAATCTGGAGAATTGGATATCAAATCTGGCTAGTCCAGATAAACAGTGCGCTCAGCCGTGCAACAGTTTATTACGCTGTTGTGTGTTACATATTGCAGCTGTGCGGATGGGGTAAAACAAAATTCAGTTTGTGCTGACGATGACTGTTGGTAGTCAGGAGAATGGAATTCGAAATGCTGTTGTGAAGTTGAAGAATACTAATCATTTGTGTATGAAAAGAAATATTAATCATTTGTTCATTTTTTCTGCACAGGTTTGCGGTATTTACGATTAAGACCTAGCAAATCAATTGGAATCAAAAAAACTCATATTATTTCATTAGTTTAGAAGTGTGCCGGGTATCTGAACGATCATTTATATATGGCTTATTCCATACGAAGTTTACATGCCGCTTGGACACGACCATCACAGATTGTTAGGGGAATTATTCAACTAGTGTCATTTTGTAAAATTCAAATTTTGGTGTCGATTGGCATACTCCCTGCTCTGTGGGACCTCTTTGTTGCAAGATAAACTATTTTTTTTTGTCAAAAACACTTTTTTATATTTTTTGCAATTAGGAGACGTAACACGTCTGAAAAATACTGAGAGGTGGTTTTTAAAGAAAACAAAGCAAGGAATAAAAAAAATGATGTTTTTGACTGGAAGTGTTCTCAGATAGATTGTTATTGTATTTAAAAACTAAATTGGGTTTATCGTATTCCTCGGAAAATTTTATTCAAAAAAAAAATACTTATCATCCCGAAATAATATGAGCCAACCTCGAGATATAACATTCTTACGAAAAATAATTACAAAATTCAAAACTATTTTCGTAAAAATGTTATATCTCGAGATTGGCCCATATTACCCTCGGGTCGATAAGTATTTCTTAAGTAAAATTTTCCGAGAAATACATATAAACTATTGAACTTGAAATAAAGTTAGCTGCATTTGCCGAAAAATTTTTAAAAACAAAAAATAATCTATTTGGTAAAACTTCCGGTCAAAAACAATATTTTTTCTGGATTCTTTGGTTAACTTTCTTTATAGCTCACCTATCAGTATTTTTCGGGCGTATAACGTCTATAAATTGTTAGAAAAATTATTACGAAATTAATTTTTTACAACTATTTTCGTAAGAATGTTATATCTCTAAGATAGCTCATTTTACCTCGGGATGATGAGTGGTAAAATTTACTGAGAAATACGAAGAAACTATCAAACTTAAAATCAAATGGTCTACATTTGCCGGAAAAATGCAAATTTAGTTTTCAAATTCCAAATTAACCAAAATAATCACCTATCAGTATATTCGGACGTCGTACGTCTTTAAAATGTAGGGAATAGAAAAAAGTGCTTTCGACAGAAAAAGCTTTATCAATCGATACCAAAATTGGGATTTTTCGAAGTAACACTCGATGAAAAATTCCTCCACCTTTGAGCCAAATCTGTGATGGTCGTGTCCAAGTTTGTGTTTTTCCGTAGTCAGTTTGTATATAATAACCCATAAGGATTTTTTATTTCAGTACAACCGGGAACGTTTTTTCCCGAAAAAAAAAAATATATTTTGAGCACTGAAAATTGCATAAGTTTTTTTTTCGACAAAGTTAAACTTCGTGCATCAAAAAATGATCGCTCAACGACCGGCGAATTCAATAACGAACATATAAAAAACAGATGAAGACAATTTACTCAGTATTTTGTAAACATTGCAGTCATTTTTCGCGAAACACCATTCCGAGGTAAACGCGTATAAAGTTGGAAGTTTGGCTTATGCAGCCGTGACGAGACGCTCTTTAAATCGCTCTAACTTTCTCCCTATTGCTAAGATCTTTATGAAAATTTGTGAAAATGTTCTCAAGAAGTTGTACTTTCCCCCTTAATCGCGCTCAAACAATTTGAATAAAGTTTAATGATTTTTTCCAAACGAACTCTGAATTTTCAGCAAAACATGCCGAATTATTCAGTTGTCCACGAGGGGAGGGGGGGGGGGGTGAAGGTTCAAAATTGTTAAGAATCTGTCCACGTGGTATGTGGATGGCCCCTTTTGTATATGAAAATAGCGAGAATTTAGAACTAGGTTTTGATACAAATTCCGAACACTTCAACGTAATCGCTAAAGGCCTAAACACAATAGATACGTTACGGCTGCGTTTGTGGCAATTTGACAGTTACCCCATACATTTTCTGTCAAATCAGCGTCAACGCAACGCAAACGTATCCATTGTGTTTGGGCCTCAAGAGATAGATAGACAAACCGTCTGAATACTAACTGTCACTTTTTCAACGCCTGCTGATTCCCTGGAAGTGGCCCTACAGTAAAGAACTATACACCACTGCACTGGGTGAAAGACATTCCAAGAAACAAAATAGTTTATAATAATCATACTTTTTATTACACTAAATATAATAATTCGATTTTTAGTGTAAAGTGTCCGAAGTTTGAGTCAAAACGGTACTGCGTATCTGTGACAGAATTTAATTACAGTTGCTTCTGAATGAAATTCATTCTCATTTCGTGTTGGCAGTGCAACCGGACCGTTGAAACTTTTAGCCACACAAGTAAGTTGAACGTTGTTTCGTACTACCGGCTTGGTTAGAAAACAATCAAATTCTTCTCGCAGATAGTAGGAGTGCAGCACTCTTAGCCACGCATCAGTACCGTATTGCATCAAATTTCGAACACTTAAGATATGATGTAACTTCTTGCACTAGAAAACCAACGAAAAATGAACTTTTTTTATCGGTCTTAAAGGTTAAGCATGTTGCTTATTTTATTGTAGTTGCAACTAGGTGCTATTTATATAGATTTAAAAATGTTTTGTACATGAACGCACCAAAGATGTAAACAGTAATGTAAATCACTTGAACTTTGTAATAACATGTAAGATACCCAACAAATGCATAAAAATACAGATAAACTTAAAAAACAACAACAACAATGTTTTGTACATGATAACAAGGAGAATTAAGAAATCGACTGTGATACAAACTCCGTACACTTCAACGTAATCGCTAAGAGATAGATATGCAAACCGTCTGAATACTGACTGTCACTTTTTTCAACGCTTGCTGATTCCATGGAAGTGCCCCTACAGTAAAGAGCTCTACATCACTGGGTGAAGGACATTCCAAGGAACGGTATGGTATATAATAATCATTCTTTTTATTGCACTAGCTATAATAAATCGATTTTTATTGTGAAGTGTTCGAAGTTTGAATCAAAACGGAATATTACGCCGTTGCGTTTTGTAGCTTCGGGCTGTGACTGGCGGAAAACACAATTTTGTTCTGAGTTGCTGCTGTGAAGTCGAACTATAACACGTTTGAATATTTTGTATGAAGTGCAGGCCCAAATTTAAGAGGAGAGCAATGGGGCAAATGTCCTGGGATCCCCCAATTACTGGTCACCTTGCTGTCCGCCGGTAATTATTCAGTCTCTTGGGCGCTTTCACTGGCATCTCAGGTGGGAATACATGGCAAGACATTTTTTTTGTGCACAATTTACAATATTACCTATATGGTTAAGGAAAGAAGGCTTACAAAAATCTGGCCCGAAGTCGAAGCTAACATTTTTTACGATGCATCACCATCACTTTAGAAAGCAGCCATTTTCAACTACAAGGACAATAAAAACGGTTCTCATCCGGACCACCATTATCCACCCTAAGTTTGGAATCACTTCATTGCAACACCCGGTTCGAGTATTGCAGTACCCCTTAAAAAAGTTTAACATCACATGGAATAGGAAAATATTTCGTGTTTCGTGTAAAAAGTGAACAGTTTAGTGCGGAATTTTACCACGACGTTGCACTAGTTAGCTTATCTCGCGATTATTAATTCTTTTAAAGTTGCGGTCTTCAGCAAGTGCCACTATTGGAGGTAATTAGTTTATTTGTTTATTTCCTTCAGCCTCATCTGACTTTATAGTCATAATGAGAGGCGATGGAGAAAAGCCTTTGTTTATAAACCTGAAGCAAACAGATTCACTTACACACGTGTTAACCCCATTTCTTTTCACATAATTTTACATGATTACTGTTACACAGTTTCATAACACATTTACAATCGAACATATAAGCAGCTTTGTCATGTAAATAAAATTGTGCTCGTAACCCTTGGGTTGATGTCTGAATACTCCGTAGTGCAGAGGTGTCGGTTAGATTGCAATGTGTACCGGAAAAAGAAGAACCAGGTAGCAAGATAAAGTAATGGATAAAAACTCACTTATTCCCTACAACAGACTTCAACTGACGTCGTTTGTTTTGAACAGTGGTACTGATATAGTGTAATCGAATAGCTCGTGGGTTTCGTTGAAACACCGACATATCGAGATTATCGGTTCATTTCGTCCGTATTTCGTTCTCCGGAACTTCAGTCTCAGCGGGTCTCTCCGGCGGCATAAGGGAATTGATTACCCATAGATATTCAATTGCTCCAGTCCAGGGTGCGTCAATAACAACTGATAACAAATTTCCCGCGAATATTGCAGTGATGGAGTCACGCTTGCTGCATAGTGTTTCCACTTCAAGAAGTCTGCACCGGCTGTCGTATTGCGGCATCTTCGATGCGTTGGTCCACGGAAGCAGTCTGAGGGCAAATCTCGTGATTTTTTTCTGGTCAGCTTCGAACCGAGCAACCCGAAGATCCGTAAAATAACGCCTTTTTTTTTCCTGTATGGACTTCCTCACTGCGACCAGAATCGTTGATCTATTGTGAGATATACTCGGGTGTCTGCTGTATCCCAGACTTCTATTATTAGCAATACCGCTATTGAGAAGTGGCATGTTTATTATTATTTTTTATCAGTGCTTGTTCGAAATGTGCTACCTTTCCTTTTACACGCCTACTACCGAGCCTTGTTCCCTCCTGCCAAATATCACCAATTATAATTCCCCGGAGAAGTTTCGTCGTGCGTCCTTCTGGCCGGTTTTATTGATAAGAGAGACTTATTTTTGTTAGGAGGAAGTCACGCAAAGGTATTGTAGATTTCAGCGTAAAGGAAGGGTTACTGGTGGGGAGCCTGAGAATAAACCTATACTTAAAGTCCCTTTTGACATCGAATGGCCTGATTCTACTTAGATTCGAACCCACGACCATCCGCTTGACAAGGCGGACTTTGTAACCTTGCAGCTACGCAGCTCTCAAGGACGCCATACTACACATGCCTTCTCAGGGGGACTTGTGTCCAGGATGCTTCACTGAATCTACACGCTCAAGTTGAGCGCCACAGACTTAGTTCTTCCATATAATTGGTGCGTTTTACGAGTAAACGATAAAACACAGCACATTGAAAATAATAGTGTACCAAGGTTGCTGCCTTGGGGAACGCCAGAGCTGTTTGTAACATAATCGGATTTCACCGATTTGATCACCGTTTTCAATATTTGTCAGGCAACATGGCGTAAACTAACCAAGATTTGTGTCAATAGATCGGCCGGTAAAAAAACTGTGTTCATCCGGCAAAATGTATGATTAGGAAGCAATACTATTATACCTCCTACCAGAATCTTAAGTCGAACCTGAACAAAGCGATGTAATTCCGCGGTAGTTGGCCACATAACAATTTTTCTGTGGACAGGAACCTTAGTGTAGAAAATGTAAATTTCTCTATCGAACGATTCTAGATAATGGTGAGCGGAAAACTTAGCGATTAAGCGCATTTTATTAAAATCATCAGAGACGAAATATCTGGACCAACAATATTTTTTGATTACCATTAAGATGTCACGTTGAGAGACTCTGAAGCTGCCAATGTCCAAAGACTTCACGAGTAACATTCGCCTAAGCATTATCGATTAGCTGAGTGGAAGTCAATTCCAGCTAAAAAACATCGGTGAAATGCTTCGCGAATAAGTTGCACATTCCTTTGCGTGTATTGGCTTCTCCGTTCGATAGTCTACCACTTAAGAAATATTATAACTACGTGGGTATTGCTGAACGATGAATGATGCCGCTATCCACATGGCCACAAAAGGCTCACTAATACAGTTACATGGAACGGATTGTAGTCTAGTCAAATGAAATCGCTTCTTTACAATAAACACCAAAAAAATAAATCAACCAATATCAAGAAATTGAAAATAAGAGAAATTTTAATCGCCGAGTTACTGATCACTGCAACACTCTAAGAAGTTAGATTCTAGAGAGAAAAATTTAGTTCATGACACTTTAAATTTAATGCACACTAGTGGACTTATTTCCAACCAAACTCCATTACCCAAAGGGGCTCTAAGTGGTCGGATTCACGGGATAAATAGAATTGAAAAAAACCCTAAACTCCATGTCCACTAGCGCCACATAATGGCCGAATTCCATACCAAACTGTATAACCACCAGAAGCCCGTATCCGTGCAGAAATTCTCAACTTTTGAACTGGTTGGATTCACGAGATAAATTATATTTAAAATTCTCAAAACAATGCGCACATTACCGAGTAAGTTTCCAAACAAACTGTTCACTAAATAAAACCCTTGGTCTCTTGAACAACTTTGCTGAAGACTGCAGCTTTCTAGATGTTTAGATTTACAAGACAAATTGAGTTTAAAATACTCAATGCACAGCACACTAGTGTCGTTGCGGCTAGATTCTGAACCATACTGTTCACCGATAATAAAACCTCTTGAACGACTTTATTGAAGACCACAACTCTCTAGGTTTTTGGAAATCAAGCGATAGAATTATCTAAATTTGCCCATTTTAGGTAATGCTTAACTTTTCGGGGTGCAGCAATATTCAAACTGGGTGTTGCAATTACTCAGTGAAGCTATTCTGAACCCATACCAGGTGGCGAAGAGTTTGATGAAGAATAATTTACGTAGTCCTACGTCAACCATGCGTCCATCCACCGTCCAACCATCCGTCTAGTTTTCTTTTGATATATTTCTGCTTAGTTTGTCTTTAACATGATTTCGAACAGATTTGAACTTGAAAAAAAAGTTATAATCAGAAGACAGCTAACATATCAGCAAGGTTTCATGCGTGAGAAAACTCGAAAACATTCGTCATTTAATGTGCGTCAATCTGCCGAAAAAAGCAACAAAATGGTCTATTGTGGCAACGATCAAACAATGCACAAAAACGACCGAAGGAACGGGTGAAGCAGATAGTAAAACTCAACTAATTTCCGGAGAGTTACTCATGATGCCATCTCATTGTTTGACGGCTTTCCTTAAATTCTCATTTGATGAAAATCAATATGTTATTTCAGGTAACTGAAAATTTCAATTTAAAAAGTGCTTACTATGTATCTGTTTAATAATGAAGGCTATTAGTTTTATCCAGGTGTTTCTCATTATAAACATCTGGCTATTATTTTTAAGATTGACTTATTTTGTCAAGAGGAAACCATTGAGGTATTGCAGAATTCAACGTGAAAGAAGGGTTATGTGCTCTTTAATATTAGCTGAAAGCTTTTCTAACGCAATTTTATCAACGAAATCAATGGTTAGGATGGTATCTTTTTTAAGCACGAAAATGGAAAAATAAACCGCTATGTGGTGTGGCTACTCGAGATAAGATGACCCATAAAATAGAAAAAAAAATCAAATCGAATGTTCTCCTTGATTACCTCATTACATTTTCAGTGCCTATCAGAGCGTTGAAAGTTTCCAGCAGTCATCGCATCGAATCTGTGATGCTCTGCTATCGTATTTCTAAAACGCTTCATACTGTAGTCATTCTGCTTACTATTAAAGTTCGATATCGTCAACGCATGTTAGCCTCTCGAGTAACTCGAGTGCACATTCATTCAAAGGATTATATTTTCTGCCCAATGGAGATAGGGTACTTCTAGGGATTGGGGAATTAATCAAAATTTCCATTTTCCGTTTGGATAAGCGCAAGAAATCTACCGCAACATTTGAACCCAGCCGTAGGTTACGGCCGTCGCCGATCCGCCAAGTGTCTGTCTCCGGGCTGGTATAGACAGACATATGTAGACAAAGTTCAGTCTTCGACTTGCGGTTAGTATTCATTCCACATGGGGTGAAAGATACGACAAAGCGAATGCTGTATAAATATAAATATTTTAACAATAAAGTACGCGTCTCGCAAATGTCTTCTTTCCTCTTCCCTCCTCGTTTGTTTGTGGCATCATCCACGATACGATTGTCAAGTTTAAATGATCAAGGGATAATTAGAATGAAGAGAGTGCACATATAATGCATATACTTGGTAGAGAATTGTTTGCACACTAGCTTATTTTTGCTTTTTTGCTTTTAATAGTAATGATGGATAGTATTTTTTATCATTTAGTAATCAAAGTGGAATTTTGGTAGGTGTATGCTAATCTGATTGGGAACGACGTGCTTTCTTGATTGTCAACGCACAGAAGCTGTTATTCCAATGTTGTTATAGGATATAAGGGAATTTGCTCTTATGCTAATAGTTTTATCGTACAGTAAGACGGGATAAAGGTTTGAATGGGGAAATGTTCACATTGGCTTTTTAGCTACTTACGAACAAAAAAAAAAAAAAAACTGCCAACACTACATGAAAACACTTTTCAGATTCGACAGAAATCTCATTTGCAAGAATGAGGAGTTAACAATTCACCTCACAATATTCAAATATTTTCTTTCAAACTTGTCAATGTTGCACAAATCTACACCAGCAGGCAACAGTCACGTGCAGATCGTCATTTTCTACTGCTCAGTGATTATATATAGACAAACATATTCTAGTTTTTGCCTTTTGATGTATCTTTCCAAGAGAAAACTACATCGTACTTGATGGAGTTCATTGCTCCATAACAATCAACAGCAGACATTTGCATATCGTCCAACTGTATCATCGCAGCCGGCTGTTCCTGTTCGTGATGTCTTGGCGAGCCGTGACCTATCCTACATGTCCCTTATATACGTTTTCCTGAAATCCATCCACGCCCCAGTTTAGTCCTATCCCCTTCCGCCTACATCCAACCAAACGACAAGAACACGTTAAGACCCCGGATCCGGAAACAGCAATCAGACCCGCACGATACTCTCAAGGCCCGATGGAAACAACCCAATATGCCAGTCCGTAATATCTTGGCCCAGCAGCGGAACAAATTTAATATGCTGCTTACCTATGGCAATGAAAACCATCAAACAGCAAACCTGTGCTTTTAATGCAAAATATTCTAGCTTTAAGTTAGATTTAGTTTCAGCTCGTAGTCGGCAGCGAGGATAAAAAATTTGCTTTTAGTTATTAAGATACTTTAGAAAGTAAGCTACCAGATATAATTGGAACCGTTAAACAATGAATTGTATTTGTGCCGTGTCAAATAAACTATAGATGAAGAAAAAAAAAAAAAAAACTGTATCATCGAACATGTTTCATTTTTTGTCAATTCATAGGTATGACGAAGATTTGAATAATAATTTTTGAAGGCCAACATTTCGATTCAGTTTAATTTAAACAGTCTTGTTAAACGTACTTCGGTATTCAAATTTACCCTTTATTGAAACATTCTTGTGTTCCCTTAAACAGCAGCAACTTCACTAACTTTGTGCCGTAAATTGATTGAAAAATTTTCGTTGTCACTCCCTCATACTTCTCGAAAATATTACAGCAGTGTGTTGCAGTTTCCTGCCATATTGCCGGCGATAGGGAAAAGTTGAATATCACTGCCCACACTATAAGCGAGTTAACAGCGGGCGAAACTGAGATTCGTTCGCCCACAGCATTGAAAGCTCCAACTTGAGTTTGAAAATTACGAACTGAATGTCACATATTGACGTGAATAAATAAATTTAGTTAATTAAATTTCACATTTTCGCAAAGTGAAAATTGCAATTTTAGTTTCGATTTGGATTAAACTTTCGAAACATGTCACAAAAAGAGTCGATAACGATGTTTTTTTCTGCGGTGGAACCTCCTCCACCTCCAAGTTGTGAAAATTCTTTAGCAAGAGCAACAGGAAAAAGTTTAATGCTGATTTTTCAGGAAACTTTTATCTTGCTAAACAACGCTAACATTTTGAACTGTTCCCATCGCTTTATACCTCGTCCCAACTGCGTCGCATACCAGCGTAGGCCGGACCATGTTTATCCTGGCTTGGTGGTGATGGCGTTTCGTACGCATTTCCGCCCTGGCACCAGACGGTCGGCAGCAAGTCAGCCTAAGTGTGCAGCCTTGGCTAGATATGGCTCTATCTGGGGGGCATCGCGCGCAATGACTGTGCCAGTTTTGTCATATCCTGCCAGCGATTACTCTGTGCACAATGAACCCTGCTGGACTGCGGTGCAGGTTTATGGCCGAATTTCGACATATGGTAACTGGTATAGCTACTAACTGTGTGTCGGATCGAATGAAAAGATAACTTGCTGTACGATTTTGACATGTGCTTGAGGGTTTTAACTGTCCTCTTCGAACGAGAATTCTAATCACTAGATTTTAGGAAATTTTGACAGAACGCTACGTTCAATCACAAATTGTACGTTCATTTGAATCTGAGAGATTGGAACTAGAGACAGCAAAAAACGAAGCCGGTACTTTATTTTTTTTCGAAAGTGAAGACGAAAGTTTCATACCAAATGGCGCAAAGTTAAGTTTTTCGAATCGACCTTCTCCGAAAGTCTGAAACGACTTTTATGTACCATGCGCCATTTTGAATCACGCGTAGAAAACTTAATTCGTTTGGCAATAAATCAACGGCTTGAACGCCTCCTGGCTCTTTGCTTTTCACTGACTTTGTTAGGTCGGTTGGGGCAACCAAAGGTTGGCCTGGCTGGTCGACTTTACGTTACAAAGGTTTGTTTTCGATTGTTTGTGCCCGACTGTTGCTCCCTCAGCAGCGGTAAGGAAGGAGACGGTTCGGTCAGTAGTTTTCGTTTGATTTGATTATTGACTTTATTTACTACAAGCACCCTTCAAGGAAAGATACTTTGCGAACGCTCCAGGATGTTTGCAACTTGCTTTCCTTCAATCTTTTCGCCGGATTACATTTTTGAGCAGGGATTTCACAAACACAAATCTAGATCGGCAATCCAATTAAGTCATCATGAGTGTTGGCAGATGAAATTGACGTCTTCCCTTGTACGGGGGCCCAAAGTGCTCAGACGACGTATGAATTTTCTCGAAAGTTAATCGCATAATTTTGATCAATCTTTCGTGTCTGTTACTTCCTGCCCTTCTCTCTGATGGCATCATGTTTACCGAAGATACACACCAACTGACAGACTTGGGTACATATTTGTTTCGATTGAGGTTAAGAGCGTCCTGCTGGTTTGCGTACCGTGTACGGAATTATGTTAAAAAGAGTTGTATCTTCAATTTGTAATGGCATTTGCATAGGATCCTGAGAGAATGGGTTGTCTTTTTCTAAATTCGTTGGTACCTTCCGTTGTTTGGACTGAAAGCTATTGCTTAAGACATCAATCCTAAATTATTGACATGGAAGTACTTCTAATGAAGTGGGTTTACCACGAAAACGGAAGCTACTCTCCAGAACCATGCTTCGACTGTTAGAGTCATAAAACATGATACTGGGGTTGGAACTACATAAATAAACTAGAGTGGAGTCAGCTGCTAGTGATTTAATCGACTAGACAACACAACCAGTTTATATGTATTTTACAGCTGTTGAGTGAAGCTGCAGTAAATCTATTCGTTGAATTGCTCCGTTTTACCATATACCTACAATAGATTATGCTACTTTATACGTGGGGTAGCTTTCGCAGCTCAGCCAGGTGCGGCAGTGCCCTCTCAACATCGTTTGAAGAGCTCATAAATTACAGCTCTTCAACATTCGGAATTGATTTCAAGTGACATTGCACAATAGTCGTGTTCATAAAATAACCATTTGCATTCGTAAGTGTAACCCATTCCACAGCTGCTGTGGGTTCTGGGTTGAGACACGGTAAAAAAACATTCAGTAGCGTTTCCCTGTCAAATGACTGGAAAATATGCCTAAAAATTTAATTATCCATATTCGATTCAAATGGATCTTTGCACACGCATTTGACTTAGCATTTTTCGCGGGTGAATAAATTTTACATACTCAAGAGTAAGCAGGTTTTATTCAATGGATTGTAGCTAGCTAGAAACCTTTAGTTGCACAAAATAAAAACAGTCTGAAAACAAATTGTAGGTAATCAATATTGCTTCACACAAAAAAATATATACACCGTAAAAAAAATTCTTTGATTTTAATCAGATATAGGTATTTAAAATAAACATTAAATTGTAGTTTACGAAAACAAAGAATTGGGTTTTTTTTTTAAGAAACCTGAAGTTGTAAAAAAAGGTATAAAAGTTAATTTTTTTTAAGGTTAAGTTAAGAAGGTTAAGAACAAATCAATACCAACAGTCTTCAACATATTTGTTTTCCAATGATTTTTAAAGATTTGTACAAGCATTTTCGGATTGCCATTGACTATTGCCACAAAATGATTCTGGTTTTTTTGTTGTTCTCTGCACACACAAGCAAACAAGGCATAACAGTCATTAACACACGCGATCGACATAATAATATTTTAGCAGTGCTCAAATGCCTGAAAGCAGATGCTATGCGACATATTCGGACAAAACTACTAACATGTCCACCATGTTCAGCAATGCTGTGAATTCCGCCGGTTGGTTCGTCTGCTGTGGAACGCTGCGATCGAACGACTCGCCTGCTCAGGCTAGCTGCGCCAAATTTAGCTGATACTCTGTTTTCAGCACGAGTTAACTGTCCTCTCGCTGCTGCAGTAATTGGTTATACAATGAAGACTAAATTTCGACTATTTAGATAATCCATGTTATTTACCAATTTTTAAATCGTGTATCTCAGTCAATTGGGCGTTTTTGTTACTAAAACTTAACCGTAAAAGAATGTCTGATCGGTTGATGCCAAAACCTCGATTATATATAAGCGCTCAAACCCTGATAACTTTTTCCATGGTTTTATTCAAATTCTGGCACCTAACTGCCCGATAGGCGTTATCTAACGTCAAAAAAGTTGAGTTTTACTCGAGTTTCGTTGAAAATTTACATCATTTCCAAGCTCTTGGTAAAAAGTTTAGGATGTAGACAAATTTTCTATTTAAAAATTGAGCCTAAAAGATTTCAAATTAAAATTCCTAGGATGTAATATGATTTGAATTGTAATTTCAAAACATAAAGTTTCTGGTGATTAACTTTCTCAATGCATCCGTTATAGGATGTTTCAAAATTAGGTTTAGAGAGTTTAAGTTTTTTTTGAAAGTAGGTACCTTTTTGTGAGTTGTTTGTCAATCTTTCTCGAAAAACATTGAATAACTGAACTGCCGTGGGACGCATAAGCGTCACATGTTACATTTAACATTTTTTGAGGTTTTAACGCCTAACGTCATAATTTGATAGGTTTTTTCAAATTTTTTGGTCAAAACATGACGGTTATTCTAAAAAACTTGAAAAAAATTCAAAGTCAATTTGTCACATTGAAACGATTAGACGCATATCTGTAACACCGAAAAGAATGTACGCATATCTGTCACACTGAAAAATGGAGACATAACAAACACACAACGTGGCGCATGTCATTGCATTTATTTAAGCTATGACGCAAGTACTGGCACTCGTGACAAGTTTTACACGGAACCAAAAATTAATTTTACATTAAATGGATTAATCGGTTGATTGTTGCTTCGTTGGAATATCAACGAAAAAAAAAATTTCCTCTTCTGTTACAATCGGTAGAACTACTTTGAGAAGAGACGTTTTCCTTTCTTCTTCAATTCCTCGAGGAGCATTTTGCCAGTGTACATTAGACTTAATCTCAAATGTTTCGTTTTTAACTAACTGGAGTTGTTTTTTGGAAAACAACTTGCAATATTTTATTTCTTCGCTATTAATGTTGTCTGTAAATCCAAGCTCATAACGACCTTTTTCGAACACAATTTTCCGCATTGTGTCCACGTACGGGCGGGGCTTGCACTGATTTATCGTGTATTGCGACACGGTGAGATTCGCTTGGAAAAAGTCAGCAGGTTGCATATCAATCACGTTAACATTGGTCTTAGCATTTCCAACCGCAGCCTTGAAATTTTCAAAAGTGAAGACACGTTCATGGCGCATTTTGGATTCAACTGCTGTATGGAAAGAGTTAGCGGCCATGAACGTATGTCCTGACTTAAAGTATTTGAATAGTATACGCTCGATCTGAATTTCGTTACTGTTTATCAATAGGATAACATGTTGGAATAAATTCCAGTTCTTATTTTGCGAACTACAATTATCCATCCAGAAAATAATTGTATTCAGGTTAGCGTACTTCTCAATAACTTTAAAAAAGCAACTAAGGATTTCATTGGCTGTGCGACCATTTACCGACTCAGGCCATATTAGTGCAGATACTGGAAATGCTCGAGAGTAGGCGCCTACAGGTGCGAAACTTTCATTAAAAACCAGTAGCCTTTGCGAGAAGATAACGCTTTTGAAGCCATCTAGTCGTGGAAGCTGTATGACCTGAAAAATTCGAATCATTGAAATAATTAAGTAGGTATGTTAGGCACTGCAAAACTTATTTTTTGCAAATCGACAGAGAAAACTGCTATGCCTGGTAGCACTTTGTCCCCATCATGTCGATAAGCCAGCCGTGATTCCTTTGCACGTTGAAGGTGTAGCGCATGCTCACAGCAGTCGGTGCAGCTACAATTTTCAATTTTGAAGTGTTCATTGGATGAGCGGGGGCCTAGTGTGGTTGGTAACGTCTCCGCCAACCACGCTCGACGCCTGGGTTCGAATCCCACCGCCGACATAGGTGTCGATGGTTGTGAGGTGGCGTGATCCACTCACAACCAACCCAACTGGTCTAGATTCAATCCTAGCCGACAACGGGAGATTTTCTGAGGCGAAAAATCTCTGGGATCACGCCTTCCATCGCATGGGGAAGTAAAGCCGTTGGCGCCGGTCCGTTAATAAACGGGTCGTGAGTTAGGGTCCTGGGTGTGGAGTCGCCTCCCTGGGCGTCGGTGATTGGCCACAACAGTGGCGGAACTAGACCGACGGAAAATAAGCGAGAACAAAAAAAAAAGTGTTCATTGGCCTTTTTACGTTGCTCTGCAGCAACGCACGACTCACACTCTTCGTGTCCCAGCTTAACAAACGAGATGTTGTTCTGCCTTACCACCTTGCAGTACAACGAATAGCTTACCTTATGCCTTTGCTTGGCCTCATAGTCCTCGTAAAAGGACTTTATGCTTAAATCCGAAGGTAAATAAAGACGATTTGGAGCATGAGCTCGTCGATAGTGGGAAATGCTTGGGCCATATTCAAATAAATGCTTCTTTATGGTTTCGCGTGCTTTCTCATCTCGTTTGTATTTCCCACGTCGGTAGACTGGAGGTTCGTTCTGAGCTACTCGGAAGCACCTATAAATCACATTACTAATTTCGATATAAATATATGTGTAATAACTTAGGCAATGCTTTTAAAAACTTACCCACAAGTTTCGCGAAAACCAATTGTATTTAAAAAAAAATTCCTGCAAACAGAAAGAGGGTCGCCACTTGAGCTCGGAAGCGTGCACGTAAGCGCCAGCTGTTTCACCAAATCCTTGAACACTTCTCGGGTACGACGCCGTTTGACAGGTGTTGGATGAACAAACTGCCGGATCAAACATTTCTGACTAATATGGTTCAGTTGCCAATACGACTTATTAAATTCTAGTCTATCATCTCGCGTAAATTTATCGTTGCATTTTTTACGACACCTGCAATTATCCAAAATAGCCGTGTGCGACATGCACCTTTTTCTATACGCGTTTTCACGCTTCATTTCTTTTTTGTTTTTCTTTCCAAATTTTCGCTGTGGCCGAATCTTGTAAAAACTGCTTGAGCTGTCCGTACTACTAGTCCCGGGCTCTAAATCGACACCGCAGCCACTAAGAAGCGATTGATCGGCCTCTGGGACCGGTACTCGTACAAAATCATTCACCGGCTGCGCAGACGCAAATCGCTCACCTGTGGCATTTGTAGAGTCGAACCCGCGGAACTCCTCATCCGATTCACTATCACTGGACAATCCGTATTGCTTTAAATAATCCATTATAGGTACCAAAGCCGAAAAACCACTCAGAAGATATATAAATTTCCCACGCGAAATGTCAAACTAAGCAACAACAACAAGCTCTCAGTTCACAGTGTGACGAATATGCGTTCATTTTTCGCCTGGTCATAGATATTCGCGGCATAAGTGTCACATTCGGTTTTTTATTGAAAAAATTAGCAAAAAACAGTTATTGTTGGTGATGTGTGAGTAAGGCCCATACGATATGAGTATACTTTGATAGTTTATTGCGGAAAAGTCAATCGAAAGAGCGAAATTGCGCGTCAATAGCAGAAACATTTTTTTAAACTTCAAATGCGTTTTTCTCATTTTGCTTTTTTGTAACATGTGACGCTTATGCGTACCACGGCAGTGAAGTGTATAGTCAATATACCACAACTCATTCTTCCACAGCAAACGCACTCTCAGTTACGAAATTAAAATATTTTTTCACTTTTCATTCCAGCGATTATAACGTCTGAAGGGAAGTTTTGTGTGGAAGAACCTGAGAATAAACCCATACTTAAAAGTCATTTTGCCAACGAGCGGCTTGGATCTACTAAAATTTGAACCTATCACATCCTGCTTGTCAAAGCGGACACTTTTTTTTTGTTTGTTTGTTTGTTTGTTTTATTTTTTCAAAGCGGACTCTGTAACTTTGCGGCTACAAAGCTCTACGTTCAGGTTAAGTTGTTTGTCTATGATCGTAATAATTTCTACATCTTCTATATATTCGTGCATTCTATTATCGCATATATTTCCGCCTGGAATACTGTTGGCCAGTGTCCCATGGGAAAAAAAATTATTAATTCCTGGTCCTGTGAATCCCGCACCCGCAGAACCATTCATTTTAGAACCGTCTGTGTAGAAGCAAAGTGAACCATCCCGAATTGTGGGACCACCTTGTTGCCAACTTTCTCGTTCTATCTCTACTGTTCTGTAAGGAATTTCGAAATTTGGTTTTTTCTCCAGCCAATCTTCCTTGCTTTTTATTAGATTATTTATTTGGAAATCTTTCAGTATTCTCAGGTGTCCTGTTAGATCTCCTTCTTTTAGGTTGCACTGTCGATTTAGTCTTAGAGCACTTTTTTCCGCTTCTAGTTGAACCACCTGATGAAGTGGAAGAAGGTGAAGTATTGCATCTAAGGCTTTTGATGGAGTGCTTCTCATAGCTCCACAAATCGATGCACAGGCCAATCTTTGGATTTTACCTAGCTTGGCTTGAGTGGATGTTTCAGTGGTTTTGGGCCACCAAACTAACGAGGCGTAGGTTATTCTGGGTATGATTATTGTTTTATATATCCAGTGTATCATGCTGGGTTTGAGACCCCAGCTTTTTCCAATGGCTCTGCTGCATACCCATAGGGCGTTCGTGGCCTTGGTGATTGTTTGTTCTATTTGAGTGTTCCAGTTTAGTTTCTGGTCGAGTATGATTCCCAAATATTTGACTTCAGTGGAAAGCATTATATCGGTGCCTTCCAATCGCAATTTAGAAATAATGTATTTCCTTTTTGAGTGAAAGGAACAACAGTTGTTTTGGATGGATTTACACTCGACCCCTCTCGTCTACACCATTGTGCTGTGAGATTAAGTGCAGTTTGCATTCTAAAATCTAAAATCACTACGTCGTCTGCAAAACCTATCACTTCCAAGCCGTTTTCCAATAGGGCGTCGTACACAAATTACGTAACGCATGTAGGGGGGGAGGGGGGTTGAGTCTGCGTAACTTATTGTTACGTAGGGGGGTGGGGGGGGGGTTAGTAGAGACAGTTACGTAACTGTGATGTTTGTTCGAAATTGAAAACTTCGGAGGGGGGTCAGGCTGATCAGCGTTACGTAATTTTAGGGGGGGAGTCATGTCGAACGTTACCTATCGTTACATAAGGGGGGGAGGGGGTCTAAAATCTAGATTTTTAGCGTTACGTAATTTGTGTACGACGCCTAGGCTCAGAAGAAGATCGTCTACGATTAATGACCATAACAGGGGAGATAATATCCCTCCTTGAGGGCATCCTTTCGTAGTTTTTCTTGTAAGGGACGTCCCACCGAGTTTAGCTGTTATTTCGCGAGTTATTAGCATGGCATGAATCCACTTCATTGTGTTCCTGTCTATGCCATGCCTTTCCATGGCCATTTTCATTGAGTTGTGAGACGCATTATCAAATGCTCCTTCAATATCAAGCAAGGCTGCCAGGGAAATTTCCTTGGCATGGATGGATTTTTCGATTTTTCCCACTAACATATGTAGCGCGTCAGTGATTTATACGTTGTTTTTGTAAGCAAATTGAAATTTGCTTAATGGATTGGATTTCATATATACTGTTTTAATATGGTAGTCGATTAATTTTTCCATAGTATTCAATAAAAAGGAAGTTAAACTAATTGGCCTAAACGCTTTCGGAAGTGTCCTATCTCGTTTTCCGGCTTTTGGTATGAAAATAACTCTAGTTTGTCTCCAACTAGATGGAATGTAATTTAATATTAGGCTCACCTTACACATCTTCGTAATAATTGGAGCATAACTGGCTGTATTCCATCCATTCCCGGAGACTTGTATGGTTGGAAAGAGTCTATTGCCCATTCAACCTTCGATTTACTGAATATAGAACAGGCAAGTTCCTGGGATTCAGTCCAAGTCGCATGTGAGCTTAGCTGCTCTCCAGTTTTATCCTGCACTTCATCAGTATCCGAATATGATCCTGGGAAGCAGACTTGGTATTCTCCTTCGGGCGACCGAAGAGCAAGGTGTATTTTACATTTGCACTACGCGGGAATCAAAGGACTCCGCGCGCGCGATTAATCTACACTACACCTGACAAGCAACTGCCCACTCCTATGCATTTTGCACGGAAAAATCGTTTACACTTCAGCGAAAGAGAAAGCCGAAGTTTTACACCTAAAAACGAAGTATTGCTCCACAAAGCCGAACGATGGCACGCGGCGTTCGTCATATTATTGCCATGTCTAGTGTGATTGATTTTCAAAGCCAAGGTAATTTTTCCCACCATTCAAATGAATATTTCAAGCATTTTAACTGTCTGACGAGACGAGCCGGCAGTAGCAAAATGACTCCGGAGATTTCCTGACCAAAGCGCATCAGACATAACTTGTTGACCGCAAATGCAACTGATATATGACAATAAATGTTTATATGATTAATAGGTACTGTACTTTAATTAGCCACTCTAGTTTTGCAGCTTTTTACAGCCTTTTGCAAACGATCGCAGCTTTTCTTTGCCAGTTCTTCACATCTTTTATTTTGTTCAAGATGTCCTAATCTTGGATCCCGAGGTCAGTGTAACAACTTGGTGGTATGAATAATAAAATAGTGAGAGTCACGTAGGAGTAAGCACGTATGGTTCACGTTGTTAGATGCTCATCCACTGGAACAATATTGAATATTCCCAATTGCAACTTATTTCAAACATTTTTTTTTTAGTTTCCTCTACTAATTCCTTCAGACACCAGATAAAGATTATTTCTAGGATGTCTTATAAAGGTTAAACAAATTAAAACTAAATCTAAAACTAAACCTAACATATTCTTTTTCAATAAGCGCGCGGTTCGAGTTGTCGTTTGATGCTTCTTAAGTACCGTCAGGCAGGATCAGATTGTGAGATTGTGTCTTTGAACACGTGACTTGTCAGCCATCTCTTCCTGCCCAGAAGACTAGTATTTCTTGGTTAAATATTGAAGGAAACTTATTCCCCTGCCTTGTTCACTTGATCCACAAACTGGATACCACAAACTGGAACATAGGTATCCAAAAGTAACGATTTGGCGCCTCGGAGTTCAGCACCACCAAAACGTACTCATTGTCATGATAGTTCAATCCACAAACGCAATGATTACTATCCGTGAGCCTAATTCGCAGTAGATTTGCGTCTAACCAGTAGTAGAAGGACGAGGTCTGCCAATTTAAAGGCGTACTCTGACGAGAAAATTGCAAAAACTTATTATAGGCAATTGTAAAAGCGCGTAGATTCCGAAATCCGCGTAAAAAACTTTATTTGCTAGAGGTTAAAGGCTAAAGGTAAAAAAAATCATTAGCAGTGTCCGTTCCTGCGAATCGAGCTGAATGTCAAGGAAAAATATAAAAACATTAGGCAAAATCAGTGAATATTCAGTAAATGGATAAGGTAACCTTATCAGACACTCTAAATAAACAATTTGAACATGAAAAATCAATAAAAATATGCCGCGTAAAAAACGACTGTTCTGGAAAATCCGTGTAAAAAACCGCGTAAATTCCAAAATCCGCGTAAAAAAGACCTTAGTGTATCTGCTCGTTATTAGGCATATGTATGTACAAAGAGTTCGAGACATGGTGCTGGTCTAACAAATCAGTGGTCGCATGTTCGAATTCCGGCTCGAGAGAGACTGTTATAGTTATCCTGAAGCACTATCCAGCTCCATTCATGTTCATGGTCATACAAGCCGGTCTGCGTCCTACCATAAATATCACTATTTGTTGCGCCCACCTAAGCTAAAGTGCCTTCTTATTACCCGGAATGGAACAGTGAAAAGGGATCCACACTAAGGTAATCTGAGAATATTTTTCGGATAAAACATTCTGATGTTCCTGTACGGAGAGTGCTTTGCAACTTTCATCGACGAAGAGCCAGAATAGAACTGAGACTGTTCGTGAAGATGAAATAATGGTCCGTGGGCATTTTTTGCAGCGTAAAATCTCTGTGATACTTTTGTTTTCTAGTTATTATGGCACAAAAATCAAGTACTATAAAATAGACAATGCGTAGGTTATTAGTTTTCTCGTTTGGTTTCATTCATCTACACGGTGCACCCGCAGTGTACTCTAGAAATAACACATGCGCACCTCTGAACTAATGCGTGTTCACGGCGTGCGAAAAAAATTCTCTTCGCGTGAATCGAGTAGTCTGATCCTCGTGCGAGTCGACGGGTACACCTGGTGCAGAGAAATGCCAAATCTGCTGGGAAGTGATTTTTCATCATAATTTCCAGTGTTTCCTGAGAATCTGTGGTGTAAGTACCGTCAGTTTTTCTCAATCTGCCTAAACCGTTGGAACGTTCTTCAGACAGGGCTTTTTGCAACCTGGCTGCAGTGGATGTGTTTTCAATACGTTCACACATTAATTTCCAACTGTTCTTTTTGGATTTTCTTATTTCCACGTTGTATTTTGTTAGTGATGCTTTATACAGTTCCCAATTACCTGTTAGTTTCGCTTTATTGAATAGTTTCCTAGAGGACTTTCTGAGTCCTTCTAGGGTCTTATTCCACCAAGGTAAGTCTTTTTTTGACACTCGCGTCTTGGTAGGACAACTTTCGTAGTATGCACTAATTATCTTACTTGTGATTAAATTAGAGCAGGTTTCCAGCTCATCTTCGGTTTTAATTTCTCTTTCAAAGATATGTTTGTCGATCAACAGTTAACTGTTGTAGAGATCCCAGTTGGTTTTCCTGGGGTCTCTATAGATTTCTTGCAAGATTTCTCCTGCACAGTAATCGAAAAGAATTTGCCTGTGATCTGATAGTGAGATTTCATCAGACACATGCCAATTCTTTATATTGTCTGAAAGTTTGTTACTGGACAAAGTTATATTCAGGACTTCCTCACGTATAGCATTTATAAAGGTGGGGTTATTACCTTGGTTGCATATATCTATGTTATTTGTTAGCATATATTCTAAAAGGCACTCACCCCTTTTGTTTATATTTGGTCGGCGTGCGACCAGACCGAGCCAAGCGCCAAACACATTGTTTTGAGTAATTAGCATCTGAACTTTGACTACCCATAAATTAATCGTGTTTGAACTTATCATTAATTCAATGCTAACACGTAATGAACAGGGCTTAATGAATGCCCTGTTATCATAAATACACGAAAAATAGCAATAATTGATAAAATATTTGGTTTTTATTTTTGACACCTATGCACTCAGTTCACTCTGGTCGAACAAACATTTTAAAAAATGGTCTTCAGTTCGGTCTGGTCAAACGTATTTACTACAACATATCAACTTGACTATTAAACAAGCTAATTTTTCTCACTTGTCAAACTTAATGCATAGATATCAACGCTGCTTTAACTCTCAGTCCAATCTGTATCAAAAATTATACAGCTGATTTGAGCTTTATTTCTGTTGCTCTATTTCCTGGTACCAAAGCGCACCAAGTGGTGAAGATAGTATCAATATGAAATGCTCTGGTATTTTGAAGCGGGTATTGTCTAATTTTATTGATTTAACGTATATTAACCCAGTCCTGACGATTGTTACGAGAAAAAAAAAATAATAATAAAATGCACTTGGTTCGGTCTGGCTCAACAAGATCTTGAAAAAAAGTGATGTGCCCATTGAAACGAAATTCGGCTCTACGGAAACCACACGCCTATGAACTGTTCAAATGATTTCATTCTTTAATGGAACATAGATTATCAGTTTGCGCATCCACTGGTGCTAATAATTTAATTTTAAAGAAAATGGCGCTTGGCTCGGTCTGGTCGCACGCCGACCATTTGTACTACCCCAAACTGTGTGATGAGAGTTCGCATCACATCCTATTACGAACTGTTTATTTTTCTGTTTGCAGTAGTTGATAAGTTCCTTCACTTCCGTTGGATGCGCTTCTTCTTGTTCCACAGGAAAGTACGCCGAGGCGATGATGAGCTCCGCTCTTCCTCTAGCCGCAGGAACTTCTATTTGTATGGTTGCTAAGTCTCTGCTGATAAATTCGTTATTACTGGGGACATGCGATGCTTAGCGACTTTGACACAGTTGGCGCCCGATCCCACGCAATACTCAATCTTGTCACTCATATTTAAGTACTTTTGAATATAACTCACAGTTAAAAAGTATAGAAAAACTCAAACAAAGAATGTACACAACGAGATCAGCTGATCGACTAAACAAAGGGAAATTGTGAGTAAACACGTTCTGTAGAGACGCTACAACGGTCGAAATTTGATGCAGAGACCTCTATACTTCAAATTAGAAACACGATAACGATCGTGAGTAACTTCTGCTAGTTTACAAAGCCTCGAAATAAAAAAGAAAAACGAGCATCGCCAAATTAAACGAAAAATGTGATTTTGGAGTATAAAAGTTGTTCGGTAAAAATTGATTTGAACGAACTTTGAGTTTAGATCTGTACTTGGGCGATGTAGATTTTGATTCTTGGATAGTTTTAGCATGATTTAGGCCAATAGAAATAAATGGCGAAAAAAAAAATTTTTTATTAGATCTAACCCCTTAAGCAGTTGGCTGCGATATCTGTGTATAAGAAACAGAAGGTCGAGTTCCGAACCGGAATGTAGCACCAAGGCTTGCTTGCTTGTAAGTGACATGAAAACTATCTGAATGCTCTTGCATTGATTACGATAGCTGTAGAGCCGAACAAGTAAAAAAAAATGAATTGGAAGCAAAGGTTAACAGCGTCACTTTTGCCTAACGATTATCAATATAAATAACTTTGAACGCCTACGGAGACAAACGGCATCCTTACAATACGTCACGCATGTAGAAGGCTTATGTATTAAAAAAATAATCTGGAAAATTGTTTAGTTTATTTTTTATTCCAAACTTTTTTATTTAGTACTTTCCTGCTGCCACCGTCAAACTGGTGTTACATTGAGGTGCTGCGAGGCGGGGGTTAATAAAGATCAAAACTTACGTGACGTTTTCAATGGATGACACCACATTGCCCTCAACTTTCGTGTCTCCATCGCCGTTCCAACTGCAGGTTGAAAAACCTGAAAAAAGCTATGTCATTTACGCATGCTCCGTTTCATTGTTTTCTGCGCTCCGTTCATTGTTTTCTGCGCTGCTAGCAGAGGCTGCTGATGATTCACTCGAGCAAGTGTGGGTAACTATTAACAACAGTGAATGTAAAATCGTAATCGGAGTTTCCTATATTCCACCCAATTTGCGAAATGAAACTGAGATTATTGATCGTCATATTTCGTCAGTAGAAAAAGCCGTTAATTCCACTGGTATCAATGACGATCTTTTTCTTTTCGGAGACTTTAATCGCGCTGGTCTATCCTGGTCGGTGCAGCCACAGTCCAATTATCTTATTGTCGACGCCCTGCACTCATCTGTGAACGCTGGTAGTACACATTTGTTAGACGGCATGGCTTTTAACAACATGTTTCAGATCAATCCTGTTCGGAATCAGAATGGCCGGTTCCTAGATTTAATTTTTGCAAATTTGCACGCTTTGCCATCATGCTCCGTCACCACTGCACCCGATCCTCTGTGTAACATTGATGTTCATCATCCACCATTGATGGTTACCTTCAACAGACCTGTAAAGGCTCAGTTTGTAGATGAGTTCGATCCTCCCAGTTTCGACTTTCGGCGGGGAAACTATGAGGCGATAAGTTTGGCACTGAGAGGTATCGATTGGAGCTTTATCAACCAGTGTAGAAATTTGGATGAGGCTGTGTCACGATTTACTGCATTGATTCAGGAACTTATACATTCATATATTCCCAAAGTTCGTCCTCGCTATAAGCCTACCTGGGGAAACAGGCATCTTGCTAGGCTCAATCGTGCTCGCAAATCAACTCTGCGTGCCTATCAAAGAAACAGAAACCCCGTCAATAGGATCCGTCTCACCTCTGCCAGTCGATCATATAAAGCCCTAAACAGAAAACTATATTCGTCTTTCGTGCGCAGAACAGAACACAACCTACGTTCGAACCCGAAAAGCTTTTGGAGGTTTCTTAATTCGAAACGTAAGGAGGATGGACTACCATCTAGCATGTTTTTGTCAAATAGTGTAGCGTCCACGAATGACAGTAAATGCGTTCTGTTTGCCAAGTATTTTGCTGGTGTTTTCAATAGCGAGTGTGCATCCTCGGATGAAATTGCTGAAGCCATGTTTCCTGTTCCTAGTGACACATTTTGCGCCGATATCTTTACAATCTCAAACGAAGAAGTTGCTGAAGCCATTTGCAACCTGAAACAATCATTCTCTCCTGGACCCGATGGTATTCCTGCCGTTATCCTGAAGAAATGCGCTGCAGTTTTAAAGTCACCGCTAGCCGCTATTTTCAACCTTTCCCTTCAATGTCATCTATTTCCTCGCAGCTGGAAAGAATCTTTGATGTTTCCGGTTTTCAAAAAAGGTGATAAATGAAATGTGGAACACTATCGTGGGATCTCTTGTTTGTGTGCTTGTTCAAAAATTTTTGAAACGATTGTCCACAATCATCTCATGTTCAGCATAAAAAGCTATATTTCTACCGCTCAGCATGGGTTTTACCCTGGTCGATCCGTTTCTACTAACTTGCTGGAATTCACTTCACTCTGCTTGCGTGGTATGGATCGTGGTCTTCAGGTTGATGCTGTTTACACGGACCTGAAAGCTGCTTTTGATCGTGTTGATCATGGATTACTTTGTGCAAAATGCGACAAGCTTGGAGCTTCAACTGGACTGGTAAAATGGCTCAGTTCTTATCTACGCAACCGACAGATCGCGGTAAAGTTGGGAACGTCGCAATCCGCTTGGTTCAGCAACAATTCTGGTGTTCCTCAAGGCAGCATTCTTGGGCCGCTGCTTTTCTCTTTATACATTAATGATGTAACTAAAGTTCTACCACCTGGCACACGACTATTGTACGCTGATGATACTAAAATATTTCAAATTGTTGAGAATTATGATGACTGCTGTAGACTTCAAACGTTACTCGATGCTTTCAACGACTGGTGCCTACGCAACTATATGATGCTGAGCATTCCCAAATGTACCGTGATCAGCTTCCAGCGCAAAAAACAGCCGTTGCTTTTTGGCTATCGTATCGCTGGCACTTATTTACATCGTAGCGACGTTGTCACTGATTTGGGTGTTTTGTTGGACACCAGTATGTCATTTAGGCAGCATTATTCTGCGATCATCAATAAAGCCAATCGTCAACTTGGTTTAATATTTAGGATTGGAAAGGAGTTTCACGATCCTGGTACTATGCGCACACTCTACTGCTCTCTGGTACGCTCAGTTTTAGAAACTGCCTGCGTTGTTTGGGACCCGTACTACGATTTTTGGATACAGCGAATCGAGCGCATTCAAAAGCTCTTTATCCGAAGGATTTGTCGCAGATTGCCATGGAGGAACCCTGATAATTTGCCGCCATACGAAAACCTTTGCCTGCTGGTGGGGATAAAACCCCTTGAAGAACGTCGTAAGGACATACTGGCCAGAACTGTGCACAAAATCCTCACTGGTTGCTATGACTGCCCCGCTATCTTGACAATGCTTCAGCTGCAATGCCCTCTTCGTCCACAACGTCATCAGCGATTACTGCAGACCAACGCACACCGCACGAATTATGGCCAGCATGAACCTGTTCGTCGGATGGCTTTGGTTTATAATCGTCAAAATGTTAATTTTAATTTCTAGTATAGTTAATTAATGTGCATTGTTTGTTTTGACTTTATCTATGTTATCTGTATCAAATTTTTGTAATATCTCTGTATATGTTTTTGTTTTTTAAAAAAGATGCTGGGTTTTTATGCCGCCTTAATAGTTGCCTACCAGTGACTTTCAAGGTGGCTTTTCCCAGCCATACACTCACTTTTTCATTAAGACTGCTAGTCGGATGGATTTATTTCAATAAATAAATAAATAAATAAATGCTCCCTTATTAACTTATTTACTGCAGAAAATATTAAGTTATATTTTTATGCCTCGAAAATGTGGTAAATTGGTTCCAGCACTAAGGACACTGTCAATATATCAAGTCGAAGAAATTTTTCAAATAGCGATTTATTCACGCGAACGTGAAAACACCAATATTCTAAGTGAAATAAAAGTAGATGAGCGAATTAAACTGAAGCGGCCGATAGTACATGCAATCTGAGGCTGGTAACTACCCTATCCAGCTTTTCCGAGCGTTGCAGCAACGGAGTGAAAAACTTAAAATGTTGCAACGAAGGATAGTAACATCAAAAACAGATTTACTCATTTTGATCCGCACGCCAGACGAAATTACAAAAACAAAACGCCCATTGTTTGTTAAAGTTGCTATGCCACGTTATAAAGTTGTTATATTTTCTATTCCTGGATGGAAATCTAGATATCAAAATTCGACGAAAAGGTGTAGGCAGCTACTGGCAGAGCTATAAACCGTAACAAGATACCATTCTGAGACAAAATATTACCAAAAAAAAGTTTGCTTAGTAAGTACAAAATAATGGGCAGTTTTGACGAATATTTAAGCCTACTGAGAGTTGCTCATGGAACTGTCCAATTGGCTCAATGAAAACTTTTTCGCATTCGTCAATGAGCGATTAACAGCACTTCTTATTACGTGCTATGATTAGACTGTTCGAAACCATAATTCGAAACATTTTTATAATCTGATAATCATATTGAAAAATCTCAATGTCGAATAAAATAATTTAACAACGGAATAATTCTATTTAATTTGAAATTTTTAACCGTGCATATTCTATTTTCCCTTCAGACAACCGACATCCCACTCTCTTGAACTAGAGACACAACTTCAATGGTCCAGTGTGCCGTTTGGTGTCAAGCTGTTCATGCGGGAAGTCCTGCACACTTTTGCACGATTCAAGGCTACTTCCAGGCATGTTTTTCTCTTTCTCCCGTTCCACTGATGCCGCCAGTCAAGTTGAGTGTAACCCATCAGGCTCGGAGTACACGACAATGTCATAACCGTAGCATATCAAATACATTGCCTCCTTGCTTCGCAACGCCGGCTGCCAATGGCAGTCGGCATGGAAACGCTGGAAGCATTTAATGAGGTGCGAGCATCATAAAACTAAGTAAGCTACGAGATTAATTTTCTTCTTTTTGCTGGTTAACTCAGCGGGGCTAACCGCTTACTTGCTAATAACAGGGAGAAAAAAAAACAATGCCAACTGTTGATTCATTGTTATTATGGTGTGCAGCTTCGTCTACTAAAATCTTCTTTCATGACTCCGAGACGTAAACACATAATCAGTTGTTCGTTGGTTGTTAGAAAAAATTTTCAATTTTCACATTATTAACAAAAGTTTCCTCTCTGCATAAAAAAAGTTACAAAGTTCTGGAAAGGTATTGTTAAAACAGTTTGACAGTTGCAAGGAAATACGTTAATGTAGCAGCAGCTTGTTTCGAGATACTTTGGTACTTGTAGAGTGGGTGAAATCCATCAATTGCCAAAACACCACTTAAAATGGAATAACAGAAATCGTCTCGGAAAAACGCGAAAGTTAAATGAAAACTTTTTCCGGAACTTTCGCTGCCTTGATAGGTACTAATCAATAGAACTGACTGACATTGAATTATGACGGATCGTCTGTACCTGGGGGTGAAATGAATTTGCTGATTTATATTTCAGTCATTCGCAACTCACTTCCGAGCTGCGGAGTCCACCCTCTCCCGATGGAAACGATGGAAACTATTCAATCAGACAAACTTATTAATTTCGAGAAGTTTGCAATTATCGTCCTAATTAACTGCCGTAGCATTATAAATCAGCATCAGCAGTAGGAAGAATGTAGAAAGTTATTCGCAGAAAATCCAGCTGGATGGAATTAACCGGTGGTAAATATTCACCGCCATGCGGAAAATTACGGTTTTATCTTATTAGTTTGTTGGCTCAGTACGTTTCTTACTTGTTAGAATCGAATTCCTGATTACTTTTAATGAAGATTCATTCGATTTCGAAACTCGTTATCTAGCTCTTAGCGAAAATTCTCTTTAATAAGGAGACTAGAAGAAAGTTTCCATTTGCGAAGCAAATTTTAATTGATGATGATGATGGTCCCACCTCATACCCCTACATCGGTTTGAGCTTGACGATTTATCTATATGAGATATTTTTAAAAACATGCAATGTAACCAGTTGGCAAACAAAAAACGGACTGGTTATAAATTTCAGACATAGTAACCCTTCAAATGAATACCAATAATTAAAAAAAAAAAATGACGGATTTCCAATCCAAGGCTCATCCAGAACGTTTCCAACCCGGAAATTATCTGGACTTGATTAGGAATTGAACCTAATGTTTCAGAGCGTGCACTAATCAGAATTGGTTCTAGATAACGATCTAGAACTACGAGAGAGATCCAATGATACTATATTTCTCGATAACGAGCTCTACAGATCACAGGCAAACTCAAGCCTTTTCAGTTTTCGCTCCAAACCCTATTTTAAATTGTGAAAACAGATGAATTGTTAAAAAGAAAGTAAAATAACTTAGAAAATATTACAAGCCAAAAAGCAATTTGTCAACCCGATATGCTTTTTGTTTCCATTTCAGGGTTTAAAACCTGATGTACTCCTATCAAGATTGTCTATGTCAGTCTCCGCGCGCGTGACTCGAACATGTGTAGCCGACTCTTTTTTTTTTTTACTCTACTATTTAATATTATAAAACTAAATTCAAACAAAAAATCCATCATCATCAATGAACATAATTACTTAATGTACCAAATAAATTAAAAAAAAAAATATTTCAATTTTACAATCTTCTCTATAAATTTACAAAAAATCTATGCTGTCTACAAAACAGACTTTATGTGTGAAATACAAAGCCGTTTAAACTCTGCCACTGTTGCTGCACGTTTTACTTGCCTGGGCATCGAATTGAAAAAGTTTATTCCTTTGTACAACAGAGAGTTCTGTGATCTTCCGAAAAGAAAATTTGGTGCTCTGGCATCGTCCGCGTTTCTAGTGTTGTACCTGTGCAAATCTCTTCCTCTATCAATTCGGTCACACAAATATCGAGGCAACATATTATTAAAAATTTTATATAGAAACACCATTGTCAAAAAATATACTCTTTGCTTCACAGAAAGCCATCGTAATTGACTTGTACAACTGAATTCCACTACTAGTAGTCAATTCATTCTTTAACCGGCACAAGACATCGTATTTTCTGGCCATTTTTTGATGACATTATCAATGTGAGACTTAAAAGTTAATCTGTCATCAATAATTACTCCAAGATACTTTATTTCATTTACGCGATCAATCGTCTCACCATCAATTTCAATATTTACGTCTAGTCTGGAGTTGGCTGAAGAAATTATCAAGTACTTTGTCTTACTAATGTTTAACTTTAGTCGCTTAAATTTTAACCAATTCGCTAGATAATGTAAATCTTGGTTTAGAAGTGCTACAACATCAAGCGGATGCTTCGCTGCAATGAACAGAACAGTGTCATCAGCGAATAAATTAATATCACAGAACCTTAAAATTCGCTTCATGTCATTAATGAAAATAATGAATAAAATGGGCCCTAGAACACTTCCTTGCGGTACACCAAGTGTATTAGCAATGGAATCCGAATCAAAATCGTTAAAACGAGTCTTCTGAGTTCTAGCACACAAATAGCTTTCAAACCATTGGTATGCTGTCCCTACGATACCAAAGCGCTCCAATGTTTGTAACAATAAGGGCCTAGAAATTGTTTCAAAAGCGCGTTTTAGATCCAAAAACACCGCAAAAATAGTTTCTTTAACCTCGATTTTTTCTTTCCATTTTGCTAACACCAGATTCAAAGCAGACTCACAAGAGTGACCCTCTCGATAACCTGATTGCTCTGGGATTAGCAAGTTATTACTATTTAAATAATTCATCAGCTGGCCTTTTACAACAAGTTCTAATATTTTCTCTTGTGTGTGCAACATGTTAATGGGACGGAAATCTTCGGCTTTATCCGTCCCAGTAATCTTGGGGATAGGAACCACAAGAGATTCCTTCCAAACTTCAGGCACGTGCCCCGTTTGTAATGATTCATTAACAAGGACCAGCAGGTCGTGTCCAATAACATAAAAGCAATCTTGTATTACTTTTGCGTTGACATTATCGATACCAGCCGAACTTTCCAAAGAAAAACAAATATCTTTCAACTCTGCAAAAGTAATATGGTGAAAACCATCAAAGCTACAGTTATTATTGATCGGCTGTATTATCTCGTCCGGTTCATTGACCAAATCAATGCTTTGATTGATCGATTGAACACTATCAACGAAATAATTGTTGAATTTCTCTGCTATTACTCGCGCTGATTGTTCTCTCAAACCGTCAAATGTTATGGATTGCGGAAAACGATCTTTGTTTTTCATTAATGTTTTTAATATTTTCCATAACTTTTTGCTGTTATTTTGATGTTGATCGATCTTTCTCTGTATATATTCATAACGGGCCTTTTTCAAGGCGCGTGAATATAAATTACGCGCGACAGTGTACCTATTCCAATCATTGTTATCGTTACTTCGGCAAAATTGTTTGTACTTTTTATCTCTTTTACGTTTAAAACGTCAAAGATCCAAAGAGTACCAGCTGTTCGATTTATCCGATTCAATGTATTTTTCAAAAACTAGACTACTGGTACACTCTTTCAGCGTATTGGTGAGAACAGCTGCTTTATTATTCAAATCACCAGTTATTGGGAGAAAATCCAAGCTTCTCAAAACAAGCTGAGACAATGCCTGCTTTGAATATCTATTCCAGCACTTAATTTTTACCTTTTCATCACGGTTTCGATCATTCTCTATCAAAATACAAATTGTCTCATGGTCTGAAATTTTACAATTGGCCTCTATAACAAAATGAACGTTGTCAAAATTGGAAAACACGTGATCAATTAATGTACGCGAATGTCTGGAAATTCTCGTAAATTCTGAAACCGTTTGTGTTAAATTGTAAAAGTTAGCTAACTGCTTCAATTGAATCGAATTTGGATCATTTAACCAATCAATATTGAAATCACCAGCAATGACATTTAATTTGTTTAAATCAACGAAGTTATCCCACCAGTTATCTAATATTTCTAGAAAACGCTGGTTACTTGAACTAGGGGAGTGATATAAAAGTCCAAAGTTTCCAATCGTCATGCCTCCTTCAACTGAAATTCCAAGGAACCAATTATTTTCAACAGATTCGTTTGATAGAATGTTGAATGTTACTGATTCCTTGGCGTAAATAGCAACCCCACCAGTATGTCTGGAATGCGAAAGGCAAAAAGCAACTTTGTATCCCGGTAAACTGTACTGATCAAATGCATCAGCATCTACTATATGAGTTTCGGTTAAAACTACTAACATTGGACGTTTTGTTTCCACAAGATGCCGCAAAGCAACATAATTTGTAGATAAACCAGCAATATTAAGATATAATATTTCTAACTTCCTCTCACATTGCGATTCTTTTAGCTGCTATTTACTAAAAAACATGTTGCTTTTTCTTTTTTCAAACAGTCTCCGATAAACCGGACACCGTGAACTAGAAGCTGGATGTTTAACGTCCAAAATCATTTTCAATTCTTTATTTGACTTTAAACAATTCACGCAGTTAAATTCAGTTGAAGAGCAATCAGATGCCTTGTGTTGCCCGCTACATTTGGAACATGTTTCGGGATTAACACACTCCGTCCTTTTATGGCCAAATTCTCCACATTTAAAACAACGCAAAACATTAATGGCCTCTTGTACAGGACACTTATCCCACCCAATGCTTACTTTTCCAGCACTCATCAAAGCGTTATAAGTATCCTTGTCAACTTCAACAATTACGTTATATTTATTATATTTGAAGCGAGTATTTTCGTACTCCGCAATAACTTTCGCTTCATTGACGTTGATGTCATTTTGACTTTTCAACAGGTCAATGAAGTCTTCAGAGGAATACCGATCACTCATTCCCACAATTTTCAACTTTGGTTTCGGAATTGTGGGAATAACAGCACTATACTTTTCACCTAGATTGCTCTCTATATCTTTTTTCACAACCTCAACATTATCCCCTGTTGCACACTCAGCAATAATCGAGCCATTCTTTCCGTTCCTAAAATTACTAATTTTGTGTATTTTCGGATCCAATTTTTCTTTCAAAAATAATCTAGTGTTTTCACTAGATTGAGAAGACTCGACTGGTTTGATCACAATGAACGGCCGAGCCTTACGGTTCTCTTTTCTTTGATTTTTTTTAGAAACGGCCCCAGTTGAAACGTTCGCGTAGGTTTGTTTATTGCAACAAAAAACCTCGTCATCGCGTCTCGAATCGTCCACAATCAGTTCATCGCGTGCTAAAAACATTTTCTTACTGGGATTTGAGTCCGGTTCAGAGTGAACCGTTCTCTCATTACGTGCTCTCTTTCTGTTCATTGAGGCTGCATTATTTTCCCGATCTTTAATTTCAAGATATTTTTTGAAATCATTCAGCTTGCTGGCAACACTGGTTTCAATGCATACCATACTCTCACGCAGAAAGTCACTGACCGATTTCAAAATTATCTCGATACCACTTGAAATTGCCGTGTTTATCTTTGATTCAATTTTGCTTCGGTTATCGGTAAGCGACTGAGACATAGATGACAATACACCCATAATCTTGGTCAGCTCACCACTCAAAGCATCAATGTTTCCGCCGTCATCTTGGGCTGATAGACATGATACACATTTAAACACAATATTATCATTATCATTTACGACTTTCGCTGCTATTTTGGTCAGTGGTGTGCAAACTCTATGGAATTGAGACTTGCATTTACCAACGCAAACAACAGGATCATCGCTAATGCGAATGGTATTGCCACATTTTGCACAATCCATTATCCCGATACGAACAAGCAGACGCCGCTGCAGACAAATACGCTGGTATTGTCCAGCAGCAACGGCAGAGGCTATAGGCAGCGGACAATAAAAAAAACAACAATGAAATTTCAATCAGCAGCCGTAGCGTCTATGTGATATAGACGTGGTGGTCGGCGCTGGCACAAATTAAATCAATAAAAAACAGAATAAATCAAAAGCATGCAAAGACACTTCTACTTATCCGTTAAGATATCCAATTTGGCGGTCGGATCACTAGCACTAGATCACCTATAGCACTTTATTTCACACAGAAAAAAGCTTTTTGAATTAGACACTAGTACACAAGCTACCATGTTCACCGTATCACCAAAATTCCCTTGAATTACCCTTGAAAAACAAAGTGGAACGTCATTAGGAGGCCGGCTATTTGTTAAGTATTGCCTGCTCCGTTGTAGCATCCGGAACGTTCATTGAATTGGGATTGATTTGAAATTGGATTATTTGGAGAGTTGGGAAATGTCCGTAGGTTGACATTTTCAACTTGTAAGTGTAGCGAAACAGTAAACTAATTAGACGCTGAAAGTCCCATTTTGTACCGGTACTTTAAACATCCATTTAAACTGACTGGACATAACCCCAGTTGGTAAGCCTATCGTTAGTAAATTGTAATTGTAAAAGTTTGAGCCAACGGAGGAAACGGTTTCGATAAAATTTCTTCAATCTTTTCTAGAACAACAATATCTTTAATGGTGGAAAAAATGGATAATGAATGCAATTTTATATGCTACTGGATTTTACGCCAACTCGTCTGTGAAATTGGCAGCATCTTCGCTGAATCCAAAAAATCTTCCCGGGGGTAAAATTGACTTTTAACTCGATTTTTCAGTCTCACATTTTATTATTCAGTTTTCAGTTCATTTAGGAAAAACAGTGTTGCATTATCCCACGCTAATCAACTTGAAAACCGATTTCTACTTTCATTACACGAGAAGTAAAATTTTATGAGGAATGAGGAGTCAATGCTGATAAAAATCATTATTCCTAGTGGAATTTTTCGAAAAGTACAACGGATCGTTTTAAATTTTCTCTTCCAATGAACGCAGCACACTTTCAGATAACTACACTTTAGTTGTTCATCTTTACAACGAGCTGTCATACTCTGATGAAATATTTCACGCGCATCGTTTACGAGGCATGATAGTGAAATATTTCTTTGTCATAGCAACACTAACGTCAATGGTGGAAATTTTTCACTTTCATGAAAAGCACAACAAGACAACAAGAACTACTGAGGCCTGTCGAATATTTGACCTTTTGACATAATGGTCAATTTATTTGACATAATGATTGTTGTTTGCCCGTGTTTGCCACATAAAAAAATTGGAGAGTGACAGACAATTATCTTTGACTAAATTTTTATCTGTCAAAAAGTGACAAATATTTGACGCTTGGTCAAAGAGTGTAATAATGCTTTTGTTGTTGTTTTGTTTACATTCCGAATATATCTATGACTATTGCGTGGTGATCCAAAGCAAATTTATGCAAACTCTCAGAATCATTGTCGATTTTTATTAACCTATTCGTTACTTTGATTGTAGCTTAACAATTATACTTACAGTTTTGAACAACGAAACTTTTTAATACGGTCAGAGAAAAAATCGATCTACAATATTCAACACAGTTTGTATCAATAGTGTATGTAATTGCCGAGTAATACGAGTTTGAAGGTCATTTTTCGAGATAAAATCTGATTTTTTTCCGCCGGGAATGGGTTAAAGGAACATCAGTGAAGTCGAGTGGTTCAGAGCAGGGTCAGTGATTGCTCAATTAGAATAGATAATCAGTAACATCAAATTTCACCACCAGCTCACTTACAAAAAATAGGGAATAGCGACGCCCTTTTTCAACCCTGTGAGGTTTGATGTTCAATTGAGGGGCGACGAAAAGAAGATAATGATAAGAAAATATTTACCGTTGGAAAAAAAACAGCTATCATCGTATTGTGATCTAACCAATTCGGTTGTTGTTGTGCTTGTATAGGTTGTCGGTCTTCGGAAAACAGCAATGCCATAACCCGACAGTGAAATTGATTGTGCCTTCGAGCTATTCTTACGACCACTTGCTTCAGATTAGGGATCGGAATTACGAGTCGACGATGAATTAGATTAATTTCAATTTAATTTCATTACTAGATTCGATGCGCTTTACACACATTTGGGACAAACAGTTATCCGTTCGTCCTTTTTCGAAGACATAAAAAAGCACAGAGCGGAGTGCTTCGCGTCTGAGATACGCCGGAAGAAATATTACGGCTGTGATGAATTGGAGTCACCAGAAAAAGTGTCACACAGCAGTAAGTGAGATGGGTGTTAGCGGGCGCACGCGACGCTGAGGCTTGAAATCACATAATGGAAAACCCTTCGAGGAATCAACCGTATCAGCCGCGCATTCATCGGAGTACGGGTTGCAGGGCGTGAAGTTTTCACATTAGAAATTGTTTGCTGGTGTGTGTGTGCGCCCAGTTTCCAAGCACAGTCGACCCTTCGGGATCGTTTTTATGCTGCTGAAAACCATTGAACACAAGCAGTACGTACATTAGCCGTTCGTATCTAGGGCACGCAGAAAGATGGCTTTTCTTCACTTTGGTGCGCAGAGAGCCGGATCACTTGAAAAAAAAAAAGACATTTGCCTCGTTTGATTCTGATGAGGTATGATTTTCTATGAGAAGGGGGAAATTAGCTTCCGTGGATCGATAAAAGTGCATTGGAATGAGATCGGAGAAAGGTACACTCGAGGCGAAGAGTACTTAATGAATTGAGCTTGGATAGAGAGTTTCATATTCTCATAGTGAAAGAATGTCAATGGAATCCATAAACGTTCTACATAAACTAAACAGTATTTCAAGAAGCAATACTAAGATACAGTTGAAAATCAAAAACCAAATACTTTGTCAGCGTTGGATAATTTTATACCCAATATAAAATTATCAGATATAAGCTTAGAGAGGAATCGATTTTTACGCTGTTATTTCTTCTTCTAACTATCAGGAAATCATCTTAAAAATATGGATAATATATTTGAATTCAATGTGACACATGTTTTGATGGGAGTTACGAGGAGATTTTAGTTGGTTTGAAATGCTAAGACCAAAAGCTGGTTTTTCTAGATTCTGACAAAATGGATACCTCGGATGAATTTATTGATTTTTCTGCACTTCATATTAAGAATCACCATGCGTTATCCATCTTTAATGAATTCGAAGGAGGCGCATCACAATTATTAAGTTGCAGTACAACAGGAAAAGAGAATACGACACAAATTAAAACAATTCTGAAAACCATCTTCTAAATTCAAGCGATACTTTTTGAATGTAAGGAAAAAATGCATGTGGTTTTGTTCTCACAGTCTCAACCCTCCCCTCCACCATCTTTCACCGATTAGAATGAAAATGAAATTGGGGGAACCTTTTACACCCTTTTTACTTTGACATCGTTTACTGGCTGTCAACTGTATATAGACTTTAAGCCAAATGAAACTGAATATAACCTCACGGATCTGTGCCATGCATGAATAAATAATTTAAAACCAAACTAAAATTTGCCTTCCATCGAGTGTGTTTGCTCTACTTGTAATGCATATAAATTGCAAAGAATTTTAGCGAAGCGAAGTAAGGTTCCCATGTTTTCGAGTCATGCTGCAAAGTAAGTACGGTAGAAAAACCTACCCGTTCGCCTTTGTGGTTTAATGCACGTTGTATTCCCTGGGAGCACCTAATAATTGCTTACACTTTAAACTATGGGAAAATGCTACATGGGAACTATTACCTCCACTTTAAAATTTTTGCCTAATAAGCAATGTTATTCCAATCTGTATTTTTTAATCAGCAGACGGAATTGTCTTACAAAGATTTTTGTCGGCCTTGTTTAAATTGAAACATATTATTCAAAAACTTCCGTTTGATTCCACTGTGCAACTTCCAGTAAATACCGCTAGGCTTTGCCGTCGGGGGCCCTCAACCACGGAAATGTTACCAACTTTAGTATGTATGTAGAGTATCCTGGTGGTATTCAAATTAGATTGATACGTAGTAGGCTTTTGTTTTTTCTCCATCGAATTCTTGCATAACAACCTGGGGGCGAGTCGGAGGAAGCAATGAAACACACACACACACACACACACACACACACACACACACACCACAGAACATGGCATAATATTTCTTCTGCTTCGTGGTGTTATTCTAATGGTAACATTCAACGTTAAATATGCGAAAGAAAACTCACAGGGAATAAACAAGGTCCCAACTCCGATCAACGTTGGTTTCAAGAACAATTTGTTAACGGTACATGAGATAAATTTTTAAAGCTGCAGATTTTACAGATGAGTTTGGATTGTTGATTAAAGGAAACTGCACACCCTTCCGACTTGGCTAGGTTAAAAAGCTATTATCTTTCTTTTTCCATATTTGTGAATTTTTGTAAGAATACAAAAACTAGTGCTCAGCTTATATTCATGTTAGTTAACATGAACATCGCTTTGCGAATTCATGAAGCTCAAAAAAGTACTAGTACTAGAAGGTCTTAGATGCTGATCAAATGATTCTAGTCATTGGTACCTAATCCAAATAAAATACGTAGGTAAATGTTATTCCTACTAACTAGAGTGAAATGCTTCCGCATTACATAACCCACCTACTGTTGGGAACAGTATCTAAATATTCGGTTGTTGAACATCAATAATTACAACGTTGCAAGTTAAATATGTCGATTCTGTGTGTTTTCTCTTAGTTCAACGTCAGACCTAGGAATCAGCCCTGATTGTACTGTCGAACAACAACAACAACAACAGAAAAAAGCATGCTTTCAATGGTTATTGCTTTGGCACAGAAATCCTGCACTAACAGAGAAATGTGTGACGTTCACCAGGAACGATAGCTGCTGACTGATTTCCCCCTTATCTCGCATAAAATAAGAGTACCGATTCTGCCGCCTTGAACCATTACGGATGGCACATTCCATCTCGGCAGAGCCGGATCGCAATTTATTGAAAACCAAGCCCCTGTAATAGTCAATGGAACTTTTCATTCAAGCTCGGTGTGGTGTAAATTTTTCTTTTATTCCACCCTGGAGGTTGGAATTTTCATGTTGTATTTTCGTTGCACCGTTCGATTATATTGGAATATCGTCAGGGTTTAACAAACATTTTCGTGTATAGTTTCAATTGTCAACTGAAATGTAGATTAAATTATGTGAGACCCACACAAATTGACAATGCTGCATCGCTTTTCAATCCTGCTGCTGAAATGTTTTGTCAACCCCGATATCTAAGACAACAACCTAACCCTGACAACATTCACCAACTTATCCAGCGGCATGACCGGAGAAGTTCGCACTGGCTGTTGAATTCACACGTGCACATGTGCTTACAAATACTGTCGAACAAACAGTGGAACAGTTTCCGCTCGTTGTTAGCCGCTACATAACCCGTTCCTGAATAAGCGATATTGTCGTACTGTTATCAGACTGGAGAACTGTAAGCAAACACAGAAAAACACCCTACCGCGTACTGTGGTGGTAGATCCTGCGCAAATGTACATCCACCCATGTGAGGAGAAGGTTACAGAGCAGATCTAGTCTAGCTGTGCTGCAGGCACACGATGTTTGTGCACAGTGTTTATTTTGTTTCCATCGTTGGCTGCCCGGGTCGGGCGGAAGGAATAATATGATGAATCACAGATATTGGTTCACAAGTAGTCGTTAAGGAAGAGCAAATCGAGTTAATTTCATTCCTATTTTCGATTTTAACGACATTGGATAAAGTGACCATATAGGATGGGTCCGTAAAATAAAGCTAATGCTTGCGTTTCGGAATGACAGCATTTAGTTGTGATTGCTAAGTTATTGCTGTATCACCGTGGATCAATAAACTGTGATTTAAAATAATTGGGAATTTAATGAAAGCACCTTAATTCATTTGAACGGCGAACACATAACACATTTTATGATCGGCGTATACAGGTGTGTGTATAAGGTGTGTGTGGTATAATTTTTGAGTAAGTTTTGAATAAGGGCACCCAATTTTGAAGCAAATTTTATAAGTATATTTTGCTGAAACTCCATATCTAAAAAGCACGATACAGAAAAACAAACAAAACGGAACAGATTCTAATTCTGACTCAGAGCTATCATTATTTTGTGAAATCAACAGAACAATAGAATTAAAGATCACCAAACGGTGAAATATGCACAAAGCTTTACAATGACATATAGTCATAGAATAGGTTAAGTATGAGTTAGTAAAAGTAAGAAGTAAAACGCTAAATCGTTGATTCTAAACAGCTTTCTCAGTTAGCTAATCCGTTAATAACCGTTAAATTACATGTCTAGAAGTTTCACTCTGGTTCGAATTACATACTTTTCGCGTATTCACTGTTTAGTTGCGTTCACTAGACATTAGAAATAAACGATACTATAGTTGAACATATACTAAGGAAGCTCTCTCACAGCTGTGTAAAATGAATCATCTATAATAGCTATCAGGTAAATAATTTGTTCATAGGAGTTAACGTATTTGACATCATGAGCAAGAGTATGACAAGCATTACGATTTACCATTGCTAGAATGATGTTTTCTGGTCCCCCAACTCCGAAATCTCGAAGTACAGTCTAATAAGCCAGTCACTGTATTTTCGAACCTAGGCTTGAGAGAGACTGTTAGTGTCACTAAGAACGTAGAGCTAGCTTTGCAATTATCCTGTACACTAACAGTTGGCTACGAAGTATGTGTCAAATAAACAGAACAGCACCCACTTCCTTGGCTCTAACCATGGATAAGAGGAATAAAAAAAATCACAGGAGGGTTGTGTGCAAGGCCACGACCGCAAGGTTGAAGTAGAATACTTTTACACAGCTCTACTTACGGCTGTACATTAACCTACGGCCTAATGCGCACGGCCAACACAATAGAAAGGTGTTTTCACATTGAAAATTAGACACGGCTTTACTGGAGTAAGTGTTGGCAAATGCATCTACCGCTAATACCGCCGCTATCGTACGAAAGCGCCTCGTTTCATGTGGGGAATAATATCAACAACGAAAAATGACGCGCGTCTAAGCACACCCGAACTGTTTCGCCGTGCCGCTTCCATTTACTTTATTATAACATCGGCCTCGTGGAAGTACCGGCTGCACCTACCGCTGAGGCTGTTACCATACTGCTACTGGTACCCAAAACTATTAATTCTTCAAATCAAGTGTTTCATTTGTCCTCAGAAGAACAATTGGTCGGCGGCGAATGTGAAAAAGATGTCTTTTCGAATCAAGCATATCAAACAATTAAGATACTGGAAGGGCAAACGTTTTAATGACTTTCGTAGAGAGCGATATGATATAAATTCATTCTTTGCAGGTTGCATCTACTAGCTCTTGCCTATTTGTGATCTAAGATACATCAAATAAGACATTTTTGGTGTTAACTCGGTCTGTGTAGGAACTATCTTTTTTTGTTTTCTACAAAGTTATGTATTTTGATGATATACAAATATATGCCGAACATTATTGGCTTCTAAATGCACAGTTTTTAATACACAAATAATTCTAATTATAGTGAGTAGTCCAATATGAAACGTTATATTTCCAAAACAAGAGGCGTTGTGTCTTCGTGAAAGTTTTTTGGGACAATATTATTTAAAATTTCGCTCAAGATATCATTTCTTTGAAGTACAAGACTGTAAAGTAAGGCTTTGCAGCGCCACTATACTCCATCATATTAAATTTCTTCTTAAGATAGTTTGTCAATAAAACCAGTTTGTCAATACAACCAGTGAAAATGAATAAAAATTGCCTAGTTTTCCTGAGTTTACCTTCACTCGCGCTAACGAAACTACCCATGTAGCATCAATCATACCAACCCATGAGACAGCAGAAGAAAAATCGAAGCTGAAGCGAAAAACCGAGGGGAAAGTGGCTACATCGCTGCGTGCGCTTGGCCTGGAGGTCGGTGCTATCGGCCAAACAGTGAAAAAGTACCTGCCGAACATGAACATACATGTCAGAAATCGGCAGCCGCGTCCACTGGTCGCGGAGATGCAGGCAATGACGTAGCGGCAGCGGCTGAATAAGATGGTCACGTCTATTTTCCCGGCGAATCGCGATGTGACGGTTGTGATGGAAGACGAAACCTATCTCACCCTGGATGGCAACGACTGGCAGGGCACTTCGTATTTCACTTCCTCCACGAAAGAAGTGAGCTCCGAGGTGAAGTTCATTTCATACATCAAGTACCCCAAGAAGGTGCTGCTGAGGCTGACAATCAGCGAGAAGGGGATGTCAAAGCTTTCGCTCCGAACTGGCTGTTAACGGGAAAGTTTATAGTACAAAGTGTCTGTCGGAAGTTGCGTCATTCTTCAAGAAATACCGTAAGGGCAAAAACGCGTTCAGCCAGATCTGACGTCGTTCCGCTACTCGAAGCGATCGTTGGAGGAGATGGTGCGGCTAAATATCGACTTGGTACCCAAGTCGGCGAACCCGCTCAACTTTTTCCAACTGCGTCTCATCGAGAATTTCTGGGCAAACCTGAAATATAAGATCTACTCTAATAATTTTGTCGCCAAACCTGAGGAGAATTTGATAAATTAATATGTTTTTGTCCACCATGGCGAACGTTATGGTTAACTGCCGGGAGGTCGCTCGCAAGGGCGTAGAATTTTCCGCTAGTAAGCCACCTTCCATGAGAAATTTATCAAACTCTGAGTGGCCCAAAAGCTCAAACTTGAAAAAAAAATAAAGATTATAGGTTTTAAGCCATTCCTGTGAAATTTTGTGCCCCCAGCCACCAACATTTTTTCAGAGACCTAAATGAGTTTTCTCGTAAACACAACGTTCAAGCGACGAACCCGACGAGCAATTACTTTGCGAACTCTCACGTAAGTTGACGCGTTTTGGTAATGACTAGGAGCACCAAAATTCACAGGAATGGTTAAGAACCTAAAAGCTCTTTGGAGCAGCGATTTTGAGTTTTAGGGCAACATTTTTTTCACTTTTGACGACCAGTGTTACCTATCCTAGTATTTTTTATCGCCGTTCGAAACAAGTCCATTTTTAAATGTAATCGTAATATCATCGAAACACACATCTTTGTAGGAGACACAAAAAAGATTTCTTCTATACAGATCTAGTTATTACCAAAAAAAATTAAAAAATATGTCTTTTCAAATTGCATATTACGCAATAAAAATACTGGAAAGGACAAATGCTGTAATCAACTCCGTAAAGACTATAGCTCTTTAACCATCTTTGTGAATTTTGGTGCCTGTAGCCATTTCTAAAACACGGCAATAGCTCCCACCCACTTCAAGTCGCACGTTAACCATGCGCCTCCTTCACTGTTGAATCGATGGAGACGCCAAATAACCATTGCACGCTGTTCTAGGGAACGGGTTTAAGAGAATATTCAAATCTAGAGTTCGATAGCAAAATATGCTAGAGAAAAATTGTTTTCTAAAAAATGCATAAGTATGATCTAGTGGACATTTTCCAGCAATCACAAACTAAGTTGGCCAAAAGGTTTGATGAAATTCAGCATATAACTTTTTTATAATTGCAGATAGAGTTTAACGATGTTCAGTTCTGTTGTAGCCCCGTCAATTCTACGCAACTCTGTAGAAAAAAGTTTTCATCTGTCTTTCAAAATATCCGATTTTTAGGAGCTATTTTAATAAATCAAAAGAGGAAACCTACAGATGCGGCCTTAAAGGTCAAACTAAAAAAAAGATGATTATAGCCATTTAACCATTGCTGTAAATTTTGATGCCGCGAACGTTAACCGTGCGCCTCCTTTCACTGTTGAATTGATGGAGACGCCAAACAATCATTGCACAGCGGTCTAGGGAACGAGCTTAGCGGGGAATTTGATGGAACCATTCATGATTGATGTCACGCAAAATTTTGCAAAGATTAACTCCCCTTCACCCCCTTGTCACAAACTTCATTGACCCCCCTCAAATACGTCACGTTTTTATAACCCTCTTCCCCTTTGGTTATAATTGTCTAAAAATTAGGAAATTTGTAAAAAATGCATTTTTTCCCAATTAGAACGATTTTACTGTAAGAACAACTGGAACTGAAAGGAAAAGTAGATTTAAAAAGATAACTTAAAAAGGCGTTTAGTACAAGTATTCTGTTGATAAAGTCGTTGAAATTCACGGGAATGGTTGAATAGCTATAATCTTTCTTTTTTTTTGGAGTGCACTTGTGTTGACTTGTGTTATCAATAGGTACCGAAAATGCTAGTAACGTTAAAAGCCAATGCCAGTATTTTAATACTGGAAAATCGTCCGGTAGAAACGGTATTCCCATGCGAGCAACAAATATTAAACTGTCTAAAAGGCACTAACAATAATGTTTATCATGCAAGAAAAACATTGTAAACATTGAAATAAATAAGTATTTTATTACAATGTTTGGGTGTCCAGATGATTGTGAATGCCGACCCTATCGGTTGAAGAGTGGAAGCGTTTGCAATGTTTGTGTCTATTTTTATTGTTTGTTCCTACACTTTTTTTACCCGCGATAAAAAAAAATCGTGGTGTGTTGAAAACTGCCGTGAACGAAAATAACGACATTTCCATCATAGTTTTGTTCGTTGTTTTTCTCCACTTTTGAAACACAATAAGTTGTGCAATTTCACTCCAAAACATTTTTTTTATATATACGCATTATCCACTGGATAGACAACGGAAAACAAAGCACCTTCAAAGCGTCTGAAAACCTTCTAGATAAAACTGAATCAGAAAAAACAACTATAGCGACAATCAGACAGTAAATATTGTTGATTAAAATAGTGAAGCAACTGCCTTTTTGGTTGAGAACATATTTCGTGACAGACGATGATAGAATGGTATAGCATTTGTAGTAAGATGGTTCGAAACAGAATAAAATGAAAATTTTGGAAATGTTACCCAACCTTCTGAGTGAATGTAAACCAATGCTGGCCATATAAGATTAATGTTTTATTTGAACAAATTTTTCAGAGCCCACAGACACACGTAACTTCCGCCCTGATATATCAGTTGGATTTGGTTCAAGTGCTTTATCATGTTGACAAGTGCCTGTTATTGCAAGCTATTCTGTCTTCTGTTAAACAAATAAGAACAATTTGTCGCGTCTACTTCAAGTGTTTTTGCACTTGACTCGGTTTATCTATTTGTACTCGGGTACAAATTCAAATTGAAGTGGTTTAGCGTTAATTTTTATATGCTTTAGAATTTTTCATGTAAATCTTCGTCAAATTTTGTGGATGTTACAAACTAATATTGAAATTAGCAAGTCACTGAAATTACTCGACAAAAAACTGAATTAAAGTATATTTAACTAGAGCTTATTAAAACCCAGCTATTTAAGCAGAAGTTATAGCTTTCCTATCTTCCACTACCTGGTACGGATCAGTGGACCAACTGCAGGGGGAAAATTTAATCTTATATGTGACCCCATTGAAAACTTCTGGTGCTACTCATGTTTAATTTTCATAAATTTCGTAGGTGGTACACAATACGTTAATGAAACTGCAATGAAGCCGACGAATAAATTATAAAACCGAAAGCTAAGCGGGCTGACGTCAGCTTGGGATGAACGCCAGCATGTGGCTATTATGCCGAACAGGGGACCAGACACCGCCACACAATGGACTCGCCCAAATGAACAGCACGAGACTGTCCGGGGTGTTGGCGGATCGCATGGCAAATTTGATAAATTGAAGCTCATAAAAATCCCGCTCCTTTCCGCAAATCCCACCCACTTGGGCGGTGGACTTATTGCCACTGCCTGGCTGTGCTTCACGTCCTGGCTCATTACTGGGCTCATGTTTTTTTAGTATAAAAAACTGTGACCGGCTAAGCAGCGTGGCATTAGCTGAGCGTAGATCGGTGGTCCAGTTTGATAGTTATCTGTTCTGCCGACAGGCGGAGTAGCTTTTTTCTGGAGGGTTATTTAACACAGAATGTTGGCAGCAAAGGTCCAAATGTTCAGATTCAGTAATGAGCAATATAAGGCACAATTTTTCGGATGAAGATTTGTAGATAGCTAAGATGATTGTGATATTGAAATGCGCCCGTCTGCAAGGCGTCTTAGGCTTGATTCAATTATGGTGGCACAAAAAGCTCCACATTGAGGACTGCTCTGAAAAAATGTTTTTATTGTTTCGACAGACGTAATATTTTCTGGCGACTGTAAACAGCAGACTAGTCTGGCTGTTGTGTGTTTCTGTTTGGCCAATCAGAGGGCGAAACTAGATACGTTTCTAACAGCTGCGTCATACCAGCAAAATTTTGCTATCTATACTTTTTTTCTCTCCACTGATCATTCGTGTTACGCCCCGTCTGAGTGGATTCCATTGTAATCGTGGTGTAAATATTGTCGTCGCTGCCGTCTGGTCGTGAATATTCAAATTTATAAAGACCATGTTAATTAACTGTGGAAATTATGATAATGTGCCGGCAGGAAATTCCGCCGGGATGCAGCGATATTGAAAACTTTGTCGAAGGACATCGGATGACGAGGGCCACGTTTGAATGTTTGGCGGTCACGGTTTGACCTTATTCGGGATGCGAATGTAGACATGATGCTAATGCCAAGGGTGGTATCGAAAAGTAAACCACAATGAATATGGGTACTCATTTTTTTGGTGAATGTGTTTAGAATCGCAAACCTAAATATTTACGATTTGACATGATAACTGTTAAACAAAACTGTGGCGAGTGATTAATTTAATTCGACATCACTCCACTCTTTCACCCCAGCCAGAATTCTACCTCAATCGTTTTATGCCTCAAGTTTTCCGCGATAACGGAGCAATAAAATAACAATACCGATTTGCCTCGGCACGTTTACTTACCGTTCCATTTAATCCACCGAAAAATTCAACCGACTTGTTGAATCCTCCAGCACGCCCGACCTGCCGCTGCGCATAGTTGTGTTGGCGTCCCACTAGCAATAATTTTGTGATTTATTCCAGTCTCGGTGTTGCTAAATGTGAAACAGATTGCAGCCAGGATTGTGCCTGTCTGTGCATAAACCACGACAACCACTTGTTTTTCGCTGCTTATGCCACCGGCGACGTACTTTACGTGTCCGTTTGCCGGTCAGTGAACGTGGTTCTGCGCCCGGTTGAAGTGCTCTAAGCCACAACGCTGGGTTAGCGAAATTCAGTCGAACTTGACGGAAACAGGAAACTTCACACCATCGAACAGAACGCGGGTACCGCTATTACATACACGCGATTCGTAACACTTTTTTCTGCGGTACGGGCCTATACCTATGCCACCTACACAAGAACACACACACAATATCAACCACATGAGCCACGTTTCACCAGTGTTCGGATCGGGTTGCACAGGCTGTCTAGATTAGAATTTTACCATCACACGAGTCGCGGGTTAAATGCACTGAGCTTCGTCGGTTGCGGGTTGAAGCGAATGGTTTTACGAAACATGAAACTCGTTGTAGAATACTTTCTTTGGTTCTGGAAAGAAATAATAGGAAGTGACCGTTTTAATTTAACATCTATGGTATCAAAATTCAGTATATGAAGTGTTCTATACACTAAGCACACAAGATACCTTGCGTCTCCACCATAACGGAATATCATGGAAACGCATTGTACATTGTAATGGAGTCCTCGTTTTGCTCGAATCGTAAGTTTTACGAGCTACTCGAATTGGAAATTAAGTAAAATTTTTCAATAAATATTTCTAAATTCATCAACTTTAACTTTAGTTGTGACCGATTTGATTAAGTTTAGGCTGCTAGTGAAATCATTCATAACAAAAGTCGGTTCGACTAGTGACGAATCCTTTGAAAACACGCAAAAGGATGGTTTTGGTTATCTAGGTTAGCGGTTTTCAACCTGGGGTACGCGTACCCCTAGGGGTACTCGGAAGCCTTCAGGGGGTACGCGAAAGAAAAATCAGTAATGGCGAACAAGGCATTTTTTCTTTATAATAGTTTATTTTTTGTTCTCTCTTGCTCTTGAAACATGACTGAAGCAATCAAACAAACCATAGTTCAATTTGATTCCTGAACAAGACTACCACAACATGATCTATCACTACTTTCTCCCACTCCGCGAAGACATTCCAAGACAGGGCACGGTGCCCCGCTGGACCATTATTATAAAAAAAAATTGTCCATCAAATCCAAGCATGAGAGTCAATTTTTGAGGTCATTTTACACCTCTGGTTAAAATTTCTAAAAAATCTACCGACCGGATCTCGAGAAATCTCGATTTTAGGGTGTTAGTTAATGAATTTCAAAATAATCCGTATTCAATTCATGCAATATCACCAAAATTCATCCCAAAACTTGCCCAATTCATTTTATGCCGAAATATACTTGTTGGTGTAGCTACAATTATGATAATTCACCACTGACTTAACTCTCCAAATTGACTTAAGTGTGTTATTTGTATGGCTTAGTGGCTCTAGCTCAATTTAAATGTTACGTTCTGTAAATTGAAAGGGAAAAAAATAATTTAAACTGTTAATGGTTTTTATCATTTAAAAAATTATAGGCATTTAGCCATTCCTGTGCATTTTGGTGCACCCCGCCACCAACATTTTTTCAGAGATTTAAATGAGTTTTTTCGTGAACATAACGTTGAAGCGACGAACCCGGCGAGCACTTACTATGCGAACTCTCAGAAAGCTATAATCTCTCTAGGGCAGCTATTTCGAGCTTTGGGGCAGCATTTTTTTCGCTTTTGTCGACCAGTGTCATTCTTGTGATTTTTACTTTTATTCCCTCCCTTTTTTGTTGTTCAGATTATTTTCATCATTTTTTGTTTTTTCTCTTTTCATTCCTGTTTTTTCGTTTTTCTTTATTGAAATTCTCGAAATTTTTGTAAATTTGGCGTTTTTGCCCTTGGTATCATTTTTACATTTTTTTTAATTTCTTAATTTTTGTCATTTTTAAATTTTAAACCAGTGTTGTTAGTCTCGCTCGTAAGCAGCATGCAACACATCATATGAGGTTCTCGGTGTTGCCGCTATCACACAGTAGAGAATTCTCCATTCAAGCTATTTCTCGTTCTTTCTCGCTTTCTTTCTTACTCGCATTTACGCCCGAGATCATATGCACACTAGGGTGTAAGGCTGTGCGAGATTTCGAATGATTTCGTATGATTTCGCAAAACTCGAAATTTCCCGAAATTTCGGTTTCGCGAAATTGCCGCAAAATTTCGTTGAATTTCGCTAAATTCCGCCTAAAATTTCGCGAAATTAAACTTCCAATTTCGACGATTACGAAATTTCGCGAAATTTCGGACCAAATTTCCGATGCACATTATTACATTATTTTGGTTTGTGCTCATTGTGACTATAAATTGAATTGAATATATCTCAACAGATATCTGGTTTACTAATAAAAGTCAGACATAGTAGAATAAACTCTCAGCCGGTATTTTTTGTTTTTAAGGACAAAACCGTAACATCATGCGGGAAGTATTTTTTATTCACGCAGAGCATGAATTTCTGGTCATCACTGAAGTCATATCCAAGGAATATGAAGCCGTCCAAATGCGCTACAAGGTATCTAGTAATTTGTTTGTAGGAATAAATTTTACGCATCTTTGCAGATGTGGTTATATTTGCTGCGCACAAGGTTAAAGACAGTGCACAACTGTCACTTTTTGTCTTTCGTTTAGGAGGGCATAGCAATTTCTGTCAAAACTAATGCTCTGGAGCTCTATCTAACAGGCCAAATGTTCTATGCTACTCGCCTTGTAAAAATTTTCAAGCGTTTAGAGCGTGTTAGAGGACTCCTCTTCGCACACCGTAGTGTTTTTAAATGTGTTTTTTCAGATAGTTCATTGCTATCACTAGGCTGACCAGATATCATGCCTTATAGTGTGCAGACAGAGTGAGCGATGTGTCCAGCAGAAAGAGTTGTAATTGCCTGAATTTTTAGTATTGTTTCAAAACACTCTGACTCCTGACTTTAAAGTCAGCATAGGTTTCAAAATTGCCAGGTACCTTACAAAAATATTTTAAACGTGTTACCAAAAAAGTATACTTTATCAATGAATGAATAAAAAGTACATGATTCGCTCTCGTTGAACACATAACTGAGAAATTTTATTCTTATTTTTAGGGGACACAAAATTTTACAATGTCAAAAACAAGTTCAGATTATAGCACAAAAGTGATTCTGACTTTGCACTTGACGAATTTACAAGGTAGAAGAAAAGAAAGGTTATAAAGAACGAGAAATAAGAGGACGAGGATGATTACGAATAACTTAATTGAGTAGAAAGAAAACTATTTGTTTGTTGCATTACAACATTCCATTCTAACTGTTGATTGGTTGAAAGAAAAATAATTTTTGGTTTGTTTCAAAGGGACCGTTCCCAAACCACGTAGTCATATATAGGGAGATGCGGGGGGGGGGGGGGGGGGGTTTGTCAAAAGACCACGAAAAATCACGCAGGGGGTGTGGGGGTTAACGAATAAACCACGTAGTCTTTCTGCTGACTTATAATTTATTATTGCCACTAAGTCAAGACGAAGCTTTCGCAATTTTTTAATTAATAAATTTATTTGACAGGACTTGATAATTAATAAGTGTCACGGAAAGTTTGCGAGTTGTCAGCAATTAACTGTAATTTAAAACATATTCCAAATTTATCCGAAAGAAGAAAATAATTTTTTGGTTTTAAACAGGCTTTGCCTTATATGGCATTTACTTCTTTAGAATAATAGTTCTATTTTGCAATGCGTTGGGATTTATGACATTTTTCCTGGAAGTATATTTCAATACTCAACGACCGGTAAAAAAAATCAACGTCTTGGTCTTAAAAACAATTTATAAGACCTGGACATTCAAAAACTTTGTAATTTATTAAAAAAATTAAATTACAAATCCGATACCTGAAAATCACTAAAAGTAAGGTTTCACTTATTATCAACTAAATATTTTTCTAGATGATTTCTAGATGAGTATACAATTTACCATAACTATAAGCGAAAAATTTATCGTAGATAATCAAACTGCTCAAACAAATTTTATTTATTTTGATACTCAACAACAAATTGATAATCATTCTGAATATACTCAACAGAATAGCGTATTTTAAATTACTTTCAGGTAAGGAAATTATTATATTTGTTAAAGACAATGAAATATTATCAAAAATTAAACAACCATTATCTATTTGTTATTTTTGTTTTTGAGAAAATGATATTTCTGAAAATTCTATTTACAATTTGCGCAATAACTAATAATCAGTTTTCTTAAACCTTCATTTTTTATAAATTTTTCATACTTTATTGTACATATATTTGCAGAATGAGATCACAAAACAAAAGACCACGGGGGAGTTTGGGGGGTATAAAAGGGATCAAAATATGACCACGTAGTTTAGGAATGGTCCCAAATGCATTTTATTATTTTTGGTGTCGCAGAAACTCACAGAACATATTTTTTAGGACAAAGTGATTTTCTACAACCTTACCAGAGACACTAGTTATGCCAGTCAAACAAACCGATTTAGATAAAAAAATAATTTTAATCTCCAATTGGGCACTCTGTGGGCAGTTAAAATATTTTTATAATCGAAACAGTTTGTTTGATTGGCATAGTGTCTTTGGCAAAGTTTTAGATAATAATATTGTCCTTCCAAAAATAAACATGTTGTGATTTTTTTTTTTTTTGAAAAATATAACTTTTATTTTATTTCTTCATCGCGCCGGTATATTTTTTTGTAATTTTTATACAAAAAAAAAAAGATTTTCGAAAAATAAGCTTTTTTATATTAATTTTAATGTTTCTTTTACTTAAAATAATGAATTTTTTAGAGTTTTTTAATCGTAAAGATAAGATTACTATCTAACACTTTTCCAGAGACGTCACACTGATCAAAAAACTTTTGGCTCTGAAAATATTTTTAATCACAATAATCCTCCCAAAATAGCATTTTAAATAGTTTCTCAGCCTATGGAAACGTTCATGAAAAGTTTAAGCCAAATCAAACATTTTTGACAAAAAATATTGAAACTGCGACATTTTTTGTGGAACTGCTCGATTAAAAAATAATTTTAAGTTATATTAAAAATGTGCAAAAATATTGAAAACTTCAAAGTTTACAGAATAGTTAACATTAATTTTGTTTTCCTCGAATTGATAAAGATGTCGCTTAGTCTAGTCTGACTAAACGGTGTTAAAAAAAATCAATAGCATTGGTCGACAAAAGCGAAAAAAAAGTGGCCCTATAGCTCAATAGTAGTTGCCCTCAAAAGGTTCTACAGATTTTTACGCTTATCGGATTCGTCGTTTCTACGTTTGCATAGGAAAAAACTCTTTGGATAAGTTATTTTTGCTAGGGACACCAAAACTCACAGGAATGGTTGAAATCCTACCTACCATCTCTCATGTATTCCAGTTTGAGTACTCGGACAAAACTTGGATTTTGAATGATGAAAGTGCTATGAAAGAAGGATTACTATTTTAAACATAGTTGCATTCAAACCAAAAGAATCAGTTCAGAAGTTTATTAAATTATTATTTACAAAGACATTTCGAGTGTGACCTTTAGATCATTTGTATCTATCGCACTACTATTACCTGCAATATAATCTGTATGAACGGATATAAGCATCAAGATTTTAGTTTTTAACATTTTTGATTTTCTCGTCATCGTCGGTTTATCGATATCTGAATACCTATGTTACTCTTCGTCGACCAGGTAAGCACCTTGCGGTCAGCTGCTGAAGGGTACTTCGTTAGCGTACGCTCCAACGTTTCAAATCATTGTAATGCTATGTTTCAGAAACATTTATTTTATTTTTCGAAATTTCGCGAAATTTCGCGAAATTTAGAGACCAATATCGTTTCGTCTCGAGAACTCGAAATCCACCTTGATTTCGTTTCGACTAATTTGGTGAAACCGAAATTAAGGGTTAATTTCGTTTCGTTTCGTTTCGACACCAGAAAAGCCAGTTTCGCACACCCACAAAAAAAAAGTTAGCTCCCATGCACTTTTCGTGTTCCTTATGGGTCCCATAACAAATGTGTAACTTTTTAGATCGATCGGTGAAATGCCCGATTTTTAAAGTTTCCATACGATTTTATATGGGAAAATCCACTTTTTCAAAACTTATTCTCTATAAATGTCCAGTTGCCTCCTAAAAATATATGGATACATGATATTTGTAGGAAATTTTCCTGGAAAAAACTCTTCTGAAGACCGTAAGGCGCTACGATGCTTGTAGAAACAGCTATTCACCCCAAACTGATTGAATGTCTGACGAACGGCTCACCATTGAAATTTTCCAGCAACACTGCTACAGCATGCTGCTATTGCAAACTTGCTTAAGTATTAGAAATAATTTCGCGTGAAATTAATTTTCAAAGTGTAATTTTTGCTCATAGTATCTTCGGGGAAGCCTCCAAGATAAATTTAAGCGATATCATTTCTCATCACATGGTTGAATTTGCAACAGCAACATGCTGCAGCAGTATTGCTAGTAAAATTCAATGGTGAGTACGTTCATCAGATATTCAATCAGTCTGGTGTGAATTTCTTTTTTCACAAGCAAGGTAGCGCCTTGCAGTCTTGAGAAGAGTTTTTTGCAGGAAGATTTCCTATAAATATCATGTGTTGATATATTTTTAGGAGCCAACTGGACATCTGTATAGAAAAAGTTTAAAAAAAAGTGGATTTTCCCATATAAAATCGTATGGAAGCTTTAAAAATCGGGCGCAAATCGGGCGATCTGAAAAGTTACACAGTTGTTATGGGACCCATAAGGAACACTAAAAGTGCATGGGAGCGTAAAAATAACACCATCGCTTTTTTCCCATATAACCGTGTCCCAGTCTATGCACACACTTGTCTACTCTCCTCGTGTGTACCTACTTCCCAACTCGCGAGAACGACTAGCCGAAGACAATTGTTTCAGGATGCTTTGCGATGGTTGCAGAGGGTCAAAATATGATAGGGTATCGGACTACTCCGGCAGCCGTTTGTTTCGGCTGGTTTTGCATTAGACTGCTGTAAAAATACTTACCGTAGCAGTCCGATACTCTACACGTTACCCCACTGTCGGCTGTTGGTGCATGAAGCAAAACCGGGAAGAAAGCATTTTCGTTTTCGGGCACAGTTTTTCAAACACTCGTCCTAGTCGAGCATTTTTAGTCGAGTACTCCTACTCGCAAGCATGAACTCGCGTACTCTTTTAGTAGCCTGAGGCTGAGTAGCCATACAAATGGAATGGTGTGTGTCGGTGCGCGCTTGTTGATACTCTGCGGAATGCATGAAGAATAAAGAGTATCTCGAAAGCGTGTGTGCGACTTGAGAAGCGTAGCATATGTCTCGTTCTCGAACAGGAAGGAGGAGAAATGTTTTGCTTCTCGCTCGCTTTGCAACGCTGTTTTAAACTGGTTTTTCTGATTTTACAAATTTTTATTATGTTGTTTGTTTTATCATTCATCATAATTTTCATCATTTCTATCAATTTGATAATTTTTATTTTTTTTGTCTTCTGATCATAAATATGATTTTATAATATTTATAATTTGTATCGCTTCTACAATTTTTATTTATTAATGATATTTATCATTGAATTTTTATTATTATTTATGTACACTGGATTCTCTTTTTACGCGATTATTGCGAGCGCGCAAAAACAGAATCACGTAAAAAAATCACATATTTTGAACAAATCGCGTTGAAAAACGCGTGATTTGGAGCAAATCGTGTAAAAAAAGATCGCGTCGTTACTAAATCTTTCGCTATGTGGTAAGTGTATGTATATTTGTGTATGTATGTGCGTGTGTTACATCTTAGCTCATAAACAATATTTCCCATGTCATATATCGCGTAATTTCAAGAAAACCGCGTAAAAAAAATCGCGCAACTTCGAGAAAATCGCGTAAAAAAAATCGTGTGAATCAAAATCACCTAAAAAAAGTTGCGTAAAAACAGAATTCAGTGTATATCATTTTGATGATATTTATTATTGAAAAATTAATTATTTTAATCATAATTTGTACAATTTTTATCGCTTATTTTTCTGCCAATTTCGCTCTTTTCATTGGTGTCGTCATTTTAATTTTTGTTATTTTTGTCAATTTGTCGTTTATGCCTTTTGTATCATTTTTATACCACTTTTGTTTTTTTTTGTGTTGTTGTTATTTTTGCCGTTTTCTGTATTCACGTCACATGAGCAATTTTTGTCATTTTTTTCCGTGTTGGGTATTTTCGTCAGTGCGACCAATTTTTTGATATGATTTTTGATTATGATTTTTTGATTTTTGACATTGTAATATCTATCACTTTTTTCTCATTTTTGTACCTTTTAATGCCATTTTAGTTTTTTTTGCCATTTTTTCCTTTTTTGTGTTGTTGCCTGTTGTATTTTTTATTTGTATTGTTTTTTTTTTCTTTTTTTATTATTGCCATTTACGTAATTTTTGACATTTTTATATTTTGCTCATATATATAATTTGGTTCTTTTTTTTATTCTCGCTTGTTTTCCGTCGGTCTAGTTCCGCCACTGTTGTTGTGACAATCAACGATGTCCGGGGGGCGACTCCACCCAGGACCCTAACTCACGACTCGTTGATTAACGGACATATATGTATTTCATTTTTGTCATTTTGGTTTGTTGGTCTCTTCAGCAATTATTGACAATTCTAGCATTTTTGTCATTCTGACAGCAACTTCGTGGTAACTTTGTCATTTTGTTTTAATTCAATCATACATATTTGTCACGATTGTCCTTTTTATCATTAATGTCATTTTTTATGTTATTGTGTATTATTTGTATTGTTTCTGATGTCATTTCAGATACATATTTTCATAAATTTCAATTCTTTTTATCATTTTTGTTATTTAATTTATTTTTATCGTTATTGCCTATTCAATCTTTTTTGTCATATTTTGTTATTTTTATCATTTTTTTTTCATTTGATCAAATTTTTTTCAATATTGATATCATTTACGTTGTTATTGGTATTTTTGTTTTTCATTTGTGTTATTTTAGTCATTTTTTGTTTTTTATGTCTTTTTGTTTAAAATATAATTATTATTTATGACATTTTTGTATTTTCCTACGTTTTTGTTGATTCTATCTTCTTATGTCATTTTTCTGTAGTCCTTTTTCTCATTTTCTTTTTTTCACCTCTTCTAGCAGTTTTGTAATATGTTTGTTATTTTTGAAATTTTGTTCATACCCGACATGTTTTTTACTTAGTCGTATTTGTCAATAATGCCGCTTTCGACATTTACGTCACTCTTGGCATTTATGTCATTTTGTTATATTTTTCATATAAGTCCATTTTAAATTTCTTGTCTTTTTAACGACATATATTATTTTTGTTATTACTTTTTTATTGTCATTTTTATTATTCCTTGATTTTTTTGTCTCTTCTGATATACTGGGCATTTTTTTCGTTGCCCGCATTATTGCTGGTTTTCTAATCTGTCAATAATGTCGTATTTGTCATTTTAATCATTTTCGCAATTTTTGTCATTCTCGACAACTTCTTCATTTCGTTGTATATTGCGAAACAGTTTTCTTCTTGTCTTTTTTATTATATATGTAATTTTTATCCGTTTTGTTATTTTTTTCCATTACGTGGCATTTATAATGACATTCCTGCCATTCCTGCGATTTTTGCCTTTTAAATGTTTTGTTTGTAATTTTTATCATTTTTTTATTATTATCATTTAAGTCATTTTTGACATTTTATTATTTTTGTTATATTTGTGTTACAACTATGTCCTTTTCATCGCTTATTTTATTGTTTTTTGTCATTTTGATTCTTTGGTCTCCTTAGCAATCATCACTATTTTTATCATTCTTGTCATTTCTGCCGGCATTTTTATTTACGTCATTCGTGGTAATGTGGTTCGATTATCCGAAAAATAAAAAATATTTTCATTCCGGATAATCGAGTTTTCCGAATAATCGAATCACAAAAAAATATATTCGAATTTGCGATTAACGAACATAAAATAAATATTTCCTTTTTTTTCTACTTGTATTGTTTATTTTTATATATTGTATATATTTACTTGTACTCTAAAGCGAAAAGAGGTAAAATCTTTAAAAGAAAAAGAAAATAAATTGGACATTGATTACTTTCACTTAATTTAAACATGTCCCAAATATGCTGGAAGTACTATAAGTGGTAAAAAATATGCCAGAAAGAATGGTAAAGCTAACCCGATCAGAAGAGCATAACTAAAAAATTACAAAATTCAATCACGGTGAGATACAAATAACATATTTTGATACAATTTTGTATTTTCCCATATAATTTTGATAACAAAATTGAATCTGAATGAGTTATTATAACAAAACGTGAAATGAAGTGGTTCTGAGACAAGTCTAACAAATTTTTTGTTTTTATCAAAACCTGTTGTTTCTAACAATGTTTGTTATTATATTGCTCTATATATTATCTTATTTTGTCTGAAAGCTGATATATTAGTAGCAAATTTTGATATGTGTTTGGTACTTTGGTCAAATCATTTCTGTTATAATTTCTGTTATTTTAACATCTAACGGGGCCAAATTGAATACACAGCCTGTAAGGTTTTTCCCGTAACAAACTAACAACTTCTGTTACATTTTTGTTTTTTCTTTCTGATTGGGAAGATATCGGAATCAAAATTAAAAACGTACACAAAAAAATGAAATTCCTGATAATCGAGTTTAAAATTCGGATAATCGTGTCTGATCTGTATGCAGTGTGTTATTTTTTTTTCTTCATCTATAGTTTATTTGACACGGCACAAATACAATTCAATGTTTAACGGCGCCAATTATATCTGGTAGCTTACTTTCTAAAGTATCTTATGCAGTGTGTTAGGAAGCTAACTTAAAATCCTTTAAGGGGTGATAGAGGACCTTATTTGATGAAAAAAATCCTTCTATGCATATGGTCAAAATTTAACTACTGCAGCAGAGTTATTCACTTTTTTGACTTTTTTGTTATGTTGACCTTCAACGAGGTCTACACAAGTAGTATGATAGCTAGCGCAATTCTGTTGGTTTCGTAGGAAAGCTGAGAAAGCTTTTATCACTTAAGCTCTTTTTTGTCAGTTATGCCACTTTTGACATTTATGTCATTTTTTTATGTTTCTCATATAAGTTGTCTTTTTTATTATATATGTATGTCTTTTTTGTTATTTCTATTTTTTTCTGTGTCTTTTTTATTATTTTTTGACACTGATAGTGTACAGATAGCAAAGCAAACAATAAACTAACGCTGAAAGAGAACGCTAAAACCAAATTGAACCGTACGGACTCGATTTTTCGCCCAGCAACAAATATACAGTTAAGACAGACATAGTGAAAACAAAATAATAATCAATTATAGAAGGAAAAAATATTAGGACAAATGATTACTACATGCATACAAACGATATAGCCTCTAATCCTTGAGAAAGATGCAATAAATCATCGAATCGTCGGATAGTTGAAGCGAAACATCGTTTAGCTGCTCTAAATAGACTGAATAGCCGAAAATCTTCCCCCCGAGTTGAACGTCACAGTCGATAAGCATCCACATAAGGTATATATTTTACTAAAAAATCTCCCAATCTTTCAAAAAATGATAAACATTCTAAAAATACCCAAAGTCAGTCAACTCGAAGCAACACCATTACTGATTCAGTAATATTCAAACAATAAATCGAGCTCTTGGAGGTGCCTCGAAAGCAATGAAGCGTCAAATTATTATTGACAGTTTCGGGATGTTCAGTCTGTGCTCCAGACACACGAAGCAATTATCATCTGTTCGTATGGGCGGGTTTAAAACCCATCTGCACCCCGACACCCAAGCTACGGGGTTCCAACGAGGCATCGAAAATAATACAATTTGCCAGATTTCAAATCGCATCATGCATGCTCCATTTGCTGTATCATTCGATAACAATCTGCTCGCCTCTATTATGACCCGTTTTATACTAATTTGCAGCTATTTCAAGTTTGCAACAGGAGCGGCTACTGACGCGTTTCTGATCGAGTGAATGAGAAATCGTTCGTTTTAACTGGAAGCTTGTTTAGTACTGCCTTTTCCTGCCTAATCTTAAATTTATGGTACTTGGCTTCATGATGATCAAGGACTTAAGTACACTAAGGTCTAAGGTTTTTTTTACGCGGATTCCGGAATTTACGCGGTTTTTTTTACGTGGCACGTATCCCCCGCGTAAAAAGCGACTTTAGTGTATAGCATATTTCAAAGTTAATGGTTACACATAACGTTCGCTTTAAGTGACTTGATATTTAATTCAGAAGACCTGAAAACAGAAAAAATAGATGACCTCTATACATAAAATTACGGCATTTTTAATTGCTCGGTATGCAACACACCTGCATCGCGTACCATAGCTTATGTGCAAAACCATTTAATTATACGGGGATACGTTTCAATCAGCATCAAGAGAGCATTCCCATTCCGGAAGGGTACTTTTTCCGGGTGCAACAGCAAAATGATGGCATTACAAAGAATCAAAATTACGTGCGAAACACGCTTAATGACTTTTATCGATAGTCAGCCAGGCAGGCAACCGGCGGCGACCCAATTTCGTTCGCTTTCCACTCACTTTACGAAGTTTTACATAACGAGCGTCAGGTCCGATGAAGCGTGAGGGTGACATTGTTGAGAATGACTTTCCTATCCTCACTCGACCTTTCTGCCGTTTTCTTCTGCACTCTATTCATCCGTTCTGCCGCGAAGTGGAGCAAGGCAGGTGTGTATAATAATAGTAGGTACCTACATATCTGAAAAAGAGGATGCTCCGCGCGGATACAGCAGATAAACCGTACAGCAATATTGAAAATTTGCTTTTAATGACGACCAATGTTGGCACTCAATACGAGCTACAAAAGCTGGAACGTGACCTGCAGGCTTAGCAGTCGATAATTTTAGGTCCTACGAGTTAATCAGTTTCGGAACGAGAATGGAATTGAATGTGCTCTATCGGAGCATAAGAGAAGAAAGTGGGATTTTAAACTGCAGCAAGAGAGGGAGACGTTTATTTTTTGTTTCAAGAAGAGTTGTTTCTTTTAGCATATTGTTACAAATTGTTCTCTTATTTTAAATGCAGATCGATCCATTTTCTATCCGATCTTAATCATACTAAAAATTTTCTTTGTAAACTTCTAAAACGCAATGCAAGTCGAGTTCTCCAACGATGAATGAAAGAATCTTGGAAGATTCAACATCCTGAAAATTTGCTGGAAAAAATGTATGCATGAATTTAAACTAGAAACTCGCAATCCAGCTTTCAACATTTACTTTACTTGTCGAAACCCCCCGGTGTTAGTTGTTGGATAAATCGAACAAATATTTATATTTCACAGAACGTCACCGCCGGCCGGAGCCGAAGCTTGGAACCTCGCGTAAAGTGATTAAAGTTTGCGTTCGGCCGTAAACACTATTTGCGATAGCGATTATCAGCGAGTTTATACTGTGTGCAAACAAACGTCTCCTCTGTAAGCTCGCTGGGGCCAAATCGATTAGACGGAAACGTCTAGTAAAAAGGATAACAAACAGTGTTTCTGCGCAGTACGTCTTGAACTGTCTTACAGATCAGACGTTTTTTCGGTTGCTTGTGGACTGGTCTTTGACTGCCTATAGCTTCAAAGTTTGTGTTTTGTCAGTGTGTCTTTTAAAGACTACCTGAAAGTTATTTCCCATCAGTCTTTCTCAAGACTACCTACTTTTGAATTTAACATTTGTTTTAACTTTTTTCGTATCACCTGAAATGGCTGGACGGAAAAAGAAACCTCGCATCGCTGCGGGGAGGAAAAGAGAGGCATCTCTTTCTGACACTTCGAGTGTCTGTAGTGACAATCCTTTTGATATTTTGCCTGAGCAAGAAGCTGGTGAAATGGAAGTTACCAATAATGAAACTATACAAAATATAAAATCTTTAAAAAAGGAGAAAGTTCCACCTATTGTGGTAACTATTTCTTCTGAATTTAATATATTCAAAAAGGAACTTTCAACGTTTGTTTCTGACGTTAAAGTTACCTATCAAATTGGCCGTAGAGGTGAATGCCGCTTATTAGCCGACTCAGTAAAGGGTCGTGATCGTCTTGTTCAGTATTTAACTGACAATATGTACAAATTTTTTACATATGACACCAAGAACGCCAAGCCGTTCAAGGTTGTCTTGAAAGGTCTCACCAACGATCAAACCGTTGATGAGATCAAACTTACTTTAACAGAATTACTTGGCATAGCCCCTACCCAAGTAATTCTAATGAAACAAAAATCACGAGGCGAAAACAGTCAGAGAACTGGAATTTTTCTTGTTAATTATTTAATTCATTTTAACCGCTATGAGGTTAACAACTTAAAATTTTTTGAATAAGCACATGCTTTGTATAATGTGCGTGTAAAGTGGGAAATTTATAGGAAGTATGGCGGAGGTGAAAAGCATATCACCCAATGCCGTACTTGCCAACGTTATGGCCATGGTTCCAAATTCTGTAACATGGACCAAAAATGTCTTAATTATGGAGACTCTTCTCACGAAAAGGACACATGTCCTGTGAAAGAGAGTAAAAATTTTCGCTGTGCGAATTGTAACGGCAACCATATGTCAAATTTTTATCAATGCCCAGTCCGTTAAGCAATTGTTAAGGCAAGGCAAGGTAAACAAAATTCAATTTCTCAATCAAAACCAACTTCAAAACAAAATTCTCCAAGCGTACCAGTGACGCATAGTTTACCTACTCCTTTGCATACCCGTTTAACTTATGCACAGGTTACAGGTAGTTCGAACATTATACCGCCTAGTGTTGGTAGTTCGAAAATGACCGTTAATATGGGTAAGCAAAACACGCTAGAGAATAATTGTACACCTATTACTCCAGCTAATGTTGCTGCCGAAAATATTTTTTCTAATGTCAACTGCCTGGGGCCTATTACGGCAGGTAAACTTTCTTTTTTGCAACAGGCAATGTTCGATCTTATGAACGCCATGTTGCAGGCAAAATCAATGTTTGAAGCCATTCAAATAGGCACAAATTTTACTATTAAAATTGTTTCTAATTTAAAATTTAGCAATGATTTTAAATAAAATAATTAAAATATTAAATTGGAATGCTCGCTCATTGAAGGCCAATGAGAATGAGCTTTTTAATTTTTTAACAGTAAATAATGTGCATATTGCAATTATTACTGAAACATTTTTGAAACCTAACATAAAATTAAAATATGATCCCAATTACGTGGTTCATAGATATGATAGGATTCAGGGTTCCGGCGGTGGAGTTGCAATTGTTATTCATCGCCGAATCAAACATCGTGCTCTTCCCCATCTACAGACGAAAGTTATTGAAACTTTGGAAATTGAAGTTCAAACTGAACTTGGGATTTTATTTATTGCCGCAGCATATTTACCATTTCAATGCACACGCGAGCTCAAAAATTATTTTAAAGGTGATTTACAAAAACTCACCAGAAATCGTTCGAAATTTTTCATAATCGGCGATTTTAACGCTAAACATCGTTCATGGAATAATTCTCAAAGTAATTTCAATGGCAAAATTTTATTCAATGATTGTTCTTCAGGATACTATTCTTTTTTGTCTCCGAATAGTCCTACATGCTTCTCTTCTGTAAGAAACCCTTCAACAATTGATTTGGTGCTAACAGATCAAAGTCATGTATGTAGTGATTTGATCACACATGCTGACTTTGATTCTGACCATCTTCCAATAACTTTTTCTTTATCTCATGAATCAGTTTTAAACCCTATGAGCTCTGTTTTTAATTATAACAAGGCTAATTGGGAAAGATATAAAACTCATATTGAGAGAAATTTCAATAATGAGCTTGATTTGCAAAACGAAGTGAATATTGATTCCGCTTTGGAAGCATTAAAATGTGCAATTGTTGATGCCAGGAATTATTCTGTTCCAAAGGCTCAAGTGAAATTTGATTCATCAATAATTGACGAAAATCTTCAACTTCTAATTCGTTTGAAAAATGTCCGCAGACGTCAATATCAACGTTCTCGTGACCCTGTTTTTAAAACTATTTATAAAAATTTACAGAAAGAGATTTAACATAGATTTACTCTTCTGAGAAATCAAAATTTTGAGACTAAAGTTGAAAAATTGAAACCATATTCAAAACCATTTTGGAAGCTGTCGAAGATTCTTAAGAAACCTTCAAAGCCTATTCCAGTTTTAAAAGATGGTGAACGTTTTCTTGTATCCAATGAACAAAAGGCTCAAAGACTTGCTCAGCAGTTTGAGAGTGTTCATAACTCAAATTTGAATTTTGTGAGTCCAATTGAAAATGAAGTCACACGTCAATTTGATTTAATTTCTTCCCAGAATTTTTTACCTGCAGAAATAATTGAAACTAACTTGAATGAGATTAAATCAATTATTAAATATTTTAAAAACATGAAAGCACCTGGTGACGATGGAATCTTTAATATACTAATCAAACATCTCCCTGAGAGCACAATGGAATTTTTAGTGAAAATTTTCAATTGCTGCTTCAAAATTGCTTATTTTCCCAAATTATGGAAAAATGCAAAAATTACTCCCATTTTAAAACCGGATAAAAACCCAGCTGAAGTTTCAAGTTATCGACCAATCAGTTTGCTTTCTTCAATGAGTAAACTGTTTGAGAGAATTATTCTTAACAGAATGATGTCACACATCAACGAAAATTCAATTTTTGCAAATGAACAGTTTGGATTTCGCCATGGGCATTCCACAACTCATCAATTGCTCAGAGTTACTAATATGATACGAGCTAACAAATCTGAAGGTTATTCCACTGGAGCTGCTCTTTTAGACATAGAAAAAGCATTCGACAGTGTTTGGCATAAAGGTTTGATTGCGAAATTGCAAACTTTTAATTTTCCAATTTTCCTAATCAAAATTTTAAAAAAATTATCTTACTGATCGAACTCTGCAGGTTGTCTATCAGAATTCAAAATCTGATAGATTTCCAGTCAGAGCAGGTGTACCTCAAGGTTCAGTCTTGGGTCCAGTCCTGTACAACATATTCACTTCAGATCTTCCTGATTTGCCTCCAGGATGCACAAAGTCATTGTTCTGCGATGACACAAGCATTTCCGTAAAAGGAAAAAGACTTCGTGTCATATGCAGTCGATTGCAGAAAAGTTTAGATATTTTTTCTTCCTACTTGCAAAAGTGGAAAATCTCTCCCAATGCTTCTAAAACTCAAATGATAATTTTTCCGCATAAGCCTAGGGCTTCTTTCCTCAAGCCAAACAATAATCACGTTGTCAAGATGAATGGGGTTATTTTAAGTTGGTCCGACAAGGTTAAGTACTTGGGACTAATTTATGATAAAAAACTTATTTTCAAAGAGCACATTGAGAGTATACAAGCCAAGTGCATCAAATATACGAGATGTTTATATCCTCTCATTAACAGGAATTCTAAACTTTGTTTAAAGAACAAACTTTTGATTTACAAACAAATTTTTAGACCAGCAATGCTTTATGCTGTACCGATCTGGTCAAGTTGCTGTTCAACAAGAAAGAAAACGCTCCAAAGGATTCAGAATAAAATTCTGAAAATGATTTTGAAGCGTCCTCCTTGGTTTGGTACACTCGAATTACATAGACTTACTGGTGTTGAACCATTAGAAGCTATGTCAAATAAAATTATTAACAATTTTCGACAAAAATCGTTGCAATCCTTAATTGCTACGATAAGCTCTCTTTATAGCCAATAAGTTAGCAATTAAGTTAGTTGTAAGTTTACTTCCCCTTTTCTGACAAGTAGGTTTAAATCCCTACGAATGATAAGTCCTAATTGCGAAAGCAAACAAATCCTAACAATTAAAATTACAAATTTCTAACAGTGTTGAGAAGTCACCATTTGTGATTGGACACACATACTCATTATTTACTAATATTTATCATAAATACTTAAGCTACTAACAAATCCCCCCTTAAAAAAAAAAAAAAAAAAAAAAAACAGTGTTTCTGCCACCAAGTAATCCGCTAGGGTTCCCTCCTTGTCACTGGTTCGACTCGAGTCTGCCGCAGCAAAGGAACCGAATTCGAATACAGGCAGCAAGCAGCCTGCATGTTTACCGGTTGGTTGCATGGCCAGGCAGCAATCCTAAATATCGATCGCCTTACCCAACCCAACCGCTGTTTCGGCCGTGTGGGTGGACTGTCGAACCACCCTTTGGCTGGATTTACAACCTTGCTTCCACAACCAGGAAAGCAATATCTGTGCGAGTCTCCGCTATTGCGCATTCTAGTGGCGAATATTGTGTACAGTAGTTCAAACTCGTATAATGAATGTGCTTGCTCGCTGGGGATTCTCTGGAGCGCTCGTGTGAAGGTGCTCCAATCGAAATGCTTTATCTACTACTCTCTGCGGTGCCATTCTTTAAGTGCTATTCATAATTCATTACAACTTACGTTAATGACGATGAGCTGATGAGAGAATTGGGATTCGGTGATTGAATAAAGTTTAGTGGAAGGGATTTTAATTGGGTTGTTAGTTTCGCTTTAGTTAATTCTTAACAGGTACGTGTGTGTGATAAAGTCCCCACAGTGTCAATTTTCAGTAGATTCGTGTAGTTTCTGATTAGGCCAGGCAATATATGATCTTGTGGGTTGTTTACTCAAGCCAACGTCTACAAACCAACCCATACCCGTATGAAGGATTTTTGTTTGGGTACGGGACTCACCGAAATTCATGGATCTTCGCAATAAGTGGCTAAATGCACACAAAAGGTTCCATTTTTCATATCAACTTCCGAAAAACACCCAAGCAGTTTGGGTAACCGGCAATAAACCATTTGTGAAGCATTCAATTCGAATTGGTAAACAAATAGTCTTGAATTACCTTCTAAATATATGAAAACATAAGACTGGTCAGCAAAAGCGAAAATATAGTTTTCCAGTTGCCCTAAAATTCAAAAAACTTAGTCTCGAGGTCGTGGGTTCGAATCTTAGTTGAACCAGGCTATCCGATGTCAAAAAGGACATAAGCGCATGGGTTTATTCTCAGGCTCCCCACCAGTTACCCTTCCTTCACGCTGAAATCTACAATACCTTTGCGTGACTTCCTCTTAACAAAAAATAAGTCCCTCTTATCAATAAAAATGGCCAGAAGGACGCACGACGAAACTTCTCCAGGGAATTATAATTGGTGATATTTGGCAAGAGGAACAAGTATCGGTATAGTAGAACAGTAAGCGTGTAAGGAAGTGTATCACATTGCATACAAGCACAGATGAACAATAATAATAAGCATGCCACTTCTCAATAGCGATACTGCTATTAACAGAAGTGCGGGATACAGCAGACACCCGGGCATATCTCACAATAGATCTACGATTCTGGTCGCAGTGGGGAAGTCCATACAGAAAAAAATAGTCTCGATGCTGGCCTAACAAGCCAGTCGTCGTAGGTTCGAGTCTCGGCTCGGGAGAGACTGTTAGTGTCAATAGAATCGTAGCGCTAGCCCCGCAATTGTCCTGTACATCCAACTGTCTGTGTATAATAAACAGAAGATCACGTTTCGAATCGGAATGTAGCACCAAGGCTTTGCTTTTTTGCCGTGAGAAGATTATAGCTTTTTAAATATTCCTGTGAATTTCGGTGCATCTATTATATGCAGAAGTGCGTCGAAAAGCAGCAGAGTAATTGCTCGTCGGGTTCGTCGCTTCTACGTTGGCTTATAGGAAAACTCAATGAGGTCCCTGAAAAAGTAATCTCTGCTTTTACGAAACGAATTTGCTTGTCCTTGTAGCCGTAGCCAACGTTACGGCATGAGAGTTCTCCAATACTAACACAAAAACTAGATCCTTGTGGCATTAGGGAAACTGCAATCACTTCTTATTCACTATTACCCGAGTAAAAGAATTTAATACGTCACATATCATGGAGAAACAGCTCCAGTATGGCTATAATAAGTATGCTTCTAACCAGTACTAACTGGAGTTTCACAGGGTAGTAACATTGGTTTTTTGCTTTTCCTTCTCTATATCAACGGTATCTGTAAAATCTACTTAGCAAAAACTCAAAGATTATGATTGCAACATTTTTATATATTAAGTCATTCCCCTGAAAAACTCATAGAAGGTTAAATACATAATTTTCCGATCGCCAAGAAAAGTCTTTTCGCTGGTACCAATATTAGTTTGACTGCTTACATCAACTAGTTGAATCCTATAAACATCAAAGGAATTCTATTCGACTTCACATTATCTTGTTTGTTTGATTGTTTTTTTAGTAAAATGAATGTTAGTAAGATCTCTTCCGTGTGCGGATTACTGAAACATGTTAGTTGTATTCTTCCCCTGAACACTTTACACTTTGTAACCATTTACTATAAAGATATTTGACCATTGGATGTTTCAGAGACTGTAAATCAAAATTGGAGAAAACTCAGACCTTTCAAAACCTCGAAATTATTTATGAATTACCCATGTTTTATCTATTGGTCTACAAAATATGACCAATGCTTGGCCTGTGTGAAGAACAACCTTTGATTACGATTCAACATGCCATCGCGGATTAACAACACCAATCGAATCAATCATCTCAAAATGGGATATTAGAAAAGCAAAGTTTAACAGTTCTGGGTCCTATCATCGGAAACGCTTCAGAAGTTTTGGGTTCGAACCCCACTTTCTAAACTGTTTTATTTCCAGTTAATTTATTTTTCTATCGTCAACCCAACACTAAATAGAAGCACATATATTCAATTTACTTTTGGGTCAGAATTCGTGAAACGGATCACTATAAATCGCGATGTCTATTTTTTTCAAATAAGTATTAAAAACTTCAAGAGTTTCACTCGGAAAGTTGATTTTCCAATTTTTATTGAATTTAAGTGAGTTTTCAAGTAGTTATTGTCATTTGAAATTTAGGTCAAAATAGTTTTTAAACAGACAGGCTTTAAAAGTATTGCATCGAATTCGAAAATCTAGGTTCTGGGGCACTGAAAAATCTAAAAAAAAATCACAAGCAATTCTGACGAAATTTCGAAACTACCCTGAAAATTTCGCGGTGGTGTTATTTTTTGATCAAAAGATATGGGCCTTCAAAGTTGGTGCCGCAACGCATTTTCAAGCGAGAAATGTTCCTAAACCCAGTTTTCTTCAATTCTCATACCGAAAAGTGCACCATAATGTCTAGAAGTAATAACACGGGCGATCTTACCCTGCTGATGCGTTCTGTACGGTTGTCCCCTAACTCAATTTTGCATTATTTTTTTAGTAAAATGTGTAGGTAGGCTTGCGAGTTGTTGCGGGCATAAAGTATACTGTCTTCATCATTAAGTTGGGTAACAGACTAAGCATAGTTTGACTGTTTTGCGACTAAAAATCATTTCTATTAAACTAATTTTACAAACCTTACAGAATTTTTGCATATAACTGAAACTGGGATTGTCAATAGTAGTACTGCTCACTCGCTTCTCGCTTGAAAATGCGTTTGGCACCAACTTTTAAAGCCCATATCTTTTGATCAAAAAATAACACCAACACGAAATTTTCAGGGTAGTTTCGAAATTTCGTCAGAATTACTTGTGATTTTTTTCAGTTTTTTCAGTGTCCCAGAACCTAGATTTTCGAATTCGAATTCATCATCAAATTCGATGCAATACTTTTAAAGCTATGTCTGTTTAAAAACAATTTTGACCTAAATTTCAAATGACAATAACAACTTGAAAACTTACTCAAATTCAATAAAAATTGGAAAATCAACTTCCCGAGTGAAACTCTTGAAGTTTATGATACTTAATTGAAAAAATTAGACATCGCGATTTTTAGTGATCCGTTTCACGAATTCTGACCCTTTTATGGCTACAGATCGTAGAGATCCTATGCCGAATCCAGAATACGTCTCTATTAAACTCGGTCTTTAGCTGCTCCTCTCCAGTCGCACCTTATCCGCTTATCCGTTGGCATCTTTTTCGACAGCACACATCAAACGCGGGGTCTGCCTTGAAGTCATCCATTCTCTAGTTTGCCACTGAGTATTAATAGCAGGATTCTACGCTCGAAAACCCCAAGTGCTCGCCGATCGGCTTCTTTCCCCGTCCACAATTCATGCCCGTTGTGCACCACCGGTAGGATCAGTGTCGTTTAGAGCGCAAATTTCGTGCAGACCTGTAGGCTGCAGAGCCTTAACTGGCTCTTCTGCACATCTACCCTTCGTATAATACCTCTCAAGGCGATATCGAACAGTTAGTGCGCGAGTCCATCACCTAGTTTCAAACCTTTCAACGTCATAAACGCATCCGAAGTTTCGCCCGCCGTCTCGACGCTTGATGTGAAACCATCAAGAGCCGCATGTATCAGCCTAATCAGTTTTGCTTGAAAACCATGTTGAAGCATAATCTACCACAACTCATTGCATTTCACTGAATCGTACGCCACCTTCAAGTCTCTAAACAAATTATTTATCTGCAAATTGTTTTGAAACTTGTCGAGGATCTGTCTGAAGGTGAACATCTGATCCGTTATAGACCGTCCTGCTCGATTTCACACTCCTCAGTTTCGATAGTTGCTGCAGTTGTGTCTATTTCCCAGCTTATGGATTGAGTTGGGAGTCATTCTAATCAGTTCGTAGGTAGTTTCTCCTCAGACCATACCCTCAGGATAATCTGGTGAATTGGATTATACAGCCGCTCGCTCCCGACATTGGAAAGTTTAGCCAGTAAGCGCTGTGGCTCTTAAGCTCTCTGCAAAGTTCTTTCACTTCACGTCCAAGGTTGGCGGATCTACAACTTGGCTATTTTTCCCAATTTCTCATCAGTTCCCCTTAACAACTCTTCTACCTTCCTCGCCTTTCTTTGATAATATCTGGATGCTCAGAATTGTTTTCCACATAGATCTAGAATGAAATACGCTGGACAGTCGAGCTCGGAACTTGCCTACCACGAGATAGTGACCTGTATTGAAGTATTATTGTATTGTGTATTGTTCCAGACTTGGCAAAGTACGTACTGCACTGAAAGCGGAGACAAAAAAGTAGTAATTGCTTCCTAGGTAACACGCGCTCGAGCTGGGTGCTTCGGTCGACGATTCGGCACGCAACAAATGAAGAACAGCACCACACAACGAATATCTCTTTGTTAGTGTCTTTTCTAAAGCTACATGGAGCTCACGATGTGACTCCGAGTCATTTTTTACTTGTTTCTTTTTGCTTTGTGCTGATATTCAGTAATGAACGTTAATTTCAACAAGAAATGATCCATAACAAGAAAAAGCAATTTTTTTACATCACGTTTTTTTGACACGGCACAATTCAAAATATATTTAACGGGGCCAGAAAACTCTTATTTCTAGGGTATTCCTCGCTGCCGGTTAAATTGTTATTGAAGATACCGAAGCCAGTGGACCCATCGAGAAGTGATCCGTCAGTGTAGAACAAATTGTCGCATTTGATGTTTCGATGTTTAAAAAATTTAGGAAAAAACCTAAGTTTTGTTCGCTGCCACAATTCGTCTCTTCACCTAGCGACTCACCTCGTTACCACACGTTAGGAGTGTGGAAAGATAAACATATTCATCAACCATTTCGAAAGTATCCTCATCGATCACCAAAGCAACACCAACAGCCGTAGAACTATCACGCTCTGCTTTTTGTATAGTACCTTCCAAGTTCAAGGGGCCATCGCCCAGTTTCAGACCTTCCAACGTCACTAATGCATCCGCAGTTCTGACGCTTGATGTGAAACCATCAAGAATCGCACGAATCAGCCTAATCAGTTTTGTTGAGATACCATGTTCAAGTATAATTTGTCACAACTAGCTGGATTTCACTGAATCGTACGCCTTCCTAAAGTCTAAAACAAATTATTTGACTGCAAGTTGTGTTTTCGAAACTTGTTGAGGATCTGTTGTAAACCGTCCCGCTCGAAAACCGCACTGGTGTTCACCAACAAACGCTTCCTATAACGGCCTCAGTGTATGGAACAGGATACGGAAGACAATTTTATATGCGGAATTAGGAATGTTATGCCTCAATAGTTACTACAGTCGAGTCTATGTTTTGCTTATAGATCGGGTATATGAGTCATTCCAATCAGTCCGTAGGTAGATTCTTCTTGGACCATACTCTCTGGTTGATCTGGTGAATTGCAATATACAGCCGCTCGCTCCCGACTCGGAAAGGTTTGACTTTGCTTTGCATCTCGGTGCGCTGTGGCGGTTTTGTAACTCTTCAGCTCTCTGCAGGCCTTTCCCATTTCGTCAAAGAATGGTGGATTCACAGCTTCAACTGGTTCAGCGATCCGCCAATAACTTTGATTCTGTACTCTGCAGTAACTCCTCCCGCAAATACCCTTTGGATGCTCAGGCGTATCGTCCTCTTCGTTCTCGATTTAAATACGTTGGACAGCCAGGCTTGAAACTTGCTTACAACGAGATAGTGATCTGAATCGACCTTTGGCTCTTAAAATGGTAGAAGGTTGTATCCAAAATACGACCGCATAACTGACGTAGAATACGCACACATCCTTACAAGCAACTTTGTTTGAGTTATATCTTGTATAGCTGTTTTTTGTGTGCCTGAAGGCCATTGAGTAGAAGTGCCACTGCGGCAGGAATAATTGATTGTCTTACAGGGCACTCGAACTCATTGATGGAGTTGAGATAGTCGGTTGTGTGCCCCAATTCACATGGTTGATGAAACCAGTGATCGTTTTGGGATTGGTGCTTCATACCTGGTATTGAGTTGAGAGATAACCTCCGAAGAAGTTGAACTCCGATGAAGCGAGAGCTCCGCAAAAGCAGAGCAAATGCCCTGAGCTTTCAGGTTCAGAGTTGCAGACGCAGCATTTGCCGGTTGGGACTCTGTCGATGTTCTTTAAATAATAGAAAGCTTGTATAGCTCCTATTAAACGAATTTCGGCTACACTACAACCTAATAAGCTGTTATATAACACAATTGCATATTAGGTTGGTATTAACAAATGGTTCGTTGTGAGTGTTTCATTAGCGAGCCATAAAGTCTACTATTATTTGTTCAAATCAATTAACTTTTCATTGAATAATCCGCAAGGATTGTGTTTGTGCAACTCAAAACTGTTGAACAACGCAACTGATGCAAATTTCTCAGCAGCCAAATTTGCCAACAAACATCACGAATCAACGCTCTTATATTAGGTATTGATGCGCTTCTTGGTTGGAATTTAAAAAATTGATTTTTTTTTTCTATTTTCATCCCGACTCGTTCGCACGAGAAGTTGATAAACTCAATCAAAAAAACTATCGCAGGCTGCATATTCATTAGTGTGCCTTATAGGTAGGTATTTACGATGCTTTTAATTGACTTTTTTAAGTGTGGCTAATGCCATTGATAGTAAACTCACGGTACTGTATAGTACTGAGATGTTAAAAACTCATTAACTGCTTCAATTGAAAGCAAGTTATTGTTTCTAAAAGGACGGTTGAGCTATGTAGCTGGGAATAAATGTGAACTAAAACCGACTTTAAAATATACACCCGAATCGCGCGAAAGTCAGTGGACGAATGAATGATTATGTGATGGAATTAACCCGTGCGATTGTCTTGAATACCTACGATAAGGACTAACGCGGCGGGACCACGCACATGGTATAATGGAAGAAAGTAAAAAAAGGTTGGGTTGCGTTATACTAACTCCACAAGGCCATTCTCAAGGCAACAAACACGTTCTTGAAGCAATATTGAATTTTCTTACCTTTAGTTTATGAAATATGCAGTTCTACATCTAATTCAAGCGATTAAAAAGTGACGCTATAATTGTTTCTCATTAAACGTCTTCTTATTTTAACTATCAAGCTAATTTAAATTATGTTTGATCATATTGTTTTTTCAAATCGTTGTTGTGTTTGAGTTGTTTAGTATGTGTATTACATTTCTAACAGCTAGATTAAAGCAACTACACAACTCGGATAAATCGTTTGATAAATAAGTTAAACAATGCCATTGGTGCGTCACAATATATAGACAATATAAGTACAGTACCTATAATTATAAAGACGAGGAAATGGTGGAGAAATTAAAACATTTTCGATCGTTACTTCTACCGTCTGCAGTCAAAATATTTGCACTAAGAAGAAAAGTGAGATTTCAACATTTTTATCATTGTCAGAAACGTTCTGGCGAATGGCAGAAAAATAACAACTACTTCATTAGCGTATGCTGCAATCAAATGAGCGTGGGTTGCAGCAAAAACCATACAAACATGAAATCGTCGCCTGCTGCGCTGCGACAAGTCTGTTTCGTCGATCCGGTTTTCAGTAAATAATCGTATTGTTACAGTGATCGAATAAATGAAAACTGAATTGTTGCATGCTAGCTTTTTAATGTGACTATTGACAGTTTCATTTCCGGTGGGCGTGCATTCGAAAAATGTGTCCACTGGTAATAACGTTATAAGTATTTGAAATCTTTCATTCTGCCGTCTCACTCTATTCTCGATATTTCGGAATGGCACCTTTGTAAAGTAAGACGTGTGCTATGTCAAAAAAAGCACATCGTCAAAAAAAAGTACATCGTTGAAAAGTGTCGGCCGTCGATTGCCGGCACGCTTCATTGGGATGTTACCAAATGCGTTTCCGAATGTTCCTATGAGCAAAACGGGTACTGTATCTGAAAATGGCCATTCCCTTGGCTCCAGTGGAGTTCACTATCCTCAAACCGTTGGACGGGATGAAAGAATTCATCCCGTCCCACACATGCGTTCATATCTCCAATGATCGTCATTTATGTTATGTTGTAAGCACTCTCCATACGTTTTCTCAAGGGAGTTCAACCTACAGGTCGTCGGTTGTAGCGTTTATCAGAGCGCACTCGTTGATAAGGCTGTATTTGACGAATCTTTCTTTGATGACCTTGATCTCCAATACGCATAGACGGTTATTATTGGGCCTCCACCTAATGACATTTGATTTCCTAGTCGCCGCCACTGCAGTTCATGGCTGCTACGTTCACATTTGCCTTCCGCAGCTCTTTGGTCAAGTCGGCTACGTATGCCGGTTCGAGCAGAGTCCTATCATTTCATGTGCCAAATTACCAATCGTTGTTCTTCTCCATTTGCCACGACGGGACTGCCGTCTGGGGTGTAGCTAATGAGACACAGCATTTAATACTTCAGTCGTCCGCTCTAGATCAGCCGCTGTTTGAGCCGCCCCTGATATGCAAAACAGACGCTCAGCCAAGCTGTCTTTGAGGGCATAATAGACTATACTGATTAACACAGGTTCTGCCTCACGTGAGACCGTGAATCGTAGAATTAAAGTTAACAGATGAATTTGCTGTTAAACGTTCACAGAATTTTGAAAAATATGAAATACTAATCGACAAGGCGGGAAAAAATGCCCTAGAGCTCAAACTGAAAAATATGATTATAGCTTTTCGACCATTCCTGTAAATTTGAAGCCCCTAGCTGGCTCGAAAGTGCGTCAAAAGGCCGTGGAGTAATTAGTGGTTGTGTTCGTTGCTTCTATGTTTTCATACGAAAAAAATTCATTCAAGTCTCTGAAGATCTTACGTACTTCTGAGCTTGCTAAGGGCACCAAAATTCACAGGAATGGTTTTTTTTCAGTTAGAGCTCGAGGGTAATTTTTTATTCGCGCAGTGTTATATTTTTCCAAAATGCAGTTAAGATTTTTCAGTCAATTTGTCTGCTAACTTCGATTCTACGATTTACGGTGCAGGAGCTGTCAGTTTTTGAAGTGGCTTTAGAAAATTTGACTAAAAATATTGGGGTTTTCCAGCAAAGTTGGCGATCCGAATTTGTTCCAATTTTATTCTTTCTCACAGCTCCCCAAATTCTGGATTATTTATAAATATTTATTAGGATTATGTACCGAAGGTGTTTTAAGTGTGTATTTTTATTAAAAAATTTTAATGTCAGACAAACATAGAAGTTATTAAGCGGTATTTAAATTTTTGAAATTGATTTTCAAATATCAATTGGTAGCTGCGTACTGATGAATGCAAGAAACATGTGGTCATTTCAAATGCAAGCAACTTTTTATATATTTTGAGTGCTTTGATATTTCACGAATTTCAGATTGAAATTGCTCCTATTTTTAAAGTATTAAAGTATCACTCTTTTCACTCCAGTTTATTAACGTGTTTATGTTCGCTTGAGGTATAATTGTTACCAATACTCCAATATGATTTCAAAGTGTTTGATTGTTGGCGCTCTTACTTCCTTCCAGTGAATCAGAAATTTTTTGTGACACAATTAAATATGAACTATATTAGGAACACTCAGGTTCATGATTCCTAGCGTCTTGATAAATTATTCTAATTTCGCGCGGAACTAGCACGGCTTCAACCTATTTTAACCTGAAAACGCTGTTTTAAATTTTGCAATGTTACTTGATTTTTTCTCAAATCACTCATCGATTTTTTTCTTTCTTCCACCCCTGGCAAAATTTGAGTTCCAAAACCACCCCCTTGCGCACGGCTATGAACCAACTATCTGCCACTTGTCAAAAGGGTTAGAGTCCCCCGCAGGATCTATTTTTGATCACGCATCAATGCGACAAGCTATCGTTCGCTCGCTCACTCTAAAATCCACCACGGTCTGAAGCGAGTCTATTTTCAATTCATTTAATTATTTCCAACATATTTCGTAATGAATTCTATTAAATTTCCATTATTCAACACGACCGGGGAAATCCATTCCTTGGCGTGTACCGTTCCGGTTCAGGATGCGATGCGCTCGGAAGACAGTCAGTGCCATGAGTAAGAGCAGGGCGTACGATACCAGTAAGGAACGTGTCGCTATGCGCTTCGGAAGATTTTTCTTCCGGGCGGGAAGTGGGGATCGCGGTGGTTCCATAACTTGTGGCATCGAAAGACGACGTGACGTGAGGAACTTTGTACAAATTCCCCACCGTTGCCACGAGTGTGTCGCCCTTACGGTTGCGGCCAGGAGGAACACCTCTATAGAATACGTCGCGCTTCCACTGCACAGCGAATGAATGATTCAACAGCGCTGCGCCCTGCCAGTCAACGAAAAATTAGGGGCGAAGGCACAAAATGTTAGCCTTTTCAGAGTATCCTCCGGTGGCACTGAGTGCCGTGTGGCAAAAACGGTGTCATCGTTGCACAGAAATGATTGGCGCTGGCTTGCACTTCCCGCGTGCCATTCAGTCTGACGGCTGCTGGCTGGACTAGACGTATAAAATGGTTGAATCAAACTGCTGTCAGCCATGAAAATACAGTTATAGGTAGTTAAACTTTCACCGCAGCTGGGTTGGTTTTACCGTTTTTTTTTGTCAAATCAAATTTTGACATGTGGGGATCGTTTGTTGTCGGGACGCAATTTCACGTTACAGCTACACAGTGCTTGTGCAACAGACCAATGTGTTGCCGCAAACGAAAAACATATTACTTCCAGTTACAAAGCGACAAGCAAGAAGGATCCAAATGTCCAGCGCAAAATATATTTCAACAACCGGATCGATAAGCCGTCACCGACACGAGAAAAGGCCATCGTTTTTTCTAGATTAGCATCTATTGTCTCTGGTTTGACATAGACAGCCGACAAGAGCGGGATACTTATTGGTTGCGTCAGAAAAAAATGAGAGAAAAGGCCGATAACTTTACCGTTTTTTTTTTTTTGATAATATGAATAGGACGGTTTTACGACTCGAGAGAAGACAAGAAAAGGTCTAATAACGGCAAAAAGGTGTGCAAGTATGTGCAAAAAAAAGATAGCGTTCCTCTGACTGCCATATTTACCGTTATAATCGAGCGATGTCACTCGCGAAGATAGCATCAGTGTTGTCAGTTCAGATGATTACTGCTTTAGCAGTGGGATATATTTTGATAGTAAGTAAAACTGAGTGAGTATGCAAATGATATTCTCTAATCACTATTAGAAATCTCTATTGATCGTAGAAATGCTAACATCGGCAAGGTCAATTCAGATGGTGTCAGTATATTCATTCAGTGTCACTGTCCTCAGCATAAAGTGAAAAATGAGCTACACATTCAGAAAAGTAAGAAAACTTTCGATTACGCAACGATCAGAAATTTCAATTTTATTATTAGTACTTAATAAACCTTCTTCACGTGTAGAATTTTCATATAAACTGTTTCAATGGAATTAAAAAATGTTTTACTAGGAGCAAGATACTGATGATGGAATAAAAACAACCAGGATACTATGAAAATAGAGTAATAACTTTTCTAAAAGATAAAAGTATTACCAAATATTAGATGTAAAAAACAATAAACAAATTCTTAAATCGACGTGCTTTGTAAACAAACAGGATTCTTACAACTGTTGGCTAGATGTAATAATAGACTGTACCGCTAATCGTAGTAAGCTTTGCTGACAACGAGTTGAAGAAAGTTTCCAGAGCAACAAAAAAAAATCAACTTTGTGTCACAGGCAGACTTGTTTAATTGATCAGATATGATGAGAATTTACCCTGAAAATGACCATTTGAATTAGCCGAAACGCCGTGTAGTCTTTAAAAGTGTCAATTTTAGTATCGAGAGCGTACCCTGATTATGATCTTATTGCCGATCACTATAATATTTCTTAAATAAAATTTTCACAACGTTATCTACCATTTTTTACCATTAAAATAAAAAACAATGGCTTCAATATCTTCTCTTATATGAAGCAACCTGCTACTATAGAATAGCTGGCGCCAAAAACACTTTTGCGAACGTCTCCCTAGTGGATATGTACTCCCATTCAACGTCGACATCCTTAAGCAGACTGCCATATTTCCGTCTTCCTGATTTGCCCCAGAATAAGAAGAGCGATATTTATCTATCCAGTTATCTACAAATGCTGTTATAGGCAAGGTGAAGTAGGTCACGTTTGCTGGCATGTTCCAATGTTGACACTAGATAATTAGTACAAAGAAAACGAGCTGAAACTAAAAATTCAGAGAGAAGTCAATAAAACGAAAGTTTCCTCGTCGCACAAGAACTAAAAATAACGTTTTTGTTGATTCTAGCAGTTCTTCGACGCGAGGAACGGTCTTGTTGCAACAAATATTTTATAAATTGAATAGCGGAATAAAATCGTTAGGAGTATATTTCGCTAACTGTAGATCTGATAGCAGCAAAAATATAGACTGTAATTTGTTTTCAGTCTATCTGTATGGAAAATAGATTAAATTGCCACACCACAGGAGCTTCGTACCTGATGTCGAAAAAGCTGCGGGGAATCCAAAACAAATTTGCCGGCTGAGTGAGTTGTACTTAACGGAACGTCTCGATAGATTCCTTGCTAAAATGATGTTTTCCAGTCGTGGCTCGTGTGTTTTTTTTATACTCATCACACAATGTTTTCCACTGGCACCAGGTTATTGGAAAAAAAATCGCTTCCTCAGAATTCCACTCAAACTAATCCACTTTATTCTTTTTGACACTTCTCACATCCGAATTTTTTCACTTCACGTGATTCAGGTATTCTTGCAGCGTAGGTTCATTGTGCCAGTCTTTTCTGAACCTTTCTCGGTATAACTTTTTCGCCTGCGATATTTTCCTAGCATCCACCGGTGTGTCAAACACAAAATCCATTCGATTAGACTAGGAAAAAATGAAACGAGTGAAAATTACATTGCCCGCTGTCTGCACATAATCCTATTGAGATTGAAAGCCTGATGGTCGATGGCTCTCGAGATGATTTTTCTCAATTTTGGCACTTCTTTTAGCGGAGAGTTTCCATCCGTGTATATGGCAGGCGGCGAAAATTATATCAATTTGGACATGTTGACAACCGGGGGTTTTCTCCCAATCTCACAGAACATCCACTTTGAACATAGCACGCAAAATGAGCCTACCCATACCGCACAAAGAAAAATAACTTACATAGACTTGATTAATGCACAAAATCAGATCCAGTATCTTCCTCTGGAGAGGAATACAAGTTGCTTCCCACTCAAAGATGATTCTCCTCCAAATTGATTAGACACTTAAAGTGACACTGGGGTCGAACCCTATCTGTTGTAATAGAACAGCAACTGATCAACAATACAAAAAAGAAACGAAATCGACTCAAAGCCAGTTGAGCAGATGAGATTTTTTTCGGCGAAAAACGGCGAACCACACTCGGTCCGACCAGTCCCGTAGGAAAACGCACCTCAACTGACAGACCAGTGCGCGCGATGCGAGAGTGAAAATTCTCGGTTCGGTCCCTTGGTCTGCAAAAATTTTCTTTTGCATCTGCTCCGATTTGCTCTCGCTGGCTGGACGGATTCAAGCATTACAATAAAGGGGAGCTCAAGAGTGGAGGCGGGCAGTGAGTGTGCACACGCTCCAACTTACTTCCGCTGCTAGTGTGGTGTACAACACCACGATTATCGGTGTGGTCGTTGTTATTCGACATGTGTGTGGCGTGCGAATTGCTGCTGCTCACCACCCAGTCAGGGTAAGAGTTGAATGTTGGCAACCTTAATTGGCAGTATCAAATATTTAACAACAAAAAGATTATCATTCATTAATTTACCAGATATAAACCCAAACGCTTATATTAGACTAAATACAATAATGAACGAAAAATTTGTTCGCTAAAGACTTCAACCCTGTAACGGTGAGCCACCCAGATGTTACAGAAGAGCGTGGCTGCAGAAGTAAATGACCGGCAATCGTTTGTAATGTCATCCCCTATCGTTACCCCATCGATACGTCGTTCGACAGATCCTGGTTGCCATAGGTTGGGAAATTCGTTTCGCGTTTTGTGTTTATCAGCAGCAGGCAGTAGGCTGCTGTGTGGTGGTGAATTTATGTCATGCTTTTTGCAACGCGCGCATTAAACTCGCTCTTTCTCGCTCTCCAATTTCCGCACTTCCAACGGCAATCACTTCCTACTCATCCGGCACCGCTTTTAGCGTGAGAAGGAGAGAAAAAGAGTAAAAGACAACCGGAGAGAACCGGTGTAGAAAGATAACAGAGAGCTTTTGAGTTTCTATTTTTTCACTTTCGCTCATTTTCTTGCTCCTGTGGGGAAAATGCGTTTTCCCGTTTCCACGCCAATTTCAAGAGAATGTACCTGACAGAAGAAAGTAATGTTATGATGCAAATTTCCAACTTGTGCAGTGGCGTTGGTTGAAAGGGGATCTTCAGTTACTTCCACATCGCTTTTTAAATCAAATGCTAACTGTTTATTAGTTAACTGTTTCGAGTATGTTCATAAATTTCTTTTTATGAATTGTTCAGTGCTTTTTACATTGTGTATTTATCTAAGTCAATTATACAGAGGTTTTCCATAAAAAAATAGCCCAAACGATATAGTTCAGTTTTAAAACCTTGCAATCTTTGAGTTTGTAACTATTGAAAAATCAAGGTTTTCCTTACAGTAGTTTGTATTCAAATCCAAGGAACAATTCAGGTTTAAAAGCGTGTTACAAAAAGTACAAAATAGGTTTTACGAGTATCTCCAAGAGTATGGAGAAACATAAATTGTTTCTTGGGAAGATTGCTAACAATAAGAGTAGTTTGTTTTATCTTTGATTGATTATCTCCTTTCCCATTGAAATGTCAAACTTGAAGCCTCAGCACTCTCCTCACGCCATCTCCTCATCTATATTTACCTCACTGTACGAGGTCTTCCACTGACAGTTTTTGAAATGGTGAATTAAATATTAAATATGCATTTTACACCAGTTTTTCTTAAATTGATTTTTGATGTACGACTACGTTTTTGTTTTCTATACTAGAGTACATTCTGTAAAACTGAAAATGAAACTGGCAAGTGTTGAGTCCGAGTTTAAACGATTATAGCAAGCGAACGGCCTAATGCATTCTAGTCAAAACAACTTAATGCATCTTAGTTATGCCGGTGGACGGATGAAATCTGTGAAAAATTGTTTGATATAATGTTTAGCATTGTTACTTACTGTCATCATTAAGCTGAAAATAGGTGAAGAGTTCCAAGGTCGAGCTTTCCCATACATTTTCCTCGCTACTGCTTTGCTTCCCGAGCACGAATAACAATAACGTGGATGGAATAAATTCCACTGCCTACATATTTTGACTCAGCAAAGTGTTTTGTTTTGTTTCTCATTCTGGAGTCTGTGTCTGTGTCAACTCGAAACAAAAGACTGCGTGTAGAAAATTCAACTTCATTCTTGTTCGTCATACGGTAGCGAATGGAGCCCAGTATCTCAGCCCATATATCCATCTTATGCAACATGAACTTACCTCAAAAAACAAAATTCGCGCATTGTTCTACATGGTTACAACGGGACTCAATCAGCAGCCAACCAAAGTTTTTTCATCATTAGCGAACCACTTTTTATTTTAATCAATAAACAAAATCACTTACTATACTAAGAATACTTTAATCTCTAAAACGTTCACTTTAAATTACTAAAAACAAGCTTTAATTAGTAGAAATATATGAGATGAATTTCTACAAATCCTAAATTTCAACTGTATGTATTTTCATCTGTTTTCACTGCGTTGAAGATAATCGAAAATCGCCAAATCAGTTTCTGTTGATACAAAAAAATCATACTGAAAATGTTGAATTAATCCGACATAATTGACATGAATCGACAGCACTGCAGTGGTTACCTAGGTTACCAATTTTGCACGTAAACAACTACAGCGGAAATCTAGGTAACCTACTACGACGGTTTGCTGCTACGTTCATTCATGATAACGTGATTCATTCATGATTAACAGTGCATTGCTGTGTGATGAATATGGGGGCGTCGTGAGATGAATAATTGAGCAGTGTTTCAAGTTTTGAGATGAACATGGAAGCGTTGTGAAAAATGGTTTGTTTTACAAAATTCAGGATAAATCTAGCTAAGTTTACTAAATTTACAATGTTGGGCGATTCCATAAGAGCTTATAAGCGTATTTTGTTTATTTGTTCAATGATTTCGTGAAAATTTGGTGTTTAATCCGTGCATTCTCCGTCAATAAGGCTTCCATTATTCATCAATGGAACAAATACCCTAGCTGTTAGAGGTACGCGACATCAGGAAAAAAGAGCTGATTACGAGTCAACTATCAGGCACTGCGGAACAATGTAGTTCTCACTTGGCTTGGTTACACACACAAATGGAAATCGAGTTCTACTGCACTGATAGACGACAAATGGCCATGACCAGCGCTCTACTCATACCTGGATCGGTGCAGTACTGTTGCCGGTGACAGCCTGTTTTCTTGCAAGGGATCACTTTTCTTAACGTTCTAATAGCAGACCATAAAATTTTCTGAAAAAGGAGGCTGTTACGAACTTTCCGGAAAAGCTTCACCTTCAAGACATCAACATAATCTAGGCTCATGGAAGCAAACATTAGTTGACCTGTTGGGATGGGAAGATTCTGTAGATTTTTTTTTTGCCAGTGATATATAGGATTCCACAGCAAGTAGTTGGTGTCCACTCATGAAGTCTGTGCCAAGTATGCTCGCATGTGATTTGAACATTGTTCGTCGAAATTCGATTTTAACACATTTCATTATTTACCACTGTTTAACCATGAAGAATCGCAGAATTGTTCATCATTTTATCAATCCAACAACATATTCATTATTGTAAATAATCGTGTGGCTACATTAGTATTATCGTTTGAAATATTTTACTCCGACGTTACACCTTGGTTTTAGTTTCCCCAGAATGTATCTCCATATAGTGCGGTAAGACGTAATCCTACGTCAACATTTTGCTACAGAACCCTCTAGAAGCAGTGAGTCATTATACAAGCAAACATAAAGCTTTCATATAAGGTGTTTAAAATTTTGGCCACCACTTTGAATTCGCCGCCATCTTGAGTTTAATCAGTTAAACAAGTTTTTGAATAAGTTGATAACCACTGATTTTGATTGCGAGACCGGCATTTGAGAGCTAAGAGAAAATCATACAATAAACAATCATAAAATTAGATATATCGCATAAAAAACATGCCCATCGAACCAATTTTATTGTAACTAATTTCAACCTTTGGTGGGCACGTCATGCGGTCGACATCGGAGCATGTGCTGTGGTTTAGTGTAGCGCGGAGTAAGGTAGAACTACAGTCATCCCAGTATTATGGGCCAACCACTATTATGGGCCAGTCTACACTTTTTATTGGTTTCTAACATATTTCAATAACTTTCAATAGTCAAATTCGAGTTTAGTGAACGTGAGCAACGTTCTCCAAACTTAAATTTGACTATTACAGGTTATTGATATACGTTAGAAACCAATATAAAGTGTATTGGACCATAATACTGGTTGGCCCATAATACTGGGATGACTGTATCTTGAATGGACCACTTTCCTGAGTGAACCACCCGTCAGGATAACTCAATTCATGCGAGAACTCGTGGAGTTTCCAAAACACTTCCATAGGGGTACATCTTATCAAGCCATTCTGCATCAGAATAACGAGAAACATTTATAACCTAAAACTACCTTGAATGGATCTCGTCCATTAGTGAACCACCAGTCCAGAAAACTTTCATCGGCAAACATGTTATCTAGCTAATCTGCATCAGAATCACAGGAAACATTTGTTAATTTAATCTATATCAAGAGAATAAATAGGTCTTCGTTAGCGTGGTGCACTGAAGCAAGTGGTCCATCCAAGGTAGTTCAACTTTAAATTTCGATTTAGGTTAAGAGAAATGGTGGTCATCTGAAGATCTACTATAGAAAAAGGGTCCGCTATAGAATTCTCGCGATTGTGTTGCAAATGAGTTGAATAAGATTAGGTAATTTTATCTATAGTGGACCGTTTTTCTATCGTGGACCACTCGTCAGATTCACTATATTTCCCTTAACATAATAGGATTTCCGTAAATGTTTCTCGTCATTCTGATGTAGATAGTCTGGATAAAATGTTCCCCGATAGATTTTTTTCTGAAAAGTATTCAAGTTTTCGCATAAATTGAGTCAATCTGGCGGGTGGTCCACTATTGATAAGATATCGTCATTCTTATGTAGATAGGCTTGATAAGATGTTCCCCGATTGATTTTTTTTCTAAAAATTTTTCAAGTTTTCGCATAAATTGAGTCAATCTGGCGGGTGGTCCACTATAGAATAGAGTTCCATCTAATCGTCTCGATTAGACGCAAATTGTTCATCTCCGTTTGAGTTCGCAAAATAACAATACACGAGTTATCGTACGGGTGTTTTTTTTGTCGAATACTTCTTGTGCTGCGCGATAACAATAGCCTGCAGTTTATCGGCAGAAACATCTTCTGCACACTGGTAGGGGCAGGCTACCCCGCCAGTGATCCGATACGCAGCTGATATATCAGCAAGAATAATTCTCCCGCACCGCTGTTACCCCGCTAGCAGCACGGACCACCATACGATCGAGCGAGTGGAAATCAACTACAAGTGGCATCTACAAGGTCGCGTGTAGGATATGGCCACTGTGTCACAACACGAAGCTGGAACGTCATTGTTTGTTCTGCGGAGACGCTCGATTAATCCTACTATCAGCCATGAGGTCGTGACTTAGACGTTCGGTGAAGTATTCACTTTAGAATTTTCATCATTATTATTAATATTATTATTATCATTGTTATTCTTATAATCATTGTTTTTATTATAATTATTAGTTTACTTCAGGCCCATAAAGAAGCCTCTAAATATTATTCAAATCGGCAAGGACCTGGCAAAACAGTTTTCGGACGTAACCGAAATTACAAAGGTTAGACCGAACAAACTGCGAGTTGTTGTGAGTAGCTTGAAGCAAGCAAACGCAATTGCTAGCTACGAGCTCCTCACGAGAGAGTACCGCGTGTACATCCCTGCCAAGGACGTGAAGATCGACGGTGTAGTTACCGAAGGAAGCCTCACGGTCGATGACATTTTGCGTCACGGGGTTGGCTGCTTCAAGAACCCCCTGATTCAAGATGTAAAGATACTGGGTGTCAAGCAATTGCATTCAGTATCCATCGAAGAAGGGAAGGAGAAATTCCTCCCTTCGGATTCCTTCCGTGTAACATTCGCCGGATCCGCACTGCCGGACTACATCTCTTTGGACAGGGTTCGTCTGCCTGTACGCCTGTTCGTACCGCGGGTCATGCATTGCCAAAACTGCAAGCAGTTAGGTCATACAGCCACCTACTGCTGCAACAAGGCACGCTGCAGCAAGTGCGGAGGCAATCATGCTGAGACCTCTTGCAGTGAGGATACTGAAAAGTGTCTTTACTGCGAGGGAACTCGGCATGACCTTTCGGCTTGTCCCGCGTACAAACAGCGCGAGGAAAAAATTAAGCGTTCCCTCAAGGAACGATCAAAGCGCTCTTTCGCAGAAATGCTGAAGAGTGCTGAGCCACCCTCGACAGGAAACATCTTTTCCTTTTTGCCAACCGATGAGGGTACACCTGACGAACCCGTCGAAGGGTGTTCTTATGCCATGCCAGAAGGATCTAGGAAGAGGAGAGTGATCAACTCTCCTAATCTTTCTCGCAAAGGTCGCAAGATAACCCCTAGCGGAATGACCAATAAGCCAACACAAAAAGGAAGCGGTGAAGAAAAACCGAAGCAAGTACCTCCCGGTTTTAATTTTAAATCAAACCAGGAGTACCCACCGCTTCCTGGGGCACCAAAAACCCCTCGTGCACCCATTTCTTGATCAGAAGATAAAAAAGAAACAGGGTTCATAAAATTCTCTGATATTGTGGACTGGATATTTAAAACATTCAACATACCAGATCCCCTACAAAATATTCTTCTTGCCCTTCTTCCTACAGTGAAAACCTTTTTGAAGCAACTAGCAGCAACTTGGCCCCTCATTTCAGCTATCATATCTTTCGATGACTAATACGGCGAAAAAGGTTAGGAATTTTATCACTATATTACAGTGGAATTGCAGAAGTATCATCCCCAAATTCGATCTATTTTCTCATTTAATAAATACATACAATTGTGACGCATTTGCGCTCTGTGAAACCTTTCTCAATTCAAACGATCAACTCAATTTCCACGATTTTAACATTATTCGTCGAGATCGAGACTCAAACGGTGGAGGGGTACTTTTAGGGATTAAAAAGTGCTATTCCTTCTTCCGAATCGACCTCCCCTCGATCTCGAATATTGAAGTTGTTGCCATTCAAACGAATTTGAATGGAAAAGACCTATGCCTTGTTTCGTTATATATCCATCCATCCGCGCGGATTGAACAGAAGCAACTTACTGATATAGCAGAGTTGCTTTCCGCGCCTTTTTTGATTTTGGGAGATTTTAACTCTCACTGTTCGCTATGGGGGTCGCTGTACGACGACAGCCGATCTTCTTTAATCTATAACTCAATCGACGACTTCAATATGACACTTTTGAATACTGGGGAAGCGACACGTGTACCTAATCCTCCAGCACGCGAAAGCGTGCTTGACCTATCCCTTTGCTCGACATCACTAGCGTTAGATTGCCAGTGGAAAGTAATCAACCCAGTCCGCACAAATGACATGTTGGTGACCTTTCAGAGAAGATTTATATTTGTATGAAGAATATGTTCTGTAAATGGTCAGGAATGCTGAAAAAGCGTCGAAAAGGCAGGGCTTAGAGCCTTATACAAACTTTTAGTAATTGTCACAAAGTGGTTTGTTAGAAATATTCTGCTTTATCGTATTAACAACTTGGTGATATTTATAGGAGAAACCAGAAACGTTTCTTATTTTCGAATTGTCACCGCGAGTCGTATTTTCATCAATACATTCATGAATATTTTTGTGGCAAAGTTCTAGAATAAATTATTACAGTCGTGACTATCTATTACAAACTATGTTTGTTTTTGATGATGGAAATTAGAAATGGCTGAATGTGTACATATAAACTAATGACATACAACAAGTTGAAATTGCGATAAATGCCTGAAGTCTTTTCCAAATACATTTTCACTTTCGTGGTGAAAGTATATCGTCTACCTCTTAAAATTTTGATGCGCCCTCAGAAAAACTAGTTTTAGATAATGTTCAGAAAATTTTAAATATTCCGGAAACAAAAAAAAAATCATTCCTCTTTTTTATCATTTTTCTGTTCCATACTTCTGGTTTAACATTGTTACAAAATATATGAAAATTTTCGAGAAAAATTTACAAATCATATTATGTTATAATTTTATAACATTCACATTTAATGTTTCTAATAACCATCGCCCCCATTTGGATGAACCAAAAAACTAAAGGTATTCGTCACCAATAATTTTTGGTGACCTCTCTAAAAAGATTTATTGTTTTCGAGAGTGATTATTTCTAGATTTTTTAATGAAGATCAATTAGTACGGGGACTCTTGTGAGACAATACTAATCGAACGTTTGACTGAGGACACATTCCCTCCATATTGAACTAATATTTTCTTTGTTACTTGATTGAAAAAGGGTAATTACTTGAATTCATGTGACAATGTTAATAAGACATTTTTTAAAAAGAATAACATATTCTTCTTTAACAACATTTGACACATATCTGCTTACAAAAGTCACGGTGACCAAGCAGTTTCATTTGTCGGTCAAAGTCCAATGTTTACTTTTCCTAATATTTATTCAAACTAAAAGAGGTAATTACCAGTCACCGAGACAATGCTAATAGCTTAATAATAATAAAATAATAAATAAAGAGCCACAAATTTTTTTAAACAAATCTTTTGATGTTTATGTGATGTATGTTTTCTCACGAAGGTCACAATGACTAACTGGGAAAACTATTCCTATGACATGTCACCATGAATTTATTAAAAAACATTCAACGTACCTCTTAACGATTTGGTGACTATTCTAAGACAAAATATTTTTTGTTCTTCAAATTAACACCGTGATTTCCTTATGAAAAAATACTTATGCTACCAAAATAAAATAAATCTTTCTGTGACTCTTTAGAGAAAAATCAATAAATTGTAATTTACTTGTCACAGAGACAAAAATAGGAAATATTTTTTTTCTTGATTGTAGCTTTAGTGTCCTTTGTAAGAAAATTCACACAAGTTTTTCTATATAAATTAATAGTTACTCTATTACAAAAACTACTTCCATATTTTTTTTAAAACGTTTGGGGGACAATATTGAGACAAAAGGCTTATGTCAATTGTGACCCTCGTGCGGATTGGGAATGATCCCCACGGTAGTGATCACCTACCAATCGTTATCTCAATTGCTAATGGGTCAACTCCAACGGATCCAATCAATATTGCGTATGACCTCACACGTAACATTGATTGGAAGTCCTATGAGAGCATAATATCGCAAAAAATCGAGTCCCACGTGGAACTTCCTCCGGAGGAAGAATACGCGTTCCTTTCTGGCTTGATCATCGACGCCGCGACTCAAGCTCAGACGAAACCGATACCCGGGGTAACGATTAGACGGCGCCCTCCCTCCAAGTGGTGGGACAAAGAGTGCTCAGACCTGTACGCGCGGAGGTCCTCGGTGTATTTGGCCTTCCGAGAACAAGGCACTATCGATTTGCTCCGAAAGTACGATGTACTGGATAGACAAATGAAGAGCTTGATAAAAGCAAAAAAAACGCGGATACTGGCGGCGGTTTGTGAACGCGTTGTCGAGGGAAACAGCGATGAGTGTTTGGGATACCGCCTTTGGGATACCGCCTTTGGGATACCGCCAGGCGCATGCGGAATCGTGACGTTTCGAATGAGTCCGAGGAGTATTCATTTCGCTGGATACTCGATTTCGCCAAAAAGGTCTGTCCGGACTCTGTCCCCGAACAGAAGACCTTTCGCGACGCGTTTTTAGTAGCTACGGAAGAGCCTCCATTTTCGATGTTGGAATTTTCAATGGCTCTCCTCTCGTGCAACAATAAAGCTCCCGGGTTGGATAGAATTAAATTCAACTTGTTGAAGAATCTACCCGACTCTGCAAAAAGACGCCTGTTGAACTTGTTCAACAATTTCCTTGAGCTAAACATTGTTCCGCACGACTGGAGGGAGGTAAAAGTCATTGCTATTCAAAAACCCGGAAAACCTGCCTCTGACCACATTTCTTATAGGCCGATTGCTATGCTCTCTTGCCTCTGGAAATTAATGGAGAAAATGATCCTCTTACGGTTAGACAAATGGGTCGAAACAAATGGTTTACTTTCAGATACTCAATTTGGCTTTCGCCGGGGCAAAGGAACGAACGATTGCCTAGCGTTGCTTTCTACTGAAATTCAACTCGCCTTTGCTCGAAAAGAGCAAATGGCTTCTGCATTCTAGGACATTAAGGGGGCTTTTGACTCTGTCTCTGTTGAAGTTTTAACCAAGAAACTTCATTCGCAGGGACTTTCACCAAATTTGAATAATTTGCAAGATACCTTAGACAATTTGTCTGAATGGGCTCTTAAGCTGGGTATCGAATTCTCTCCGGAGAAAACTGAGCTGGTCGATTTTTTCTAGGAAGCATAACCCAGCTCAGCTGCAGCTCCTACTAACGGGTAAAACGATCTCTCAGGTTTTAGTCGCTAAATATCTCGGGGTCTGGTTCGACTCTAAATGCACCTGGGCTTGTCATATTAGGTATCTGACACGAAAACGCCAACAGAGGATTAATTTTCTTCGTACGATTACCGGAACCTGGTGGGGAGCCCACCCAGGAGACCTTCTAAGGCTTTACCAAACAACGATATTGTCTGTGATTTAGTACGGGTGTTTCTGCTTCCGCTCCGCAGCAAACACACATTTGATCAAACTGGAACGAATACAATATCGTTGTTTGCGTGTTGCCTTAGGTTGCATGCAGTCGACCCATACGATGAGTCTTGAAGTGCTAGCGGGTTTTCTTCTGTTGAAACATCGTTTTTGGAATCTCTCTTACCGGTTGCTAATTCGATGCACAGTTATGAACCCATTAGTAATTGAAAATTTCGAGAGGTTGGTCGACCTTCAATCTCAATCCAGATTTATGACTTTATATTTTGACTATATGGCTCAAGATATTAATCCTTCTTCATACGATTCCTCCAATGTCGCACTTTTAGATACTTCTAATAATGCTATATTCTTCGACACCACCATGAAACAAGACATTTCTGGTATCCCGGATCAATTGCGACCCCAAGAGATCCCTAAAATTTTTTCCAATAAGTTTAAACATGTTAGTTATGATAAAAGGTTTTACACTGACGAATCTAATCTAGATGAGTCCACTGGCTTTGGTGTTTTCCACGAAAATTTCACCGCCTCCTACAAACTCGATGCTCCTGCTTCCGTGTACGTCGCAGAACTTGCTGCCATTCAGTACTCTCTTTGGATCATCGAAACCCTGCCCATAGACCACTACTTCATCTTCACAGACAGTCTCAGTGCCATTGAGGCTCTGTGATCGATGAAGACTGTGAAGCACACCCCGTATTTCCTGGGGAAAATACGGCGGTTTTTAAGTGCTTCAACAGATAAAAATTACTGGGTTACCTTAGCGTGGGTCCCTTCTCATTGTTTCATTCCGGGCAATGAAAAGGCTGACGCTTTAGCTAAGGTGGGTGCTATTGATGGCGATATTTATAGTAGACCAATTGCTTATGATGAATTTTATAGCATTTTGCGTCAGAGAACACTCAACAGTTGGCAATCATCATCGAACTCAGATGAACTGGGACGGTGGCTACATTCCATTTTTCCTAAGGTATCGACGAAAGCATGGTTCAAGGGGTTGGATGTAGGTCGGGACTTCATTCGCGTGATGTCCAGACTTATGTCCAATCACTATACGTTAAACACGCATCTCTTTCGTATAGGGCTTGTAGACAGTAATCACTGCGTTTGTGGCGATGGCTACCATGACATCGAGCATGTTGTTTGGTCGTGTACCGAATACTGTGGTGTTAGGTCCGAGCTTATAGATTCCCTTCGGGCCCGAGGAAAACAACCGAACGTACCCGTTAGAGACATTCTGGGAAGCGGTGATCTCCAGTACATGACACAGCTATACGGGTTTATAAAAAATTCTGGCATTAAAATTTGATTTCTTTTATCTATTTGCTAGAATACAATTTCTGTCACAAACTGAAAGAGAATGATACACCCGGCTGGAGACACCAAAACGAAGACTCGGCATCTCTATATTTACGCAGACACCTCAGACCAAAACTGCTCAAATAGAACATCACTGGTTAGCCACGTACAAATGAATACATTCTGTAATATAAAATAGTTAAAAATAAAATCGTAACACCCCTCCTCTCACCTTAAATCCCCACTAGCTCGTAGTCGGCCGCGAGAGTAAAAAAAGGCCTCCCTCTTTTCCCTGCTAATTAAGAATTTAAAAAAAATGTACTTGGCTCAGTTAAACATAAATTGTATCGTGCCGTGTCAAATAAACTATTTAAAAACCAAAAAAAAAATTGTACCTAACCTAGTGCTGCAAGAATATGTTTATTGCTCACAAAATAGAAAAGGGTAGAACTACTTTGGATGTACCACTTTCTTCAGCAGACCATCCTGGCGGAAAACTTTTTATTCTATTGAAAAAGGGTTAAACTACAATGGATGGACCACGTCCTTTACCACTAGTCAGATTACAATAATTTTTGGAAAACTCGTGTGATTTCCAGAAAACTTTCATCGGTAAACATCTTATCCAGCTTACCTGCAAATTGAGTAAATCTGACGAGTGGTCCACTATACTGCCGTGAGATGACATTGTGACGTAAATCCAAGTGATCAGTTTTTTAGTACGGCTCAAAAGCGAATGGATTTCTTGTCCCTTTTATAAAGAAATGGTGCCTACTTCACTTTGTTTTTTGATTTTATGCAACGTACGAATAAGTATGTCTCCCAGATGGTCTCGAGGTACGATGCTGGCCTAACAAGTCAGTCGTCGTAGGCTCGAGTCTTGGCTCGGGAGAGACTGTTAGTGTCAGTAGGATCGTAGCGCTAAAGTTATTTGGTATTTTTTGATTTTTAAAAATTTAAAGAATGTCTATGTATGAAACTACCTGTATGTGATTTTGTAAAAGATAGAACCAAAATGTCTTCAGCAAAGGTTTTCTACACAAGATTGCATACAATTTGCTGAAGACTTCACTCCGATTTGGCTAGTAATTAAAAAATTAAATTTTATCTTACTCTTAGGTGAATAAATCAAAAATTTATTTGCATCAAAAGTCGCCTCTTGAGACCGTCAAATACACTATAGCATTTTAATGGCATTTTTATGATCAGTCGAAAGGCTGATGATGGTCCACTAGAGTGACGTGGTCCATCCAAGGTTAATTTATCCTATGAGCACATTGAATGGTCTCTCCATATTCATACCTACGCAGTACGCAGAGACCGTTCAGTGTGATGCGCTTAAAATGTTGAAACTCGTTGCAAAAAATTGGCTCATTGAGCATGTTTTTACGCAACATACCTAATTTTATTAATTAATCTCGAAAATTTTTTCCCAGATTTCTTTTAAATGTCGGCCTCAGAATCAAAATCGGTGGTTGTTCACTTGTTCAAAAACGCATGTTACTGATTAATTTCGGCCAAAAATTTGAACACCTTGTATGAAGTCCTAGAGACTTTCTGAATACTGACGTAGAAGGTTTTGTATCCAAATTTTGAGATATAAAGTCTTCAGCTGCAGGTAACCTGCCGAAGAGAACCACTGCCGAAAACGTTCGGCACCTTAGCTCGACGTGAATATTAAATTTTCATTTTTTTAAACTTCTTGACGAACGAGAGGTCCACTAACTGGTACTAAGTGCAATTATTATTTTTTGCGACTTAAACTAACACAGAACAAAAACCCAAATTAATCCACCTAGCGGTCAGACTCAGCCTTTCTCATTCAAACTTGTTATTTGTAAAAATAGTTTTACATGAATGCTTAAATCCAATAAAGGTACATTTACTCTTTGGGGTCTAAAATATTGATGCTGTAATTGAAGTATAAAATTAAGAAATAGCGAAATAAAGAAATTACTCTTAATTTCGAACAATTTAATCACGAGCGATACCGGGAACGTTCAAATAGTACGATAACACATTTAAATCATGGTGAGACCAAATATATTGTTCAAAGCAGATATTGTTTTTAATTTTCTTTGAAATTCTTTTCTTTTCGTAACTTCAGAACCACATATCAAATTGTTATGAAGTTTGTTATTTCTAAGTATGAGAAATGACTCGTTTGTATGACACTAATTATGTTCAAATAAGTCGTGTAATACTTTAGATAATAGACTTTCGTTGTTTTAACAATTTAATGCATAACGGTTGCTTAAGTTCGATTATAATCAAATGAAAAGGGAACGTTTAGGGCAGCCAAACTTTGAAACCACGTGTTCAATCATAATTCATCAGTTAACCCTTAACTAGTCTGTTCATCTGATATCAATATTGTTCAAATCGGTCGTGTAGTTTCTAAGATAATGACAACAACAATATCGCACGCTAGCTTGAGGGGCTAATGCGGTCTCGATCAACTAGATTAGTTGAGAGAATTCGTTATCGATATTGTTTTCGGCACATTTTGCATGTTGTAGGATAAGTACAACGATACACCGTGCCCCAGTGCTGAGTCGAGAAAATTTCCAGCTCGAAAAGATCCTCGACCTGATCGGGAATCGAACCCGATATCACAACCGTGTGGGAGAGCTAGCCGACCGACATCGCTAACCACAGAACCACGGGGACCACTCGACTCACTACGACTAAGATAATGAAGTTTCGTGATTTTCACATTTCGATACATTACAGACGAAGTTACAGTCCGATTACAGTAAAATTCAATAAGGTGTTATGAGGCAGCTAGACCTTTCATTTGACACTAATTTTGTGGAAATAAGTTCAACCATCTCTGAGTGAGTCCAAGTAGGCCTCGGAATATGTTCCTTTTCATAGCTGGATTTCACATTTTTAAACATAACAGGCAAAGTAATAGTCCGATTGCAAAACAAATCAATAGGGTCTTATGAGGCAACTAGACCTTCCATTTGACACTGGTTTTATGAAAATCGGTACAGCCATCTCTGAGAAACATGAGTGAGCTTAAACAGTCTCCAGAACACGTTTCTTTCCATAACTTCTGAACCACAAGTTCAATCTTCATAAAATTCAAAAGTTAAGGGTTTTTTAGGTAGCCCGTTCATTTGAAATTAATTTTGTTCAAATCGGTTATGTAGTTTCTGAGATATTGATGTTTCGTGATTTTTACATTTTGATACATAACCTCTAAACTAGAAATCCGATTACAATAAAATTCAATAGGGTCTTATGGAGCAACTAGACCTTTCATTTGCAATTAATTTCATTGAAATCGGTCCAGCCATCTCTGAGAAAATAGAGTGATATTGTAAGAGCTTTACATACACACACACATACACACACACACATACACACACATACAGAAAAGAATCAGCTCGTCGAGCTGAGTCGAGTGATATATGCCATTCGGCCCTTTGGAGCACTTTTATACTTTCGGTTTTGCAAGTGATTGTTATTCCTTTCTAGGAGAAAGGCAAAAACATTTTCAAACACTCGGGCGAGAATTGCCCAGTCACAAGCAAGAAAAACCTAAATTAATCCACCTACCGGTCAGACCCAGCCTTTCTCATTTAAATTTATTATTTGTAAAAATAGATTTACATGGACGCTTCAATCCAATAAAAGTATATTCACTCTTTGGGTTCTGAAATATTGATGTTGTAATTGAAGTATAAAATATGAAATTTGACGTAATGTTAGTGCTCAAGAAAGAGCGAAATAAAAGAAATGACTTGTAATTTCGAACAATTTCATCACGAGCGATACCGGGAACGTTCAAATAGTACGAAACCACATTTAAATTATGTTGAGGCCATGTATATTGATCAAAGCAGGTATAGTTTTGGATAGTCTTTGAATTTCCTTTCGTTTCCTAACTTTTGAACCACATATCAAGTTGTTATGAAGTTAGTTATTTGTAAGTTTAACAGATAACTCGTTCGTATGACGCTAGTTATGTTAAAAAATTCGTGTAATCTTTGAGATAATAGACTTTCGTTGTTTTAACAATTTAATACATAACGGTTGCTTAAGTTCGATTATAACACTGTGCTACAAATAAAAAAAGATGCAAGTACTTCTGAAGTGACCCAGTGTAGGTTATAGGTCTTGTTGAGTGTAACATTCGCTCATACTAGAAATTTTCCAAACACCCCCAAAATCTGAAGTTATGGTCGAAATACGGTTTTTTGGACCTCAGCGCATATAATGTTTTTTTTTTTTTAACTCAGTCATTTATTAACCGATTTTCAATATTTAAGCAGTTTTTGAAAGAGGACAAATGAAGCTTTCAAAATATATACAGGTTTGTTCTAGTGTGGTCCCCGTGGTTCTGTGGTTAGCGATGTCGGTCGGCTAGCTCTCCCACACGGTTGTGATATCGGGTTCGATTCCCGATCAGGTCGAGGATCTTTTCGAGCTGGAAGTTTTCTCTACTCAGCACTGGGGCATGGTGTATCGTTGTACTTATCCTACAACATGCAAAATGTGCCGAAAACACTATCGATAACGAATTCTCTCAACTAATCTAGTTGATCGAGACCGCATTAGCCCCCCAGGCTAGCGTGCGATATTGTTGTTGTTTGTTCTAATATCAATAAATCATGTTAAGTTATTTGAGCTTATATCTAAGTTTTTAGACTTTTTCACGCAATTTTTCAATTTAATTTTAAGTTTGCCGTCTATTTTTTTATTCTCGCTTATTTTCCGTCGGGCTAGTTCCGCCACTGTTGTGGCCAATCACCGACGTCCAGGGAGGCGACTCCACACCCAGGACCCTAACACACGACCCGTTTATTAAAGGACCGGCGCCAACGGCCTTACTTTCTCATGCGATGGAAGCCGTGATCCCAGAGATTTTTCGCCTCAGAAAATCTCCTGGTGTCGGCTAGGATTGAATCTAGACCAGTTGGGTTGGTTATGAGTGGATCACGCCACCTCACAACCATCGACACCTATGTCGGCGGTGGGATTCGAACCCAGGCGTCGAGCGTGGTTGGCGGAGACGTTACCAACCACACTAGGCCCCCGCTCCTCGGTTGATATTTGGTTGAGTTATATATTTTTTTAAGAAAACTAGAATTTTTGGTTCCGATCGCACAATTATATCACGGTGCTACAAATGATGAAAAAATGCGAGAACTTTTGATGTGACTTAGTGTGGGTTGTAGCTTTAGTCAAGTGTTACTTGTGCTTCTACTTGAAGTTTTTCAAATACCCCGAAAATTACAAGTTATATTCAAAACCCTGTTTTTTACCTTAGCTCACATTTTTATGTTTAATACGGTTATTTTTCAACCGATTTTTTTTATTTTGGCTGTTTTGGAGAGGCGAAAAATAGAGCATTTAAAATATGTAAATATGTATGAAAAGTTTACCTATATGTGATGAATAGTTTTAAAATAAATAAGATGGTTTATGTTATTTTCAAATTTTTTCAAATTTATTCGCATATTTTCACACATTTTTTTAATGATGGAGCTTAAATTGCTGTAAAATTTGGAAAGTTCTTTTTAGTACCAAACGAAAACAATAGGTGTTGTTAGTGAAAATCTGTTAAAATTTGGCTGAGAAATGATTTGATGAAACCTAAGTATATGGTGGAAAACATCAAGTCATATCTCAGCCAAATTATAACAGAGTTTCATAAACAACACTTACTGTTTTCGTTTGGCACTAAATGTACTTTTCAAATTCTACAGTAATCAAAGCTCGTTCATTACAAAAATGTGTGAAAAATTGTGAATATATTTGAAATTAACATAAACTATCTTATTTATTTTAAAACTATTCATCACATATAAGAAAATTTGAAAAAAAAAATCATCTTATTTCATTTAATATAAACCATCTTATTTTATTTAAAACTATTCATCACATATAGGTTAACTCTTTAGACATATTTATATGTTTCAAGAGTTCTACTTTTCCCTTTTACAAAACAGCCAAAATATAAAAAATCGTTTGAAAAATAACCGAATTAAAAATAAAAATGTGAGCTAAGGTAAAAAAAACAGGGTTTTGACCATAACTAATAATTTTCGGGGTATTTGAAATACTTCAAGTAAACGCGCTAGTAACATTTGACTAAAGCTACAACCCACACTAAGACACATCAAAAGTTCTCGCATTTTTTCATCATTTGTAGCTCCGTGATATAATTTTGCGATAGAAGTCAAAAATTCTGTTTTTTTTTGAAAAATATATAACTTAGCCAAATATCAACCGATTTCCACAAAACTACTTTCAATTGATTTGGAATACAATATACTTTTAAAATTACAGTATATTTGTGGTATGTTTCCCACAAAAATAGACGGCAAATTTAAAATTATATTGAAAAATGCGTGAAAAAGTCTAAAAAATTAGATTTAAACTCAAATAACTTAACATGTTTTATTAATATTAGTAAAAACCTGTATATATTTTGAAAGCTCTATTTGTCTTCTTTCTAAAACTGTTTAAATATTGAAAATAGGTTGATAAATGACTGAGTTAAAAAATATTATATGCGCTGAGGTCCAAAAAACAGTATTTTGACTATAACTTCAGATCTTGAGGGTGTTTGGAAAATTTCTAGTATGAGCGAATGTTATACTCAACAAGACCTATAACCTACACTAAGTCACTTCAGAAGTTCTTAATCGCTGTAGCACTGTGAATCGAATGAAATGAGAACGTATAGAGCAGCCGAATTACGAAACCACTTGTTCAATCATAATTCATCAGTTAACCCTTAACTAGCTCGTTCATCTGATATCAATATTGTTCAAATCGGTTGTGTAGTTTCTGAGATAATGAAGTTTCGTGATTTTCACATTTCGATACATTACAGACGAAGTTACAGTCCGATTACAGGTGAATTCAATAGGGTGTTATGAGGAAGCTGGACCTCTCATTTGACACTAATTTAGTGAAAATCGGTTCAGCCATATCTGAGAAAAGTGAGTGAGTTTAAGTAGTCTTGTAAATATTTTACTTTTCATAGGTGGGTTTCACATTTTTAAACATAACAGGCAAAGTAAAAGTCCGATTGCAAAACAAATCAATAGGGTCTTATGGGGCAACTAGGCCTTCCATTTGACATCGATTTTATGAAAATCGGTCTAGCCATCTCTGAGAAACATGAGTGAGATTAAACAGTCTCGAGAACACGTTTCTTTCCATAACTTTTGAACCACATATCCAATCTTAATGAAATTCAAAAGTTAAAGGTTTTTTAGGTAGGTTCATTTGAAATTAATTTTGTTAAAATCGGTCGCGTAGTTTCTGAGATATTGATGTTTCGTGATTTTTACATTTTGATACATAACCTCTAAACTAGAAATCCGATTACAATAAAATTCAATAGGGTCTTATGGGGCAACTAGACCTTTCATTTGCAATTAATTTCATTGAAATCGGTCCAGCCATCTCTTAGAAAATCGAGTGAGATTGGGAGAGCGTTACACACACACATACACACACATACACACACACATACACACACATACAGAAAATTCTCAGCACGTCGAACTGTGTCGAGTGATATAAGACATTCGGCCCTTTGGAGCACTTTTATACCTTTCGTTTTTTCAGTGATTGCTGTCAGTGATTGCTTTCTAGGAGAAAGGCAATAATAAAATCTGTTTCAAACATAAGTGACATTGTTTGGGTTAAAAAAAGACGGGAATCCTTCATTGAAAAGTTACGATGAAAATCAGGTGATCCAAAAGCATAATTTAGAGAAATGAGAAGAAAACATTTTCAAGTTCATGAAAAAGTCATAATTCTTTGCTTCATAGTAAAACAAATTGTCTAAGCAGTTAAATTCTTTTACTATAAAGTCCTTTTGGGCCTGTATTTGGAAAAAAAGGTTGGAGAAGTGAAAAGTAAAATTAGAGTAAGATGAAAATGAAATAAGTTGAAAATTGGGAATAAACGTAAACAAATTAGAAACTCAAAAAGTCAATGAAAAAGGTATAAAGTAAATGAGTGGATGTGCAATAAAGAAAATAGAAAAAAAGAAAACGTAATATCAAATAGTTAAAAAAATGGGAAAAGGTGAGGAGGAAAAGTACCAAAAATATAAAAATTCAAAAGCTCAATAATTTTAAATATCAAAACGCCGAAACATCGAAACAAAACGTAACCAATAATCAAAACTAAAATCTATGTAACTGTTTGAATGACAGAATTCCTAAATGTCTACATGTCAAAATGTCAATATGTCACTATGTCGAAACAGTGAAAAATCGAAAAATGTCAAATTGCTGAAATGTAATAACATCAGAATGTGAGTGTTGGTTTGTTCTAAAGTTCAGAAGTCAATTGTGTGAAAAAGAGTGACGACATCCAGCGTTTAATTTTTATAATTCATATAAGAATTATCATTATCGTTAGAGTCATTTAAGCAAAGAATATGCTGTATTTATTCAATCTGTTAGATGGGGGAACACAAACAATGAGTCAAAATCGAGCACAGTATATTGAAGAGCATGATAAGATAAATGTTTACATACTTCAAAGTTAGACCTTTTTCGTTAGCGTATTCAAATCGTCCGAACGTCTGTTGCGACGCACTGCACGAGAGCCAGTATATTCCGGGCGGAGCAGAAACGAATTGAAAATAAACGATCCGATGAAAAATCAAACGATTTTCCACTGCGAGGGTGCGGTTGTTGGCTTGGTATCGTCGCAACAATGATATTCTCCGGCCGTTGATTTATGATAAACGCGGTATGCGGGACTGAAATCACTTCGGTTTTCCCAAAGTCACGATCCCTGTTATTGTTCTAGTTCGAGGATTTTCGGTGCCGCCACTGCTGCTGTGGAGGTCAGATTTGTATTGCGGGTTTTGCGCGTGTAAATCTTGGTTTTAGCTGGAGGAAAATTGCAACAAACATCATCAACGACTCGAGTAAATAAGATTTGTTCGCTTGAAATTATATGTCTCACGTCAATTGAACTAGGTTGACTCGTAAGCATTGTACCTTTGCAAAGCTCGAGAAACGCAGATAATCATTTTTTTCATGACTCGCTCGTTTTGCTGTCTAGAGTCTTTTACATGAATTTTGTTGATAAGGCGAACTGCATATTTGAATCTTCCTTGAATAACCACAAATAACCGATATTGATTGTTAAAATTAAATCATCACGTCGAAACACAGCCTGAGTTGTCTAGTCACATAATATGCAATAAATTACATTTTAGCAAATATTTCAACAGCAAAACCTAGATTCCCATCACGACCTTCTGCTCTCAATCACCTTTGGTCGGCAGCCTTCAGTCTATCATGTCACCGAGACCAAATGACCGTGGGTATTTCATGATTTTCTGCGAATAAACGTGATGAATTTATGATTTCCATCACTCGCTTCTAACCGAGGCATTCCGTTTTTTTTTTTGCATTGCCACCACACTGGATGCCATCTGACTAGTCAGGTAAGAGGGGACCCCTACTGGTATAGTGGATACAACTCTAGTTAGTCCAATTGGGGATACTTTTAAATTTACTATTTGAGGTTCATTTTTATGAACTCCATAGAGCAGCTAGAATAATATTAAAAATTTGAGAATAATTCCAAACGGACCACCCCAAGTGTCAAATGTATGAGATGGGTGCACAGTATTCAATCGAATAAACTAGACAATGCTTTCAGAAATGTCTAAACTAACGACTAAAATAATAATTCTATCAAGCTTGGTGACGGGCAAGTATGTGTGCAAATAAGAGCAAAATGCATACAAATAATATAATATCGGATGCCTTACCAGCAAACAAGGCGTGTAACGCGGACTCAACTTCATTGCCTCGGCAATGAATGTTGACGATCCCGTTATCGTTGCACCGCAGTGTCGCGTTTAATGGCTGCCAAGTAGAAATTGGACGTTCTTCAGAAGTCAGTAAATGGTAAAGTCACAGAAACAAACGCATGCAAGCGGCTGTTAAGAACAACAAAGCCATTTTAGAGCCTATTTTTTTACCACCCAACCTCTGACGCTATTGTAAACATTAGTGAGTAAAACGTAGTAAGAAGCTCAAGCGCCATACCATCAGCATGACATGTTTGCTTAGAAGCCCATTTGTTTACGCTTGAATAACGCCTGTTTTTCACACTGACCGCATGTAAATAGAAGAAAATCGATCAAAAAAACCATTTTGGTTGACCGTGAGAGTGCAGGCAGCTGCTCAATTTCTTCTTGCAAATACAGTGGAACCTCCAGGAGTCGATATCGAAGGGACCATCGACTCAAGGAAATATCGGCTCATAGAATATATTTTTGAAGACGTCAATTATTCATACAATAGATTACATAGAGCTGTGTACACTATTTTTTATCATTTTAAACTCAAGAAATTATTGAATTTTAGTTGCAACAGGTGTCTAGAGTCAATACATGTTGCTTCGTAAATCGATCCGGACCGATTGTTTCCGATATAGCTCTTAATTTGTTCGATATTGATAAAGATTTTATTCTTTGATATTGATTGATAATTTAAAATCACAATTCTGAAAAAATAATTCAAAAATGTCAATGTGTATAATATAATATACTAAAAAAAGACATGTTTTGTTGAAATACTGTAATCGACAATGTTATAGATAGTTGAATTGCAGAAAAAATATACCATGTAAAAGTAACTTTTCCTTTGATAGCAAAAATTAAAAATGAGTATAAGAAATGGGGGCATTTTTATATGTCCGTTGATTTTTTATACTATAAATCTAACATTTTTTGATAGCAAGTGTCGAAATTTGCAAATGTTAAAATGAAAAAAATATAAGTTGTGATCATCTGATATTTCTTTATTAGAGCGGTTTTAAGGTGATTTGCCTCTGCTATTAAATGATTTCTTACTGGATCATAAATTTAATTAGATAATGTTGAAGCAAGATTTTTTGCTAACTGTAGAGCTTCCAGTATTATTGCCCTAGAGATTGTTGTTTTGTCTAGTTCCACTTACAAAGATCATCAAAATCCGATCTAGCCTATCACATTTTAATAAGCCAGCACATTATTGCTTCATTTCTGAGTTTTCTTCATCTTCTGCGGGAATTGAGATTCCATTCACTCTTTCACGTCAGAAGAACTTGAAATTTGGAAACAACATCGGCTCATAGAAACCAAACAGTATAGTTACCATACGGGACCATCGAGCGAAGGAGGCATCGAGTAATAGAAATATCGACTACTGGGAGTGAGTTTGTGTGGGAAATCGAAGGGACTGAAAATATCATCGAGTATAGGAAAATATCGACTCCTAGAACATCGACTCATGGAGGTTTGACTGTATTCAAATTCAAAACTGAATCTATCATAGTTCTTTTTTCCAACCTAAGCCGCGTAATATTTTTAAAATACATTTTGTTTGAACTGCGTCTTTTTAAAGAAGAAATAGATGGTAATGGATATTAACTTTGGATGTAACTATGATCGTAATACATACTTTTCCAGAAAAAAGGCACGCAGTCCTTTTCTTTATCTTGTAATATGTTTTACACAAAAACCATCAGTGGCCTCAGTAAAGGTCTTCTTTCGCAAACATGGTTTAAAAAGTTTCGATTAATAAATTCTAACGACGTTGATGCGATTACATGAATAAAACAGAGCATAACGGAAGTAGTAATAAACGGTACAAGACCTGCCGTACTTCAATTTTCTTTTCCCAGTGATTATGGTACCGCTGATGATTGATGTTTCACCCTTAGTTTATACCCATTTAAATTCCTCAACAACTTCTCTCTCTCCTCAAGCGGCCCTAAAAACATGAAACTTTTTACATCATCTTGTATTGCTGCTGTGCCAATTTCCAATTCTGCTCACACAATGTGTGTTTCATGGTAGTGGATTCTATCCCAGAATATGGTTCACAACGATACCGACCTTCCAGGGACGACTTGGGTATGACAATATTTCTACTTTCACTCCTCTACTGAACATCTCTCGTCAGTAACCCACATACATATAACTCATAACCGAAAGGCAGAGGAAAAAAAACCCGCCCAGACGCGGCAGACGAACGACAAGAAGTTATCCGCTGGAAGGTAGGGTGCCAAAAGGAAAATATTCGCATGCTGAATTTTTATGAGATGCTTAAGTCATTTTGGTCTTGTTCATTTATTTTCCGGAAACACAACGGCTTGTTCTTCACTTTAGGCAAGTGCTTAGTACCTAAGTTTAGCATGTCACGGATGGTTGCGGTGACCTGGGGGAAATGCTTCCGAAGCACTAATTTGTTCTGCTTGTCCAGCTAATACATATTTATTAGGCTCGTACTGGTATTTCTGTGGAAGATAAATTTGACTGACTCTAACAGATTGAAAACGTTATCTAAAAATCAATTACATTTCTCAGTCACTATTTTTCATGAACACAAGTCAACAAAAATATCAATTATCTTTTCTTACATTACAATCTAACATAACACTTAATGTCGACTGTCGATAACAGATTATTATTTTTGTTAAACCTACTTTTTTCAGATATGTTTGATTTTTTTTTCGGTGCCGTAAAATTCACCCAAAACCGTTAAAATAATAGTCTTGTATAGTCGCGAGCTCTACAACCATATTTACGCATAAACCGTTTCACCACCGCCCGGCCCCATCATACAGCATGAATCATGTATCTTCTCCATTGCAAGCATATCATCGGAAGAGGCGGTTTGTATGCTACAATAGCTTTGCTGGCCTCGATAAACTCTCCGAGCTTTTCGCCCATTAAAGCCCGTTTCTCGTACGCAAGTATTTAACTTGCACGCGAGCTTGGGCAGAAATATTTATGACGTTGCATGCAAACTGTGTTCGAAATGAACTCAAGACAGCAAGCTAAACGAACATTCAATTCCTAATTTGAATGCGGTTATATGGCGTACTGATTGCTTTTTTTATCATTGATGACCCAAAATACTTTTACTATTTGCTCAGAGATTACTTTTCAAAGTGACGTTCTTCGAGTGTTTGTCGCTGGTAAAGACGGTAAGTGAGGATGATGAAACAATAAGCCAGTCATCGAAAAATACTCTCTATAGAGTAAATGCATCACACGTAAAAACCATACAAAATAGGATATTAGTAAGACAAAGCTTATAAGTGCTGCGGTGGTGTAATCGGAAGCTACTCTGACCAAAAATTTGAAATTGTGGGTTAGAGTCCCCAAACCTGCGAACTATATTTTTCTAAATTTCTACTATCCTATTTCCAGCTAATTAACGTTTCTATCGTCAACCCTATATAGAATTACAAAATTTGAATAAATATAGCATATGTCCATGCCATACACGGCTATACTCAGAGATGTAATGGATAATAGATGATTAGTAGCACGTTAAATTAACATCTGAATGTGCTGCCACACTAAGTGCGAAAACTATGACATAGTTTCCTATGACACCTATGGCTCAAAAGTATGCACTATAACGATATAGCGCGGGATTGTACTGTCAAAAGCTATAACATAGAGACTCTGAACTAATCCGTCATGACCAGGGGCCTGAAGACAAGTGATTTTACCCTAACACAATATGGCGTCGTTTGTTTACATTATTAAGGGGTGATTGACCCTCTATTGTGAGGTTGAAAATTCTAGAATATTTTTAAATTAAATTAACTTCAAATTAAGATTTGCATACGGTAATAAAAAAATTATTACCATTATTCGAACCGGTGATGTCTTCGTCGTTGAGCACATCCAACTCGGTGATGCCTGCAATCATCAAACTCGGAATTGCATTCGGCAATAACATACGCTTGCCGTTCACTAAATAAAAATCTTATTCGCAGAAGTGGTGAGAGCAAATCCTTGCGCTTGTTTTGCTCCCAGCAGCAGGCAGATTTGACAGTCCGGAAATGTAGAGAATTCAACACCAACGACGATTTCTTCTGTGATCAGTTGGAAATCTTAAATGTCAATCTATCAGTAAGGCCTACATGTGATTCAAGCTGTTCTATTCACCTGTGTGTTGAAACTCCACCTTTACTTCATGCAAAATCCATGTAACTATCACAGGACGGAATAATGCACTTCTTCTTTCACAACATCACACGATAAGCGTTACAATAACGGTATATTCGATAAAAATCGCAACAAAATTAGCGAAAGAACCCGAAACATAAATAAACAAACTCGGAAATAAGAAAATGTAACCACGGTCAAGGAACCATTGGTTGGTTCAGCATGGCGGCGGTTCTAGTTACGCTCGCTTTATATGTAACCTGACAGTCACTTTTAGCCCCTGGTCATGACCGAATAGTTCATAGCCTACTATTCCGTAATGAAAAAATAACAGAAGGTTGTGTGCAAAGCCACGACCGTAAGGTTGAAATAGAATACTTTTACAAGAAAGATAACCCGGCTGCTTGCGTGTCAGTCATTTTTTCTAGTAAATAAACGTTGACTAATCAGATCAATCAAATTTTGCGCTTCAACAAGAAGTGACCATTTTCAATAATATAGTAAGCTGCTTGTCATGGTTGGGGCTTGACAATTTTTAAATTTTGAGACGATATTTTTTCGAATCGGATGTCGTGCTCATGACAGAAGGAAAAGATAAAAGTACGTTCTGAGACACGGAGATAAAGTAAAATTTATAACTTTTGCAAATTTAAAAATGTGAATTAATTCATTAGAAAACATTAACTCTTCAATCAAGTTTTCAGTATCGGATAAAATAAACAGTGAAAAGCTGATTTCACACTTAAAACTAGACGGCTCACGTGTTGTCAAAATGACTCAACTTTTCATTGAATGCATTTACTAGTACCCACTATCGCACAGAGACTGCATTTCACTAAAGTGCCTCACTGCATCAGCCACTATCGATGCTGAGATCCGCTGCAACTAGTTCGCTATCCATAGCCATGCCATAGTTGTGGCCGCTATACGCTGCCATTGGTATCCACTGTCCCTGTATCAGCTGGCCCAGCTGCTATCGTTGCTGGAATCCGCTGCAACTAGTGCGCTATCCATTGCTACGCTACAGCCGTGGCCGCTTTCCGTCATCGCTGGTATCCACTGCACAGCTAGTGCTGCTGCTAAGGAAGGACGACTGCTGTTGTCGCTGTCTAGAACTATTATGAGCGGCTTCGGCTGAAACAGGCTCTTATATAGGCCACGTAGCATGTTTTCAATTGCAAGGTATATGATTCTGTCGACCGTGCTTGGGAAGCAATCATATAACAACGACCAATCAGAGGTCGAATTTTTCGTTTTGACAAGGCTTGACTATTTTCAATAGTACAATAATGTGAATAATAAAATTACAATTATCTTCTTTTGGGAAGAATCTTAGAAGATTTTCCAATCTATTGTTGCAAGAACGAAGGAAATCCATCGAATACTAACCGATTTATTAGCATTTGAAATTGGACATATTTTTCACTTTTTTCGGTTTTAGATTTTCATTTCACATCCCTATGTAGCCGAACTTCCTGAGAGAAGTATTCTATTTCAAAATACTTTTTACGATCAACTATGACTTATAAACTACTTTGTGTATTAGCGTCCGTGTGGCGGCACCTTAAAAATCGCAATCTAACATCTAACGTCTAAAAAATAACGTCTAAAAAAGACCTGTGTCTTGCACTGCACTTCCAGACTAGTCTGGAGATTCCAATATCTGTATGTCTATAGTTGCGCTTTTGACATATTGAAGCACAGATGTATATTGCGTATACCTCTGCTTGAAAGACGGTTGGCCACTTGCTAGAAGAGATAGTGGTCTTTATATCTGCTCCGTAGATCCCTGATTCAGTCTGTGACCCGATTTTTAAGCCATCTGGGTAGAAACGGATGGTGCACGATGAATGACTACGCCCTCCATGGCTCCACGTTGAGCGATCTGTGTCAATTATTTTGTATGGAACGTCCATGTTGGGCTTCGCTTCCATCCAGTCAGAGACTGTTGGTGAAACTTATTCTAATCCTGTTCAGTAGCGGAGGAGTGATTGAATGCGTCCTTCGCTTAGTGAAGGGTATGATGACCGTTTTAGTAGGGTAATATTCAGTCCTTTTTCTGAGCACCAATGACTCTTGTTTTTCCTGTATGCCTGAAGGTCAATGGGCTCTGAAATGCCACTGCGACATTCATGCTGATTGTCTTTGGTGGCGTGCCCCGATTGTTGTGCACAGGTTACGGATTGCTCATACTCATTGATGAAGTAGAACTGTTTTGTTGTAAACCTGTACCCCAATTAGGTACAACATAGTTGATGAAACTAATGACCTGCTTGGGATTTGAGCTCCATACTTGGTATGGAGTTAATAGGTAACTTCCAAAGAAGTTGTACCTAGAGGAAGTAAGAGCTCCGCAAAAGCAAAACAAATGCTCTGAACTCTCTGGTTCAGATTTACAGAATCGGCAGGTGTCGTTCAACACTACACCGATTTTCTTTAAATGATAAAAAACGGGACAGCATCTGGTAAGGAGTCCCGTGATTATCCGTAGTTCACTACGATTTAGACTAAGTAACTTTCTGGCGGTTCCAGGGTTCGGATAGATTAACTGTTTAGCTTGTCTACAACCCTGTACCTGTTGCCATTGGGATGCTATTTTTAGCCTTTCCCAAGTTAGTAGTTCGCTTTTGATAGCGGAATTGGACGTACCCAGAAACGGCTCGGGACCAATAAACCGCTGAGCTGATCCTAGTCTTGCTAGGTAGTCAGCGTGTTCATTACCCTCGACTCCGGAATGTCCGGGCACCCAAAATAGAAAAAACTGAGTTCTGCCGGGAAAGTTCCCGTAGAGTTTTAATGCATTCCCAAATAAGTTTGGAATCGCATCTGACGGACTTAAGTGCTAGTAGTGCTGCTTGACTGTTCGAGAATATACCGATTTTCGCATGTCTGTAGTTGTAGAGCGCCAAGCTCTGCTTCCTTTTTCACATGAAGATGTAGAGGCAGTAGGCAGAGCAAAGCTTCCATGGCTGCAGTTGGAGTTGTTCGCATAGCCATAGCATAGCTGGTAACCGAAAGACATTCGAGTCGTTGAACTTGTTTGAGTTTGGCTTGCGCAGTCACTTCGTTCACCTTAGGCCACCACACAAGGGCAGCATAGGTAATTCTTAGTCGAGAAATGATCTTGTAAGACCAGACTGCCAAGTCTGGTTTCAGTCCCCAGGTCTTACCGAACAGAGTTCTGCAGGCCCAGATCGCCGAGATCACTTTCTTAGCGGCATGATCCAGTAATGCAGACCAGTTCAGTTTCTTATCCAGAATTACTCCGAGGTATTTGACTTCATTGCTGAAGCTCAGTCTAACTCCATTCAGTGTTGGAGGAGTGATGGAGATCTTCTTCCGTCTACTAAATGGAATTAGTACTGTTTTTGAGAGATTTATGTTCAGACCTTCCTGTCGACACCATGACATAGTGGCATTCAGAGCCGCTTGCATTTGACCCGACAGAGTTGCGTCGAGTTTACCTCTGACGATGAGGATGACGATGTCATCAGTGTATCCAATGACCTCGTAACCAAGCTGTGAAAGCTTATTAAGAAGTGCATCGACAACTAGTTACCATAACAAGGGCGAGAGAACTCTTCCTTGCGGGCATCCCTTGATCACCGACATTGTAACAGACGAATCTCCCAAGTGTGATCACTCTGCTAGAGAGCATTGCGTGTATCCAGCTCCTTGAAGTGTGGTCGATTCCCTTATTGAGGAGAGCCGTAACCAACGACTCTTAGTTTGCATATGTCTAGATAGAGTTGCATCACATTTTTCCCGAACAATTAGGACTATGTCATCCGCATAACCAATGACTTCGTAGCCAAGCAGTGATAGCTTGCTGAGAAAAACGTCTACTAGGTACTAGTGACCATTGCAGGGGAGAGAGAACTCCTTTTATAGGACACCCTGTCATTGCTTCTACTGTGACAAATGAAACTCACAATGCAGCTGTGATTCTCTAGCTCGAAAGCATTACTTGAATTCAGATCGTTGTGGTATAGAAGACTAGTCTATTTTGTAGAGCTGCTTAAAAGGATGCAAAAGACGTGCTATCTTAATATCAAGAAAAGTGCAGACTGCTGTCTCTTTATATTTTAGTGATTTCTTAATTTTCATCCTTGAGCAGTGTAGAGCAGTTTTTGTAGATTAACCCTGTTGATAAGCATATTGATATTTATACAGGGGTAAGTCCTTCAGAAACTCGCTGCGGATGTAGTTATCCGTAATTTTTTTCCATCAACTTGAAAAGAGTTGACGTCAGACTTATCGGTCTGACAGCTTTGGTCAATGTTTCGTCTTTTTTGCCCGCTTTTGGTATAAACACCATCTTAACGTTTCACCAGCTGTCCAGGATATGTCCTAGAGTACAGTTAGTTCGAAATGATGACTACGTCCGATTTTTTCAGGAAGATTGGCAGAATGCCATCTGGTCCTGTAAATTTCATAAACTCAAAAGAGCTTAGTGCCCAATTGATAGAAGTCTCCGTAAACAGTCGACGAGCTAGCCCTGCGGAATCATGTGACATCCTGCGTCTGGATCCGAGGTTCTATAGCTCTTCAGCGTTCGGCCCGGAGATCACTGTTAACCAAGAAAAGCGGAAATTCGTAAGAACCTTCAGCGTTTCCTTGACGGTAACAGTCAGATTTATGATCCTTTTCAATTTCCTAAGACCATTCGTATGATCTTTGGACATCGCTTTTTGCGCTCGGGTTGCAGAATCAGGCAGTATGAATATCTTCACAGAATCGAACTCTGCACCTCTTTTTGGCTTTGCGTAGCTCAGCGTTATAATTTGTGAGCAATGCTCTCTAAGCTTCCCAGTTGGATGTGATTTTTGCCCTGTTGAACAAGCGTTTAGCTTCCTGACGAAGGTTACAGAGAGTTTTGTTTTATCAAAGCACGTCACAACAGACTGCTCTTTTCGTTGAACAACAGTTTGAAGTAGAAGCTTTCGGGATCCTGTACTGTGGGTCATTTGCTGTGATGTTCAGTTCAACTGGAGCTCGAATATTTTTGTAACAGGATGTTCTCGTGTTGCCAAAATGTTCCTTAAAAGAGTTTCAGTTGGTTTGCTCTGGATTCCTTAATAGCGAATTTCTTTATTCCACGGGGTTAGTGCCAACTTTCGGGTGGAATAAAAAAACGATCTCGATCTACGATCTAAAGCCTTGCGTTGGTGTGCGTGAGACCATGTGCAATGTAAACATAAATGAGGCAATCCACGAGACAGTTGCGATCAGCTGATTTCAGTCTGTTTTCAACTTATGACAGCTTCACGTATATTCGATCGGTCGCAACTTGGATGCAACTCGGATACAGAAGCGTGAAAAACAAATGTTATCCGATCGGTAGCTCTTGTATTGCGGATGCCAATCCTAAATACAACAATAACAAATCATTTTTTATATTATTGCTGACATTAAAAGATTTCTGTTTTGGTCGTGTTTTGGTTTTGCAGCTTGAAAAACAGCAACAATAACAAACGTACAAGCATTGATAAGCCACCCGTGGAATGCCTTATGCTGTCAAAATACTTTTTTCCATCCCGCCATCTCTGCAATCTGGTATTGACAATAAAAAGTAAGCGTTGTTCACATCGGTTTTGGCTTTTTTTCGCGCTTTTGTTCGCGCACAATTTTCTTTTTTTCGTTTGTCTGCAATTCTGGTGTTTTTGGAAAATTTTCTATTCCGCAAATGGAAGGACCATCAACCATCAACCTCCAGGAATATGATATGGTTCTGGATGCACTTGGTTGCATCTCCTGACATGGTGAAGGTGTGCGCTGCTCCGTACCAAATTGAGTAAGCGTTTTGTCTATGCTGACCAGACGTACCGTTTTTCGACAATTTGCAATCGTCCCGTCTTTTTGCCGTTTTGTACTTACTCGTTGAAAATTTTTCTGATAAAGCTTCAGTAGTAGAGTGTATGACAGTTGCAAACCGCTGGGTTCAAATATTTTACGAAAAGGAAAATATGTTTTTCTTGTTCTATTAAGTACATGTCGTGCTTTGCTGGTAGTATCGTGTCCAGTAAAGGGCATTTCTAATCGTGAACGGTATGTGAGCTGATTAAATTTCGTGATTGCAAGTTGAGACCGTAAGAGCCATGATAATTGTTAGACAAGATTCCGATCTTTCTAATGACAATTTATATGACCATTAACATTAACATTACGTTCTACTGCGTAAAATTTCATTACCGGTTAAGTATTTTTGTACAGAACAAGGCAATGAATAATTTTTTGTATGTGTCGCTTTGGTTAGTAATAATTTGCAAAAATTTATTTTCCCAAGTGCCCCGGTTTTTCGTACCTATTTGTCCCTAGAAAATCTGGTCAGCCTTTTTTTTGTCTCATTTTCCAAATCTCCAAATCCAAATCTAAATCCGATTCCATTAATTCCATAACAAATTTGCTGCAGCAATTATTTCTTCTCTGCGTTCCATGATTTCACTGCACAGACGACAACACATTTTTCTTTTGTTTTTAGCATCACCCGCGTGTTTTGACCGTTTTGACAGATACGATATAATAGTGTTGGTGAACCCACTCGCAAAACTGACGAAAATCACAGTGCGAATCTGTCTGTTTTGCAGGTGCTTCCAGGTCAAAACTGGGTCAATATCGAGCGAATAAAGAAGTGTTCTCTCCAAGAGGTGTAGCCTCGACGCCAAATCTGATGTGTCTATGGTCTGATAAACTGGGTTCATCATAGATATGCCAGGTTTTTGATTTTCTCCGTTATCGAGGCGCTACATAAAGTGAGAACTATAACCTCTCGTCTAATAGCATTACACGTTAAAATTGATTATTTTATAGATTTTTTAACCATCACATTTGATTAAAAATCTTTTGAGCACGAGCATGAGTATGAGCAAGATTAAACGCCCGCGTTTACTACTTCGGTATTGTAAGTTCAGCTGTAATTACAAAGAGAACCAATCCCGCGGAGTCTGTAGGGGTTCGCTTAACCAGACATCTAGCTTACTTCTTAATAGACAGTCTCCGGCTAAACGGCCACCGTGAGACATGTGCACTTCTTCACAACAAACTAAAATGCTGTTCAGCCAGTGCAAATAGTGCATCACACTCTACTTGTATTTTTAAAAATTTATGTTAAACATTTCATATACCTTTTGAAAGCTGTTTATTAAAGAATTTTACTAGAAATCTGAAAAAAGCTGCTTTTAAAATGACAAATAACTAAACGTTTAACACGTTAATTGAAAAATCCATAAAATTGGGTAGAAAGGAAAAACATTTCACAGACATGTCACAGATTTGTCGGAATATTTCAACTAGGTATCATCAAAAATATAATACAAACGTATTTACAATTGTTTATTTTTAATCACTATTCATTTAAACTAATAATCAGTCGAAAATAAATAATACACAATGAAATATCCATTCGTCCACTATTCAGTTCGTTTCAACACTACACTGCAGTCGGCATACGGCGGTGGCGGAGTTTCACATGCTGCTGTACCGTTGTTGCTTCTGGCGACCGTCGGAGAGACATTTCCGACGGGAATCACTTCATACAAGGCAGCACTAGATTCCGGCCTCCGAAGGTCGTCGATTCCGTAGTAGTTGTTCCAGACGGAAAATGCCGACGACTGGCGGCTGTTCAGCATTCGTTCCTGTTCTTCATTGTATTGATTTTGGCGTGAAGGCTCCCAGATGAAACTAGAGCTGGTAGGAGCTACGGGAGAGATACCGTGAGAGTTGGAGGTTACCTCACTGCGTATCTGAAGCGGCGGTATATAACGATTATGGATGTTTGCGATTTGCGAATTGTTACGCACGAAGCGAGGTTGTCTTTTTGAGAAAAGATTCACCAGGAACTGGCGGGTGTTTTCATGGTTTCTATAGATTTGTGACTGTTCCTGGGTGGATAAACTGCCGGTGGGTCGACCGTTCAAGCTTCTATTTACGGGAGACTCACTGAGACGGGAATCTGTGAATGGTATCAAAAGTTAGATAAATAAATATGGCAGGCATGTGTTGCGACTCATGACCTACGTTCAAAGTTGTTTCTCTCGCGAAACTCGCGTCTCATCTGACGCATTGTTTTGGCATACGGATTTTTCGCGTTCTCACGAGACTCACGGCATCTTTGAACCAAAAACATAATCGAATAGGTGATAATAGTGCCGAAAAAGGCTCCTATGAAAACACCGCAAAGTAGCAGCGTGATTGCTGCCTTACGGATGACGGTTCTGCTATCAGGCTTGACTTGAGCTTCCGCAATGGCAGCCGTGTACGCGTGGTATAATTCGCTGAATTTATTTTGACATTCGATGAAATTAGCACATGTTTTGCTGCCTTCAGTATCCTCAACGTCACTAAACACACACGTCTTGTCCTGCAATGAAGCCCAGTAATCAGCCGGAGTTGCAGCCGAATGCCAAACCTGATCGATTGCGATTTCTTCACGATCACTTTTTCCTCCTCGAAAGTTCGGATCGAGTTCCATCTTCTCAAACCTCAGCGTGTGTTTGTAGGGATTCAAGACTAAAAGGGTAAATGTTCAAAATTAGTGTATAATGTGAATGTTAACGGTGCGATGAATATCATACAGCAATTTTCGATCTGTATAGAAGCGATCCGTTTCTTCATCCAGCTGATTGTGTTACGCACCGATGAGCTATCGCATTGCCATCGATTCTCCCGCAGGTCGATGTAACGAAGCTTCTTTAGCGGAACGAACGGATCTTTCGATAGTGTGATCATTAGGTTCTCCGAAAGATCCACCGAGCGCAAGCTGGGCAAATAGTTGAATAAGCTCTCGTGCAGCTGTGGAATTTTACAGTCGCTTAGGTGCAGATACTGCAAAACAAATTAGAATGTAATTATTAAAATACAGCTCACGAAAATTTTAACAAATTAAAACAATATCAACTCACCATAATGGAGGAACTCTTCAGCAGTGGCCGATGCTGTAGCGAGATGAAATTGTTATTCGAAAGATTAAGATCGATTAGTTTTTCGTTCTGCTCGAACAGATCTTCGTGCAGTAGTTCAAGTCGATTATGAGACAGATCTAGCGTCTGTAGCTTTCGTAGGTGGGAAAATGCATTCAGCGAAATGGTGTGAATCGAGTTATCGGACAGAAACAGTTTCACTAAGTTGTTGTAGATCTGTAAAACACGGAGTGGTTAAATCGTTATATGAAATCGTATATCACATTTACACTAACTTGCAAATCGTCATCTTCAACGGAAGAAATTTTGTTGATACTTAGATCCAATATTTCTACACTATCAGGGACATCGGTATGTGTGCTGATAAGGTTCTCGTGGCTGAAAAGAGTTGCATCGTTTTTTTTCTATTGATTAACACTTATCATCGATTGGCAGAAGGTTGCAACACAATTCGAAATTGCGTCGATATTGGTTGCATTAATCATTTCAAACCGCTTTTCTTTAACGTAAAAACCAAATCAACATGTCTTTTCGTGATGAACATACCTGCAATCGGCACGCCTAAGTCCTTCGATCATATCACAGGTGCACATTTTAGGACACACCTCAAGTTGTCCACTATTATTGGTAATGACATTGGCTCGGATGACTAATAGGTAACTTAGAACTAAACTAAGCCGTTGAATTGTTTTAGAATTCATGATTCGAATTTTTCGCACGGGTTACGATTTATAACACTTTTATTAAACTATATCTCGAAATAATAGCTGAAACCACCAAAAATCACATTTTAATCAACGGTGCTAAAAGAAAGGCTACACCCAACCGTGTGCTTCTTTGACAAGTGCTAATTTTCAAATGATAATGTTTTTGAATGGTTCTTCTTATCTTCCGTGTAGATTTGGTGCAAATGTGTGCAAGGGTCGGATAAGATAATAACGCGACATAATACTAGCACCCTGGACAAAAACCTATCCATACCTGCTGATAACAACACCTATCAAAAGACGCACACTTGGCCACACGAAGCGACAGCCAGCGCCAAGTGCAGTAAAAAGTAAAGTACGTAGAACCTTTCTTTACTTACCTGTGTGCAGGATGATGATAATGATGCGATGGGTAAGCAGAATATTGGCTACCTACGCGACACTTGTGAGTAATCACATTTTGTGTCAACTGAATGGGACCATGTTTGTCGAAACAAGCTGGACAATCGTTTCAGGATGACGTGTTGATAGAAATGTAGTACATGGGATGCCTAGGGGGGGAGAGGTGACACTCGTGGGAATATTCTCATGCGTGTCACCTTCAGAAGGGTAACAACCGCGAAGAAAAAAAACTATTAATCACGCTACTCCACTGCCTGATTGAGGTCAATGGTCTACTTCAAATTGTAAGTTTTGTCAAACAACACAAAATGTTGCTTTTCTCGAAATAACCAATTGAAACATTACACAAAGTTGCCCTTAAGCTCAAACTGGAAAAAATAAAAGATCATAGTTTTTTAACCATTCCTGTGAATTTTGATGCTCTTATTAAATGTAGAAGTGCGTCAAAAGGCTGTAGGGTTCGCTGTTTCTTCGTTTGCTTACGGGAAAACTCATTTTAGTCTCAGAAAAAGTTATCTTTTTAGGGACACCAAAATTCACAGTAATAGTTAAAATCTATAATGTTTCATTTTTTCCAGTTTGAGCTCTAACGAAAAATCTATGTTTACAACTTGTAAATTACAAGTGTTATTTATACCAAATTAAAACCCACGCCTTTTCTATACAACCGAGAAGAGTAGAACATGTTCAATAAAATGCGCCTACAATATTTCTGTTAAAAACCTTCTGTTATTTAGTGAGTTTTTCTAGAAGAAGAATTTGAAGAAGCTTTCATACTATGGATTTTAAGCAATAAATTAGTCATTTTTTAAGAAGCCACGATAATTACGATTAATGTAAATTAATGTAGACGTGTACATGTTGGCATAAGCCGTGTGTGAGATTGTCTAATAAATACGTCATTTTGTAACTTTGTTATCAAAAAAATTCTGATGTCCAAACTTACCTTTAATAAATATAAAAGATTATTTTTCGATGCCGCATCACCCTAGAAAAAAAATCAAGAAAAATTACCTCCGGCTGACGAGAAGGCCGGGTTCAATTTGCCTAGCTCTACTGTTTTTATTTCACTTAGGAACTGAACATATTTTATATCATCCCTTGAAGTTTTCTTGTTTGCATGAATAAATCACTTTATTTAAAATTCAAAATGTTTATTGATTTTCAAGCAAAAATGCATTTTAACTTTAACACATTCAAACATTTAATCTCGCCGAAAAGAACATTCACGAAACACATCTTCGACGCTAGCGATATTTGATTACCATCTTTTTAGAAATATACATTTGGCTCTGTTTATCTTTTCGTAGCATTTCCTAATGAATTAATAATATGGAGGGTAGGAAAACATTACACAAATTAAAAGATAAAATTCGACCGCTGACTAAAGGAGGGGGCAGTTTAAAACATAATCACCATGGGCGCAACTACGGGGGTGCTATGGGGGACATCAGCCCCCTCTAGAAAGGGTTTAGCCCCCCCCCCCCCCCCCCCTAGAATTTTCCAGAGAATGATTGTTTTCAATATAAATACATTCCATACTATTTATCAGAGCATCAAAATCAACACAAATTGAGATGTAGTCATTCATTGGCTAAAAACTAGTTCTGCACCCAGGATCGTTTCTCAAGCCTAGCTCTCTTACTCATCTTACCAGTCAGACAAGAGCTGTAGTAACTCGTGCTGTATTAAGAAGTTGTCGCTATTTTACTCGGTTTTGGGCTGTGTTTCACCAGTTCCTGCGCCCCTTACTTTCTTTTGCTGAAGAGAAGTGATTTCACAGGGTTGTCGTCCGGCATCCTTACGACGTGACCGGCCCACAGCAACCTATTGTCTTTCGCCAGGTGCGCAATGGGGTTCTCTCCAAGCAGCGCTTGTAGCTAATGGTTCATGCGCTGTCGCCGTTATCCGTCGTCCGTTTGTACTCCTCCGTAGAAAGTCCACAGCACCTTCCGTTCGAAGAGGACTTCCGTAGAGCACTACCGGTTATATCAGGGTTTAGTAGTTTTTTGTATTGAAGTAGTCATGTCCGATCAGCACTGTGATTGGTGCGTACGTATGTAATGTCTGTGAAGAACGGGCCGTCGATGAGAACGTGGTCAATTGTTTTGCTGTACGTTGGTCGAGGTAAGAAGGGACTTTGGACTGCCAGCCCGTGGGAAGCTGCGAAGTTGGTGCATAGCTGGCCGTTGTCGTTCGTCACGGTGTACAGGCTGTGCGGGCCGATCACCGGCTTATATAAGTCTTTCCTTCCGTTCATGTCCCCAATGACGATCTTGATGTTTCTACGCGAGCAGCTATCGTAAAGTTTCTCCAGCTGTGCGTAGAACGTTTCTTTTTCTGCATCAGGTCTTCCTTCGTGAGGCAGTGCACATTGGGAATAGTGTAGTTGTAGAATCAGCTTTTTATTCTCAACAAACACAACCTGTCGCTGATTGCCTGTCACTTCATCACACGACTCTGCATCCTGCACAGCACTATAAAACCGCTACCAAGCTCATTGGTTGTGCCACCACTTTGGTGGTACTGTGCCTTGCGGTCACAAATCCACCGTACCTTCTCTCCTTTTAGGCAAAGCTCCTGGAGCGCAACGATGTCGAAGTGGCGGGATTCTAGCTGATCCAGCGGAACCCAGTCGACATCCGGCGCGTTGAGCGATCTACTGTTACATGTACCGAGCTTCTAATCGTCGTCCTTATTTCGTCGGCTGGGTCATCGCCTATTGTTCCGGTTCGTTTTGAATTCTTGATTCTTCGTAGTATGTTTATTTTAGTATGCTGCCTTACGAGGGCTGCGTCTCGCGACGGGGCTCGCGACCTAGTCTCGCGACGGGGCTGCCGCCATAGGTATAGCTGGCGAGACACCGCATTTCATAGTTCAGCCGTTCGGTCCGGATTAGTCGCTGTTTGAGACAAGCTGCTCTCTAAGGAGAACAACTACCCCTTTCCTGTCAGCATACGACCAAGTTCCCACCGGTTCACCGGTTTTCCCTTGGTTGCTCGTATCACAGTCGGTAACACGTGGAGGTAGGAATAGGGCATTATGCCTTGAACCACACTGGGGTCTTTTTTATTCCAGCTAGTACGGGTGTGCTGTTAAAAAGCACTGCCCAGCCATTTACCAAACCTGGCTCTCCTCAATATCAAATCAGTGTTGCTGAAAGAGGTTGGCGTTGACGCTGTGTTCAAGATATTCAATACATCTTCGGAGACTCTATCCCGAAGTGATTTTTTCTGCTATTACGACACTATTTTAAGCGTTATTAAGCGTTTTTTTAAATTACATACATGTAAACTAGCCCCTCCTAGAAATTTTCCTTAGTTGCGCCCATTATAATAACTGACACAGACTGCCAAGAGTTGATAAAATATCCTATGTTGAAAAAGAAAATGTGTTACAAACATCCGTGTTACAAACTTTGCGTTTTAAAAAAGGGTTGTATTTTGTCCTTTTATACCTGTATTCACTGGCGTAGCGTGGTGGGGGCGGCGGGGGCGGTCCGCCCCGGGTGTCACCCTCTAAGGGGTGACACCCATGAGGAAAATTTTAATGTGTGTCACCTTCATAAGGGTGATATTCTTGAGATTAACTATCAATTAGATGGAGGTCGCGGTGAAACCCTCGAAAATTATAGAAATTTGCTTTCGAGAGTATAATCTCAACCAATTTTTCAAAAATAGGTAGATTTAGTGCAATTGAAAACTAACGTGCTAACTCTCACAAATTTTTGATAACAAAATGACTTCATTGCAACCTGGTGAAGGTGACACCCAGGAGGAAAGGGGTGACACCCAAATTTTCCGCCCCGGGTATCACCCGGTCACGCTACGCCACTGCCTGTATTGGTCTGTTTTAATCCGGTTTTTGTTTTGAAAAACATAGTGATGAAAGGTCGAGAAAAATGAGGAGAGTTTGAAAATATTTTCAGTGTGTAGTTATTTTCTTATTACCATGAGGTTAGTTTTCTAATAGTACAGTTTTTCAACTGAATAAAACCAATTGCTTATAAAAAATATCAATTATTAGTGTTCAGCAGGTCTCCAGCCGAAGCTCAGCTCAATCTTCTTCTTACATCTATAAATGCGAATGTCTGTCTGTCTGTTTGTCTGTCTGTCTGTCTATCTGTCTGTCTGTATGTCTCTCTGTTTGTCTGTTCCCTATAGGCTCAAGAAATACTGAACCGATTACCGTGAAAATTTGTACATAAGGGTTTTCGAGTACGGGGAATAACATTAAAATATTAGTTTTGCTCTAACTCATAAGCGTAGGCAATGGGACGTAGATTGGTGGTTTATGCCCCTGAAAACATTCTCCCCGATAATCGTGCAAACTTATACTCTATATTTGATTTTAGTCTGAGATGTACTTTTGCAAAGTTACTGTATGATGTTAGACCTCCTTTATCTCAAGACGTTGCAAGGATAAGGTGGGAAGGGGGTGTTAGCTATGTTAACCTTGGATGATTTTAAATCTGCTGGATCGATCAGCAATGAATTCGGTACTAGAGTCTAGGTGGCTGTTGTATTTCAACGACTTTGAATTTCATATATTCCATTAGCGTGGCAAGGGGGGGAGATAAATTAACTGTTTGTAAGCTCCTCAACACCAAACTTGCTCACCGTGGCAATTTCGATTGGTGGGTGTGTTTCTATAACATCGTTGTTTTCTGTATCCCAGTGACGTAGTAAGGGGGGGTATACTAACTTCATTATTTGTAAATTATTGAAATGCACATCGTGAAAATTTATATACAGGTGGTTTCGAATATGAGACATGGTTCTGTGACACTCTGTCATCTGAGACTTTGTTACATTTCAGTGGCGTACTTAGGGTAAAGGGGGGGGGGGGTAGATGAATGTGTTCAATCTTTATTAATTTTTAAACCGCTTATCCGATTGTTATTTAATTCGGTAAATACAGGCCGTAATGTAGCGTATATGTTTCAAAAACTTTAATTTATGTGTATCTCATACAGGAAGGGATAAAGCGGATATGAGGGGGTAGCAACTACAAATTTGTTCATTGTAAACTCTTAAACGCCAAACAGGAACACTTCTAAACACCAAGGGTGAGCATTATGTTGTTCTCTACAAATACGAATCCCGTGATATTGACTTTTCTGTATCTTGGTGGCGTAGTTAAAGGAATTGGGGGGGGGGGGGGTTGGTTATTACAACAACCTTTATTATCGTCTAATAGTTCATCAATTTGAATTTTTTGTATTGCTATTGCTATCTATATCGTTAATTTTCATCATCATTTAATTTGTTCGCAGGGTGTTTCAAGTTTCAAGAATGTTTTCATGATGTTGGTTTCCAACAAATTACCTTCGTTTTCGCAACAGTGGATTGGAAAATTACTTACGCCTCCATCAATATGCGGCAAAGTTGTAATGTCATGACAGGAACTATTGAGCTATTAAAAATGTCGAGACATGTTTTGAACTCAGATTTCAACCAATTAGATCTGAAAGAAGGCCAATGAGGGTATTTTCGAAACCGAGGTAATATCTAGAGGCCGGAAATCGACCCAAGATGTCAAGATGCTGGAAAACGTTCCAAAATGGTCCAATACCACCCAATATAAATATTTCTTAAACCAGAACAGAGCCGAAACTGGAAATCAAATCTAGACGCCATTTTGAAATCCAAGATGGTGACATCCGGTTTCAGAAAATTATTAAAAACTGACTATTATGGCTTGTCATGAAACCAAAATAATACCCAGAGATCGAAACGGTTACAGACACCATTTTAAAATTCATAGAGTTGATTTCCAGTTTACAAAAAACAGCCGGGAATGACCGAATACTACCCAAAATGGGTATTTTCGGGATCGAGATAATGTCCAGAGACCTAAAATTAACTCTAGATACTATTTTTAAATCCAAGATGGTTACTTCCCGTTTTTAAAAATGATCAAATACCACCCAAAATTGGCATTTCTGTAATCGAGATGATGCTAACTTACTTTTATGGCGACAGATCATTAAGATCCTATGCCGAATCCAGAATACGTCTCCACAAAAATCGGTCTTGGGCTGCTACTCTCCAGTCTCCCCTTACACCCACTGCTCTGCATCCTCATCGACAGCACACATCCAGCGCGTGCGCGGTCTGCCTCGAAGTCGTCGGCCTCTATCCGGTTCTCTACTAAATATTATCTTTGCCGGTCGCTCATCCGCCATCCGTGCTACATGACCAGCCTACAACAACCTGCCGTGTTTCATCAGCTTGACAATATCAGCGTGTTTGTATACTTCGTACAGCTCGTGATTCATGCGCCTGCACCACACCCTGTTCTCTAGTTTGCCTCCAAGTATTGATCGCAGGATTCTACGCTCGAAGACCCCAAGCGCTCGTCGATCGGCCTCCTTCCACGTCCACGATTCATGTCCGTAGAGCGTCACCGGGAGGATCAGAGTCCTATAGAGCGCAAATTTCGTACGGATCTGTAGGCTACGGGACCTAAGCTGGCTACGCAATCCGTAATAAGCCCTATTCGCCGCCGCAATCCGCCTCTTCACCTCGCGGCTCGCCTCGTTGTCACATGTCACGAGAGTACCAAAAAAATAAATTCGTCGACCACTTCGTAAGTATCCCCATCCAACTCCACCGCAGCACCAACACCCGTAGAACTACCACGCTCTCTGCCAGCCACCATGTACTTCGTTTTGGCAGTGTTTATGGTGAGTCCAATTCTCGCAGCTTCCCTTTTGAGAGCCGTAAAGGTCTCCTCAACTGCTCCACGGTTAACACCAATTATATCAATGTCGTCCGCAAAGCCCAGAAGCATGTGAGACTTAGTGATGATGGTGCCGCTCCTCTGCACACCTGCCCTTCGAATCGCACCTTCCAAAGCTATGTTGAACAGCAAGTTCGAGAGCCCGTCACCTTGCTTCAGACCATCTAACGTCACAAACGCGTCCGAAAATTCGCCCGCTGTCCTGACGCATGATGTGAAACCGTCGAGCGTCGCACGTATCAGTTTAATCAGTTTAGTTGGGAAACCATGTTCTAGCATTATTTGCCACAGCTCATTGCGTTTCACTGTATCGTACACCGCTCGAAAGTCTATAAACAGATGATGTGTCTGCAGGTTGTGTTCTCGAAACTTGTCGAGGATCTGTCTCAAGGTGAACATCTGGTCCGTTGTAGATCGCCCCCCTCAAAAACCGCATTGGTATTCTCCAACAAAGGCTTCCTGCAACGGCCTCAGTCGCTGGAACAGGATACGGGAGAGAATTTTGTAAGCGGAATTGAGGAGGGTTATGCCTCGATAATTACTACACTAGAGTCTATGTCCCTTTTTGTCGATAGGGCATATGAGTCCTTCCAACCAGTCCGTAGGTAGTTGTTCCTCAGACCATGCCCTTAGGATAATCTGGTGAATTGCACTACACAGCCGCTCGCTCCCAACTTTGAAAAGTTCGGCCGGTAAGCCGTCCTTCCCAGCGGCTTTGTTGTTTTTTAGCTCTTTGCAAGCATTCTTCACCTCGTCCAATGTTGGTGGGTCCACAGCTTGTCCGTCCTCCCCAATTTCTATCATGTTCCCCTCGACGACTCTCCTCCCTTCCTCGCCGTTCAACACCACTTCGAAATGTTGCTTCCAACGCCTGGCCACCTACGATTTATCGGTAATCAGGTCCCCCTCCCTGTCATTGCACATGGCAGGTACTGGCACGGTCCGGTTCCTGATTCCGTTGATCGTTCTATAAAAGCTCCTCGTGTCGTGCCTGGTGAAGCAATTCTCCGCCTCCGCGAGGACGCGATCGTAGTGCTCACGTTTCTTACGGCGATGAAGCCTCTTTTCGGCAGCTCTTGCCTCCCGGTATTTCTCCCGCATCTGACGCGTTACACGATTAGCTGCTACTATCGTGTTGGCGTAGGCTCGATTCTTCTCCTCCGTCACCTCTAGGCACTCAGCATCGAACCACCCTACAGATGGCCATTCTCCTGGCCTCGGCGAAGTTCACTAGCCTCAAGCCGTTGTCGTTGGTGGTAGAGTGAAGGCTTTCCCTATCAATAACGGGACGAAAGAACTCCTCTCGTCCGACTTGTGCGTTCGTATCTCCGATGACGATCTTTATATCGTGTTGTGGGCACTCTCCATACGTTTTCTCGAGGAGCTTATAGAACTCCTCCTTTACGTCATCGGTTTTATCGTTTTTCGGCGCGTACACGTTGATAAGGCTGTAATTGAAGAATCTGCCCTTGATCCTAAATACGCATAGACGGTCATTAATAGGCCTCCACCTAATAACACGCTTCATTTGGTTTCCAAGTAGTACTAAACCGACGCCCCGTTCCGCTCTGTCGCCGCCACTGCACAGTGGTCGGAAAAGGCGATTTGACGAACTTAATTCATTTGTGCTTAAACGGTTGATGTAAGCCAAAGACAATGTTCTAAATAATTGTTCACAAAAATATAACGGAAATGTTGATAAGAAAATTTTTTGATCATGGCCTACTATCATAAAAATAAAAAATCTAACTTTTGATACAGCGAAGATACATAAATAGTTTCTTCAGCAAAGTTGTGGAACTTTTTAAAATATGAAACTTTGCAGAAGACATCAAATTTCTATGACGTCTATTTATTGAGATACGAAGCATTTCCTCTGTCAACCCCCTCAAATTTAGTTTTTCTAGTATAACTTTTGAAATATTTTTTTTTTCATGCACATAATGTTCTAGGCAAATATGACATATTTTTTTTCATGCACATAATATTCTAGGCAAATATGACCAACATAAAAATACAGGTTTCTCTCGGAGACAGCATAAGGTATAGAATAAGGTGTTGGTTTAGTGATTAAATACAATAAATCTACGTGCGATTTCGGATTTGTCGTGAATATTTGCCTTGTACTTCGTTGAAATTTACGCGCTTCGAAAATACCACAATATGATAGTAATCAATATCATATTTTTTTTTAAATTTGAAATGAAGAAAAAAGTAACAGATGAGCTCTAGAGGAATGAGCCTCAGGTATATATTTTCAATAGAATTATATTATGAAACGTGCCTTTAGCACAGAAAAATGATGTTGAATATTATTTTAGCACGCCGCTTGCGCTAACGAGGCAGCCATGTTGATTATTAGCATTCGTTGAATGGGTACACCGATTGCCCAAAGATTTTGTCCGTAATATGACCACTATCTATAAAGTATATTTCGGTAAAAATATCACAAAATAATTGAAAAAAATGTACATTGAAACATCAAGGTGAACTAAGATGTCATGCACTATGTACTAATTATTTGAACTTTCTTACTCTTTTAGCAAACCAAGCGAGGAGTAATTTCTGCCACAATTTGGAGATGGAATCATGAGCCAATTAAGCAAGGCTATATAAAGCTACTACAATCTATAAAAAAAATCGCCGTCACCATCTTGATTATTGTAGTAGAGAAAATAATATAAAAATTCTCCTAACTAAACCACGCATTAAGTTATATATTTTGAAATTTAAGTAAAACAGAAATATTCAAACATTGATCTGAGGTTATTAACGATGATCAAAATAATGATAATAAAACCGAAGATCGATGAGCAAGACAAAAAAGAGAATTGAAACAAATCATGGCCAATCAAATCCAACGATTTTCTTGTTTTAAGTAAATTGAATGATAAATTTATTGATTATAATTTACTGTCAAATTTATTATTTATGTTTAATCAAACATAAATTCCCTGGGTGTTTAAATATTTTATATAGTTTTGAATATTATAACAGTATTTTTGATCTTCACTGTATTTGATGAAGCAGAAACAGCTCACACCATAAAATCACATTTACAACTGATTTAAAACTGAACTACAACTTTTGCGGCCAATTTTTAATTTTGTCTCCACTATACGTTTTGCTGTCAAACACATATTCACCACTGTTGTCTCTCTTGCTTTCTCAAGAAAAAAACTAGTTATAAACATGTTATAAATCAGTTTTTACAGCAATTCGTAATGTATTTACAACTTCAACTTGTTATTTCGATTTAAAACATCATTCTGATTTAAAACATCAACGCGAGTGAATTAAAACCCAATGTTTTCCCTGTAACTTATTTATGACTTATTTATAACTTTTTTCTTTCATTTTTTTCGTAAAAGATGTTGCATGTGTTACTTGGGGAGTTGCTGGGCATTATGCTATGGACCACACTGGGGTCTATTTTATGCCAACTAGTACGAGATGATGCACATAGACCAAAAATCGTCCCAGATGCCATTTTTAAGTTTTAAGCAGCAACTTTCGGTTGTCGAAAAACAGTTAAAATTGTGATTCCATAACCGAGATGATGCCCAGAGACCGGAAATCATATGTATACGCAATTTAGATATACAAGCCGTCATGGCTTCCGGTTATCGAAAATGGCCAATTATCACACAGTATGGTTATTTTTGTAATCAAATAATAGCCAGTGGCCGAACATCGACTCCATAGACCATTCTGAAATCCACGATGACTACTTCCGGTTTCCGTAAAACAAGCTATAATGACCGAACACAACCCAATATTGGTATTTATGGAATCGAAATGATGCCAAGAGACCAGAAATCAACTCAAGACGTTCTTTTGAAATCCAAGATGGTGACTTTCGGTTGCCAGAAATCGAAATGATCGACATATGCAAAAATTCGACCCCTGACGACATTTTTTAATCCGCAGTGACAACTTAAAATCTGGAATCGCAACGTCGAATTGCTGGAAAATAGCCAAAAAGATTATTCCGGAATCGCTATAATACACAGAGATCGCAAATCAAATCCAGGCGCCTTTTTGAAATCCATTGGTATTTATTGGTTGTTTTTGACGCCAAATCCAAGATGACAATATCCGGTTTCTAGATAACAGCGAACAATAATTAGCGGCAGTTATTGACATAAACGTGTTGATACAAGATAATCCATTGATAATCTGATAATCTTGATAATCTTATTGACTATCATTCAAAAAATTATTGAAAAGGAGCAGTTTACTTCGAATTTATCCCATGCGATCGTTCTAACATGCAATAATGTAAGCCATGTAACAAACAACCTTATGGAGTTATACGTCAAATTTGCGGTTGTGACTTTGCAAACAATATTACGAGATAATACTTCATTCAAATTAAAATTAGTGACTTTTACGGATACTATCGATTTAGCTGAATCTGAAATAAAGGTCCCCCATTATTTATTTTACTAGGCCTTTTAAAGTTTATTTTATAATGTTAAAAATAGTTATTTACCACCCAACATAAACAGGTGAGGGTAGTTATTAAAATGACTGGATAGCTTTTTTAATTGTAAAACAAAAACATTTCTTAAATTATCTTGAATCGAAAGAATCGATTTCTATTTGTTTATATTTGGCACATTAGTTCTTTTTCACGTGCTGCTTGATTAAAGATTGAGACAATGCTGAATCAATCCCTGGCCAAACAAATATGCCAGAATTTCCGAAAAATTCTTTAACAAATGAAAACACATAATGGTTTCTACCACATAACGGTTTGGTTTTCAATGTTCTCTTTATGTGCATGTGAAAAAGTGTAAATTTAAACGCGTTTTTGTACTGCATAGTAATGTTTTTGTATGTTTGAAATTATGGCACTTTTGAGAGACCATATCAGCCGGGTATCAGCTAGTAGAAAATAATACCCAAAATATTTCAATAGAGATTAGAGTTGTACCGGAGCTGTGAACAATATTATTTATGAGTATTTCGTTTCTATTGCATTTTGATAATTAAGAACTGCAATTTTTTCTCAACAATGTTAAACTTTCTTCATCAATTTGTTCAAAAGCCGACGACGATAATAACCCTACTGGCTACACACAATTTTTTTCCAAAGATCTAAAACATTCCGTTTTCAAAATTGTGCTGAAATTATACAGAAGGCATCCCGTGATTTATATCGCATTCTGCACTGGCTTTGTTTCCCCTGTACATTAACTGCTTTACTGTGCCAGTAATTGGAGTCGTGGAAAACCTCTGGCGGCCAACCGTGACTCAAACGAGAGCGAATGGTGTATGACAAAAGCAATTAACTTTATTAGCATTCTCCCTTTTTTGTTGAAGTTAACCGGCAAAACAAAATGCCATATGTTGCTTTAGGTAACTGTTAATCTGAAAATTGTTGGTTGAAATTCCAGATCCAGAGTTTGTATAGAATATTCAATAGAATAGCATACTACTACTCTATTGTAAGTGGAATCAGATAAGGGGAATTTATTCTGCGGATTCGGTGGACAGATTCACATACTCACGGGTTGGTCATTTGTCAATGTGCTCTCTCTGGATGCTGCGAAAACCATAGTTTATCATGGCTGTGGTTTGGTCGTACCTATAATTTACACTGTGCTCAAAGAATGCCGAAGCTAAGCACAAAGGAGGTGCTCTATAGTTCTGCCGAATGCCGAACCGACCGGAGGTAGAATGTAGAAGACAAATAATGTGCATTGATATCAAAAGCAGAAAGGTGTCGAGCACGGTCGGATGACATTCAAAGCGTGCCGCGAGCTTAGAAGCTGTGGAGCAACATTCGAGCCGTGAATAAATTTCGCACCAGCTCGGATGGGTTCTAGTTTGACCGTCACAATGCGGCCATGTACCCTATACGAACGTCGCTTTTAGCACAGATTCTTACAACTTAATTCAGTCGGAACTGAACTCTGTTTGGACAACGTAATTTATTACTATTTACAGGTATGCGAGGTGCTCAGAACGCATATCAGCTTTTAAATATCTGCGACGCGGCTTTCAGCTTTGCCGGTTTAGAGAGAATGTGGAAGCCGCTTGATTTATGCAGTACCAGCGGTTTGTGATGGCGCGTGGAACGATGCTGACTGCAAACTATTTTTTTGTTTGCAACACCCGTTTTAAAGCGGATCTTACGTTTAATGGCTCCAAGAACGAAACAAAGTCTGATGCTGTAAAACTACTCTGATATTTTTCACATTTTTTTATATTTTTGTGGTTTGTAATGATCTTGACATTATTTCCTCCTTTGACACTTTTGATTTTTTTTAATGTTTTTTTTTCATTTGATTTTATGTGATTTTGCGATTTAGTATGTAGAACTGTATTTACTATTAATTAATAAATATAATAAATTTATTCATTTGTAAGTTTTTCGACATTGAATTCATTTTTTGTTTCTCCAAGTTGGAATTGATTAAAACAAGATCAAAAGGGCCAATTCCGCTTATGAAATATTACATTTTTAATCATGTCTCTATGATATATAAAACACAAAACTACCGAGCAGAAAAAAATGTTTTGTTTCCACGCGCTCGTTTTCCTCCACCCAACGAAGGGACAAGTTGGTAGTGAAACATCAAAACTTCCCTTGCGGACGACAGAATAGGAGACATGCGATCAAAAAGCTCCAATTCGGCCCGTTGTCGTCGCTACTGCCACCGGAGATGTCCGTCCGACATCACAGGAAAGAAAAAGTAATTACCGCTTCTGCTTTGGAAGGCTAACGACCGCTCGGTTCTGGCAATCGGAGAGCAGCACGATAAACGCAGGCAGCCGCATAATAACAGACGAAAAACATATATGTACATATTATGCACGTCCAACACCTGTCTTTTGCTCTAATCTCGAGTCTGGGAAAGATGATAATCTGCCGTTGAGCTTAATTTTTTTCCAGCAGAATGCACGAGGGAAGAGAATGAAAAGTTTGCGTGTTGGGCCTATGCAAAAGATTGCAATTTGCGTCATAACAAAATATTCAACGTGTTACTTCAGGAGAAGTGAGAATACGGTTTAGCGTTTTATAAAAAAAAACTATTCGCAGAAACTGATCGTCATAGTTTTCAACTTGTCCAATCATTATGAGCTATTATCGGTAAGGTCGTACGGACCCCAACCGATATTATTGAAAGCAATGCTGCCACTGAAAATACTCATATCATGCGATTTATCCGAATTATTCTAAGCACTTTTAATCAAATCTTCTCTGCCGACAGACGAGTCCACCGTGCGAAGTGGAAAAAACAGCTCAGTTAAATTAGAGCCCGAAAACTGCCCGCGGCAGCGATCGTTCAAAAAATTATCCTCGCCCGACGTGCCGGAGATAAATACCGGTTTTTTCCTTTATTTAAGAGTTAAGCGCGTCGTTGTACTGTTGTTGTTGTTGTTGTTACTCGCTTTTCTGGCGGCTACACTTACATGAACCGCTTTGATCTTTGCCGCCAATTGGTGCAGAATAGCCGCCGTCGCTATCATTGCCACCTAGCAGCAGCCTGACTGTTGCCAGCCGAAGCAGTGAAGTGGCGCGGCACGGCAATTCGCTCACGATGATGGCGGGCGGTATTTTCTTTGCAAAAGCCTGACCTATCGCGAGACTTTACGTATGTACTGCGAAAAAGATAGGAATTATCCGACATTACTGCCCTATCTGGACCAAGAGGCGCGATTATTTTCGATATCTCTTTGTGTGTTCTGCCAGTTTCCGGCAGCACTGGTGCGGTAGGAAAGCAGAGCAACAGCAAAACGATTATTATAATGTGCGGTTTCTATAAGACTTTAGAAATGTGGTTATCTACACAAGTGCGATTTTCCGTTTTTTGACAAATAAAACTCGGGTGTTAACACTCAAAAACTTAATAATTTGAATTTTCTACCTTAGAAAACAGATTTGTTGTACTTCTTCACACTGCTACTACAGGATTTGTCGACAACGGAGTTTTTCGTCCAATAGCGAATCACTTTCTACATTATTTGTTTACCACTGTCACTCACTACACTATTAACACTTTAATCTTTGAAGAAAAATCGCAAATTCTCGAATAAAATGTTAAATTCGACAGCACACTGTCTAGTAAGTAATTACATACAACATCGGTAACCTAGGATTAATCATGATGTATAGATAAATAGTTCTACTCATCATGATTGGAGCATTGGTAGCATGAATATTGGAGCAGTGATTCAAGTGTCTAAACAAATATTGGACCTTTGTGAAGAATCGTTTATTTCACAAAATATCGGGAAATTTCGCCAAGTTTTCTCTATTCCCGTTGCTGATCGATTACAGGAGAGCAGATGATTTATTGATTTCGTGGAAATTTGTTGTTAAATCTTTAAGAGATGAATAAGGAAACAAATACTCGATTCCTTTTCAGCAACGAATTGCAACCAATCACCACTGAACGGAGCAACATTGTATCCCCCATCGATTGTTTCGTGTGTCAATCTAACCGTGTAGAATCATCGGTAAAACAGGAATTATACATGCCCTACTCATCAGCGCAATCAAGCGCCAACACCTCGCTGCACTGCAACTGCCCGGTTTTTTTTTTTTTTCAGCAAAAATGAAGCCCACCGATGCTGAACCGGATCACCGCGCCACCGCCGCTGGGTCGGCAAAGTTCAAAGGAATGCAATCGCTTGACGCTTAAAGGAACCGACCGTGCCGCCCCGAAGAGCAGTCCGAACGCCCGCGTGCAGTCAGTAGGGACGGAACTCGCTGCCAAAGGAAGGGCTCTACCCTGAGCCGCAGCTCGGTAGACTGGTGGATTGGACGACGATTGACGCGTGGTCGGGACGTTTTTTGCTCTGCCCGCCAAGCAACACAACTAATGTGATGAATTAAATAATAGCCCGGACAGTGTTTAATTTAATGAAAGAATGAGCGAAATTCATCGACTGGAAAATTAAAAGAGGCGGCACAGGTCAAGCGTAGGCCCTATATACTTGTAGAATGCGATGTCAATTGCACGAGGGTGACACAGACCTTTACAATGAGTCGATGTCATTATTGGTTTCCCTGGTGAGGAGAGAAATATTAAATCTATTATTTCCAATGGATGGAAATAAATATCTGGTTGATGGTATAAATACTTACTGCATTATCGCATTAGTTTGCTTTATTTTTCGGAAGTCTAGATTTTGCCATGTTATTGATTTATCGCTTTGATTTATTTTTTTAATGGCATTAAATCATCGGTCGGCGGGGATTTTTTATTTATTTTTTTGTTCTGAGGTGAAACAAGCGCCACAAAAAACGATCTTCAATATTTATTCAAAAGTAAGCTTGGACATCAGAATTAAAATTGTACGTATGTATTGTTGGAATTATATGACTATTACCAAATATGCCAAAGAATTTTCTTGATATCCCCTTTGCATTAAACGGTTGGTTTATCGATATTCTATAAAAACTGTCATGTGCAATACAGCAATTATGGTGAAGTAAGATTCAACAGAAAACAAGTGCTCAAGTATAACAAATTTTGATAAGTTTCATATAACTCTTGTTTTACATGACATACATCTCTGATTGGAACATATTTTATGTAAAAATGCATAAGGGTTCAAAGGTGCAAACATTTTTAAGGTAAGTAGGTAGGCACATGCTCAAAAATCGATTTTTCTAAAAAAAAAATAATATGGCGGCCAACTTTAATAAGGTGACCGCCAACTCTACTGTTTGCAAAAGAAATAATTCCATTAAGAAATTTAGAGTTAGAGCAATTTTGATGAATGTATTAAAGAAAACCGAAGGATATATTCAAAAGAATTAATTTTCAGTTAACGAGAGGTTCATCAATGCAGTTTATTTACCTAATCAACGTGAGCTTCAAACAAACATAACTTGAACTGTTTCTAACAACTTCATGTAATCAGTGGTTTAAGCTCATTGCGTATTTCTCAAATTAATTGAATCATTAAGGGGGGACTCTACTCTGGAAGGACAAAAACTAATGAATTTTTGTGATTTTTTTTTCGGATGTTTAGAGTAAAGTGAAGTGTTTGGGTATTCTGGTTGTTGATGTGACCTTAGCTGTTTCTTTCCCATGAGAAACAGAGTGTCAAATATCCTAATAGCGTTAAATACCTTCAACGTTCTCACAAAAAAAAAACTAAAGTTGCTAAGTGCGTTAAAACCACTACACAAAGCCTACACGCGCAGCTGTCGAGAATTTCGCGAATTTTCTAATAATTCGGACAAAAAAGCTCGTGCATCAAGTGCATACAAAACATGAGAATGGTATGTAAAAAGTTTATAGGAATAAAATGTTTCCTAATTCTAGGGAGGCCTGTTCATCTCCTCCCACTCACAAACCGTGAGTCATATAGGAGAGATGACTTACGCCGGTCAGCTGATGGCTTATAAATGTAATACAAAATAATAAAAAATGATTTGTCTTTCCAATTATATCGATGCTTGCAGTCTTAATCAAATAAATTATTCTTCTAAACCACGTGGCAAAAATCGTTTTATGATTGCCACTGGTTCCGGTATATAGTAATAGTCCGCTGTTTTGACTTAGCCGACTATACGGGGTTGCACATTCCTTGCTTGTGGAATTACTTGTTTCCATTTGTGCGCGCATTTGGATTAGCAGCGCGGTAAGAAATCCAGAAGCGTCAGCTCGAGGACCAAGATCGCGTAGCGATGGAAGAGCTGTACCAAGCTAACGACACTCGGAAGTTCTACGAGAAACTGAACAGCTCCCGCAAAGGCTTTGTGCCGCAAGCCGATATGTGCAGGAGCTTGGACGGCAACCTCCTAACAGACGAGTGTGAGGTGATCGAAAAGTTGGAGGTAGCACTTCGACGAGCATCTAAACGGCGATGCAGTAGAGCGCGAGGACGGTATGGCAATTGATCTTGGTGCACGAGCAGAAGACATCAGAATCCCAGCCCCCAATCTTCTGGAGGTGGAGGAGGAGATTGGTCGGCTGAAAAACAATAAAGCTGCTGGAGTGGACCAACTTCCCAGCGAGCTATTGAAATACGGTGGAGAAACTCGGCTAGAGCCGTGCACTGGGTCATTGTCAAGGTTTGGGAGAAAGAACGAGTACCGGAGGAGTGGATGGAGGGTATTGTGTGTCCCATCTACAAAAAGGGCGACAAACTGGAGTGCTGCAATTACCGGGCAATCACTCTGTTGAACGCCGCCTACAAGGTACTCTCCCAAATACTTGCCGTCGACTATCACCATTTGCGAAGCAGTTCGTGGGGCACTATCAGGCGGGATTAATGGGTGCCCGCGCCACCACGGATCAGATATTCGCGGTTCGGCAGGTTATGCAGAAATGCCGCAAATATAACGTGCCCACACATCATTTGTTCATCGATTTTAAATCGGCGTACGATACAATCGATCGGGACAAGCTATGGCAAATTATGCACGACTACGGATTTCCGGACAAACTGACGCGGTTGGTCAAAGCGACGATGGCAAGGTGATGGTCTCTCGTGCCTACTGTTTAACATTGCCCTGGAAGGTGTCATTAGAAGAGCGGGGATTAACACGAGTGGCACGATATTCCAAAAGTCGGTTCAACTGTTTGGTTTCGCCGACGATATTGACATTGTGGCTCGAACCTTTGTGAAGATGGCGGATACGTACATCGGACTAAAGGCTGAAGCCAAACGGATTGGACTGGTCATCAATGCATCGAAGACGAAGTACATGAAAGGAAGGGGTTCACGAGAGGACAGTGCTAACCTCCCACCTCGAGTTCAAATTGGTGGTGATTAAATCGAGGTGGTTGATGAGTTCGTGTATCTGGGCTCACTGGTAACTGCCGACAACGATACCAGCAGAGAAATTCAACGGCGCATTATGGCAGGAAATCGTGCATACTTTGGTCTCCGGAGGACGCTCCGATCGAGTAGAATTCGTCGCCGCACCAAGTTAACCAAGACGCTGATCAGACCGGTAGTCCTCTTGTGGAGGACCAACGCGCCCTTGCGGTCTTCGAGCGGAAGGTGTTGCGTACCATCTTCGGTGGACTGCAGATGGAAAACGGAGTGTGGAGAAGGCGAATGAACCACGAACTGCAGGAGCTGCTTGGGGAGCCATCTATCGTTCACACCGCTAAGATAGGCAGGTTGCGGTGGGCTGGGCATGTTGTAAGGATGTCAGACGACAGCCCGGTAAAGAGCCCCGGTAAAGGCGAACTGCAGTCATGGATCGAGTGGAATGGAGACGACTCTTACGTACAGCAAAGGCCACACCACGGCTTGGGACTGTTTGGTAAGGTAAGTAAGAAACTCATTGTTGTTGTAATGATGCAAAACCATGTAGCGGTGTTTTGCTCGTCAGATTTTTCGTGATTGCGGTATACGTTTTGGTGGGTGTATGCCCGCATTTGGATTAAAAGGTTTTGCCTCAAAATTCGGTGTATATCTGGCCCTATTTGCTTATGGTTGACTTCTTTCTTGTATCAACTCGCTTTCTCGATATGCGTCATCCATCTCGGTATTGGTCATCCTTCTCGTCATGCAGTTTGAACCCTTTAGCCGTCGACACCCGACCATCCAACTCCCCGCATCCGACTCCTCACTCTTTGAGATATATTTATCCCTTTCCGACCGGGCCCATATAACCCTCTAGTTAATTTCTAGACGGACTTCGGTCAAATCACTATGAATCATTATAAACACAGTCTGCCAAATGGCGGCATTGGGCACTAGAGGGATAATTGCGTAGGTAGAAGGTGACTTAAACAAAACCTTCTCTCTCGCTTTTGGAACGTCCTATTCATTGTTTTCTTGTACATTACGCTAGTGTCAACATCGCAGCTGCTACGAAAAATAAAAAAACGGAGCAAGCAAGTGTTTTCATATAGGAATTGCTTCGATTTAGGTTTTGTTATCCGTCTTTTTTTACCTACACAATTGTGTGGGCTCGATCGGAAAGGGTTATGAAAGTTTTTCTCGGCGAACAAAACCACAAAATTATTATCTTCAGCTTTGCCAAAAATACTATACTGATTGAACAAACCGTCCTGGCTTTAAAAATATTTTCATCGTTAATAGCCACTTGGTACAGTAAGTTTGATTGATTCGTCAGCATAAAGTTCTCTGAGCTAACTAAAAATCTAACTTTGGGATTATTTCCTGAACCGAATGCCTATTAATGATAAAAATATTTTTAGAGTCAAAACCGTTTGTTTGATCGGTATAGTGTCTTCGGCAAAGTTGTAAATAGTAATTTTATTCTCCCTAAACAAAAATGCCTTGTAAGAAAATTTTTTTTTCAAAAACTTTGTCTTTTCTGTTTTTCACTTCTTCAAGTTTTTGAAACTAACAATATTGGTCAACATTGAGAAGTTTTCTTTCCTAGAACTCAAACTAGAAGAAATGAAAGATTATAGCTATTTAACCATTCCTGTGAATTTTAGTGTCCCTAGAACAGGTACCTTTTTAAGAGACTTAAATAAGTTATCTCGTAAACATAAAGTTAAAGCGACGAACCCGGTAAGTACTTGCAGGGTGGCCACTCATTTTACATTTTCGAGTTCCCGCATTTTTCCCGACTTTTTCCCGCATGATTGCAAGAAATTTCCGATTGTAAGAAACGGTAACTAGGTTATGTTCTATCGACGGCTGAAGGTCAATTTTAATAGCTCATATCATTTCTACCGAATTTGCTCGGGACATTCAATACAAACAGTTGATTACTTACATAAAATGCAACCTTTGCCTTCCCATGGTAGACAGGTTAAATACAATTTTTGCGGTTTTCTCAAATTTGCAAATCTTCCATTAAGCAGTCAATAATCGTGTTAGCTATTTTGTTTATCATATTCATTATGTTTGTCTATCTGTCTCCTAAAAATATGATTTAAGCACCCTTTTTTTCAACGCATAACAACCTATGAGGGGAACAACAACAAACCAAACAGCACTTTTCGTACAAACTTTTTTTTTCGTTGTTCAAATGATCGGGAAAAGTCGTGGGAAGTTAAGGGTGAACAATAAACTACTTAACCTAAGAGTAATGAATATTTTGATTGAATTGATTATTTAGGGAACAAAACTTGTGACATGGATTTGCGTTTTTTTTTCTCAAATTAATAATATTTTTTCACATTAAGGAAAAATACTGCGATTTAACTGTATTTCGTTCATCACGCATTACATAGATTTTGAAAACTTCAGAAGTGCATTCACAACTTTTTCAGTATTTTGATTTGCTAGTTCATCAAAGTTGCATCTCGCTGGTTATCTTACAACATCTTCAACTTGTTTGCATCCTGCGCTCAAAATGGCCAAGCTGATAAAAAAATGATATTAGGGGCCCACATTTCAAAATAAGTGATTTCGAAACTTAAAAAATAACCTGGAAATCAGAAAAATGCTCTTAAATTATTATTTTTCAAATTAAAAGGCTGCACAAACTGTCTTGCAGAAACCGTTGAAAAGGGAACTTTCAGAAATTTTAACTTTTTCCGTGTTCAAATTATCAACGTTGTAACATTTGGCAACTTAGAACTCAAAGCTTTTTGAGATATTCAATAATTTTTTTCAATAGAACTACTATCTAAAGCTTTGCCGGAAACATCACACCAATCAAGCTAATTATTTTGGCTTTTAAAACATTTAAAGTATTTTTGTTTATTGGCCACAGATTTAGCAGCGATGCACAGGGCGATTACAGGGCTAGCGCTACGATCCCGCAGACACTAACAGACTCTCTCGAGCCGAGACACGAACCTACGACGACTGATTAGTTAGGCCAGCATCGTACTCTAAGGCCAGTTGCAATACGAAAAGCATGTAAAAAGTCGTAGGAAGAAACAAATAAAATAAATAAAATGTTTTCTTGAAAAATCTCGAAAACGATAATATTGTTTTCTAAGGGTATTTACATCAAAAATAGTTTTTTTTACAATCAAATTGTATAATTTACAGAAAAAATACGAGTTTGAAATATGTACAAAAATTAGTTTTTCAAAAAATTTCCAAATAATGTTTGCTTTATATTGTGGCAAGTTTTAAATGTTTTTTCAATTAACTGCTCCGCATAGCAAGTTCGTCCCAAACCTAAATTTTCACCAGCATTGAGTTACTAAGCGGGAAAGGTAGCTAGTTTCGCTAGAGTTCGCCAAATATTTCGTCTAAAAGGCTAGCTGAAATGAAAATCTATTTGAAAAACTGGAGAATCAGAACTGTGTGCCACTTATTTTATCCCCAATTCGTTCATTCAAACAACTACTAATAATTGGCAATGTGTTAGTAAGACTGTACAGTGAAACCTATTTTGCATTGCTCTTAGAAATTGAAACAGTTTCTATTGTACATATGAGAATTTATGATTAATTCTCTCACTAAAAACGTTTTCTCGACAAACTGGCAACTTTCATTCCCAGACTGCTTAAAGTAGTCAGCTGATCAGCGGGTCAAAATAAGTAAGTTTAGTGACTTTTTGGTCAAAAAATTGACTGCTAAAGAAAAATGTAACTTTTAAGGGACCAACTTGAAGTCCTGCACTTACAACTTCTCCATCATTTGTAATTGCATCATGCACAATATTTCGAAAAAATCTTGGTAGCAAAATCCCGATCAAATAAAAAAAAAATCCCGACTCTTTCCCGCATTTTTCCCGATGTAATTTAATTCCCGACTTTTTCCCGCATTTCCCGTTTTCCCGATTGAGTGGCCACCCTGTACTTGATATGCGACACTCTGACGCACTTTTACACACACTAGGGGCTCACAGCGTATGAGTCACAGGAATGCTCAAAAAGCTATAATCTTTCTAGCATAGCTATTTTGAGCTTTAGATCCGCCTTCTCTCCTATCGATCATTGTTATCAGACAATAATCAATGTTAGTCAACCTTTTGTAGTTTTCGTAAAAACATAAGATTGTTGACAAATGGACTTTTTAAGCTAATAAAATTATATTATTTCATTTAGAAAAAATTACGGCGTATTGTTTTAATTTAGACTTTTTTATGGATTTGCTCTGCTACAAACCTTTTATCACAAAGAGGTAACAGAGAAAGTTAACCAGTTCAATGAATTTATTGATTTTTTTTACAAATTAATGCGTGTGAGTGAATTTTGCAACGTTTTCTCTTGTTTTTTTTTCTCATAGCATACAGTTTATATCAGTTAGAGTAAGATGTAACTCTCATTGAGACGCTATTAAAAACTCAGTACAAATTTCATATTGATAACCTCAATTCACATTTAAAATATCATATCTTTTTGCTACTATTACTAGCCTTTCTGGGTTTGAGAAAGATCCGAGCCCATCAGCTCAATCAACACATTTAGAAATCATAACCAAAGTTTGTACAGTGTATCATTCCGCTTTCCAATTCGTTCCAGACGGCAACTGGCAAGCAGCAGATTTTCACCGCCGGCTCTCGGTCTGCAGCAGGCACACACAAAACAAACATGGAAACTATGCGTAGCGCTTCGGTTCGGTTTCCATCCACCCTCTCCCATTCATGGGCAGGCTACTGTGCTGCTCTGCTCACACAACCACTCTTCCACACGACGTAGCAACAGCAACAAAAATAACAACACCACCGACCGAGCGTGGAAGACACGAGCGCAGCATGACGGTATGACGGATTTCACGTGTCTGCGTACGAACGGAGGGATGCTATGTTGACTCATTCATACATGAGCGACGAACGACGGTACGGCAGCATAGAGTTGCGTAGCAGCAACAGCAACAACAACAGCAGCAGCAGCATAAAATGTTGTTTGTCGTCGTGAAAACTCGGCGCCCATTCCGTCCAAGTGATGGTGTTGCAGATCTCGTTCCTGCCTGCAGCAGCTCCATATAGCGGGGTACGGGGAACGTTCGTGTCGTCGCTCGCCGTCAGTACCAATTCAACTACCCACTTGTTCGGACTGTGCTTGCCGTTAGTGTGCGCGTGTACATTTTCTGTATATTCTTATTTGGATAGAGAAATGTTATTCAATTCCTTGCTCAATTCAAGGATATCAACGACGAAATTGAACAACTTGCATCTTCAACTATTTCCTGAACGGGCGGAGTACAACTAAAACAATCTGTTTGGTTTCGATGCGAGTATTTGCTTCGGAGGTGAAATAATTTGAAGGGATTCGAACTGACTGTGATGAACGGTTGTTAGTGAAGAATTTGAGGCAACTTTCTGTGAATGGGGCGGCAGCCCTAGAAAAGGCAGGACTGGAGGAACAGAAACGGTGTCTTGTTAAATTTGATATACATACTGAACAATAAAGCACCGCCAATTAAACGCGCCTCCATTGGTGTTATGCTTGCACTATTTTGTGTGGAAATTGACAGCTACGTGAACCCGAGGTCTGCACACATCGAGACCATTTTAGTGCTGCGAAGGAGTATGCGAACGTGTGTGTTTACGAAAAAAAACTCTACTCAAGTTCGTGTGTAACGTGGAACGAAGGAACGACGAAGACGACTGTTATTGGCATTGTGTTGTGTACGCGCTGTGGACTGTCGGAAAACGGAGACAACCCAGTGCAAGGAGGTGTCGTGGAGGCAACACAAACAAAAAGTTGTAAAAATTTCTCTGAATTAATAACAGACGCACGGGACCGAGAGGACAGTGTGTGGAAAGGAGCTTGAAACGCGAGGGAAGAATAATATTTGTCGGTGTGTCTTTTTTTTTGTCGGTGCCCGCCTGTACGGATAAGGGGTCAAAATATTTCACTTCTTTCCTGAGCGCGGAGATCTTTTCGGATTGCCTGTCTATACCTCTCGGGGAAGAGGATCGGAACGAAAAATTCTTCATAGACTTCATAGATAGCTATCCACCCGCGCGCTTTCGTCCCACAGGTATCGCGCCCCTCTTCATCACTCTGGTACACCGATAGCGGTCGGAGAAGCACGCGGAGAATCGTAGTAAATAGTTTAAAGAATTCAAAACATACGTCGAAATTTTCGGTGTGTTGTTGAATTTTGTGCGGGGTTTTCTACATTCTACGCATCAAAAGCAGCACGCTAAGGAATGAAACGAAATAAATAATCTTTCGAATAACTTACCTGCCTATTGAAAGAAACGAAAAAGAACGGGAAAATAGGCGAAAGCACAGAGGGAGAGAAAGAGAGAAAAAATAGTTGCGTCGGCCTGCGTGCGTAGCTCGAGGCGAAAAATGGTGTGTTTTGATGAAATAAATGTGTCGGTGAAAAATGGAGGAAATGTGGGGAAAATTGAGTGAATCTTGGCATTGAAGAGATCACACTTTTTTGGCCGGAAAAAAGTATGAAGCCAACATTAATGATGATCACCCGTTAGTGGCTGGCGCATAAAAGAGCAGTAGTTTCGGGTAATTGTGTTGATTTGTGCGCGTTCGAAAAATTCCGAGCAGAAGCGAGAAAAAAAAACAACGCAAAAAAGTATCCATTGGCTGGCTGATAAGTCGTCGGCCCAACGCAGCAGACACAAAAGACGATCATGGCCGGGAACATCGTCAAATGGTGGAAGCATAAAATTCTCGGCGGATATAAGCAGTTTACAGGTAGGTTGGCTTGATTTTAGCGAAGGTTGAGGCGGGTTTGTACACTTAGTTTGAGATTGCTTAAAGACCGCGACCTAAATAATAAGATTTAGGAATTAGTGTGACAATGGTTACGTAGTTATTCATTTCGCTAAACGTATACCAAGCGTAATCATAATTAAATTAAAATTTCTAAAGAGGTACTGGAAACATACTTGAATGAAGTACGTTCTAATATTAAAAACTTCAAAAACATGAAAGCACAAGGAGATGATAAGATTTTCTATATCCTCATCAGAAGTTTTGTTTCGGCCTACTTTTTGTACCATTTCGTCGAGTCAATAGTTATTATTGTTGTTACAGAATAACAATGAATTCTTGGTCGATTTACCGTCAGATCTTATTATAGAAAATTTAGAAGCGCTTTAAGGTTTTACAATCTGCCTGTGGTTATGAGGTTATGTAATATGAACAATTTGTTAAAACGACGCGCATGTATTAAGTAGATGAAAGTCAGGAGGATGAAGGTAACAAAGTTATGCCATTACCCGAATTTTATAAAACAAATACTTGAGATCAGAAGAACTACAACGCTTCAGAACTAAAAATTTAGTAATATTCGTTGCCATGCTTACAGCACTAAATCGATTTTTTATCGTTACTTAAAGCTCCTCTTTAGAGAAAAAATCATTCTTACTCAGTATTTTTCAACTACAAATTTCATAGTGAAAATTCACCCTGACTTTTTAGTTTTTCTAGATGATTTATTTGCCATACCCAGTAACAAAACCGCCATGAAAACTTTCAGGTCAATCGGACTTCTGGAAGTCGTGCCTCAAAGCGGTGGAAGCACAAATTTCTCGGCGGAAAAGTTTCACTTTTTAGCCTAATGAAAAAAGGCAGACTCATGAAATTGTTTAAATTGATCATTTAAGCCAAACGTCATGGGAGTGCATAAAACTTCAAAATATGTTATTGCGATTACATCAGATGTCAACCTTTTTATATATTTCTAAGATTTTTGGCATCAGGATAGCACGACTTTCCAAAGCTTGATTGCAAAGGCTGATTTAAAATTTTAGACCTTTGCCAGGAACTTGTAATACAAAAGTCCTAACGACGATAACGACCACCCGAAATCAATTGCTAGATTTATTTTGGTTAACATATTCTACTTAATCGCTGCCGTCGTTGTTTACCATGGGAAACAAGATGTGTAGTATCAGCACTTCATTCGAACGAAGGAATGTTGGAAAAGCATATTATGCATCGAATGTCTCTCGGTCTATGGGAATGGAATTTTGTGACTATATAAGGGTCTGGAAAAGGGGCTGCTGCACTAATAAGCTGAAATTTTGCATGGGGATTTCTTTAGAGAAGACGAAACATCAAACATAATTCAAAAAATCTTGCGGTATCGGTTATCCGGATTAATTCTTTTTCTGTTGTTTCTAATTCTTATTTTAAGTTTTTTCAAGGATAGAAAACTTTTCAGAAGTGTTTGTTACCATTTCTGTACCTTCCGGCATGTTTGGGACATGGCCGAGTAAAGTGAAATCAATCATTGTCTAATTAATTTATTTCGCTTCTCAAGACTTCACCTCATTTTCCCGTAGAAATGCATCATATAAGTAAAATAAATGTTTCCGATACTCCGGGTAATCGAGTCCGACCTGTATTGTTCTCGAATTAACCAGTGACTGAGCTGCGCAATAATTTATTTGTACAGCACGTGCGATGCACGGTAAGCGGTATCACTAAAAATAGAAGGAAAACACTTATCTTACGTTGTTATCTGCTGTTCTCTCTTCAATTTTCTCCCGACCTATTTAACATACACTTGAGCGAAATCATTATTATGTACAGTAACAAAACCACGTATTTAAAACTGGAGGAGACAGGTGCTTGACCAAAAGACCACGAAATGTAGGAGTATAACAACTGATTAAAATTTGACCACGTGGTTTAGGAAACGGCTTAATTTCTTTCTTTACCAACCTTTGGTCACTATTTCTCTCGATTCTTGGCCACTGTTTGGTTACTTTTTCCATCAACTCGCTCACTAAAATATCTATTTCTGACATCGTTGACCGCCACCAGGCCTGTTACTAAAGTTAGATACACTTAATCCACTTGCAAGAAACCAGTGCCTCGTAAGCCGAAGTGTCTCAAATTCTCCAAATCAACCGTGAACAGCGTGCTGAAACCATTCATTGACACTCTAGCGCTGGATTGCGCTGATCACAGCAACCGCAGATGTGAAACGATTGACAAGCAGCTACGATTGAAAGTCTGCAGAGCAGTTCGAACGAACCCTAGGATCACCCTGCGTGATTTGACTAAGAAGTTCTCGGCACCGTACATTGTTCGACGAATCTGTCGGCGTGAAGGCCTGTGGTCACGTCACGCCAGAAAACACTCCAACAGGACCCTCAAGCAGAATCTCGTTGCATAACGCCGCACTAGGATGCTATATGAGAAAGTCTTGATTAAATTCGACGGCTGCAGTTTGATGTACGAGACATATGTAAAATATGTAAAAAAAAACGCGGTTTTTATCGCCAGATCAACCATGAATGGCCAAGTGTTCAAGGAACAGTGCCTTCGGAAGCGGATTTAGCCGTTCATCCAATGACGGTTCGGTGAAGCTCTTGCCTGACTTGGCCAGTTGCCACTACAGCCAGGAAGTCATGGATTGGTGCAAGGAGAATGGAATTGATATCATCGAAAAAGCTATCAACCCACCAAATCGCCCAGATTTTCGTTCAATTGAACAATATTGGGCGATAATCAAGAGCAAGTATAATAATAAATTTGCTGCAAAATGATATCTCAAGTTTTTTTTCTACGTGTTTATTGACGAAAATATGCCACATTTTGGGCAACCAAGTTTTAGATAGATCAAGCTTTCTATAGAAGTGTAAATAAAAACCTATAAACGGGGACAAAAATTTTCCCTTTTTAAATGCTTATAAGTCAGTTTGTTTTCAACCGATTTCCTTCATTCTTGCAGTAATCGATTGGAAAATAATACACGCATCTATTGTTATTCGATTAGACGAACTATTGTACTATTGAAAATTATCAAACCTTGTTAAAACGAGAGTTAAGTCCTCTGATTGGTCGCTTGCTGGTTTTCCCCAAAAAGGTCGACAAAATAGTATGCCTAACTCGCTGGAAATGCACTCTCTGGGCTAGAAAAGAGCCTGCTTCTGGAAAACTAATTACATTCTTTTGGTAGTTGGTGGGGCGGATGGACGGTCCTATATTAGCAGTAGCATATCGAATTGCGCCAGTATCAGCTGGCCTTCCGAATGTGCTTTCGGCTTAAACAAATCACTTGCCGGCTGCTTACATATCTCAGCAGCAGCGCGGTAGCAGCAATCGTTTCGATTTTCCGGTTTATGGCTTCCGCCTTCTTCCCCGTGATGAAGCTTTGCCTTATTTTGGCGACAACACAAGCAAGCATTCTGTGCTGGATCCTGACAATCAAAATCTGCCACGACCGTCTAATTTACTAGATGTGAAAACAGTATTTTCAGTGTGTGTTGCCAGTGTGCTTGATTCCCCCACTGTCGGGGCAGCACAAAGGTTGCGATCAGTATCATATTCAATTTTGAACAAAAAATTGCCCTTCTTATGGCAACTAAACAAGTAATTTGTAACTTACCTAGAAAGGACTTTCGAACGATTTCTTCAGAAAAAAAGGAAAATAATCAAGCTCTGGCTTGCACACGCCATTTCAAAAACATTGCATTCATTGAATCCTTCTCTTGCAACCAATCAATTCAACTCGGAAAGTTAGAACCAGGTAGAGCCAAAAACTGAAAACAATGTTTCTCACAAAATGTCCCCTTTCGGTCAGCTTGAAAAAGTAATCAACTTGAGTTCTCTGACACGCTAATCTGTAACAGTTGGCCTTTTGTTTGTCCTTTTCTGTTCGCAGCATTTTTTCAATAGTTTCCGTGCTACACAAAAGATCTGATAACAATGGTTGGGTAGAAGATGCTGAAGTTAGTCAGTTTGCAGGACACAATTAGATTGCCTCACATTTTTACTCTAAAAAATTGGATCAGTAATCTACTTACGAGAATTCTCATTGACTAGAGCACAAAAAATATGATGCACCGAATTTCACTAAGCATCAAAAGAGCCCTCTGACTAAGCAATATATGCCACAGCATTACTTCCTCTATCTCCTACACACAACAACACTCAACAATTTCGAGTTGTGTACTGCGGTGCATATTCGAGAACGGAACCACAAAGTAAAAATCATAAAGCAGAAGCGCGATGATGGCGGCGGCGGCGTCGGTGTCGGCAATAAGAAACAAAACTTGGTCTCCTGGTAGAGATTTTCTTCTCTTCGTTCGTTTTTAACGGCAATCGAGCACACTTTTGTCTCGAAAGCGAGTGAAATGAAAACTGCCGCGATAGTTTGTGTGGGTTTGGGGGGAAGAGTCACGGGTTGGATGCAAGACGTCCTCATCCGTGCAGAGCAAGACTTTTCAACATGGAACGAGGCACTTACCTCAGTACTGTACTCGGGGCAGCAGGGTACCGCACGGCACGGGTAGCGTTTGCCTCTTGGCAGTAAGGTTGATTCTTGCGATGGCATACCGGCCAACTGCTACTGGTAGCTTGAAGATTACGGTGCAATTTGGTGCAGGTTTACCACGAGAAACATAATCGGCGCTGCCCTAATTAACTTTGGAAGAAAACGAGGGTTGGTTCTTGGCCTATGAATACGCAATCTTGTTTTATGAGCTTTTCCTATAAGCTTACAAATCACTGTCTCTATAAAAGTAATAGGACCGTAATTATACGCAGTAATAAACATTCCAACAGAATGCAAATCTGTACCTGTGAATTCTAAAAATCTTCAAGCCCTTTTTTTCTAATAAGCTTTTGTACGAAACGAATTCATAATAACAAGGTTTTCTTTACGAATCCAAAACTGATCCAGATGTTATAAATTTCTGATATCAATTTCAATAGGTTATATCTTAGTATCCTTTTATCAGAATGAGCAGTTCGATTGATTTCAAACAGCCTGAAATTCCGTTCTGATCGGAATTCATTGAAGAGTCCACTATAAGAAGGCGGTGACGAATGAATAAATGACAAACTCTTGAATACTGGATTCACTTCTGGTTGGATTTTGGAACGAACGTTTCGGATCTTGTCCGGTCCGATGTCGAACTGAAGTACTTAAAACTCTGGGAGCAGAGGAAGAAACTATCGCACAAAACTTAAGCTGAATTGATTGTAAACATAACAGAATAAAATCGCTCTGACAGTTTGATTGAAATTAGAGCAGTGTGGCCACAATACTATTTTTTTTTTTTGATGATGCTTGATTGCTGATACATGATTTGTATGGAAAATGTTTCCAATTTTGGTAAAAAGGAATCCAAAAAGGCCATTCCGAATTAATACTAATTTCTTCTATTCTGAACAACTGAAAAGCGTGTGTCCTGCAAAAAGTAGTGTAGATTTGAACCTCTTCCGAACTACCCTAGCGAATGCATTGCCTAGATCCACACACGTGCGTGAACTCCACCGGAATCCCGACGACTATCACTTTAATTAGGAACGGTACGAAGTTTTCTTCTTCGTTTTCCCCCCTAGAGGTTATTACCCTGGCCAGACGGGGCTAAATCGGCCGTCATTCCCCGGCAAACCGCCGCCGCCATTGCCGTCACCGTGTATCAGAGAAGTGGCCGGCCTTCGCCTTGTATGGTTGTGTTGATTGGACGTCACGCACTCTTTCTCTGTCTCTCGCCGCTTTCTCTCCCTCTACCGTGCGTCCCTGCTTGGCGTGGATCTTTTCGACCAAAATTGGTTTGGTTGGTTGGTATTTAATAATGCCTTCCATAGGCGGGAAAGGTTGCCGCTACCGCGGATTCGGTTGAGCGTTTCCTTCACACTTCAAATTCAGGCTGATGAGTTTGGCCTCCACGGTAAAAATGCGACAGCCATGGCTAATCCGGGCAGAATTGAACCCAGTGTGTCGAATTTCGGACGGTGTGGCTGCGAGGCACAGCGAATTTCTCTGACAAGTTGGTTTACCAGCTCTCGGCACTAGAGCGTGGAAAAAGGGGGAAATTCGAACGAAATTGTCTGCGCGAATGAGGTTCTCGGGGAATGCCCAATTGCGTAAAATCGATACTGCATGCGCTCGTAATTAGCCATTGTTGAATAACTCGCTCGCAACGGTATCCATTTAATGTTCTGGATCTGTAACAATTGGATTCTTTTATTTGTTGCGCTGCTTCCGCAGCTCATCAGTTAATTATCCTAGCTAATCATTCATCTCGAGCGGACGACTTGGCAAGCCAACTGGCGAACGCATGCCGAAGGAAATCACCGTCCCAATGAGCAAAAGCCACATGATTCCGTTTTCATTCACGGCTTCGAGCCAGGACTGGACCCGGGATGGGGAGATCAAGCTACGCTTGGAGTTCTCGAATGACGAATCCGGCACTGTGTAAAATTGGGCAGCTTCACGTGAGGCTTGCATCAAGAAGAACTGAAAAGCTATCGTGGAGGGTGAATACGGGCAGATTATACACGGTGCCAACAATAACAACAACAGCAGCAGTAACAACAATATCAGTAATAAGAACCTCGTCGGTCCAAAGAAAAGAATTAATGATTCTACGAAACCATTTATATGACCGCGCACGGCACCGACCGGGGTCTCATCCGGCAAAGGTTTTATTTTATTTTATCTTGCGGGCCGGCCGCGTGCACAACAACACATGTGCGCTCGTGGTACCGCGCGGAGGGCCCTTGGCGGCGGATCTTTGAAAAGCGAAACATCGAATAAGACGGATGTCTGATGATTTGACAGTTATGGAGGGATGCTGCCTACCCCCTTCGAAGTCGTCATTCCCGTATCGTTGTCAATCATGGAAAGCGGCGGCGGTGGGTAGTGGGGCGGCGACGTCGGTGACGGTGAATAGCTGTGCAATCATCATCGGATCGGAAGGACGGACGGACGACTGTGTTGACGAACATGTGCGGATCCGCTGCACGCCTCTGACTTTACCCTACCCCTGCGGATCTCGGCCGACACCGGGACAGGACAATGAGACCGGTGGGAGTTCAGAATACCATCAGCAGATGCGCCTATGGGATGACAACGGGCGGTAAAATACAACACAGAGAGATGCTCATCAAATGCATTTGCCTTGCACACTGAGCTGCACTGGTCGGAACGGAAGAGATGCGATACTGACAGAAGACATCAACGATTTATGCGGACGGTTTCTGTGATTCATTCTGAGCAGACCGGGCGTACCGCAGCCGCCGTCCGTTAGAGTTGGTTTGGTTGACGACGACAACGACGACGAAGGCACAGGCAGCGCGTGGTGGCGGGCTGTGTGGACACGTTATATTGCATTATTGTCGGATCCTTTCCGATTGGCATTCGGTTGGTTGGCTGAAATTGCAATTTTTTCGCTGCAAAGTCACGTACCAGCGAGTGCAAGGTTTTTTCGGTTCCTGCTTTTCTCCGATGCGGTGCACCTTCTGTACACACTCACAATTTGATTTTATTCGTAAATTTGAAAAATGAACCATTTTTGTTTTTCGAGTAGAGAAATCTGTCGAAACTTAAATGCTGAATTTTTAGTTTCAACAAAATTGACCAATTTTGTTGAAATTATTTCATGAATTCGTTCAAAAAGAAAAATTAGCCTTATTTATCAACAACACAAACATCCGCTCTTTATAAAATGTATCATGTATATTATAGTACCTCACAAGATAAAACTCAAGAATAAAAAAGTTTCTTTCGATCGCGTAGTGGTGTTTTATCTCCAACGCTTCCTCACCCCGCGTTCACTTTTCGATCGAGCCGAGTTACATCATGAATGACATAATACTAACCCACGGCACTTTTTGATAACTGATGAACGCACATTAACTGCAGGTTTGTTTGTCTTATTATCGCCGTTTACTTTGAGCCTAGCGAGAGGATTAAGTTAATATATGAATAAAAATACATATATAACTCTATGTGTAAGTAAACAACAACACACAACAAGTTCAAAGGCACAATTCGTGAAAAAAAATCACGCCATTCGCGTAGAACTTAGCGTAGAAGTTACTTCGCAATCGTTGCGGGAATTTTGACAGCTGTTTGTTGTTTGGTTCATTTTCAACTCCTTTCACACTTTGTAAAGTGAACTAATACAATGCGTGCTGGGAAGCTAAGAGATCATTATGATATCTGTACCATATGTGGAATAAATTAGTGATCATCAGGTCCTACTAGCTGCAACATTTTCGAAATGTTTTTTCCCAATCCGGCTCTCAATTGTGACTATAATTTTACCATTTGAAGACGTCAATTTATGCAATTGTAATGATATTCACGGTGTTTTGTAATGTAAAATATCAATAAATATAATTTTCGTTTTAATTTTTGAATAATATTTTATTTATATTTTCAAGAACCACAGTAATAATTCAGGATATATTATAAAGATGCGTCAAAAATCGGGAGTTTATATGTCCAATACGAAAAACTATGAACTTTTTTACATGTTTGTGGAACAAAAACTTAAAGCTATTAATGCAGTATTTTCATATTGTAGATGCTTGTTAAGGTGAAACCACAAACGGCTGAGCAAAAAAATTCGAAGTGGTGGCTCGACACTTCGAAGTTTTTTGCTTCATGACGCATTAACTGTTACCGAGTCTTGTGCTTTTGAAAATTCGAAGTAGTGACTCGAAGTCGGCCATTCGTGGATTCAATACCGTTTGGCATTAACAAAATCTATCTATCTATTTTATTTATTCTATCTATTTATATAAAAGACAAGTTTTTAGTAACTAGTGGGACGCCAAGAAACAGTAAGTTGATGCTCAACGCTATCTAAAAATTGCCATTTTTAGTTGTAAAACTTAACATAAACAAATGTTCGAATACTTGTTATATTGATATTTTTAAGGTCGATACTATGCTCGGAGCACCCTCCCAGCTGGTCTCGAGGTACGATGCTGGCCTAACAAACCAGTTGTAGGTTCGAGTCTCGGCTCGGGTGAGACTGTTAGTGTTAGTAGGATCGTAGCGCTGGCCTCGCAATTGTCCTGTACACTTAACAGTTGGCTGCGAAGTCTGTGTATAATAAACAGAAGGTCGAGTTCCGAATCGGAATGTAGCACCAAGGCTTTGCTTTGCTTACTATGCTCGGAAACTGAAAATTGGCGTACGATGCCACTTTGATCTTTCAGTTTAGTCTCTCAGATTTCAATGGCGCTTTGTAGGTATAGATATCTCCCTACCTATAAGCACTTTGCATAACCAAACAACTATCCCTTAGCTTTGGAAAGGGCCTAACTTTCTCATTTCATTACAAGTTTTCGGAGCTTGATTTGGGATCAGTTTCTATTTTGGATTTTTCTAACCTTTAGAAGCACTTTTCGGAAATTTTGAGCCTAATTTGAATCATTTCTTTTATTGTTCTTTCTGGCCCTTAGAAGCACTTTTTGGCGATTCTGAGCCTAATTCGGGATCACTTTCTATTTTGATTATTAGCAACACTTTTCGGCGATTCTGAGCTCCATTTGGATCATTTTCTGATTTGGCCTTTTCTGGCCTTTAGAAGAACTTTTCGTCTTTTGATGCATTTTTCGGTGATTCTGAGCTCAATTTAGGATTGTCTTGGCCTTTTCTATCTTTAGAAACGCTTTTCGACGATTCTGAGCCTAATTTGGTATCATTTTGTATTTTGGCCTTTTCTGGTCTTGAGGATTATTTTTCGGTGATTCTGGGATTTTTCGCTGATTTGGGATCATTTTCTATGTTGGCCTTTTTTGGTCTTTAAAAGCACTGTTGGAATCATTTTCTATTTTGGTCTTTTTTTGGTCTTAAGGATCACTTTTCGGCAATTCTATGCCTAATTTAAGATCATTTCCTATTTTGGCCTTTACAAGCACTTTTCGACGACTCTGAGCTCCATTTGGGATCATTTTCTGATCTGGCCTTTTCTGGCCTTTAGAAGCACTTTATGTCAATTCTAAGCCTAATATGGGATCATTTAATATTCTCGCCTTTTCTGGCCTTTAGAAGCCCTTTGCGGCGATTCTATGCTCAATTAGCGATTATTTTCTATTTTGGCCTTTTTTGGCCTCAAGAAGCTCTTTTCGGCGATTGTGAGCCCAATTTGAGATCATTTTTTATTTTGGCCTTTTTCGGCCTTAAAGAGCACTATTCGGCGATTCTGAGTCTAATTTGAAATCATTTTCTACTTTGACCTATTCTGGTCTTAAAGGTAACTTTTCGGCGATTCTAAGGCTGATTTGATATAATTTTCTATGTTGGCCTTTTCTGGTCTTCAGAAGCACTTTTCGGCGGTTTTGAGCTTAATTTAACATAATTTTCTATTTTGATTTTTTCTGCTTTTAGAAGCCTTTTTGACGATTCTGAGCCTAATATAGGATCATTTTCTATTCTAGCCTTTTCTGACCTTTAGATGTACATTTTGACTATTCTGTGCTCAGTTTGGTATTATTTTCTATTCTGTTTTTTTTTTCTGGCCTTTCGAAGCACTCTTCGGCGATTCTGAGCCTAATATCCGTGACTCAGGATTACGGATTATTATTCATATTGGCCTGTAGAAGCCCTTTTCGGCGATTCTGAGCTGATATTTTGGCCCTCAATTTAGGATTATTTTTTATTTCGGTTTTGAGGCCTTTAGAAGCATTTTCTGGTAAATCTGACCTTTTTTATAATGGACTCATCACTGCGACCTAAAAACATTGAGCTTTTGTGATATCGCCCGGCTGTTTTCCGCGCTTTTACTATTAGTAATATCACAATTGAGAGTAAGTGACATGATAATTATAATTCATGCTTGTGTGTATGCCGTTTCACCCCTCCCGTTTTGCGCTTACTACTCGAGCCTCGCTCTGCCTTCGGCCAATATTATCGCCAATTACAATTCCCTGGAAATGTTTAACCGAATTTCGCTTTGGCTAGTTTTTTTGTAAGCGGGACCTATTTTTGTAAAGAGGTATTTGTCGTAGTTTTGTAATATTCAACGAGAATGAAGGATTAGTCCCACACTGAATTCTACAAAAAGTGGGACATTTTCGTTTGAAAAAAAACAAGCTGCTCTAATAGTTACTGTTCAGGGAAAATTTAGTTCTCGACTGTAAACTATTTTAACGGGCAATAGAAGTAGTAGCAAGAAATTGAACAGTAGCTGGTATTAAAATCTTTAAAATAATTGACTGGTTTCATGGATCAAAAATCACCAACCCATTAGATTGAAAACAATTTGATTCCCCGTCAGTCAATTCATTTCAACAAGGCTGATTCTGCTCTGGCATCTCGCTATACAACTTTCTACACAATATGATAGCAGAGTAAGAACTATGCTTGAATATAGTATCGACCTGAATGAAAAGTGCACAATGAACAAGAATGATCAAGATTTTTTTTTCTTTTACAACTCATGCCCAGCAATAAACAATGAATAATACCTCAAGTTCACGTGCAGGTTGCGCAGTACTCTTCGAAAATGATTTGAAGTGTCAAGCTCTGCATATTATCAATATGTGATGAAATATCGGGCTACTTCGGTATCGGTTCTCTTCGGCAGATTTGGCATTAGACTGCTGAAGCAGTTCAATACGCTCAACAAAGTTTTCAACACGTTCTGTTTGCCGTGGTGCTTTTAATTATTAGTTTGATGAATTGTATAGATGATATTTTTCGAGCAAGTGCAGTATTAAATCTCGGTAAAAACCTTAAGTTAGGGTTTCATATTACTTTTCGCTGAACCCAACAATAAAAGTAAACTGCCTTTTTATTGACTAGTAGTGCTTGTTGAACACAGCCTGAGTGTATGAACTTAAAAGTTTTAACGTGCAGTTTTCACAAGAATAAAATAAATCTAGGTACTTATTCTAGTGAGATAATCGTTATGCAAAAACCAAGTTGCTTCCGTCCAGATAGAAAACCGCCTCAAAAAATCACCTAGATTTCCTAAATCTATAGCTCCCCTTGCATCATTCGCTTATTTCCATTGACGGCAACCTTTTGCTCGCCAAATCGGAGAAATATCTTCTACTACCGACCAACACGCATTTCGATCTCACTTCGCATTTCTAACAACGATCCGTCAAAGCAAAAGAAAACGGCAAGGCGAAAAACATTAATAAGCTTGGTCGATCTTCATGTCGTAGGCTCAGGCTGACGAAATGTATATAAGCCAAACCAGTTAGGGTACCTACCTTCGGAAACAAAACAAAAACAACGAACGTACTTTCAAAGCGTAGTGACAGAAAGCGGCAATGAATAAAATGTTCTGCAGTTGTTTCTCGAGCATCCGGAGATATTTTGTGTAGCGGAGCTTTATCAATAATACTGTAGTAGTACAATCGGATTGTTCTCTCGAACCGACCTAGGGTTTCCTATTTGGAGCTACGAGAATAGTCTCAATTGAATTTCCCTAGGTATGTAATACACATTGTGCAGCGATCTATTATCCCTCCGCTGACTGTATGTAGAGGAGATCTTAGGCAGGTCATTCTCCTCCCATCCCAGCTCGGAAATCAACCTCTTCTATACGTACGGCAAAACGGGAAAAAAGGTTTCGCTCTCGTGCTTTGCGGTGCCGGTTGTAGCCGTAGTCATAGTTGTCTTGATGGGCCGAAATGCTTTTGTCGGCTCAACATATTAAGACCCCGACCATGAGGACGAACGATAAAGCGAAGGAAGCGAGAATGATCATCTTCCTCTTGGTTGTCGGAGTTTTCGTGAGTTTTTTTTTTCTGTTGCCTCTGCCTGTCCGTCTGTTGTTATATTGCTTCGCTTTTGCGTTGTGCTGAACTGCCCTACTTTCCGTATTTTCATGCAAAGAAAAGCCATGAAATTGTTGTTAAAAGTTACTGTACCCAAAATGAGCCTTATCAATCGATGATCCTGATTGGGGATAAGAACAGTAGATGTTACAACATACCTACGAACGAAACTTGTTTGACTATAGGCGCTCGCAATACTGTCATCAGACTTAGGAGAATTTTTGGAAAAAATAAATGCAATTTACCCTCCCATCTCTTTACAGAATTCGCCTGTTAGAGTAAGCACGCGTAATTTCAACCGAAAAAAAGGGTAGCACCGAAAATAATTGAAATTGATCGGGCCAATTTTTCAGAAATTCTCGATTTGGATTTGATATTCAAAATCCCTCCTTAACATCATACACTGACGCTTACGATTGACCAAAAACACCAGACCAGAATGTCAGAACACGACAACAAAAAAGTAACAACTTTATTGTAACATTGTAACTCAAACTAATTGGTTCAGGGAATTGTGGAAAATAAATGTAAGAAGCTATAATTATAGTGTAGAACAACAATAAGACGGCTGGTGTACTGGTCGTACAAGTTCAGGACCTCATCACATCGCGCAGAAAGAGTCTCTCCCTTCCTGCCGATGATGTACGAAGGCTGCAACGCCCCAGTGTTAGTATCGGTACACCTCGGGCGCATCGCGGTACGGAAGGGCGGTTGGGACCCAGCACATCGCCATCGTTTTCGGACACACGAAAGCCGTCCCGAATCGGTCCAAAAGGTCGACCGCGACCATAAACACGTACATTCCGCACTACGGACTTGACCGGCGGCTGCGGCTTGCTGTGGCCACGGAGAGGGAAAAAAACCGAAACATTTCACAAAAGGTGTTATAACTCCTGCCTCTATAATCATCATCATTATCATCCAGCATGATCATTCATCCTCTGCTCGCATGTGCTGCTGCTGTTGCTGCTGCTGCGACTGCCAAAAGATACCTTACTGAAAGGAACAGTAGATTTTGCCGCTTTTTGCGTTTGCTTTCGAGCGAAAGATGTTGTGAGCGTTTATGTCTATGCGTGTGTGTGTGGTGATGGTGTGCTTTTCGGGTTTGCACTTTTTCCGAATTGCTTTTCATCCTACATGACAGCCGCCTGTGCTGGAAAATTTATTCAAAATACGGTTCGAATCTCAGAAAGTTCGGGGCTGCGTCGAGAGCGTAGAAATCCGGGCTATCACAAGGGTGCAGGGCAAATGTAGTAAACAAATTTAAGTTAGATGCTTCTGGTTGCAGCGAAGGTCGGAAATTTTTGGACATAGGCGCGCAATTGATGAGAGTTGCTAAAATTTAACACAAACTAAACTGAAACTGAATTGATACTGAGCTAAGCTAAAACTAAAACTACACTAACTAAACTGTAACTGAGCTAATACTAAGCTGAAACTGCACGAAAACACTGAAAATAAATTGACCCGAAACTGACTTGAAACATCACTGAAACTGACCTGCAACTGAAGTAAAACTGAAATGAAGCTGAATCGGCTCGAAACTTGTCCTCAAACTGAACTGGAAACTATCTGACCCTGAACTGAAACTGAAATAAAACTAAACTTGAACTGAATTGAAACTAGATTGAGTCAAAACCTAGTTTAACTGCAACTAAGCTGAAACTGAGCTCAAACTAAACATAAAATGAACTAGAACTGAAGAGAAATTGACCTGAAACTGACTGACTCAACTGAAACTGGCCTTCAACTGAGGTGGAACTGAACTACAATTGAATCGAATCTGAAATTGACCTAAAATTGAACTGAAGACGAACTGAAACTGAACTCAAACTAGACTAAAAATGTACTAAATTAAAATTGAACATAAATAAAACTAAAACTGAATTGATACTAAGCTGAGCTCAAACTAAAACTGCATTGTAACTAAACTGAAACTGAACTAGAACTAATGTGAAATTGATCTGAAACTGATTTGAAGCACAACTGAAACTGGCCTGCAACTGAAGCTAAACTAAACTATAATTGAATCGACTCTGAAATTGTCCTGTACCTGAACCGGGAACGAACTGAGCCTGAACTGAAACTGGAATGAAACTAAACTGAGTTGAAAATTGAACTGAAACTGCACTGCGACTAAACTGAAACTGAACTAGAACTGAAAATTCATTGATCTGAAACTGTCTTGAAACTCAATTGAAACTGGCTTGCAACTATAGTGAAACTGAATTAAAATTGAATCGACTCTGAAATTTACCTGAAACTGAACTAAAAACGAACTTAAACTGAAATAAAAGTAAACTGAGATGAAACTAAAACTGAAAGTGCACTGCAACTAAACTGAAACTGAACTAAAACTGATGAGAAACTTACCCGAAACTGATTTGAAACTTAACCGAACTAAAACTAACTAAAACTTAACTAAAATTGAATCGACTTTAAACTGAACTGAAAATGACCTGAATTTAAACAGAAACTGAACTGAAACTGAATTGAAACTAGACTGAGGCAAAACCTAAACTGAAACTAAACCTCAGCCAAACTGAAAATGAGCTAAAACTAAGCTGATATTGAATCAAATATGAAGAGAAGTTGGTCTTAAACTGACTTGAAACTTAACCGGAACTGTCCTGCAACACAAGTGAAACTGAACTAAAATTGAATCGACACTGAAATTGAACTGTAAACGTACAGAAACTAAACTAAAACTGTACTGATGAACATAAACTAAACACAAACTGAACTCCAACTAAACTCAGGCTGAACTAGATCTAAGCTGAATTTGAATTGAAACTGAAATAAATTATAGCTGTTTTGAAACTGCCGCTAAACTGCTGAACTGAAACTAGACTGAAGCTGGATGGCAACTGAACAGGAACTAATCCGAAAATAAACTGGAACATAGCTAAAACTCAGCTGAAACGGGTCTAAAACTGATGTGATATTTACCTAAAACTGATTTAGAACTTAACTGAGCTAAAGTTGAATCAATTTTAAACTAAACTGAAAATGAGCTAAATCTAATCTCAAATGGAAATGGAACTGAAACTAAATTATGGCTGAACTTAAGCTGACGCTGAACTACTGAACAGAAACCAGACCGAAGCCGAATAAAAGTTGGACAGAAGCTAATTCGAAATTTAACTGAAATTGTACTAAACTGAGATTCCAAGTCTTTATAGTTTGTTGAAATGATTTATCTTAAAGTATTACCAGAAGCGTGAACTAAAACTCAACTATCACTGAATTAAAACTGAACTGAAACTAAGTTAAAACCAAATTGAAAGTGAATTAAAACTAAGTTAAGATAAAACTGTAACTAAACTAAGGCTAAGCTGAAATGGTACTAAAAGTAACATGAAACTGACGAGAAAGTGACTTGAAACTCAATTGAAACTGGCTTGTAACTTATGTGAAAATGAACAAAAATTTAATCAATTCTGAAACTGACCTGAAACTGAAACTGAACTAAACTGAGATCGCAAGAAAATCTGCGATTTTGGTTTCGATTTTGACAATTCCACAGTCTACATAGTTTACTGAGATGAATTACAAAACTTAACCCTAAGTAAAGGATTTCGATTTTTTCGCATGCATTTGCATATCTTACAGTGATGGCATAAACTTATACAAAGTTGACCTAAATCTTTTTTCCAGATTTGAATCTAACTTGAATCTGCTTCCTCACAAGAGTTTGAGTTTTTTGCACCGCACACTTTGATCGATTGAGTTCAAATGCATTCAATGCATGCAGTGCACGATGTATTCAACGATGCAGGCGATGTGATTTGTTTCAAGATCGAATTTTTGCTTTCAAAGGAAAATACAACAAACTATTGCAGTAGACACGTTGCGAATTTCATCGCAATTCGATTTTTTCTCAGTTGTTGTTGTGCAGGATTCAAACTCAAATTTAACTCAAGTGTACTGCACTGTTAGTAGGGTTTATGTGTAACTGAGAATAAATGTGCAAGCAAGGTTTAAAACTCACTTGGATATGAATGCAAAGTCACACGGCCTACTCTGATATCTGGCATTGAGGCGCACGAAAAAAAAATTTCTTATGACGGAATTGACGCTGATAGTGTTGAACTAGAAGAAGAAAGTAGTGAAGTAAATTCAACTGAGATGTATTGGCTTCTAATCAAATCAATTGGTATGGTAAATGTTGGATTTTATAACCAGTGCCACGAATTGAACGAGTTCTAATCGTTCATGTACAACACAAACAACATGTTACTCAGTATACTAGCTTTCGAAAAACTAACATCTAACCTTTCTTCTCGGGATCCGATTCTAAAAACAAAACCTGACCTTCGGTAGCTAGCAGTTGGTTTATTATTTAGAGAATGTCTGTCTATTGGACCATCCCACATCGGCTTCATGCAGAATGTAACAAATTTCATTAAACTCGCTCGTTGCATCCACTTCCCGCTTTTTTTTTTGTTTGTCATACACTTCAGCAAAAAAAAATCCTCAGATCAGCGCCGGTCGGTAATAAAAGGTATGCTTTTATGAACCCAACCAAGCAAGTCGCCGCTTGTGCGTTAAATTAAATTAAAAAAGGCGATCCAGTATCCCGACCCGACAAAGTATGCATGGACCGTGCAAAAGCGTGGGCCCGACTGCGGATGACGATGGCACGACACGGCAGGAGGATCATTTTTTTAATTAGTAGAATTGCTATGATCGGTCGGTCTTTTGGCGTTTGACTGGTTATTGTTAACCGAGACGTGGCGGATAGCGCCTTTATGATTCCGGCTGCGAACCGACGCAGACGGTTCCCACCGTCACATCCCCATACCGGCAAGTACATAACACAGACATCAACTGTCGACGTGAGCGGCACGTAAGATTACGATCGACCGTTTTAATTGCGGCCTTCTCACACATGTGTGTTGGTCGTCCGCAGCTGGAGGAAAATGCTTTTCAATTTAACTGGTGCGCGCGGTACGGCGCGATCGTGATCTTGTCTCGACAACAAACTCACGGGTCTATCTCACGATCTTTGTGTGGTTTCAGAACCGCTGATTGCCTCACTGAGTAACGACTGGACGGACGCGGCTTAATTTGGTCTCTTGAAAAAACATATCTCTAGCGACTCACAGCAGCAGTAGCAGCGCGTTTCGCAAAGCTTCCTAGAATGTTAGACTTTATCGCCGATCCCATCAACCCAGAAGCAAAACACACGCATCGTACTGCTAGCCCAGTGAAACAAAACGACCAAATCCCACTTGAATGGCTTGCTCTCATAATATTATTCAACCATTATTTCATTTGTCGAAACTCAATTTGGAACCGATGCCGTCTTCATAAAAATAACCTCAAAACGTGTACACTTGAGAAGCACATATGCCGGATAGGGAGAGAAGTACATTGATCTCGGAAAAATGCGAAGTAATGGTTTGGGGCGGCTGGGAGCGAGCGTGCGGCACTACAGACCGACCGACCGGCCGCCGACCGTTCTCTCGAAAGTCTCGAAAGTGCGGGAAAGCGAATATCTTTTGATGTTATTTTCTTCGCTCTGATCGACGCGGCGCTCCGTTCACGTGCGGGACTGCCACAGACGATTCAACGGGGGAACCTCCGTAGTCCGTAACACCTATGGGTGAAAAAAGAAAAATAAAAAGGCCATTTCGTTATGAATTTCAACATTTTCAGGAAGACAAAAGCACTTGGCAACGCACAGGTGGTTTACATCACGTACCTACCAGGCTCGGATTGTTTATTTTTCCTGCAGTTCTACTTATTTACTCCTTCCGCTCGGTCGGTCGGTTGATTGTTGTGAACTAGAATTCGCGCAACGAAGATGGGTGTACTTCTTCAGTTATCGTGCGGTAATGTTCGGTGCTCGACGGCAAGTTTACTCGACGAGTTTTAAATGCCAGTGCTTTCATCTACTTATTGTTAAGGGTTGTTTCTCATTTTGTATTGGATTAATTATGAATGCTGTACAATATAACTTGAAACTTACAGCTAATGTATGTTTGCTTAAATTCACATGTTCTCCTTCCACAATCTTACGCACGCGCACACTTTCACAACAACTTTTGTTGGTTTTACCATTTTCAGAGTGACTGCAATTAAACTCCTATGTGCATACACATTTCAACTTGGAACGAACAACGTTCAAAAGGACCTCTTCGATATTTATGTAGTTTTTGCGCTTTCAAAAGCTTGAAACTCAGTCAGTCTTCAACGGATTTTGTTCATCCTTACAGAAATCGATTGAAAAATTAGCTATGCGTCCATCAACATGCGGAAAGTTCTGATTTCATGATAATAACTATTGTATTATCGAACGCATGTTTTGACCAATCAGAGCTAAAATAATGGACTTTTACGTTAAAGTATACAAACGATTTGACCTTATAACCGATTTGTTGTTATTATTTTACTCGCTCTAGTCCACAAAAACACGTCTATCGGAACTTCAACTCTCAGTAGTCACGCATCAAGGCTAGTAAGCAGAAATGCAGTCTTATTGTATAACCGATTACTGCAGAAAGAGAACGGTTGACTCTTACTGGAAACTGGCTCGACCCGCAGCCGGTAGAAGAACAGCTATTTTTTGCGCAATAAGGATGACCAGGCTACTCATTCGATCGCAGCGTTCCACAGCAGGCGGACGATCCGGTGGACTGTAGCACTGCACAGCATTGCTGAACATGTCCGGATATGCTAGTAATTTTGTCCGGATCTGTGGCGTCGCGTTTGCTTTTTGCTACTGCTAATAGCTATGAGTGTGCCGGTGAAGTGTCTGTATGGTCATTATGTCTTGTTTGCTTGCTTGCAGCGTGTACGAAGCGGAAAATAACAAGAGAATTAGAACCATCTCGTACGGTAAATGGCAATCCAAAATGATGCTAAATCAAACAAACCTGTCAATGTTGTGAAAAACACCAAAGCATTTTAAATGCCATTGTTCATAATTGAAGAAGTTGATATATTTGTCTGTCACTCCCAGGGCCGGATTTAGAAGCTGGGGGGGGCCGGGGCAAATTTGTTTGTGAGGCCCTCTTTTCTTAAAACATTTAGAGGTAACGTTCTGGAAGGTGACGAGCTAAAAAAAAGGTCGCCCTAGGACCTAGGAGGGGGGGGGCTTCAGTATTGTACTTGAGAGTGGTGGCTGTTGATCGGATTTACTACTAAATGGAAATACGTCTTAACTTGACAATGGACAAACTTAGAATGAACGTTTCTTAAAATTTATTTTTATGACATTAAAATGATTATTTGTCGCTTGCTAGGTTTACACCTCCAACACTCCTCCTCGACGGAAGAATCCTGGCTCCAACACGAAACAGTGTTTGCTTGTTACGTTGTAGCGGCTTCGTCATCATGTCAGCTAGCATTTCATTCGTGGGAAGGTACTGTGGACGAATGACTCCTTGCTGCTTCAGTTGACGTGCATAGTGATATTTGGTATCAACATGCTACGAGCGGCGTTCACTAGAGTTGCATTCAAGTTGCTTTATGGCACTCTGGTTATCTTCATTTACATAACTGGTAATTGAGTGTGGATTCCCAAATCGTCGAATAAGCGTAATATCCAACATAATTCTTTGCAGCTTTCCGTAATAGCGACATATTCAGCTTCGGAACTGCTTAATGTTACGCAATCTTGCTTCCTGGAGCACCATCCAATCATTCCTCCTGCGTACTGGATCAAATAGCCCGTGGTTGATTTCCGGTCCTTGGTATCGCCGGCCCAGTCAGCATCGACGAAAACTTCCAAGTGCGTGGAATCTATTCCCAGGACTAACATTCAGTCGGGAGGCCTGGGGCATTTGTCCCCTTTGCCCCCTCTCAAATCCGGGCCTGGTCACTTCCCAAAACCTTGATGACAGCAATAACAACGGCGTTACAAATTATGTGCACATGTGCTTTACTATGAGCACATTTCTCTACCGCGGCAGGTGCAGCAACGAAAATGTTTTGCTTCCCTTGTCATTCCCTAGTTTAGGGTTTTTTGTTTTGCTTGTTCGACACGCCTTTCGAAAGATCAACTGTCAGTAGTCACGTATAAAAGCCATCATGCAGAAATTTAGTCTATAGCAAGAAATACATTGATAGAAGACAGGCTGTCGTAATTTTTCGTTAATCTTGCGGTCTTGTCTTATAAACAACTTCTTCAACTATTTTATGATATTCTTAGCTACTCTTGAAATTTAGACCAAGGCCAAGGCAAAACTAAATCATGGGCAATGGTTTGAAGGGTTGTACTAAATATGTTTAAACTTCATTTAAATCCTTCCCTAGAGAATAAGCTTCAGAAAAGGTAAAGTGAATTGTACGGTAAAAACAACGTGTTGATATGAGCCTCAATCAGGAGAAACAAGCTGTAGGTAATCTTATGTAAAAAAAAAACTTTGCTGAAGACACTTTGATTCTATCTTTAGACAATCGACCACATACAGGCTGTTTTATACACAGACATTCTTGAAATTTCAAAAAAGGAAATGTCGGCTCAGTGATAGACACCTTAATTTTGTCTATACGGAAATACCTCGGTATGGACTAGGGAAGTACATGATCAAAAATAAATAAAAAATATGAGGTTATCTACCTTGAGCCGACATTTCCTTTTAGAAATGCAAGCATTGAAAAGTCAAAGCATGCTGCTAATTTTGTTTGTGTAGATTGTTGTTTTTGCGAGAAATTTCAGTTAAAAAAAGTGATTTTTTTTTCCAAAAACGTCTGAAAAAGTTGAAAATTTGCCCAAGATACGTTCGACAGAATGATGTATTTTTCAAATATGAAAAAATGTCTAGAACATGGTAGGCCTCTAACAACACATCAGAAAAAGTTATTTGGTATAGTTTAATTTTGAGAAATTTTAAGAACGAAAAATGTGTGAATTCATCCGAAACTCAGGCGAATACTTTTTTCTGTATTTTTTTTTCAAAAATCAATAAATTTGTTGCAAATTGATATCTCAAGATTTTTCTACGTGTTTTTTGACGAAGATATGTCCCATTTTGTGCGACGAAATATGAAATGGATCAAGCTTTAGAATGTATTATTATCAATGGTTTTAATTATTTTTTCCAGTCTCCGAACACATTTCTGCGATATATGATTTTTTGTACTCAACATTGACACCTGATCCATGACGGGTTAACAGCACTGTGAGGAGTTAAAATATTTCGAATAAATCCACCTTTTACCTTTTACCTTTAAAACAACTTTTATCTCTAAATATTTGCAAACAAATATTTAGGAGAAGAATTTCAGGTTAAATCCAAGTGCTACCAGGATTTAAATTAGTTTGCTAACTAGCATTTAAATTCCACATTATGTGGAACAAAACACTAGCAAAGAGAGCCTCTGTTAAGTGCTCAGCATAAACACCCGTTAATAGTTTGAATACCTGCACTATGTTTAGTGCAATGTGCATAGTCTAAATATACTATCCCAGCATAAATGCACTATGTCGGCAGCAGGACCTGCAGCAGCACTATGCAAACCTTCGTGCCAAGCATCCAGTAAAGCAAACATCTTGTGAGCTATTCACCTCTTAAACGCCGTTCTCATGCGTTTACGAGCTTCTTTTCTGCTAACTCACGCAAGAGTTCATCACCTTGGAGCGTAAAAAACAATCGCTGAATGACTCTCCACTTTTCCAACTAAATTCAAACTGTCAGCCCTCTTGAGTAGATACTTAAGGGAAACCCACTTCCCCTCACCACTCGGCTGCAGGCCTCGGTATGCCGCCACCGTACTTGTCGAGGACTGTCTTTGGCCCTGTGTTTTTGCAACAACTACTGTTCTACTGGCAGGAGCTAGCCGAAGACTGCACATGAATAAGTTATGAAAAACTTGCCGCTCGCTATATAGTGCGAAATCTCGCAACCGATACAGCACCTGCAGACAGGATACTCATCCAGCCCCGGCAACAGGCCTCGTGCGCGCTCGTTCGTGTTTCCCTATCAGCAGCAGCAGTAGGGGTAAGCGGGGTAAGACCGCCCCCTTAAGCAATTCTGTTTATAGAAAAAAAAGTTGCGGCTGTAATTTCGTTTTTTCTTCGCTAAGAGGTTCTTCTATTCAATACCCGCATTGAAAAAATAAGAACTGAAATATTTTTGTTTATTTTCCAGCTTTTTTTTAAATTTTAAAAATTCATTGAAAATGTGCAGATCTTTTTCATGCGGGGTAAGCCCGCCCACCAGCGGGGTAAGATCGCCCACCATTTTTTGAGGATAAACAATATTTTTAGGGCCGAAACGGTTAATTCTATCGGTATAGTGTCTCTGACAAAGTTGTAGATGGTATTTTTTTTTCTTTTTAAATAAAATATACACTGTGAAAAATCTGAAAAAAATTTGTTTTCTAAGTTTTAACTTATTTTGTTCTCTGATTATTCAAGTTCAAATCAATGTTTAGGTACCTTTTTTGGTTTTCAAAATAAATATATTTTTCAGAATTGAGGTTTTTCAAGATATTGAATTCATAATATACCTATCTTTAAGCTAAAAATTAAAACTCATTAAACCTATCTGTATGATTCTTTTGAAGACTTATTATGTATAGAAAAATACTAATAATTATTATTTCTTTTATTTATATTTTCAATTTTCTATGTTTTTTTTTGAAGAACAAAATTACCAACGACTCTATACACCAAATAAACCGTCAAAAAAAAATTCTTCACAAAAATTGAGCTATTTATATTTCTATTACTCCATGATCCAACAACCATAAAATTTTAGCTTACCTTTTGTAGATTTTACAGGCAAAAACATGTTTTTTTCAAAAAAAATTGAAAAAAAAAATATATTTTTAATTTTATTTCTATATTTTTTCTTTAAATTTTTTTAGAGTGTGTACTTTTTTCGAAAGTAAAAAACTACTGTTTTCAATTCTGCCGGAGACGTCATACCTATCAAACACACCGACCAGGCTCTAAAATTATTTTGGTTCATTAACACCATTTTCACACAGCTTTACTTTTTTCAAAAATAAGTCTTGTTAAAATATATTACTAGAAAAGCTTAAACCAAATCGAAAATGGTCGATTAACATCGATGTCTTATGTGGCTTGAAGTTGCTTTACTGATCCTGTAAATATTCCCTTTGTAGTGTCGAGGCATTTGGGTCTTGAAGTAAAACAACAAGCAGTTGGATTTGTGGCGGTTTTACCCCTTGTATAGTGGGCGACTTTACCCCCAGTGGAACATTTTCATATTTGACCGAAAAAGTAGTCAAAATTACAAGATTACTCACGGCCTTCGATATTTCGAAAGATGATAGATTCAGGCAAGCCATTAAACGTATATTCACGAACAAAACAATAGATTTTTAGAATGAAAAACCTTAAGTCCCGTTGCCGCAAAACAATAGCGCATTGACTGGTTGCCAGCTGAAAGGTTGTTTTTGATTATTTCTGCGACCGTTCGAGCACTATCAAAACAGAAAAACGTGCAAAATGTTATGTAATTATACTGTAATAGACACGTTAAAGAAATTTTTCAATTATTTTATAACTTGGTAGTAAAACTACGGTGGGCGGTCTTACACCGTAGTGCGGTCTTACCCTGTTTACCCCTAAGTGGAAAGTGCTTGGGTGGTTTTTTGCTTTTGATCTTACTTGGTAGGGCTCGCTCCTTCGGGAGTTGGTGCTTACGGGCACGATGAAAGCAGTTTTCTTTACGGTCGAGAAAGGATTTTACGGGATGTGATTTTGAATGAATTCTCCGCTCGGATCCTTGGATGTGTGGTGGCGGTGCGGTGGGTGGCACCACGTTCCTGCTGTGGCTGGTTGGCTGGCTGTGTACGGAACAACCGCGCTAGGACTATGTGGGTATGTGGAATATACTGCGCTGCGAGGTGCAAATTTAATGGGATTGCATTTAAATCTGCGCTATGGATGAGGGTTTTTACTCCATATCATAAATTTGGTGATGTCTCCCCTTCGGGAAGTCGTTTTGGCGAATAAAAGTAATAATTTTATTTCTTGTACATCTGAAGCAGTCTGGAATTATGGCTGCATTATACATGAAGGCTCGCTTTGTGGTGAAGTTATAATTATGTTGATGAATCATACTGCCAACATCCCCTCTGCTTGCTCTCCGATGTAAATATTGATTATTCATGTTCAATTGGTTCAAACATTGTTGCTGTTTATTAACCGCTATGTGTCAATGGTAAACTTTCGAACAAAGAATGTCTTTGAAGACAGTGGGATGCCATCACGAGCATATTTCGAACAGTTGTGCATACAATGCACTGCCAACTAGCCGAGTAAATTTATCATGCTAACGGTCAAGCATCCGAACAAGAATTTGAACACCGTATTAGTGCTCGACTCAGTCGAAGAAGTAAACTGTAAAATACTCCATATTATCTATAAGATAAAAGTCAATAACTAAGAGGTATACGTCATGTTTCAATCAGCTGCTATCGAGTTACTTTGCCGGTACTAATAATTACCATCACCGACGCCGTTGCAGTTGATGTGGTTACGAACGGCTCACAATCATAGGTAAATCTTAGGAGCTAACAATAGAAATAACCTTCAATATACATAATAAATTATCATGTTAGTACACACGATACATCACTGTTCAGCTTATTCAAATTAGTGCATTTCAAAATGTCACAATCATCACGACTCCAGAATTGAGTAATGTTGATGCACGGGCAATCGGGTGGAATGAGCGGCTTTTATCTCTCTTTCCACTGACGCTGCCACTGCTGCCACAAAGTTAGCCGTTCTCCCGTCAAACGGTGCGCGACGGGCTAATTAAGCGTAATTTACCGCAAACTGATATACTTTATCTACTATCGCAAGCCAAAACAGTCCCGTGATTGCGCGTGGCATCCGTCGTTGCCCCACGTCTCGACTAACTACCAAGCGAATAATTATAGGCCTAAACCCATGACCCTCTCACAATCACTCACTGCTGTATGTATAGTACGTGCGGGGCGTACTGGCAGCTTCTATCGAATGCCTGTGCGGCACATTTTTCCACCTTTTGTTGTTTCAAGTTTGCACGCCAATGTGCTGTGATTTGGTGCGGATCACCGCGCTTAATTACAAGGTAACTCTCTCCGGCAGAGTTTCCCGCCGAACGCAAGCACACTGGCGCCCCGCTAGATGAGTGGGGTTTATCATGCTGGGCTGCAGAACCTTTTTGCTCTACGTTGATTATGATTTTGCAGTAAAGTAACATTTTTCTTCTTCTTTTTTTTTTGTTTCAGGTAAATAACCACAATTTCTGATGAATCCTGAGCTGGTGAGAAAATTTTAAATATTTTGAGCATGTTTCCACCCTGATCAATAGTGACGCCGGATAAAGGATAGTTCTATTTCTTGTCATTGTGAATTGCTACCTGCAGATAATTCGGGATTATTCTTGTTTTATTATCTCTAGCCGAATTTCCCGTCAATGCCAATACTTCTGTTGCAAAATACTCCATTACAGTCGCCAGGTCAACATGTACTCTAGTACCAACGCGCATAACTTCCATTGCGCAGCAGACAATAAATTCGGCCTACCGAGAATTGTTTCTCCCTTGACTTTGCCTCTTCGGCCTGTGGCCAGTGCCACGACCAGATATTATAACTTGCAAATTTGATCGAACGAAATAGCGATGTGACGATTAACGAAACTAATACCCGCATGTGAAAAAAAACGTGTGGTCTTCAATAATTATAAAGAGGACTAGAAAGTTTTATTGATGTGTCACAATTCTGACACCGGGAAGTTTGTTTAATTTATCGTCATTGCGGAATGCCATTTGCCAACGGGCTGATTCTAGTTATTTTTAGAATTTCTTCAAATCCTGCAAACAAACAAACAACACAGACTATAAGTGAACACACGCTACCATCGAACGTGCCAGGACCAGAACATTGTCGGACATATTCAGCAGGACTACTGACATGCCTGTATGACGGTGCTTTCCACACAGATGGGAGATCCGACTTGCCGCAGGTTGCTTGCTTGAAGATTAAATTTGTGCATGCTAGCTTTTATACGTGACTATTGAAAGTTATATTTCCGGTGGGCGTGACATTGTACGCGCGAGCAAAATAACAACAAGAAAAACAAACCGTTTGGAAAGTTAAATCACAGACAAACAGACGTGCCACTCGATGACGATTTCATCGACCAGAAAAATAACGATTATTTTGAAATTTTGCTTAGTAGGCAATAAAGCCACTAGTGTCGCTATAAGCAAGCGTGCACATTTATTATCAAAGACAAAACCGTCAGTAATGTCACGGGTATTAATTTAAGCAAGCGCGCACACCCATTAGCAAAGACAAAAACCGTTTTACGAAAAGAAGTTAATAGGCAATTAGCTCGCATGGTGGCGCACTAGTGTAACTTTTCGAATAAGGACGAAGATTTTTCAGGATTTTTTCCGAAGAGGCACGTCTGTTTGTCTGTGGTCAAATCGTTTATGTACTTACGTACTTAAGGGGCCATCCACATTCCACGAGGACAGCTTGGGGGGGGGGTTGTTTGACTGTCCACGGTCCATACAAATTTTTAGAATTTACATGGCCGGTTGTCCTCCACGAAGGGGAAGGGGGGATCAAAATCGTTAAAAATCTGTCCACGTGGTTTGTGAATGGCCCCTAAGTGTCGGTTGTGCTGGGAAAAAATATAGTGATTGGTTGTTTAGTTAGATTTAGACTAAGACTGGAAGATACGCCTGATATTTGGTCATGTTTTCAGCTCTGTTTGGTCGAAATATGCGCTCAACAACGCTCTACATTTCTAATAGTACAATAGTTAGTGTCATAGAATCACAATTGCTTCAGTAGACAAAAAAAGATATTTTATATTTTTTTCTCACTAAAATGCTTAAAATCTTTTCTGAAAGAATCAATAATCGTATGTACGTCAATAGAAGCTGTTATTTTCTCGCAGGAAATAAATAAAATAGAACAAAAACCAAGAACATCAACGATCATGGTGCAGCCACTCGCTTATGTCTCATGCCGCCAACCACCGGGACCAAGCTTGGCCTATACAACGCAGCCAAGAATGATGGGTTGTCTGTGGAACAGTTCATCTGGGAAACGATACGGTTCAGTGGTTCTTGAAAATCTTGAAAAGTGATAAAGCTGAAATTGAGACTATGTCCCGTGACCAAAGTGCTTGGAAATCTCCGGGATGAAGGAGAAAAAAAAAATCTTCACCCTTGCCGTTCGTTCCGATTCGTTCTAGGCCTTAATATGCTGCCAATGACATGCCATTCATTGAGCATGCCGCCATATCGAAAATACTTATGCACAATACCCGTGTATCGGTACCTATCGCACACACTGAGAGCGGCAGGATGGGCTCAAGTACGCGCGGGAGCTTCACAAAACGTCGAATTGTAGCCGGGATTGAAATGAAACAACAAGGGCAGAATTTTTCCAGCGTCGGAACGAATGAACAAAGTTTTAGGAAAGATTAAAATTCGGCGCTGTTGGAAATTGAAGCACACAACCGTGGAAAAAGGAAAAACGAGAACGACTGGTGAAGCGGATTTTTTTTCCAACAGCAAATCGTGTTTTCAGTGTCGCTGGGTAAAAAAGGGATGAGCAGAATGGTAATTCAATTATAATGTGACGGTTAAGTGTGTTTAAACGGAGGTAATCTGTGGTTTGCGCTGTTTGAGCAGGTTTCAAGTTACACGACATGATGTTCTCTAGTGGTGGGAGTGAAACCAAATCCAAGTTTGTTTAATATAAATCCTTAAATGGGCTCTAGTTTTAATTGGCTCAACATGGTAATTAAATAAGCGTGATTTTATGTAGATAGGCTGGATATATTACGGTATTTTTCCACAATGTATCAATACTCTGTCATTCAAGTTTGTCCCAGCGATGATGACAACATGTACGAGTGTCTTCCATAATACGTTCAACAGTAACGAAACTAGGTCAAGCCATACTGCAATCGGACGTGGCCAAAGTTAAATCAATAGTTTCCCCACCAAAACCCAAGAAGAATAAGCCCAAATTCTTCCACCGCCCGGTTGCTTACCGTCGGCTCGCATTTTGATGAGATTTGCTTTCGGTCCGGCGGCGGTCGGTCGGTCGGTCCGTGTGCCCATATTGCTCGGCTCAGCACAACCTAACGGCTGTTTGCTTGCACCGTCCTCGCCTAATGGGTTTATCCCCGGGCACTCCTCTGTACGACCGAGCGAAAAGAAGCAGTTTCCAATCAGAAACCTGCCGAGTTGGTTTCACCGTCTCTCACAGCTTGCGGGTCCACATGTTGCAGTAACAATGATTTTTCGTTTATTCTTCCAACCTTATGACGAGGTTCGAGTCGGGAGATAGAGATAAACCATAAAAAAAAAATCATTCGTGGCACTGGGTCCCAAATACGAAGGAATGGGATTGAGGGTAAGAAAATTTGTTCGAAATATATGCAGATAGGTAATATTCTGCATGTAAAGCATCCATTCAATTGTCGTTTCGTAGAGGCGAATACGAAATTGGAAAACTATGTGCCCGTGTAGAGAAACATCAGGTTCCACCTGATCGATTTTCTCTAGCTGTCTATTCGAAATATGGGCAAAGATGAGTTATTACGTGATGGCATATGGAATACACATTTTGCTATTACTTCTTCAAACTCCTTTTCTCCGGTGTGAACTGCTCTGTATTTTCTGTTTATGTCACAGAAATAAATGTAAAAATTCTTGGCTACATACAGGCGAGCAGTAAGCGTAACAGGAAGGGTGAAAAATAAAAAGCATGTCACTCAATAGTGGTATTACTAATAATAGAAGTGCGGAATACAGCAGACACCCGGGTTAATAATCACAATTAATCAACGTTTCAGGTCGCAGTGAGAAGTCCATATAGAAAAAACGCTTGCTGGGAATGTAACAGTAGACTTTGCGTTATGTTCTTTTTACGCTTGAAACCCATGAACAGCTGTTTTTTGAGCCTCGAAATCGTCAGATAACAATGCATCTTTAAGGTGAATCGGGACGTGGTCGCGATCAACTCGAATTTTGCAATCTATTTTTTTCTTGATTCATGAAGACTACGTACATGAAACTTTGATCAATTGTTTTCACAACTGTTGCATGCCTGAAGTAGCAATTTGAGTGCTGTTTATTTAGTGGAAGCCGAATTTTTTACGCTCAAACTACAAAAGTAAAAAGAACTCTAACCTCAAAATTGTATAGGAAAAGACCACTATCCCGTTTCATCTTAAGAGATGCTAAGAACGCGTCATGCACTTGGTCCACCTACGAAGACATAAGAGTTGACGCTTGATTAAAATATATCGCAGCTTGCATACAAGGCTGTACACTTGTACCCGCAAACTGCTCACAATTTGCAAATTATTCGAAAAAATATGAATGATCTGGCCGACAGTCATAATAACCCCCCTCCGGAAGCGAACTCACTTCTTTTCCCGGTGCAATGCCCCCTCGAAGAAAGCTAATTGAAATTCTCTGTTGTCAACAGCGACTGCCCCCAAAGTAGTGCCACTTCGCAGAAAATCACGTCCAAGTTAGACTCCAAATTGGACGGAAATTTATTACCTTGCCGGGGAGCGAGGGAAGCTGATGGCAAATTCCCACTGCACTGTTGCTGATTCTCCCGAAAGGATGTGTACGTTTTTCCCCATAGAGAGACGGTACGTGACCTGAGCCTTCCACCAATATGTTCAGCTCAAGCTCATGCTGCCGCCTAACTATGGAGGGTGTATAAATCTTTGACGCTAACTAGCTACCAGCGGGCAATTCCCCCGGCAAGGGACCCGTGAATAATGAAAACTGTTCCGTACACCGAGTACCGGAATCCGGCACGGCTCAGGCGAAAACTATCCATCCAAGTGGTGGGAAAGAAACGTTTCATAACGTACTGCTCGCACTTTTTGGAAACTCATCGCCCATTCAAGCAAGCGATCCGACACTTTAGTTACGCATCCACTCACACATATACACCGACTAGCCTTTTGTTAGCACAATCAATTCTCGGGAAGAAAGGAAGCCGAAAAGAATATTGAGTTTGTGGGAGGTCTCAACTATTGCCTCGCTCTATTGATCGCCACGAAGTTAGACTCCGAAAGCGAACCCCTAAAAAGGGATTAGAAGGTCTGTTCGAAATACTAGGAAATACTGCCACCAGTTCTCAGTTAGGTTGTGTTAGTGCTTGAGGATTACGGAGTGTAAAAATTTGCGGACAACGATTCAACTTTCGATGGAGAACATGACGAAGTCAGCTTTTTGAATATTTCTAGGTCAGTTAAATATCATCCACTGTGTGTAGAAATATTGCATCCCAAGAGGGACGTTCGCATTTTGTGCTGTGCAACTGTGAGTGTCCCGCGAGTCATCCGCGCAAATGGAAAACATTCAGATTATGTATTCCAACCTCTTTTGTCCTCGGCTCCAGCAAAAAAAGGCTGCCTGCCCTACTACACTGCACACAGTTCCACCGACAGACAAATATGCTTTTCCACGCAGCTCGAAGTTGTTCAATTTCTTCAAGTTCCCTCAACAGTTGAAAAATATTCAAATCATATGTTTGTCTCCGGCTGGTTTTCTTCCTCCTTGGCTGGATGATGCCTCGGTGGCCTTCCATTCCGCAGCATGAGCCGCGTATATTTGGATTGTTGAAGGCAACTAAATATGTATTTATGTAAAGTAGGATTACATTTTATGCATACATGATAAGTGGTCTAAAGAAGTTTTTCTTCTCTATCTGGCTATCGTTCGGGGTCTCTATTGGAGTAGTCCCACCGGCGGCAGTGACAACGCAACGCACCACACTGATTTCGAACTAGATCTTCTGGGAGAGGAACTGCATTAAATGATTTTTTCGTGTTTTAGGCCCAACCAGCTTCGCACTGTTGAATAGGCAAGAAGGAGATGGGAAATTTATTGCTCACTTTTAATCTAATTTATGGGACTGAATTCTTCTTTTTAAGCCTAGATCTTCTGACTGTTCCCTACAAAAGGGAGACCCCCGCTGCGACTGAGGTTGGTGGAAGTGTTACGATAGGCGACCTCTGCAGTGTGATTGCGGTACTTTGTATGCTAGAATTAGAGCTTCGAGCGATCGGTTTTATAGACGACCGACCTGTGCGGGATATAGCAAGCAGCGCACCAGTGTTTCGACATGAGTATCGTTTTGCTGTGGTTTCTTTTGAAGCCGATACCGCACCATTAACCACATCAGGTTTTACTTCGAAGGTTGTGTTGTTTGTTGTGCATGCATGGACCAGAAAACTGGCTTCTACAATGCACTTTAATCCTTCCACACCATTTGCCACCACGACACTATATGCCGCACCGAAACGATATGCCAACATCCGCAGCTGAAAGGCACGCAGGAACTGACTGAACAACTGAAAGCCGCACCGCTAGCAAAGAGCACTTCGCTCCGTATAGACCCCAGCCTTTATAGCTTTCAGAATTCGTTTAGAATTATCTCTCCCCGCCCGGTGCCGTCGCTCGCTGTCGCCCGTCGGTGCGGCGGCCATCCCATAAGCTGGCTGCTTTTCGACATTCAGATAAGACGGCCGACTCTTGCGGCTTACTGGCCGTGGGAGTGACTTTGGGCAATCTGATGCACAATGAGAGTTACTTTAATTTTTTTTTTTTTCAGAAAATTCGTGAAATTTTTTGATAAACAATGAACAAAAACATGTGATTTTATTGTTTGTTTGATACAATTTTTGTTTCAAAATTGCCTGCATGATCCGGATCCTGTTTATAGTATATTGGGAAGAAAACTGACTCTCGTGAATAGTGACAAAATATGCCGTCGCTTATTGTTTTTTTTATTCGCACAAGTTTAGATCTGACTTTTTTCCGTAAAGAAATAAAACAGCTTTAGGCAGTTTTGACGATTTTTTAAAAACCTGCACCATTACTACTAGTACAAAACCCAAAAAATTATCGGGCAAAACATTGAAAGAAGCTATCATTACACATTTGACAAAAGTTGTGTTTTAGCTAAGACACATTTCTTATCCAGGTTTCAAACCCAATCAACAATTGCTTTATTTCGCACAGTATTGATGTAATTCCACATCATCCCATTTTTGCGTGTAGGCAACAAAGCAAATTTGTTATTGTAGAATCAATTCAGAGGCCATAACATGGAAAAGCTTACGGTATATTGCACCAGAGCAAAATCATTTCAAATCGCCTGGAAATACGCGAAAATTTAATCGACCATTTTTGATTTGAATGAAACTTTGCACACGTATTTGGCTTAGCAAACTGAGCATTTTTCACAGGTGGAGAGATTTTTTACACCCATGAGTTACATTCTAAAAGGGCGTATGCCTTTTGGCATAGGTTTTATTCGAATCATTGTAGCCCAGAAACCGTTGGTTGTATAGAAAAACTGTCTGAAAATGAGTTGTAGGGAATTAAAAATGCACCATAAAAAAATATACACTGTACAAAAAAAAAATTTTTTTGACCAAAAAAAATTAGAAATAAACATTAAATTTCAATTTAAAAAAAAAAGAATTGAATTTTTTTTCTATTTTTTTTTAAAGAAACTTGACGTTAGTACGCATTTTTGAAAAAAAGTCCAGGATGGAGAAATGAAAAAAAAAAATTTTATGGTAGATTAAATTTTCGTGAAAATTCTAATTCAAACATTTTTCAAAATATTTGTATTCTGATGATTTTAAAAGATGCAGAGAGTCATTTCAAATCAAAAAGCTCTTGGTTAAGCTCGAAAAATTATAATTATTTAGGAAAATACACGTTTTTCTTAATTTGTCCATGGTTCTCCAGCAAAAACCATACGTTCATTGGAATGCTTCATCAAAAATATACAATTCATTCTTTGACAACAAAACGATTGGGCGAACGGTTCTCAAGAAAAGAGTTAAATATTCTAAGTGATATTAATATATATAAGAAACAAATATTTATTTTCGAGTTTTATTATCTTAGGAACATATTTTTTATGACATAGATACTTTACAGAACTAGTTTCACCTTATATTTTATATACATCATAAGTAAATGATTCGTCATCTTTTGAAAACAGCTTCGTTTGTATCTTATTTTCTGAAATCGCAACAAAAGAGTAATACTTTTGTGTGGCAGCTATTATTATAGATTTTTTTAAAATGTTGCTCCATTCTATTACTCCTTCTTCATATTCTTCATATGATACCCAACTAAATGACATTTTTGATGAATTTTTATTACTTTTAGACTTTTAGATTAGACCAATCATACAATTCTTTTGCGCTTGTAATGGGATGTTTATGTTCTTTAGCTAAACTTGCATTTCCTGCCATTCGTTTTAATACGCCATCAATTGCATCGCATGGGCCTTTACCATGAGAAGTAGCAAGAAAAAGTCACTCTGCATCGACGTAATATTTTGTTTTGAACTTGCAAAGACTTGCAAAGTTTTTTCTATTTTTATATTGCGAGGCAGCTCCATCAGACATTAATATCGCTTTTTTCAACTCTATTGTTGTTTTCAAAAAACTCATTAATTTGGCAATGAACACCTGAACCGCGACAGTATGGTGTATGGTGGCTTGACTAATTTTTATTCCAATAACTACACGAATCACAAGTTGATGAAGACGTATTAAAATGAGCTTGACTGTTCAATATTTTTAATTTTGCAATAACGTTTTCGTTTAATTTGCGTAAGCTCGATGAGCACCGATGATCAGGAAAGGGTTTACAGCATTTGGGCTTGGTGTATTCCATTTTCACTTTATTCATCTTCACAAAATGCAAACTGTTTCGAACACACCTGGAGTGCAATCGTATTTATATACGAAAACAGATATTATAGGTAACCCGGAAGTTATTGGTTGCGTACTTTACAAACAGTTATTATTAGTAAACAAGTTGGTAGTGCACGACAAACATATTTTTTTATAAAACATTCGGCAAGGGGGAACGTGTAGGTGAGCTAAGGTTTAGCGCTTGAGTTATTTATCCAATCGTTTTATTGTCAAAGAATGAATTGTATATTTCTGATCAAGCATTCCAATGAACGTATGGTTTTTGCTGGAGAACTATGGACAAATTAAGAAAAACGTGTATTTTCCGAAATATTAATAATTTTTCGAGCTTAAATTTAAAATAACTCGAAAACCAATGCCTTTAGAATGTTTACTACCAAGAGCTTTTTGATTCAAAATGACTCTCTGCATCTTTTAAAATCATCAGAATACAAATATTTTGAAAAATGTTCAAATCAGAATTTTTATGAAAAAATTAATTTACCATAAAAAAATTATTTTCCATTTCTCCATCCTGGACTTTTTTTAAAGGTGTGTACTAACGTCAAGTTTCTTTAAAAAAAATTTAACTCTTTTTTTTTAAATTGAAATTTAATATTTATTTTTAATTTTTTTCAGTCAAACACATTTTTTTTGTACAGTGTATATTTTTTTATGTTGCATTTTTAATTCCCTACAACTCATTATCAGACAGTTTTTCTATACAACCAACAGTTCCTGGGCTACAATGCTTCGAATAAAACCTATGCCAAAAGGCATACGCCCTTTTAGAATGTAACTCATGGGTGTAAAAAATCTTTCCATCTGTGAAAAATGCTTAGTTTGCTAAGCCAAATACGTGTGCAAAGTTTCATTCAAATCAAAAATGGTCAATATTCGACCATAGGTCATTGGGCGCGATCTTGCTCACCAGTGTCATAGTTGTTTGTGACAATTTCTCTCTGCAGTGAGTAGCTTGAAAATCGTCCCCGCTTGCGGACGGCAACCACATATTTTTACAATGGTGCGAGCCCGCACCCGCGGACGGTGCTTCGCTGTGGACCACAAATATCATTGCTGGCCAGCGCAGGCGGGCTCAGCGGCATCCGCTGCTTATAGGATGACTTTAATTCAAAGAAAAAAAGGTAAGCTGAAAGGCTCCGCCGTAGAGACAGATAAAAAGTAGTAGTAAAGCCTAATGGTAAAAATTATTTTTATGACTTTTTACGCTCGCCTACCAGCAGCGGCAATCCAAACAGTGGGGGGGGAGGCCGACCATCAATGGTAGTGCTACGAAGGGGGCCATCATCTTCCGTGTACACGAAGACGGCCGCCGCCGATGAATCCAACCTGTTATTTTCCAGGAAAAAATTAAATTCGCTGAAAGAGTGAAGATGATGGTATTCCTCCGTTTCTGTTTTCTGACTTCTGACTTTTACGGCCCCGACCAAACCAGCTGAGGTCCCACCACTGTTGCGCGCATCGCTTTTCATCCGCAAAGCGAGTGGTTTTAATTAGCGGTAATCAATTAAGATTCTTCTTCTCCGCATACAGATGTGCTCCGATCGGCATCAAAGTGTCCGCCAATCGATGACCGAGTGGCGGCACCGGGAGTGGCATTCGGCTGATGCTTCATGCTGTCGCCAGCGTACTTTGCAACGTGACTCTGCTTCCATTAACAATGGCGACAATAATCGTCATTAATGTATTTATTGCTGATTATATGTGTATAAATGCACTTATGAAAATCGGCCTGGACAGGTTCGACGACTTGCGGACCACAGCCGACCAACACCGAAGGTCGGACGGCGTCAGTCCTGTGCGCCATTTATTCCGCTTATGTAGTTCTGTCTTCCGTTTGCCCGGATGATGATGACGACGACGGCGACGATGGGGCGACTTACTGCTTGCATCGTATCCTTTTACACATTGAGATGCGCTTTCTTTTTCATTAGCACCGTCATATGACTCTGGCTGTGCAATGACCGTCAGTTACTTTTACAATCTCGACTGGCTGCATGTCATATTCACCGTATTGCTGCTGACGCCGGCGACTACCTGTTGCCCATCGTCAAGGTCGTTAATCTCGGTTCGACGAAGCGAAAATCTTTATAGTTTTACGATGATAGTAATAATCATTTGATTATTTATCTTAATCCTCTTTCGATCTCTTTTATTAGCAGAAAAAGATTAAATGAAAGGTAAAATGAAATGGCTTAAAACTCTAATTAATTTGCTCAAGACATTTTCGGAGAGGATCAAAGCCTTTCAAAATCTGCTCTGGACTTCTACATTGTAGGTATACGCTACTGACAAACGCCGCTTCAAGTATGAAATCGGAGGCTCTTCGAATGTGCATCACATGATCATTAGACCAACAATTTACACTATGAATGGCCCCAACCCTTCACAGTGAATACCAATAATATCGATATCGTCTGCAAACTTGAACCCGAATCAGCCCAAAGATGCCATATGGCATCATTTGACACATTGAGCATTTCTCGACTCAAACTGAAATTCAACGACATTTCTATCATTTGGCAATACTTCTATGAACACCAATAGATGCCCTTTGGTAGAGATAATCACATCAGGTTAGTTTAGTTTCGTACGTGGACGCAGTAGCTATCCAAAGTTGAAAAAAGTGAAAAGTTCACGGGGAATTCTGGGCTGATTCGGGTTAACAGCATCGGAAATGTTGTGCCTTCGGTAACGTTAATTTGTTTTTTATACCTTTTTTCAGAGAAACATTGTCACCAAGATTTGAAATTAGAAATAAAGGAGTCGGACACACAGATGTTGAACATAAACGCGTTTAACATAAGACAGGCTGTCGTAATTCTACGTTAACCTTGCGGTAGTGTCTAGTCTCTTCAACTATTTTGTCGTTGTGGGGGGTTTAAGACCCAGAAGACCCTTTCGTTTGATACAATACCCTTCCGTTTGATACTATGCGTCTCTATTGAAAAAGCTACACACACACACACTTAATTTGTCTCGGCAAACTTCCCAACAGCTGATGCAGCTCGGCAAAATTTTTAACAAATGTCAGCAATATATTTCGACGAACGTTCAGCAAATATATCAATCTACCGTAAACCAGCAGGTATTAAATTTCGTTTGCCGAAGTTCGTGGAAATTCTGCCAAAAACTTGTGAAACATTTCACTGCATTTATCAGCTGTTGAGTTCTCGGCAATAAAATCTAAGTGTGTACTGCAATGCAGTATCATGATACAAATCGTATTTTGTCGTTTTGGAAAGTTCAAGACACCGGAAATATTTCGTTGATATTTTTTCACTGGAGACGCATGGTGGTTATGGTGAACATAAAAGATTTACAAAAATATATCTTCAAAATAAAAAATATACCTTTTTGAGAATTCGACAGTTTATGTAAAATTTTGCGGGGAATATGAATATTGGTAGAATTTTGACACTAACTTCAGTCAAATGTGTAACATTCTTATTCGTAGTCGCTAGTAGATAGCTAAGATGCCAGAACACCACAGTATGGAGACAGAAACAAAGCTCGGGAAAGTGATATTTGTTTTGCTTTTGAGTTGCACAAAAAGCTTTAAAGGTGTTTTTACTGTCTTCGGCAGCCCCTTCGTGATAAATTTGAAAAACCTTCCTGTCAAGATTTATAAAACTTAGCTGATTCGATATTTTAAAATTTTGTAGGTAATTCTATAGCACGTTTTGAGTGTTTACCAATTACTTTTACAGCAGTTCGATATGTATTTTTTTAAAAACTTTTCTTTTATCTTTATTGTAGGCTTACGTCTACTGCATTTGCTGTACTACTTAAAATTGCTTCAATTCGAATTCTTCCACCTAAAATTGCTTCAATTCAACTTCAAGTTAGATAATGCGAATGCGACAATATCCAAACCTATGCAGCATAATAACCTAATTCAAGATGGTTCTAATTTCGCAATTACAGATACATGATACATCGCATGGAACAAATATGTTTGCACTGCCGCAACCACGTCGAAAACCAACTCTGTTGTAATACCACCCTTGCAGCGTAGTTTCAAATGCTTCTTCCTATTGTCCGTCGTATGGGGCCATTCCTAAACCACGTGGTCATATTTTGATCACTTTTTATACCCCCCGTACCCCCCCGTGGTCTTTCGTGGTCTTGTGGCCAACCCCCCCCCCCCTTGCGACTTTGACCACGTGGTCTTTTCATGCAAGTGCCAAAAATTTGCTTTAATTTTTTACATTTGGATTATTAAACTTTCAATACATTCCATATTTCTAAAATGCAAAAGCTTTTGCTCTTGACTTGGTGGCAACAATAAATTATAAGTCAGGAAAAAAGACCACGTGGTCATTTCGTTAACCCCCCCACCCTCGTGCGTGGTCTTTCGTGGTCTTTTGACAAACCCCCCCGTCCCCCTCTTCATGACCACGTGGTTTAGGAACGGCCCCTATCCTATCCCGGGCCGTGCGGACCGTATGGTCTTAAATGGTTTGCGGATAGTCGTCGTCGGTTGGTTTCATTCACTTGTCGAAAGACATGTCTTACATAATAATTACGTACCCCCGTAGCATTGCCAATGCTTACACACGACGAGAAGCACAAGCAATCACAATAGAGACTTCTCTCCGTCACCGACATTTGTCGAGCCGAGAGAGAGAGTCCTTCCATGGCTGGTGTTTTCATTGTATGCGACAAACTGCAAACCACTCGACTTCACCACCCCTGTGCACATTGGCAGCCCATTGTGTGCCATGAACGGAGCGGCCCAGCCCAGGGGGAATCGCTGAAAGGAACCAACTTATGGCTTGAATAGCTGTGGAAACCCAAGAAGCAAACCGACGACGATCGGCTCACTTCATCCGCACTTGCTTTCACCGCGCGCTAGTAAGTCATGTGGGGAACAAGTAGTGTACTTGGGCCACCACCAACCGGCTGAAATATATATATGTGTGTGTGTGTGTACAAACGACCTCCACATGATTAGTATTCATGACAATGCAGTAAGCACCCAGGAATTAGTATGTGCCTGTTATCTTCCAAAACAAGGAAATATATGCAAAACGCACGCCGGTTTCGTAATTCATTGCGGACATTGTTATACGCTACATTGGTCTGAAGGATGCCTGACTGTCTAACAGTCGGCTGCTAGGGTGGATAATGTTTTTCTAAAAACTTGAAATTTTCATGCATGATGGTGATGCTTTGAAGCTTCCAGGATTGTCATTAGTACAGTGGGGGATCTGTTCCACAGTGACACATTGACACCTTTAAAGGAACGCTGAAAGTTTTTGTATCATAATGTATAAGTCCCACTTACATTTTTTTTTACTTTACGGTGTCTCTGAACACAGTAACATTTCCTTGCACAAGCTACTATTTGAGAAAAAACAAATTTATTATAAACCGTTAGCAAACAACAATATTTAATAATTGATGTTATTAAGCGTGAAGAGATTGGAGCATTGTTCAATATAAAGTAAAACTCCATTCCAATTCACTGCGGTGCCATTACTGAGGACACCCTACCTCTTACTAATGACATCAAGTATAGAGTTCCGCGGGAGCTTTTGTGTGCCGACATCTACCAGTGAGCCCCGAGTGAAATGTAATTACTGGAATACCTACGCTGCCGTCCTATTCATTCTGCACGAACCACTTTATGTGCCTTTGCGGAAAATACTCAGATCCAATTTCCTCCCGTGTGTTTTTTTTCTTTTTCTTACTTTTCTTTCTTTCTGTTTGTCCTACATACAGCGCATTTCCACATTTCCGCATCCCATTACAGTGAGTTTTCCGTTTTCCGCCGCTTGAATAGCAAACTTGTTCCCGCCTGCTTAGACACTGCCCAGGGAATGACTATGTCATTCTGACCGAGTGACAGTTATTGAATGAGGGTACCGAAAAGTTTGCCAAAATGGATCACACGTGACCGTTAGGTACATCACGTACATGCAAAATTCGTTTGTTCACACTCTGACTCTTTGGCCAATCATATCCAGTGCCTGGGAAGTGGCGCATCGAGAAACAATATCAACCCGTCACTGTCAGGCCGACACATTAATAATCGGTTTTCTTTTGGTTTTTCTTTCTTTCTTCCAGGTAAGACGACACCCCTTTGATACCAGAATAAGCCGCCCTAAAGTTCACTGAGTCGATAGGAGATTGAATTACGGGCACAGAATATTGATATTTGAGCAACTGCGCAGTTGGACGAATGCTGGATTGTTGCAGCGGGTAAATTCGATGATGTCTTTTTTTAAACTTTGATGCCAACATTTGCTGAACCACTAATTAGTCACGTAAATTTTCTGACTGCTACTAACTTTTAAATGAGTTAGCAAAGCTGTTAGCGTCAGCTGAAAATTTGGCCTTCGCAACGTTCACCGTTCAACAGTGGTCTGCCAAAAGCTTATGTTGCAGCTGGAAGAATTCTACTCAGGGCCTACGTGTTTTTTGTACACGGAATTTACACGTTTTAACACAGATTTTACGGATGATTTCAACCACAAAAGGCGGTTCAAGCGTAGTATATTCTAATAAAAATTTAAAAAAGTTTCGTATTGAGCGACTTACCAGAGTTTAATTATATATTGTAGAGGGAAGAAATTTCCATTAATTTGTACTACAAAAGCAACAAAAAAAATTCATAGGTGATTTTTTAAAACTTCGATATTTATATTGTTCTGATTTCTTTTCAATTACTTTTTTAAAAGCCCCGACTCAATTATCAAATTCCCGAATATTCACGAAATTTTTCTGGCCAATTACTCTGCTTTTCAGTCTTTCCTGGAAAAAAATATTTTATTTTTTTTACAAATGTAGTTAGGTGCATTGGTTTCTGGGAGAAAACAGATACATGATTAGACTACATCAGCTCTTAGAAGTGGGATGGAATCAATCGAATAATGCCTTTTTGCCAGTTTTCTACGGAGGACAGCTCAGAGATTTGAAAGAACATTTTCCTTGGCAATTAATGAAGCCGGATGGAAGCTTGTTAAGTTTTCTCGTAAACATATTGTTGAAGCAACAAACCCGGGGAGCAATTACTACGCGACACTTGGATGTAAGTTGACGCGTTTTGACAATGGCTAGAGGCACCAAATTTCACAGGTAGGGTTTAAAGGCAGTGGTGGGCACCGCTAACCAAAAATTTAGCGACGCTAATCGCTAAGCCGCTAACCGGAAAATTTAGCTCGATAATCGCTAAACGCTAAACGCTAAACCCACATTAGCGGAACTTTCGCTAATCGCTAATCGCTAACTTTTTAATATGTAAATAGTCATATCGCTATAGTTTTTGCTCGTGTTTTGTAAGATTTGGACCACTTTGATCTTTTTTGGTAAAACAAACAAAAACAATTACTTTTTAAAGCTATTTGCAATAATAGGTTCACGAAACGGTATTCATACTTGATTTTGTAAAAACAAGAATTACAAAAGCTATTTAGCTTGCATTAAAAATAAATACTCTTAGAAATGTCTTCATAAAAATTCAATCCTTTTTTTTTTTTTTTTATTCTCGCTTATTTTCCGTCGGTCTAGTTCCGCCACTGTTGTGGCCAATCACCGACGCCCAGGGAGGCGACTCCTCACCCAGGACCCTAACTCACGACCCGTTTTTATTAACGGACCGGCGCCAACGGCTTTACTTCCTCATGCGATGGAAGGCGTGATCCCAGAGATTTTTCGCCTCAGAAAATCTCCCGGTGTCGGCTAGGATTGAATCTAGACCAGTTGGGTTGGTTGTGAGTGGATCACGCCACCTCACAACCATCGACACCTATGTCGGCGGTGGGATTCGAACCCAGGCGTCGAGCGTGGTTGGCGGAGACGTTACCAACCACACTAGGCCCCCGCTCTAAAATTCAATTACTATCTGAATCGAAAAAGTAGAACCAAAGTTGTCATAATTTCAAGCACATTGCAATTTACAAAAGTTCTTGGTGTGCCGAAAATTCAATTTAGACCTTGAGCTTGTTCTTCAAAATGCTCCTCCTGTGGCTTGTACGATAACTGGAACTCCATTCTAAGGTAAAAAGACTGACAAAAGTAACTTTCGCAGTAAAGTATGTTCATCTTTCGAAGCAATTTACGTACGCCATCAGCAATTCACAGTTTTTCTAAATATTTCTATTGTCGCTTCTCTACAAAATTTAGCGAATTAGCGATTAGCGTTTCGAAGGCCAAAATTTTAGCGACGCTAACAGTTTCGCTAACCAGCTCAAAAATTAGCGAAATCGCTAAACCGCTAACTGAATTAGCGATTAGCGAATTAGCGGAATGGTGCCCACCACTGTTTAAAGGCTACAATCTTTTTCATAGGGTAACCTTTTCAGTTTTTGGACAGCATTTTTGCGCTTTCCCCCTTTCCACTGGCCGTGACGTTAGCCATGGTAGAAACGTAGTCACGAGAAACATGAAGAGTAAATGTGAATTGGGACCGATTTTAAAATATATACACGAATCGCGCGAAATTCAATGGACGAATGAAAGATGATGTGATGAAATATACCCGAGCGATTGTCCTAAATACCTATGAAAAAAGATCAACGCGACAAGTGGGCGGGGCCACGCACACGGTTTTACGGAAGAAAGTAAAAAAAGGACTGCGCTGCGCGTTGTTTTTATTAGCTATAAAGGCGAACGTTGCACCCGTAACAAGCAAGACACAAGCGGGCCACGGACAAGCGGCAGAGCAGTCAAGTATAGTCTCCCGTACTATTGCTGTTACCAGGAGAGCTAGCCGAGTACGGTGGGTACGAAGCAAAAGCTATTACGAAATACAGTAGCTCAAAGTGAATATTTCCGTTCCTCCTACCAAGTACAATTTACAATTGGCCTTTCTCAAGGCCACAAACACGTTCATCAAACAATGCTGTATTTTTTTACCTTGAAAATTATGAATTGTTCAGTTCTAAATTTATATCAAGCGATTAGAAAATAATACAAATTATACAAATGAAAATTAATACAAATTAAACAGCTAAATTAATGCAACTACGCAATATAAACAATGCAGCGAAAATGGTCATGTCACCGACCATGTACATTTTGTTTATTGACCTAAAAAATGATCTGTGTAAAATTTCAGTCAATCGGACATGATTTGGGGTGCCTTAAAGTGTTCAAAGTTTTGATGTTTTGAACTTCAAAAATAAATTTCCATACATCGCATTGCCACCCTAATAAACACAGTGTTAAGATAAAGACAAGGAATGGTGAAGAAATTTAAAAAATAATCGATCGTTGCTTTTGCACTATCGCTATCACTATTAGCAACGTTCTGGCGAGTAGCAGAAAGATAAGAACAATAATTTTGATGCTCTAAAAACCAAGGCGCCATCTGCTACGGATGCTGTAATCAAAAGAGCGTGTGTTGCAGTAAAAACCATACAAAGATAAAATCTTCGCCTGCTGCGCTGTGGCAAGTCTGCTTGCTACTGGTCGATCTGGTTTTCAGTAAATCATCTTTTTCGTATTTTTCGAAGACTAAATTGTTGCATGCTAGCTTTTATAGGTGACTCATGACAGTTATACTTCCGGTGGGCGTGTCATTGTCCACTCGAGCGAACAAAGGAACAACGAATCGTTTAAAAAGTCAAATGTGTATACTTCAGTGTCGGCTGTGCAGGGGAAGTGCTTAGAATCCCTCATTGCGGGCTCACAATAATAAAATTGACTATGATTTTGTAACTCTTCTCCAGACAGACAGCTCTCTCTTTTTACTCTAACAACCGCATGAATAAGCTTTACATGAAAGCTCACATACACCTATAGCTCACACAAGGGAATAAAACTGTTTTGTGTTGCACACGACAGCCCATTCTTAGGCATGTATTTTTTTAATTCAGACATGACAGCCTAGATTTGGCTTGGCTTGCGCTGTTGACAACCTGCTGATCGGCTACGGCTGTCATTGATTCGCACTTTTTCGTTTCTCTTTTTTCTTGGGCCGGTGCCATAATGAATGCGAAGCAAAAGTGTTTCCATTATTCCCCACGTAAGAAAAAACGTGTTTCGCACCATCTCGTTTTTATTATTGCATCGGCCTTACTTTCGAGAGTCATAATCACCTGACATCCCGCTCGGATTCGTGCCGGGGATTCTAGGCTGTCATCAGCGACAGCTTGAAAAAACCAACAGACATAAAGAGACAAAAAATAACAGCCTGTTTGGCATTGCATGTGTGGCTGTCGGGTTATGTACGGAACGTACGGGGAGCAGGGAAAGCTGTGCGATATAATAAGATTCGAACTAGTTGAAAACTTGCTGTCATGGATATACAGTTATTTTAAGAAGCCTGATCTTTACTATGAAAAAATGTTTAAAAATTGTTTTCATAACCTAGAGAAAGTTGTTCGCATTACAACGCGATATCAATAACTAAAATTCATTCAGTGGTAACAAAGTTGATAGTATTTAAAATTTAGCATTTTGCCATTTCACTCTGTTTTCAATATTTCGAAATAGCACCCTCATAAAGTGAGACGCATTCTACGTCAAAAAATGAAATAATAAAAGTTTCAATGTAAAAAGAGAACAAAATGGTTGAAACGGTTTATTTTTGCAATTTAAAATTGACAAACCAGATGAAAATGCCAAAAAACACAAAATATCAGAAAAGAAGTGTTTAAGAAAATAAAAACAAATATGCTAAAATTGTCAAATATGTCAAAAGAGACGCAAAATGCTTACTAAGGTTAAAAGGCTGAAACGTTGAGAGGGATAGAAATATCAAAGAAGGTCGTAAACATTGAAAATGAGTCAAAAAGAATATCCAAAAAAGATTAGAGAGTGAATGGCTAAACATATACACATTTTTATTTTTCCCAGCATATTTATTTGACAAGGTACAAAACGTGTTAAAATTGAGCTTGAGCTTCATCTGAGAGCTAGTGAAGTTGCTTATTTGGGATTAATTTACCATCTTCAATGTACATCAACTCAATAGCTTCCGCTTTGTATAGATCGATAACGGCGCTGGCTAAGTCCATACGGTCAGTTAGAGAAGGAAAAAAGGAAGTGTTACAATCGTTGTTTACAAAGATCGAGTTTACCTCTGCATCTTCAACGATTATATCGGAAGTAAGGTACTTATGTCATCGTGATCAGTGACGGATTTTTATACTTTTACCCTTCCCTCTACACTCCTATGTTTACACTCTAAAGTTATTCTTAATCGAGCGTCGTTAGTCACCCCTGCCAATTATCGGAAATTATAGCAGAGGGGTTTTCATTCAGCTGTGTGAGGCTTTTTTGCTGGAATTCAGCGTGAGGAAGGGGGATGAAAGGAAGAGTCTAAGAGTAAACACGCATAGATTTAAAAGTCCCTCCGACATCGAACGGTCTGATTGTACTAAGATTGGAACTCAATTCCATTTCCATGTAAAACGGACACTGTGCACTCTGCTCTGTGAGCTCTCCTAAAGATACAAAACGTGTTAAAATTATTAAAAAAAATAGGAGAATAAGGACAGCGACTAAAGACAAAGAGGTCTAATATATAGGAAACGTCAAGGATGGTACATAATGTCATAAAAGTGAAAAATAATAAAGGAAATATGTTACCTAAGCTTAGCTTAGGTAGACTGCCCGTAGTTGCACCATAGTACTGGTCGCAACAACAAAATTGCAAAATGAACCAAATGAATGGTTCACAATACTTTTACCACTGACTAATAATGACGCCGGCCACGACAAAAAAGTAGTACTACTTGAGAAGGAAAGAAATGATGATGCTCTGTATCTCTACGAGTATCCTGCAAGAACGAAGGAAATCTGTTGGAAACTAACTTAGTTTCAGCATTTGAAATTGGATAGTTTTCGTAACGCTCTCGAGGTATTTAAATTTGTATGTATCTCAATTCCAGATTGTAAAACGTGATCCAACGTAAAAAAAAATCAATATAATGTACGAAATGATAAGTGATCTATCAAAACAGCAAGTACAACATAATTGAGTTAATAATTTAAATTTTTTTTTATGATTCAGTGCGCTGTGAATTGCTATAATTTCGGTTCCTCCTATCTTGTCAATCATTATTCTTAAGATAATATTATTTACTTTTTCAAAGAACCTGAATGCCATTTTGGGACGCTTTACGTACTTTTTGCGTTTCCTAACGGGTTGACAATGTTTGGACGTATTTCAATTTATCTGCTTTAGATAACGCGATTGAACATCCGATTGGTTTTATCTTTTACCGAAGACGTCTTATACAATCCAAGTCAATTTCAAGCCTACGAAGGAAAATAAATTATATCTAACAACACTTGTAGTGCAATCAACAGCCCGGCTGAATGCGAATGACTGATAGATGGAACTTTCATTTCTATTCGATCTCCGCTGTGCTACGGCCCTGACTGGCACTGAAAGGCACATTGAATGAAATGCATTCCAGCCGCAAGCCTGCTGCTGCTGCTGAATCAAACCGAAAGCGATGGTTTGGAAAATGCTTTTTCCCCAACCAGCGGCCGAATTGATTGACTTTCTAGGCACACTTGGCGGTGCGGCTGCAAATTGTTTTCTGCCTTCTACCGTTCTCGTTTTATCGTTCCGTGCAGCATACATATCTCCTCGGAAGCATCAGACTGTGTGATATAGCCCGAACCATTCACAAAATACGTAATTAGTTTTTTTTTTTTTTCGTTGTTCGTGTCTGCTAGTTTAACAACCTTTGCGTTCGAAAGAGCCGTCCGTCTGCCATCGACGCTATTATCAAACGTAACTGTCAAGTATGGTGCCCCGGTTGAGGTTTATATCGGCGCAATCTTTATTGACGGCCGTAAAAATTGGCGAAACTCGCGGAGTCAAAGCGTGCGAACCGACATTTTATTCGAAAACGTCTAACGCGACAGTACATTGCGGGTTTTGGGTTAATGGGCAGAGCCTTTCCCGTTACTGGTTGTCTATAGAGGTTGCGAATTTTGCTTTTTGTTTTTGAATAATAGGTACAAGCTAGTGCTCAGTGCACTTCAATCGTCTGTAAAGCACATAATTGGCAAGTGAAGTTGATTTAAATGTTGTGCCATGAACCAGGCTTCCGATAAAATTGTTAAAGTGCAATAAATACTAATATTTTTATTTATGGTATTGTTGACATTGCTATTGTTGACATTTTAGTTGTCACTCTCTTTCAGTGTCATGTTTTAGCAATTTTTATTAGAGAACAGCCAACACAGTATAAGTATTTTTCAATTTGTTTTTTTTTTTGATCATAATAACTTTTCAAAGCTTAAAGAACCGCCAGATCCAGTAGTTCCAGTTAAGCTACTCATACATACAGCACCCTTCGGTTCTGCGATATTCAGTTTCGGACAACTTCAAGATCAAGGAACAGCACGAGCGTGTGTACGATCGTAAACTAGTATAAATATTTTCTCGTGCTTGTTTACTCCATCGAGTTCGAACCCGGGAAATCATAAATTGGGCCCGCGTATTAACTACCAACAACTTTTTACAGATATCGCTACGAGCATTCAATCGTCGATCGTTTTCAGTTTTATTTTTTTTTCTCTCTTTCATTCGGTATCAGAAGCTGAATGAAAAATTCCGATCGATTATTTTAAATTTACTGCCTCACATAGATGGATCCGGCTCTGGACATCACATGTCAATTACGTGACTACCACAGTATCCTCTTCCGGTTTCGGGCCAGCTTCGGTGGAAACAATTATCTCGTAAATCTCGGCTTGTAAACAATCATTAACAGCGATGCCGTATCTTCACCACAATTATCTCGGGGACCAATTTCCTATCCCGTCTTCCACGGGCGCTACAATCATTATCCATCAGAAATTGTTCTCCGTCCTGTCCCGCGTCCTTTCAGTTACTCCGCGAGACCCGATCAAAAATGGTAGATTTGATAGTTTCACTAACACACGCCGTCAGGTTCGAAACCGCTTGATAAATGATGCCGTCAATCTACATATCTAAATTTTCTCCATTTTGCATTGCTAAGCTGCCTCCTATCCGTACCATTTACTGCACGTCCGGCTTTTGGGTCCAATGGCAAAACATCACATGAATAGCTGTTAGTTTAACACTCTCGCTCCCTTCACCTGAGCATTGACATCATAGGCATAGAAAATACAACCAACACATTACAGCTTTAAAAGCAATTACCATCACGCATGCCATTCGACCACATTCCTCTCTGACACCAGGAGCTTGTGTATGGAACCCTTGGAAAACCGTAGATTACTCGTGAAGAATGTAACACCCTCTTTTTGGTAATCTGGCATCAAAAGCCTCCCTATATAACATCGCTTAGTTCTCGCTCCCCCTCTGGTTTTTAGTTGACATTTCCGGCTGAACGATCTTAGCGAACCATTCAGTGCAAATTATATCAATGCACTTCGCCAAGCATAATAAAAACATAAAATTATCTCTTTTGCACTAAATTTCAAACCATTATACGCTAGCCAGACAAAGGTTCTAGAATATATGCCTGGAGAAGCGCTTGCCACCGGTAAACGGAGAATATATTTTTACTTCGGGAAAACTCCAGCATTAATTTTGCAAACCGAACCACCCCCTAGACTGGTTGGAATGTGTACATTGCAATTTTTTATCCTTCACAATCAGTTTCTGTCCTTGGTGTGAGGGGGTGTGGGGTGTGTATTCAGTAATCTGCATAGATTTATCTACACCATCGCCTGCGATACCCCGGGGGTGCAGATCGGAAAATGAGGTCGATTGTCTGTGGTGGGCGAGATGCAGAGGGTAGTTCGATGTTTTGTGACACGGCGTTATGCACTACATAGATCCATAAACCATAGACAACACAATGGCAGATTGAATCGAAAGTTTAGCATATCGATTTTGTTCCACCGGATAGATAAGTTCGGAATGAACGTTGTTTACGGGAGGACTGGGGAAATTTGGGGCCGGTGAAACGAGCGGGGGATGTTCTGCCGGTGTGAGTGGAAAGTTTCCTGGTGAAACATGGTGACATTTTCACGAAGTGTTACTGAACGAGACGAGTGTATGGTCTAGATTCGAAAGCAAATAGTTTTGCTTTGTATAGTTACAAATTAATTGTTGCTTTAACTAGAATTGTTTCTAGCTATTGTTTCATACAACTATGTATCATGGGGGAGAATAATTCGGATATGAGTTTTATGGTTGGTCGCTAGGCAGTGAATGTATGAATTACGAATGAAATATCATACATTGTCAACATTGTAACAAAAAAATTGATCAGTCCAAGTTGCTTATAAGCTATTTGCCCAGTGAAATATTTCAGTAAACAATAAAAGATTTCAACAGCAAATTACCCTAATTTAATGAGTCTAGATTTAACACTTTAGAAGAACCTTGAACAAATCTTATTTTTTAAAATTGCACTGTGCTTGAAAAATTCATCAAAAGTGAATTTTACACAAAGAAAAATAGAAATAATACGGTTCGGTGGAGATACGCCTTTTCTGTACTTTCACATTGAAGTGCTCCACTAGCATCCAACAGTTCAGTTCGTTCCAACGTACGCTCTAAGCGAAATTGGAGACAGTTTCGCTTGTCGTTTTCGAATTCCAGATCTAGTTTCATTGTATGTCCCCCCAACGTTCGCTCTTTCGATATCGGAGCCTCTAGCCTGTAGACATCGTGAAAATTAAAATTCGAGCACAGGATGGTTCGAAAAATTAATTGAAACGTATGTCACACAGCGTACGTGACGGAACAGTCAGCGCTGAGCTAGTCCAATATGCTTCATGAGTCTCCGGAGATGAAACCGACGACGGTGGCAGAGTATAGTCAGTAGTCAGTCAAGCGAAATCTATTATATTAGATTCACTAGTGGTACAGCGTTAGGCGCCCTGGAGCCCGAGGAAGGAATTGCATGTTCGTCCATCCGTCTGCTTGTTAGGCCGAACTGAAACCGGCACGCTCTCGGCTCAACGGAATCAATTAAATGCAATCGTTCGGTGGACCCCGGACCGATGCGGTGAGGGATAACTACCGTAGAGTAGATTGTCTTAGAGTGTGAACTTATTTTTTTCTTCATTTTGAATGAAGGTACTTCCAGAGCGAACACGTCCAAAGCGCCTCAAGGGTGCTTAATGGGATTAATTAGAAGAACAATCTGGGCAGTGAACCTTCGCAAACCGGCAGCAGCGTTAGTGGGGATACCAATTGCCGAAGTCACCCCACTCGAAGGTGAGAGTGGATTCCTGTGCTGATGCCACTTCATCATCGTCATTAAAACCAGTATGCCGTTAGCTGCGCGCTCGTGCTGCTACACACAATGCCCTGCCAGTTGAAGGCACATTGATTGAAGGCGGATTTCGAACTTAGGACCCGATTGTTTGGGGGTGGCGGCGCGCTTGCTGCCTGGTACCGCCGAATGCGCGCGGCTATGTTTCTAATTTAACACTTGAGCGCTGCAGTTGACAGCTACAGTGACGGGGCGGCTGCAGCGGTTTCCCAACTGCTGGCAGAAAAGGAAACTTAATTGGATAGGTTTTTTTTTAATATTTCCTATTTCGTTCTCCTCGGCGTGATGGAAAATTTGCTGATTTAATAAGTGTAAAAGGTGTGGTGATGTCTCCATTCAGTCTAACAATGATGGAGGGATAATTGGTTGCAATATTTTTTGGGAAAAGGTGTGAATGTTTGTAAAGCTATTACGTCAACTACACTTGGCAATTACATTATCCTCTTGAAATAAAAAATATTTTGGAAATTATACATAAAAAATAGACTTTCTGGAAATTTAATTAGTTTAATAGTCAGAATAGATTTACAACTTTGCTGTAGAAACTATTCATATATCTTTTGCTGTATTACACGTTTGATTACTGAGCGTTATAGTAGATTGGAATTGGATACTGAGAATAGGTAATGTTTCCATTCAATTCTACTACAAAAATTTTATAGAATTCAATAGAAACATTGCTGTTTTCAATATCCCTTTTCTGGGAATTTTAGAGGGGATAACCGATGAACGTAACCCTAAACGTGTCTGTCGGTGTATACACTATTGTGCCAACTACAAGTGACACGAACCGCAATTGCTTGCAGTCCAGTATCTTTACACCAGGGAAAGCAGTATTATTGAAATAGCCAACACCGCTTTCCAAGATGCACTCGACAGACAGGGTCGAATCGGTTACAACACGGTCGATCTCCTCGTCTCATGCGGGAATATGTACGCGATATTCCCTAGTAACGAACGCGGAAATAAACTTTATAATGGGTAAAAACAAATTTTTTTTAAGCTCTCTTACTTAACAAAAAATTCGCTCAGAGAGCAATGAGAATATGTATATGTAAGGCCTCGTACACAAATTACGTAACGCTCAAATCTAGATTTCAGACCCCCGCCCCCTCCTATGTAACAATAAGTAACCTTTGAAATGACTCCCCCCTAAAATTACGTAACGCAACCTGATCCCCCTCCAAATTTTCAATTTTGAGCGAACATTACAGTTACGTAACTGTCTCAACTGGTCTTGTACAACGTTTGGACCCACTGTTTTTGTGTGGAAATTCATTTTCTCTTCATGATCTCCTTCGATTTTACTTCCTTAGGATGTTTGCGAAGGACCTGCTTCATGATGGCCCACTACTTCTCAATTGGCCGCAGTTCAAGTGCGTTCGGGGAATGTATATAATATAATTGAGTTCCTTAGTCTCGTACAACTGCAGAACATCTTTCGAGTAATGACTCGAGGCTTAATCTGGCCAGCAAGTTGTAGGACCATTGTGTGACCTTAAAAGTGGAAGTAAACGCATTCCTTCAAGTATACCTAACCATTGACCGTCCCGGTTGTCATGAATGGGGTGCTCCGCTTTCCCCACGAACAAATTTCTTGCCAAACCACGCACTTTTCGGCAAACTTTGACAACTTCTGCTTTCTGACGTCCTCAGAAACTTCGAATCTATCATGAGCGATGAAGTACTTGAGCCCCGGAAGCTGTCGGATGTCTGCTTTCACATATGTCTCGTCATCCATGACGAGGCAATGTGGTTTCGTTAACATCTGGGTGTAGAGCTTCCGTGCACGTGCTGTCGCCACCGTATTCTGCCATTCATTGCCTTCTTAACTTTGAACGTGTCTAATGCTTCACGTTTTTTTTCGCATCTTGAACGAAAGTTTTACTCAAATGCAGTTTTTTAGCCACGTCTCTAACTGAACTTATCGGATTCCTCTTAAAAGCTTGACCTACCCGCTTGTGATCCTTTACACTATACGGAGAACCATTTTGGCCACTTTTTTTCGCGAGTTACCGTAGAATGAACCATTTCCAGCTTCCTGCTGATGGCACGATAAGAAAAATTCTGATTTTCGAGATTCTGTTCTTCCGACTCCATCTCCGCAACGATTGCACTAGCAGCAACTTACACAGTGCCAACAATACACATTGAACAAATTTTACCCAGGTTTTCACTAGAAAATACCCAATGAGTAAAGAGTAACAGCCATTGGAAAATGATGCAATTTGATTCCGTACACCCTTTTATACCCAACGAATCTCTCTTAGTGGAGTTCAATCGAAGATTTCTTCAGGAACACTTAAACAACTGGAGAGCAACGAGCTGCAAACAGTTGATTGGTGCAACGACGTGAAAGCCGTACAATTATTTTGTTGTGGCATCATTAAAAAGCTTCATAGGAAAGCTCGTTACATACCGTTCTCCAACGTTCCTTTTTATCGTCGAAAATGAATGTATCTGGTTTGGTCTGGCCTTTAGAATTTCGGTCACGGTGTTGTAACGTGGTGTCAAGACTTTCAAAATTCATATAATGTTCAGATTTTCCGACTAAGGTTCTGCTTTGGGCTGAAAGTACGCAACCAAAGGCCCTGTTGATCCGTCTGGGAAAACTTGCATGTGTCCTTCTTCGTCTTCGGCAAAGTTGTTCCATTAATTATACTACATTTTCTAAAAGTTGCAATTTTGTGAAAAATCCACCTAAAAATGAGAAACGACTTTTACTTTTCTCATTTTTGCAAAAAAAAAATCCATATTCTGTCACTATCAATTAAAAAGGTTATTTTTTAGCCATAATATTTATTCGGTTATGCTTTGGGTAATCGAAAAATGTGCTCACAAAAATATTATGCCGACCGTCTTTTTAATGAATCCTAAGTAGCTCTCAAAGCAACATTTGGGTGGTCAAACAATTTGCGCCTCATTGGGAACAGTACAAGTGGATTGTAAAAAAACAATCAGCCACTGAGTCCAAAATCAAATTTAATGGTCGATGTAGAACAGACAAAGGTGAAATTGTGTCCTAAAGAGCACGGATTTTATTGTAAAAGCTATCTGCTATGTTCGAGTTTTATTATACACCCCCCACCCCCCCCCCCCCCCCCCCCCGTGTAGTTCCGTTAATGCTTATCTGTATATAATATTATTTTCTGCACTGGCCAGACGTTTGTCGGCTCGGCTGATGGTCGATTGCGCTGCGCAGAGACGCGTTAGTAGAGAGGCACAGACTAGGTCGAGGATTGCGCGATCAGAATCAATAATCGCTCTCCCCGATCGGTCGGTCGGCCGGTTTGCTAGTTTCGGTTTGTTTGGCTCGCGTTTATTTAATTGAACTCAGCTCAACCCGGGCTCGATAGATGCGCGCTGGAGCAGCCGTAATTGCCGTACCGCCCAAACAACAACCGGCAATATTCAGTCGGCGAATCGGATCGTCGTCGATCGGGGAGGCAATTCTACGTCACACTGCGCGCGTTTATGCGCGCCTTGCTAACGGATAGTCTCAGAACCTTCGGGGGGGTCGGCTAGTCAGCAGTCGGGTAAAATCAATTTGCCGACGTGACAAAACCTGTTGCGACAACAGGTGGGCAGGGGAAACGGCATCATCATAAAACTTAATTGACATTATTATAATTTGCGAGTGAATTGAAAGATTAAATCAAAGTCGGGCAGTGCTGGTCCGCCACACTGGAATAATTCATTTTACTGCAAATGAGCGAGTAAAAGCTACGCTTCGCTGTAAATGGTTGCAAGTCAAATGGGAAACAGATAATGGAAAATTTATTATGACGATAGGAGGATCAATAAAAAAATTATAATAATGTGATTATACCTATTATTACAATTATAATAATCAAACTTTAATATCACCTATAATAATTATAGTTTTCTAAGCTAAATGGCCATTGACCTTCGGAGCACATTACTAGCTGATGGTAGACGGTTTCAGCAAGCACTCGGGTAAAAACAAGACTGTGCAACGAGCACTCTAATTGCTGTACACGTAATTTCACACGTACCGGCGCGGTGCGGTAAGACCGAATACCCAACTGTCATGTTCAACAGCGAGAAAATTGAATACCGCTACGCTATCTCTATTTTCTGTATTCATACACCAACAATACACGTGATTGTTATTCCACCGGTGGCTGACAGCTAGTTGACTGTGGCGCCCTCTCGTTCAGAATATTTTCCCTCCCGCGACTATACACAACAGCGAGAGCGTTTGAATTTGCGCTGATTGTCAGTTTGCATACGTAGGTTTTACCCTATATATAACATGGTGCTGTCACGGCGACGCACAGGTTCCGATGGGCAAAAACCGCGGAGCAGGCTACGCTGTGGCTGGCCTCGGGTTTTGGGCGTCATCTGACAATGTAACAACAACCGGCCGTACACATAACAATCGACGAGCGGCGGCGCTGCGATGACTGGAAATCTGTCTGTATATTATACATACATATATATTGGTCGTGACTGGGCGGCTTCGCTTTGATTTTCAACTTGCGAGTTGGGCCACCTCCCTTTCCACCCGGGTGACAAGCTACGAGGAAGGCAAACATCGCACGGTACAACAACACAGGTGATTAATACACTCCTGATGGTAGAAGGGCCCTCTTGAAACAGCTATAAGCCGACTACCGAACCAATGCACTGTCGGAAGAGGGAGTTCCAAGGTAGGCAGATTGAAAATAACCCCTTCGACGGCAGTTCCTCCTTCACCAGCGCGGTTCCTTCTACCACGACCGACAGTCAGGCAAATATTTGCTCGCACCGTATCTGCGCCCCTCGCGGGCCAGACAAACCGCCTGATCAGAATGTGCACACAAACTCTGCCAAGCCGCCTGCCCGGCTAGAAATCAATGTAATTACACGAATTGCACGTGTAGCAAACGGGCACCGCGAAATTTTGTACACGTCAAGTGAAACCATAAATGAAAATCTGGCAACTACATCGGCGATTGAACAAGGTTATTGATGATCTTTTATGTAGCGTAGCACAACTAATAAAACTTTGGATGGCATGTTAGAACGTGATGAAATTGATTCTACCCCCATACACTTACTGGAAGAAAAAACAAAAACAACCTGCATTGAATTTTGTTTATATCAGACACTATTAATATCCACTGAGTGCGTGGCCTACTAGTAATTGATTCCGAACAGATGGTGGAGCCGCCTTCTAACGATAATCAGATCGGGGATGAATAAACCTGTAAACTTCCGCCAAATTTAGGCCAAAATAAACGCAGCTAGAACATAAATTATCCAGCTGTAATAATTATTACATAAATTCTAGGCAATAATAAACACTGTTTGGTTTTTGAAAATGATCTTTTCGTATTAATTGATATACCTATCTAAATAATGACAGAATTTAGAGAAAAGTTGTTAATTTTTATAAATTTTTGTGAAGAGTCCAAGTGGACCGATTTGTGACCAGTTTTTTCTTATCATGATTTGTTGTGAATGGGAGGTTTTGGCAGTTCTGCTAACGTTGTGCAGTTTTTAGCTAAAACTAGTGTGTTTTGTGTGGGTAGTTACTACTATAAACACTATAGATCATTGCATGAAGCGGCCTTACCAAACTTTTGACGTAGAATTACGTCTTACGGCAACATTTTGAGAAAGGGTTGCAAATTGAAATACCCAAAACATCGAGTGCATCACGAAAACTGTACAATTTTAAATGGTAATAACCCTTATGACAGTTCGGAAAGGTTTTTTTACAAGGTATTAGAATTTGAAGCGATAGATCTATCTAGAATTTTGTTCTATTCTTACGAAAGTTGTGACATATTCCATGGGAAAGCGTATGAGAAACTAGAGATAATGAACACATTTCTATTAGGTCAATCCCGAAAAGCATTAGAATATAAACCTCTTTCAGCTACATCGAAAATAAAAATTTACCGCAATAAAAATTACCGCAAAATTTACCTTCAAGAATTACATAGTGCAACAAATTGAATACTTTTATATGATTCTTTTATCTATTTTGATGCAAAAACAAATTTACGCGAATTCGGGCAAATTTCACCTTAAGGGGCAACAATGGCACCATTTTGAATTTTTGAGAAATCGAAAATTTTCGATGTTTTTTTTGAGGCCATTTTGTTTTAAGGCCGAACATCAAAATTCTAAGAATTTGTCCATATAATAGGATTAACTTACCCATCTTTTGAAAAAAAAAATCGGACAAAAGCTCAAAACGGCGATTCTACAAAAAAAACACAAAAAAAGCCTTTTATTAATCGATTAATAGATGTCTGATCCACGTAAAATGTCAGCAACATGTTTATTTTGCCCCAATTTCCCTACATTACTGAAATAGATTTATCTCGGCGTAAAATTAACCTATTTGAAATCTGTTTAATGTAATATCAAGAGTGTAAGCGATACTCTAAGATACAATGACAATTTGTCTACACATGATCCTCCCCCCTTCACGGAGAGAGGTTCGCATTCTTTGCCAGAACAAAACATAAAAATCTCGCTTAAGCTATGAAACAGAATCATTGCGTTTTCGATAAAGTAGATTCGTTTAAAATGTATGTTGACATTCCATTTACCATCAATCGCAAAATTGTCCCATAAGCCATTTCTGCAGGGAATCAATTCATTGATGTAGTTTCATCATCAAAGTTGTTTGTTACAGGGCAGGGTATAAGACATAAGTTACATGTCCTCTACGCAACTGTTTTTTTGCTTGGATAACTTTGGTGAAAAATCAAACACGCTAAAACAAATGTAACCAAAGTCGGAAGACCCCAGAAATGTCAAGGCAGTTATCAACGAGTGAATTTCGGATTGATTTTTTAGCCTATATTGAATCTTTAACATGTTTTCGCACTGGGTTTTCATTTTTGTCATACCTTTTTTCGATATAATGTAAATGAATCTAATAAAACACAAAGTAAACGGCTTAATATCTAACAACAATCCCTGAGTACAAAATATTGTTTCAATTTCGCTATGTGTTTCGAGAACATGCTCAATTAAAAAAAATATTCGACACCCTATCTTACCGCCGCACTGACGGTGTTGGAGTAGATGTTGCACTGTGTTGCACTACCGGAACTTTTACTTTACTTTTTGATCTTCATACATTCTTCAGGGGTTTGCTTATAGAGATAAGAGATATTTCCCTTACGCACACACCAATATGTAAAAAATATCCGGACCTATATTGGACAGCTTATCAGATTAACTCAAGTTCTCTTCATATAGAGTAAAATGCCATATAGTGGACCCATTTACTTTATTAACCTTTAGTGGACTAGCTGTCGAATCAACTGAATATCTCTTAACATAAATCGGTATTTATAAATGTTTCTGATGCAGTTTGGCCGGAAAAGATGTTTCCTGATGGAAGGTTTTGGACAATTTCTCGGGTTATGGGTTCACTTATTTTTTCCTAAATCGAAACTTACAAATGTTTCTCGTGATTCTGATGTTTCTTGATGGAAATTTTCTGAAAATCTCTCCGTTTTCGCATAAATTGAGTTGATTTGGCGGGTGGTCCACTAGAAGAAAGCGGTCTACTGCAGGAAAGGGGTCCATTATAGGTTATTTTTCCTATATCAAGAGATTAAACAGTTTTTTGTCAGGGTGGTCCATTGAAGGAAGTGGTTCATGCAAGGTAGTTTCACCCTAAAACCAGTAGTCAAATTGATGTAGACTAGGGTAAATTAACCTATAGTGAACACCTTTTCTATAGTGCATCACTCGTCAGATTACCTCAATTTCTCTTAATAAAAATCGAAATTTATAAATGTTTCTAGTGATTCTGATGCAGGTCGGCTGGATGAGATGTTTCCCGACGGATGTTTTTTGAGAATCACTCGAATGTAGGCTTAAGTTGAGTTGATCCACTTCAGGAAGCGGGTCCACTATTAATTAAATTACCCTAATCTGCATCAGAATGACGATAAACATTTGTAAATTCCAATTCATATTATTTGTTTCTTTTAAAACAAAACGCGCTGAATTTGTCGCAGAAATTGTCACCATACAAACTGTATGGCGACGATTACTGCGACGAATTTGGCGCCTTTTGTTTTAGAAAGAAACAGACAAAATCAAGAGAACAAACCATTTTCATCAGAATGGTCCACTGAAGAAAGTGGTCCATCCAAGGTAGTCCTACCCTAAATTGGAATTCATAAATGTTTTTCGGGATTCTGATACAGGTTAGGGAAATTACGAGAAACATATATGAGATTCCGATTTAGGGTAAGCTAACCTATAGTGGACCACTTTCCTTCATTACCATATAGTGGACCACCAGTCAGATTTACTCAATTTCTCTTACTGTAAATCAGAATTTATAAATGTTTGTGATGCAGATTGGCTGGACAAAATGTTTACCAATGGAAGTTTTTTAAAAATCCCTCAAGTTTTCGCATTAATTTACTTATTAAGGTGGGTGGTCCATCATAGGAAAGAAGCCCATTATAGATTAATTTACCCTATGCTAAGAGAAATTTAGTAAATCTGAGGAGTGGTACACTATAGAATAATTTACTCTAATCTACGTCATTTTGACTCCTGGTTTTAGCGTAGAACTACCTCGCATGGACCACTTTCTTCAGTGGACCACCCTGGCGAAAAACTGTTTATTTCCTTGATATAGATAGAATAAACTATAAGGGATCCATTTCCTACAGCGGAACCCTTTTCTAGTGTGGAGCACCTGCCAAAATAACGCGAAAACTTAAGAGATTTTCAAAAAACTTCCATCAAAAAACATCTTACCCACCCAATCTGCAACATAATTCTAATTCTAATGCAGAATAGCTGGATGAAATGTTTCCCGATGGAAGTTTTTTGGAAACCCTTCAAGTTTTTGTAAGTTGATTTGACCGGTTATCTAAAGGTAGTATTACCCTATGTCGAGAGAATCAACAGTTTTTCGTCAGGGTGGTTCACTGAAGTAAGTGGTCCATCCAAGGTAGTTCTATTTACTTGAAGCCGGAAGTCAAATCGACATAGGCTATCTTTCTAGAGTTTATAAATTCTATGGACATTTTGTTCGGTTCGTGTACACTCATTTTCTAAATTGTGATGTTGGTCGGTATGAACAGTAACGAAGTGGCAATCGGTGAAGGGGGAAGAACGGATCACGAATTCTCACTAATAAATCGCATGAAACATTGCATTTCTTATGTAAAATTGGTCAACAAATTGATTGGTGATGGTTTCATCCTGTGTGAGTCACAGGATTTAGTTTATTTTGTTCTTTTGCACCCTATATTCCGTGTTTTTTGGACTTTCTCTATCGTAGCTCCAATTATTGCTGAATTTATGGCACAAAAATGTACAAAACACCAACAAACAAATTACAAACCTACAAAGTAATGGTTCCATTAAATTCCCGACTCTCAAAATGGTATATTTCTCCCTATTTCACCCTAAAGGTTGATCCATTTAATATTTGGTCGCACAAAAAACACGTAAAAAAATCTTGAGATATCATTTTGCAGCAAATTTATTGACATTTAAAGAAAAAATACAGGAAAAATTATTCGCCTGAGTTTCGAATGAATTCACGTACTTTTCGTTTTATACCTCCCACCATCTCCTGCACAGTGGAACTGTCAACTGGATCCGCCCTTTTCTTCCACCATCTCTGTAAATCAACTGTTTTTTATCGTTCTGCCACTTCTCTTCAGCTTGCTCTTGATTATCATATTTTACATTTAAACGAAAATCTGGGCAATTTGGTGGGTTGATGATAGCTTTTTTGATGATAACAATTCCATTTTTTTTGTACTAGTTCATGTCTTCCCGGACTTCACTGGACCGTCATGTGATTAGATGAATAGCAAAATCCGTTTCTAGAGGCATTGTTCCTTGTGCCCCTGCCATTTATGGTTGATCTGGTGATGAAAACCCACAGTTGCAGAGCTTTCGAGCGAACTTGTCAACAAATACGAGTTTAAATTGCTTGGCAACATCACCCTTGCGCTTGGACATATAGATTTTTGTCCTGGGAGTTACGCGAAATCCTCTTTACATATATCTCATCGTCTATTAAAATGCAGCCGTCGAATTTCGTATAGACTTTCTTATATAACATCCCAGCGCACAGTGCGTTGAATGTAGGGTAAGACGGGACAAAAATCAAAACTACACGATTTTGTCGATAAAACATGTTGACGTAACAAGGAAAGTTGTTCGTTACCTTCAGAGCTACCAAATGCATAAAAGTCTTATGTGATACACTTAATCACAAAACTGTCCCAAACGCCAACGCACTCATCCTATACCAGAAACCGTTAATCTTTTTGTAAAAGTTGTACATTGTAACGAAAACTGCGGTTTCTATGTTTTACTTACTTTTACATAATTGCAAAAGTGACTTATGCGCAATTATAACAAAAAAAAAGATTTTTCTAGGTATTCTATTACGTATAATTTTTATTATTTTTTGTATATTTAATCACCAGAGTAACAAACAATTTAAAATTCTTCATGATGGATATTATATTATCAAGTCAAGTTTTGGGTCATCTTTAGACGAATTGGAATAGTTGTTCAAAACGGTAGCAGCAAATACTAATTCTTTTGGGGAGTTATTTTCAACTCTGCAACTCGCCGTTTTTTAATTCTGGTTGAGCAGCTTTCAAGAAGTTTCTGAGGACGCTCACGAGAATAAATGTGGTTGTATTCATAATTATCATTCTCACCGAATCGAGGAAGAGCAAGCGGTGACTCCAACAAAATTTCATGCTTTTTTATAAATTACTTTTTTATTCTATTGCATTTCTCCCATTTCGAGTTCAATTTCGGACAATATACAGCAGAAAACTTGTGCAAATTTTCATAAACATGCCCAACTGTATCTTCTGGTAGAGACAATAACGAAATAAACATGGTGTTTATTTGCTTGCATTGCAGTTAAACCAGTTTTCAAATATCTGCCGCTTCACGAGCGATCGGCATTGACATACGAAAAATATAAAAAATCTCTCAGAGTTGCAGGAAGTTGCAGCTAATGTTTATATATTTTATAGAGGACACTTCAAGCAAACTTTTGATATATGTTTTAGAGAGGAACTCGGTGGAACTTTTTTTAAAACGCTAACGAAAGTTTGAGTTCGCGTTTTTTTAAGGATTAATACCTTCACCAACTCATTATACTGTTTAATCATACACGCAATCTAAACCAAGTCTCTCTATCAATGAAATATATTGCACTGACCTTGATTGTTATTTACCATTTTGTGTTATTGAAATACACGAAATAATTAAGTTTTACCAACGTTTAGAAAACGCGCGACAATTTAGCACGAAATGTGAAACTAATGATTGCTCTGGACGCTGACGCTTGCTATGCTTGTATTAATATTTGTGATGCTCCCCAAAGCTCACCAATACTTGTTCACAACTCAGGAGATATCTATGAACACTTTTGGGTACTTGGTGCATTCAAACAAAAAAGAAAGAAAAACGATTTTTGTCTATGGCTCAACGCACTGTGCAGCGCTGCGATTTGCAACGAAATGCTGCTTGAGGGTCCTGTTGGTGTGTTTGCTGGCATGGAACGACTGCAGGCCTTCACGCCGGCAGATTCGTCGAACAGTGCTGTACGATGCAGAGAACTTCTTAGCCAAATCACGTAGGCAGATCAGAGTTCGTTCAAACTGCTCTGCAGACTTGTCAATCGTTCCACTTCTGCGGTTGCTGTGATCAGCGCGATCCAGCATTATAGTTTCAATGAATCGTTTCAGCACGCTGTTTCCTTGCGTCTTTCTCGTTCCATCGTCGAAAACTTTTGATACACAAACTCGAATTTGATGAAACTTTCTCCATTAAGTAAACAAATCTTCCTCATTACTGTGCTGTCATTGGTTTCTCGTAACCGCCACTAGGGGCGCCACAGTAAATAGAAAGCTGCTACCAAATATTAAGTGTATCCAACATTATTTATGTGATTTTGTTGCTAAAACCTATTTAACAACAAATGCCACTCAGCTTGCTGTTCAAAAGTGAACTTATACTATGTGAAATGTATCAGGATGTCGAACGGTGATGGTGATGAGTTGTTTTTAGGGTTGAGGATCAATTTTCTCTGTTTTTTCCAAAAGTTTTGCATTTAGCAAATTGAAGTCAGAATAGAGAACAACAGAAATAAGAGTTTTTCGAATTACTGCTTATAAAAACACAACTACAAACAAATCCTAAAACAACTTACAACTTCGTTGGTTGCGCTTTAATGAAAACTAAGTTTAACTGTTCGCTTTCAAAAAAAAAACTGTTAGTTTTCGCTGCACGATTGAGGGGGTATCTAATCTATTTGAAAGCATAGCCAAAACACACGAAACACCATAAACTATATTACTTGAAGTGAAAAACAGCAGCAGCAACTAGATGAAATGTGCTATCAGGTATCCGGTGTTTTAGAGCCGTGTCTGCACTCCCTCTGGAAGATAGCCAAACAAACATAAGCAGCTCCACGAGCCGGCCCTCCCGCTGTCGACGGGATCCAATATCCGGATTCCCGCATCGGATTTCGGCACGCTGCCGCTGCGCGCTACCGGAACACGTTGCCTTTGATCCACTTAAATCGGATTTTCTCTTTGTTGTGTGAGCATTCCTCTTTGATTGCAAAAGGAATTCCGAGCTGCAGCAGTAAATAGGCAGTACAAATAACTGCTCGAGTGTTATTCATACACGTTTGTAGCCGGCAAGTTAGGAGGGCCCACTGTTCCGTTGTATCTGCGAGTTGGTCGTGGTTTCCCTACCGAAATTAGAACATCAAACGATAGACAACTTTGATCTTTTTGTTAGAGAAACATTTGGCGCACCATTTGTGCTATTTTTCACGCCCATTTTGCGGAACCCTCTCCCGGTAATGAATACCGGACATGCGAAGAAATCCTTGTGAAGATCACTTTTCAGAGTTCGAGTGTACAAGATCAAAGGAGACAACGGTGTTCCACAATCCATTCTCGGTCGATATCGAGCGCCAAGTTCAAAGCGGCCCACTAATTACTGCCGAGGGAACATGGGTGTTTCGCTGAAACGCAAACCGCCAAAAAGTGTTTGTCTTACCGCGCTTCGTCGCGTTTCCTTGGGTATTTCGCGCAAACACCATTTGTCCCCATATTACGCGCCGCGGAAAATATCAAAAGATCACGGTGGGAAATGTTTGCTTTGAAATTAACACGCCCCTCGGCCGGCAACATCAGAGAGACATTTATGTGTGCAGTCGCTGCTTGTTCTAAACCTGAGGCCTCGAGAGCACACCGCCGCCGAACTGGCGGAAGGGGGACAGTGAAGGGTTTTTCCTCTCGCTCTTTAGTTTCGATTAAATTCGATGTCCCCGGTCGGGTCGATTCGACAAATTAGAGATAGATGATCTGCTCTAGCAGTTAGTAGCACTTTGCTGTTCGTTTGGTCATATTTTATGCTAATGTTGGCTTACAGAATTTCACCGGAGAGTTTTCGTTATGCCTGTGAACTCAATATTTGTGCAATACGTTATAATATTGTTCAACACTGGTGGAGTTGCATTCCATTGCTTCACGTCTGGTTCCCTAAATTGGTCAGCGGATCGACAGAGAGATCAAAAGTTGACCGAACACGTTGTTGATTTAAATGCTGGTTCGCATACGCCTCGAGTCCATATCGGGGCGGCGGCGGCGACTCGAACGACAGACGGATGGTAATGCTAATATGCGATTATCGGATTAAATACATAAATTTGAAGCTTTTGCGTCCATCGCAGCCCGCTATCCGTTGGCATACCTTTACGGCGGCTGCGGGAAAAGTTCAATGCCGAACTCGAAAAATGAAGAGTATAACAAGACGAGAATACTTTAAATAACTACAAAAGCTTTTTTTCTCTGTAATCCGCTGGAGTCATTACCATATTGCCACGCGTAATCTTTGGCGCTCTTTAAATGAGTCGGCCTCGATTTTGGATGCACTTTTTACCAGGAAAGGGCAGAAGCATCGGTTTTTCTCATAGCATCAGTAATGACCATCCAAAACAAAAATTAAAATGGATCTGTCGTTGAATAAAATTTTATTATTTTAAATACTATTCCCAAGTACACAAAACAGCGTGTTGCTCTAATTTCAACTTATTTTTCTGGAGAATGTAAGTAAAATTGTCCAATGGGTCAAAACAGGTAATTTTACCCCACACTATTTCAGCTGCAGTTTACTATGATTTTCGATCTTACGCCTCCTACGAAATGTCAAAAGGAATTTCGACTATCAATGTCAAATAGCGAGTGGCATTTCTCTAACATAAACCCATAAAACTGCTGCTTTTCCACTTAAAATCAAAAACGTTTCACCTTTCATTCGACGCAGTGTTTTATCGCTGAGCCGGACAAATCCGACAGACGCAAAGGGGATGAGCCGCTTTGAGATGGGCATTTCCATTTCACATTGGGCAGTGTGTTTTCGTCGTTTCGTCGCCATCAGAGATGACGACGCGACCAGAGAACTGTTGACAACGACATCGGAAAGTAGCGCTGCCTTCGATGCCCTACTTGCAACGTGTGTGCTTTTGCTTTTCTTCTACACTATGTAAGTAACATATTTTGTTGAGGAGGTTGTAAAATTTGTTCGTACCAAGAACATTTAAGCTTTAGTTTCAGTCAACGATCAACGAAGAAAATCTATCCCTTTTGGGTAACTTGTCCATGCTAACCTTTCATACTAGCATCAAATATATGATGAAGCTAAAACACATGGCGAATCTCTTTGAAGCCGCTATTGTCTCGGCAAACTGCCAACACTTTGCTCGAAGCGCACCATACTACAAAGCAGTTGTTTTGATGGGTTGTCAAATACTCGGTGACAAGGCAGACAATAATGACAAAATTATTTACTTGTTTGCCTTGCATCTCAGCCAAGATGCCGGGAGCTGTTTTCAATAGTGAGCAATGAACTGGTCGATTGCATTTGAAACAAAGTGATGAGTTTCACTATTAGAAACATATTCATCCATGCACCCCAATTAGTTACGTACTTAGTTGCTGTTACATGATTACCAGTAGAAATCGTGATTGCTTATTATCGACAATAATCAATTCAATCGAGGCTTATTTCCACATCAATACGAAACCACCATCAAAACCCATCCATTGCGATGTTCCTGAGCAGCATAGTAATTGCATTGGCATGATAAATTTTCACTCGCTGCTGGTCGCTCAGTCCTGCTGCCGGGCGGGTATCAACGAATCTCTCCATACTCAGGCTAGTACGTATACCAGAATTAGCCAAAATCCGGTTAGTCAATCGGCCAGACAATCAGCGGCGGTGGCGAAGCGCGACTATTTTCAGCGGGGCACGTGAGCATGTTATTAATGCCCGACACTTCACACCTCGCCCGAAAAGGCGCCGCCAAGAGCCGGGTGCGTCGTCGACCGCGTCACCGTTCGGTTCCGAAATCAATCAATCAATCTATAAAAGCGATAATGAAAAGAAGAATAAGAAAAAAGATGCAAATCAATTCGTTCATTTGAAACGTTTTTTCTCTCATTGTCTTTATGCTGATGACCACGATTCGCCTTTTTTTCTGCGGCAGCTTTACTGCTGAATCGTGAGTTACTAAATGGGTGAACAAAAAAAAATCTCGACACGCTACTGAATGCGCCAGCGGAACGGCTAGAAATCCTAATAGTAGTGCTAATTTCGGTAATTTAGAGTTTGTTAAGGTCTCACGTTTCATTTAAGTTGCTAAAAATCGCTGATTGATTTAATGTGTTTGAGACCGACCGCCGCGTGCAAATGGTGATATTTTTTAGCTAACCCGAGGTGGATGTTTTGTGTTTCATTCTGATTGATATTTCAGTTTGCAGTATTAATTCGTTTAATTCAATCGTGCCTATTTAAAGTCGATTTTCTACAGGGTACCTAATTTCAATATGTTTCCTAGATGTCAATCCAGTTCAAATCTTTTGCCCCGCACGCACCACATTCCAATATCTGTCAAAAGCTTCTTGAGGTCCGGTGTAGATATTATCCATTCTTCACTGGTGAAGTAAATGACTATATTTTCTGTTCATAATGCTTGCATGCTCTTTGCCTTATGAGCTGGAAACAATATGGTTGATCTTCGTATAATTTGGAGGCATGAGAAAGCCGACATTTCTTCACAACTCACTCGTGTTGGTTTTGACGTATGTTTTCTGTTTACGTATGTTTTCTGTTTTACGTATGTTTTCTGTTAAAACTGTTAAAAGCAGTGATAGGTTGTGTTTTCGTGATATTCCACCCTAAACCATGAGTTTCAGCACGTTCAGAAAGCGTTTTCTGTAAGTTTGTTTCATGAATGCAAACGAAACTAAAATTTTTCAGTAGAAATTACCGTATCGATGAAATGGGCACACTGAATTTTGAGCTACCCCAAGAATATTTAATATAATTTGATTTCATTTCATTTATTTTATTCATCCAATCTTTGAGGTTTTAATAAATATAAGGATAATGATAAGGATAGGGATCTATTCTCAAAAGAGCCTAAAAACCCATCATCGTTTCAAACATAAATTACAGATTATTCATACACATAGTACAATCATTTAAACTACAAACAAAACGAGAAAAAAAGTTACAGTTGGACAAAAAATTCGGCGGCCACGGGGCAACAGGAAAGTGATGTCGTTGATGAACAAGAAAAATAACAATGATCCTAATGTGCTTCCTTGCGGGACAACTGAATTATTGCAAAACCATTCTGACTGCAATGCTTCAAGTTTCACCGCAATTGGTGTCTCACAAAGATATGGAGGTAGCGTTTGTACAGTTTGTTATTTAATTTTCAATATTGAAGACTGACCAGAGTAAATCGCGAATGGCTAAACTCTTATCCACAGCTCTTAATCGTTCACCGATTAAGACATACCTATGGGCGTCACCAGAAAATAGCAGACCTGGACTAGGTCTCAGGGAATGTCGTGAATAAATTGTTCATTTCACTACGGCTGATCCTGAGCAGTCCTTAGCAACTTGATAGTAGGTTCCACAGAATCCACAAATGCAAGGAGCGATTCCTGTTACATCTTCCGAGCATTTTCTGCACCCAAGTAAGACACGTTGTTATAGAGCTGTTGAGATAACTGCTCTAATACAACCTGCAGTTATAGATTTCACTTGACACTACCTTTTTCATGACATCTCTATCACCAGAAAAGCGCAAAAATTAAAGGCTACTAGAACAAGTACTGGTACTTCATAAAGTATTATAAAACTTCATGAAAGCAAGCCAACTTGTTAGACCGGAGCTGTGAAATACATCTCGAGTACCAATATGGTAGAAATACGTTGAAAATAGGTTATTTTTAAGTTGTAATTGCTAACTAATCAAAGCATCGTTGACGCAAGCATGAAACTTCAAAATAAAAATATCGCAGATAGTTACTGATTTATATCAGGAACAATAATGGAAAAAATGAGTGATTATGGCGTTTCGAATAATCAAATAAGAAACAATAATAAATCAACCATTTGATGCTTTTAATACGAAGTTTTACGTGCGCGTCAAATTTCATGGTGAAACATTACATTTTACTTTTGAAAAAATTATGCGCCATTTATTGGATATTGTTTTCTATTTGTCAATCAGTGGAAAATAGATTATGCATTACAGAATGTTCACTGATTTATTTCATTGCGAAGAGTCAGTTTTTCCCACCACCGCATGGGCTTAGTTCGTAAACAACTATCTGGCATCTCTTCCTTACATGCGTAGTAAACCGCAATGTTCTTTTTTTCCTTGGGTAGATCTGCACTGACCCAGTGTAATGAAGAAATTCGCGCATTCGTGGGTCAGAATTCGCCATAACAAAGCGCATGCGCAAATGCGTTGCTATGACAACATTTACCCAGCGCATGCGCAAATGTATTGTTAAGCGCAGTGCAACCAGTTCGATGATCGTTTTTGTCAGTGGCACTTTTAATCAATTATAAATTGATGATGAAAAGCAATGTTCAACCTTTCAAAATTAATTGTTTCCGTCGCTTGAATATTAAAATTGTTTTCGCATAGTTTCAATGTTATGTAGACATAAAATAATTCAAAACTAGAAAACGTTGTTAGATATACGGTAACAAAAATTAGAGTGATATTGGTTGCACTGTAAGCGTTTTGTTTACCTTTTCATGGCGCATTTTGACCCACCTCGAATAGGTTTATTAAAATCTTTTAAATAATTCTTTTAACAATTGGATCAAGTTATTTTACGTTGGTTTTCGAATGCCAATAGTGGGAAAAGTACTTTACAGGTACGTAGTATTGTTATTAGGCGTATAATATTGAACGCGCGCGGCTGCCCCGGCTGGGCATTTCATACACAGTTTTTCTAATACATAGTGAAAACATCTGGAGGACAACTTTAAGACAAGTGTTATTTGTGTCACAGTTGTTGTTTGTTCAACTCATGTTATTGAAAAACATCTCCGAAACCAGGAAAAAATGAGTTTGTGTTCGAAATGTGGTTGGATTACTGATGAAAAACATCTCGCAAATGTTGTATTTCAAGTTGCTTTCTGTACTGTTTTGATAACATCATGAACACAAGTTACAGATAAGCAGCAGCAGTTTGTATTCGATAATATATTAAACACACTCATGCTATGAAATAACATCTCGAGAACAAGAATATAACAACACAAGTTTTGAATTGCGCTTATAGTATTCTTATATGACTACTGTCATTGTGAATGATTTTCTAACATGTTTTGTGTGTTATTTGGGCATTGATACTCTTCCAAGTTGGATTACAAAACGATGCACCGTTCTCAACTATTTTGCAATACGACGCAAAAAAGTCAGTTGGGCTTTAAGGATCAACCCCTGGTGGAGTTTGGAGTAGAAAATCCTGCTTTCCGAAAGCAGTTCGCATTGGTATTCAGAATAACGGCTCCGAATCTTAGTCTTTAATAAAAGGATTATAGTAGCTAGGACTGTAATATTGGTGGATTCTTGTAACATAATTGCTCATTTGTAAAAGGAGATTGGAGAAAAATTTAAAATCATAATATTTTATGCGGAAGGGCCATCGACTGGATTGTTGTAACTGCCGAGGCATGACGTTGCTCAACTCCCCATACAAAGTGATCTCCCGTATCCTGTTTTTCAGATTGAGACCTTCGGTGAATGCCAGGCTGATTTTCGACAGGGGCGTTCCACGACGGATAAAATTTTTACTCTTCGACAGATCCTTGATAAGCTCCGGGAGTATAACTTGCAGACCCACCATCTGTTTGTATATTTTGAGGCAAAATACGACTCAGTGAAAAGAAACGAGCTGTAGCAGACTATGCTGGAACACGGTTTCCCGATGAAATTAACTAAGCTAAGTCGTATGACGCTGGAGAGATCGGAATCATACATTCGGATAGCTGGCGAGACATCAGTCAAAGGAACGGTACGATCATCACGAAATCTCACATGTTCCTTGGTTTTGCGGACGACATTGATATCATCGGTATCGACCGTAGGGACGTGCAGGAGGCTTCCAGGCCAGGCCATTTAACTTTCCCTCAAGGCGAGGTTGGGACTTACCTCTGCCAAAACAAAGTACATGGTTACTAGCAGGGATCGTGAGAGTTCCGTTGATGTTGGTGCTGCAGTGGAGATTGATGGAAGACGATTTGAAGTGGTCCATTTCTGAACGTCCTATTCATAAGCTTTCAATCCCAGCAAACCATCGCCATTAAAAATTACACATTCTCACGCATGCAAGAGACAACTTAGAGCAAAGAAATATATGGTGACTTTCTTTGATGATTTTGTTTTGATAAAAGAGTCGTCAAAGATTGCACTTATGGATCGCAATGTTTCTTTCTTATGGTGGTTGCTTGTAGGCGGAGTTCGGCTACTCCACGTCGTGCTTTCACCGTGATATACCTCTATGATTCTTGGTGATTTCAGATATCACATGCTAATGCACCATGCTACAATTTCCGTAAGCATTGATAATACCTACTCGCTCCGGTAAGCAAACAGTTGAACGCAATATAACGTTCATTTGGATTCAAAATTTTGTATCACTGGCGATAATCTCAAAGATTCTCGCGATACTATTGAATGTAAGTGAACTTGGAAACAATAAATATTATCGTGTTTGAAACATTCAGTCTCCTTTTATGGTATTCAGACCATTTAAAAGGGAAAAACAATCATCATCGTTTCTATGGAAAACTTGTACGCGAGTGAAAATAATTGGATGATACCTAATAAATCAAAGAACACATTTGCATGGAGTATTGCTAGTGAGTTAAAATTTCCATGTACATCTAGCGCTGTATAAGACGCTGATCCCCCCGATGACACTGAAGGAAGCTGATCGACGGGTGTTCGGTGTCTTTGAGAGTAATGAATCAGTATGCCTGACGAGAGAGCTGCCAAAAGTATCGTCAGCCGAGAACTAGGAAAAGCCATCGACTCCGTGGCAGGCCTCCACATAGTGTGTAAGGGAAGAAGTTGCACAATCTCCTGATGCATGAGGTGACTGGAGAATGGCTGCCCAACACAGAAAAAGCTGCACATCTCTAATTCGTTTAGCCCTAAACCGGTAAACGGTCCATCGTTTGTTGTCCACATCTTCAAGCCTTTGCTTCACCAGGGCGTTATGGTAGTAGTGTATCACTTTTTTTATTGTCCCCAAATCTATCGGCTGCAATATAGATGTGGTGTTGGGTTGAAAAATTTCAATTCAATGACTTGCAACTTCTCTTGAGTCGACTTGGATTGTGCCGAAAAGTTATCCAGGTACATCAAAACCTTCCGCCGTTCTTCAACAAATTTCGCGTCCAAATCCAGAATTTACTTCTGAACAATAACGGACATTACCCAGGCTTTCGAGTTTGCTTCATAAGTTACAGGGAATTACTCCACATTCTTCAAACCCCGAGGTTTCTCACCAGAAGGATTTTAATTTAACACTACTACATACCTGCTTCACCACCGATTATATTGTCACGCGGTTCATTTTTGCTTCTGGTTCCCGATGGAGTCTCCTTCCAATCGTTGGCCTGCACTGTGTCTACACTACAACTTTCCCGCCAAGCCTGTTGAAGAAAGCTTTGCTAAATCTGTTCAGCCAACCCGAACTTCCAATTCAATTTGAGACTGAGAAGATTACTGCTTCTTGTTTCGCTTACAAACATCTCCATACATCGCTCTTGTCTAGGATTTCGAGGAGATTGTTTTTTCTGAAGCCATTCATCTTTGTTCCTGAGTAAAGTAGACACAGTGCTTTGAGGGATACCGTACCGAATATATGACACTTCGGGCTCTACCGGGAGAAAAATTAGAGCAAAAGCTTGCTATGTTTCTTCGAGATTGAAAAAAATCAAAATATCGAGATACAAAATTGTGGGTGCATGGGGACCATTGGAATTTTCGAGATAGAGGCAGGTATCGAGATATGGGGAGTTGACTGTATATTTATTTCAGGACATACGAGAGGCAACAGGTATTCATAGGGGAATCTCTATAATGTCCCCATTCAACTTGAAGGAGTTCTTTCTACGGTATCAAGTCTGCGAATGCTAGAAAACACTGGTAAACACAGGTGCACTCCAAAAGCTCAAACCGGAAAAATGACAGATTATAACTATTCAACCATTCCTGTGAATGTTGGTGTCCCTAGCCACTAACTTTTCAGAGACCTCAATAAGTTTTCTCGTAAATATAACGTTGAAGCGACGAACCCGGCGCGCAATTACTATGCGAACTCTCACGCAGGATGACGCGTTTTTGTAATGGCTAGGGGCACCAAAATTCACAGGAATGGTTGAAGGGCTATGATTAGAGATGCACCATTATTCGGTGAGACGAATATTCGGCCGCATATTCGGCTGAACACAACGTTGATCGTATGATAACAAAATAACCAAATGGTCATTGTTTGAAGTTTAAATTGTTTCTTTCGCTTTCCAATTGTTCAATTGTTCAAACGATTGAAAATTGTCCGAACTATTGCACAAGAAATAATTAATTTTAATAAACTTAATTTTAATAAACTTAATTTTAATAAACTTGCTATTCGGCGAGCCGAATATTCGGCAAAATCCAATTTTTGCTGATATTCGGCCCGAATATTCGGTGCATCTCTAGCTATGATCTTCCTCTTTTCCGGTAGCATTAACGACCTTTTTTTCTCAATTTTATCCCTAGCTTAAAAATATTACAGTTCTTTTCTACATCGATTTTTTCAACTGGTAATACAGTGATTCATCAGACAAAGAACTTGCACTGGAAGTCCCACTAACACACATTTTTTATATTTTGTTAAACACCTTAGCGTAATGCAAATTATTGATAGTTTGCATCTGGCTACTGCCACGTATATACGGGATTGGTAGCAATCACCTTGTGCTATCTTGTGTACCTACTAAAAGAGCAGCTTGTATACATAGCCGATCCTTTAAAATAGCTTGATATTGTACAAATTTTTGTTGTTCGCGTTTGACTGCGGTCACGTACGGTTATGTACAGTATTCATATTATTTAAAAGTCATTATGTTTTTCATTCATGATGCGTTCGAAATGAAGTTTAAATCTGTCTAGTTTGGCGTCTGAATAATTTGGTAGGAAAATAACACAGCAGATCTGCTATGGATTAGAATTTTAATGTAAGTGCCATATTTGCAAATTTCATATTTTCACGTATTGCTATAATATAGATACGCCACTTAAAAATACTTGTTGCCGTTTTCAAAAATGTTAATAAGCTGAGATATGTCAAAAACAAGAGCGCTATTTTGCGTAGAAGTGACGCTTCTGGAGCGATTTTGTGCTTCTGACACTTGCGTCGAAATCCAGACATCCAGACATGTACTCTCAAGTTATTTATTAGCAGATCTCAAAACGTGCTCCAATTCATATTCAGTAGTTCCCGTGTAACAAGTCACTGTATTTTGTCATCGGCAGCACTGTTTCATTTCGTGGAATGTATGACCATGATTTGTTGTTGTGTCTCATTGAACGAATAGGTCTGGTTTGCGAACGTGCAAATTTTCACGCTACGCTCCGCGCCCTCAATCGACGACAAAACGGAGTTCCGTTGTCCCTACATGGCATCAAACGGCACAAATAACTTGGAGCGCGCGGTAAAAAGCGGCAAAGCTCTTTGGTGCGATTTGTATATAAAAACATTTTTTTTGCAGACGGATTCAAAAGCGTCCCGATGACCGAACAGACAGACGGACGAACGAACCGTAAGTGGGATGTGACGAGGTGAAAGGAGAACATGCGAATTCACCTTGAAGAAATCAAAACAGAAGCGCGAAATAATCGCGATCGAGGTTGGTCCAGCAAAGAGGCAGCGTTTTTTTTTCTTCGTTTGCTTGTCCGGAAAAATCGATGCTGAGTTGCCTACTGGTGGAATACATTTACGACCGGGGATTGCAATGGGATCCGCATAGCGCAAAAGTCCGGTAGTCGTGTGAAATGCAAATTGGCTCGGCGATTTTGACTGTCTCGTTGTTGTTGTGCCGGTTGCTCTTAAGATGAAGTTTTACGCGAACCGGTCGTTCAGACACAGCATTTTTTTGTTGTTGTTTCTTGAAATACTTTTACTCTCGTTTTTATTTTTACTTTCCGTCTGCATTAGCAGTATTCACCAATTTACGAGTCATCGGATATGTTGCTTCATAAACCTATTTTCAAAGTTTTTCATCAACTCTAGATGTCTGGATGTAAGAGACCATCCATTTCGGCCTGTATAGACAGACAGGTTGGCTGAAGAACCTCTTTCCAATCCCACGGCTTGCAGAGCGGCCTGTATTAGCGCTAAACAATTTTCTGTTCCGTTTGATACTTCAAAGCGGAGAAGCGCTTCCTAATGACCGTTTGTGTCGTTTCGGCTGTCATGTGCTGGCGGTACACCTGCTTTGATCTTTTGGCACGCCTTTCGACGACATCTGTCTCGCTTTATGCCATACTTTATACAGTTCGGGTCCGCTTCGTTCAGCTGAAAAGCGCGATGTAATTCTTTTTTTTATTTTGTTATTTGACGAAACAAGAAAACGGTTGAAAACCATTCAAAATCGGCTGCCCTAAGCCAGATGTGACAGAACAGAGGTGTTTACGGACTGCCACCAGCGGTGTTCTCGTAGCATATGCGCCTGATGTGCTTCGATATTATATTTTAATTATCGTTCTCACTTAAGTTGATCTTAACTTAATGGATGTGCATCTACGGGCAAGATTTTAAGTTTATTCACTTCTGTTCGAGCGTCTTGATAGAAAAATTTTCACTACACTTTTCACTTTTTATTCACTTTCACTAATCAATTCTATCACTTTTCACTTGCAAATACGTATTTCGGCACTGACATAGTGCCTTCGTCCAAATAAGCACTGACGAAGGCACTATGTCAGTGCCGAAATACGTATTTGCAAGTGAAAAGTGATAGAATTAAATAGTGAAAGTGAATAAAAAGTGAAAAGTGTAGTGAAGATTTTAAGATTTCCATCATCCGAATCTTACGTGTTAAAACTGATTACTGCCTTCGGCAGAAATAACTTGCTAAAAATTTTAGGCATGTATCAATTATCGTCTAAGTTGCTTCCGAAACCGATAACATGAACTTGTGAATTGAAAACGAATATATATAAAAGAGAATCAGCAAATGATATTCTAAGGCTTATAATACATTATCACGAGTTTAATTTGGGCCATTTATTACTTATATCCCATTTCCCACGTAAATCATGATTTGACTAATCGCTTCTTGTCTCTCTCTCTCTCCCGTACTGCAGTTCTCCAGGAATGCGCGACCGATTCGGAGGAACTGATCTACCCTGTCCGAGCGTCATCCGCCTGCAGTGCCCCACCAGATTTGTTACTGACCAGCGATCGGGAGCAGATGATGAAGGTAAAAAGTTCCAAACAGCAGCAGCAATCACAGCAGACGCAATCGTCACATCAGCAATCAACGCAGCAGCAAAACGGTGGCCACCACCATCACAAAGGAACTCCGGCCACGGTGACGTCTCACCAGCAGCAGCATTCCAAGGAAACCGCTTTTCGGAAAGGTTCCGGAAAAGCGGCGACCGTTCGAAGCGATCCCGACAGGGTACGACTGGAGGTATGTAGCATTGTGCCACACACGCACCAAGTATATGTACTCAAATAAATTCCCCACTGCGCCCGCGAAGATTTGTTGGCGGCATCGTAAAATCGGCATTCACTCTTCGTTATCAGTAGCAAAATAGAAGAAAAAATAAGCGAACCGCTCGTTGTTCAAGTAAATAAATCAAAACAGCCGCGTCGCCGCCACTTTGTCAATGGGTGGAAAACAAAATTACGTGGACTACAGAGGAGACCGCGCGCGTGGCTTTGGATGACAACAGCACAATTTTTCTATTCTACGTTCAATAGGCAATTTCACTTGCTATGCTTTGCTTTGTTCTACGTTAAATAAACAATTCTGCCTCTGCTAATAATCCATCTACGAACAATAGTCTTGACAAATCGCAGTCATGCTTGTAGTAAATTTTACACTCATCCTGGTCTTTATGTTTTTGAGTTCTTTCTTCGCTTTATGTATCAATTTCTCCCCAGTTTTTGCGACAAAATTGTTGGAGTAGATCTTACGCTTCAAGTTTGCCCAGCAACTCTCGATGGGACGCAGCTGGGCGGGTTCGCTGACTGTGATACCACATCGATAGCCGCACCATCTCCCTCAACGATCGCTTTGACTAGTGGGCCGACGCCAGATCTGGCCAGAACACCGCGTCATCGCCTTATGGTATTTTTTGATGAACGACGCAACTTTTGGCAGGCACTTCGTATTATAAATTTACCCCTTTCACGGCCAGTCCGGAACGAGAGGAGAGCGGCTTTGACATCCCCTTCTCGCTGATTGTCAGCCACAGCAGCACTTTCTTGGAAAACTTGGTGTGCGAAATGAACTTCACCTCGCGGCTCAGTTCCTTTGTGAGGGAGTAAAACATGAAGTTCCCTACCAGTCGTTGCCATTCAGGCTGAGATAGGTCTCGTCGTTCATCACCACCGCCACGTCGCCGGGAAAGTCGACTTGACCATCTTATGCAGCCGCCACCGCTGCGTCATTGCCTGCAGCTCCGAGACCAGTGGACAAGACTGCCGCTTCCTGATATGTATGTCTATGTTCACCAGGTACTTTTTCACTGTTAGACGATTGCACTGACATCCCGGCTAAGCGCACGCAGCGATGTAGTCACTTTTCCCTCGGTCTTCCTCTTCAGCATCCTTTGAAGCTTCTTGTCGCTCGTCCAGAACCGGACTTTCTTTCGATGCTCTGATTGTTGTTCAATAGTGCCAGGATATTGTCGATGCTGTAACGGAGGTATCCGGTGTCGCAAAGTGTCGCACGATGTCCTATTTCGATGCGGTGGGGCACCGTTCTTTGAGCGCGCACACTTCAGAACGAGGTAGTTTCACTGTTTTCGAAATCACTGATAGAGTTGTCCAATTTTTCTGCTCACTAATGGGTTACTATGATTGCTGCTCCATGAGTAGTTTCGTCAGCGCGTGAAGATAAACCCATAAAAAATCGGCAATATTTGTCCATTTTTTTATGCGAACGGTAGGCTACAGTCTAAAATTTCACAAAATCATTTTGATCCCTTTAGACAGTCAATCAGGATTAAAATTTGGATAGAATATCTTCTTGATAAAGCGTGTTTTCAAATTCAATCCAAGGCAAAACCTTGTAGAAGCTTTACAACTTTTAAAACGATTATAAATGATTTTATCATTACTTTTTCTTACAAAAGTTTCTCCAAAAAGATCGGAATTACTTATGATACGCTTAGATATATTAGACAACCTCAGGAAAAAAATTATAAATATTTATAAAATTTATCTTTTTTTTTCTTTTAATCACGTTTTGCTTAGAAAACGGTGTCATTCCAAATGAAAATAAACACTAGTATAGCCAAATAACTAAAATCATTTTCAGGGTCCGATATTTTTCAGCGCTTTTGCATGAAAGTGAACAATAAACGTTTGCGTTATAAGGAAATATTTCTCTATCAAGTGAAATGTTTCATCAGAGTATGGCAGTTCGTTATAAGGATGAAAATCCAGTGTACTTGCAAGAGTGCTGCGTTTATTAGAAGTATAAATTGAAAAAGAATAATTGTAATTTTCGAAGAACTAGTGAAAAAATTTTCATCAGCACTGACTAGTATAGACATATTGAATGCTACTTTGAGAAGTATACGAACGAGTTTTTGGCAATTAGTTTTAAACGTTTGTGTTTCGATCTTATAATTTTTGCTAGGTAGGTATGTTTAAACTTCCGCTGCTAATTGCGATAGCAAACATGTTTCGGTAATATAAATAGTGTTTGTGCCAACTCATTATTGTCATTAACGTGAAACGGTGATACATTGCCAATAAGGTAAAAGAAGTAGAAAATAGTTCAATTAGTTAATCTTCTAGTTCTTTCGCCACCAGTTTTAACTTCCTCGAGTCTAAAATTAGATCCACTATCTCACGAAAACGAGAAAACCATTAATAAATAAGGATTTCGATTCGATCGACCCATGGGCTACAGGCGGCACAAACTAACGGTAGTCGCGCAGCACTCGGTAACCGCCGTTCGGTTTTCAGGTCGAAAGCTATTTCACAGTGCGGTGAAATTGTGACCGATTGGTGGCGCTCGATGAGCAAACATTGAATCGCAACGTGCGCTGCGTGCTTCCCCCGAAGAGCCATAATTCATTTCCGCTATTCACCTTACCGCGCACTGATAATCTTATTTATGGAGATTGATTAGCGCTGAATGTGTATTCTACCTCTGACAGCAGTAATCCGCTGATTTTCGGTTTATTCCCTATAGAAGCGTGTACGGTGTGCACACTCCACCACCAGCTAGTCGTTCGGCAGGTCCCCTTCTGGCTTTGGATGGATTAGACAAACCGGTGGACTTCGAAGTGGTGAGGAGCAGCTGGCGGATATGGGGGCTTGAAGTTTTTTTCTGAACATGTGAGCTTGTTGAATTTACGATACCATACGCACTACGGTATGCAGCAGCACCGGCAAAGCGAAGAGAAATATCGAACTGATAACAGCCAGCGGTGATAAACCGATAAATGAAAAAAGTAGGAAAAATATCGTCGAGAAAGCGCGCTTTCTTTTTGTTATCTGAAAGGCAAATATGCCGTACGGTTACGAAAACAGCGAGAATCCATTAAGGAATACCTTCGGTCGCGCAGTATAAGGGGTGGGCAAGAAAGGCGCGCGAATGGAGGAGCAGATGACGATGCGGTGCGACGATGTCAGTGGCATCCGATGGTAATGATGGAGTGCAAGGGCATTAGTAACTCCGTAGAGAGTTGATTTTACTGTGTTTGACTTCTGTGTCAAACAAAGCGTTTCTCCTAGTGGTTCGAAAAGTCTCCAATCCCATTTTTAATTTGCTAATCTAGTTAGTACCCGGTTTAGAGTCAGTCACTAGAGTAGAATTCCCGCAAAATCTCCATCAACTCACGGCTTCACCAAAAATCAAATGGCACTTCAGTCGATTAGGCTACTAACAAGTCGAATGTTACGGGATGTGATTCACCTCGCACTTTCGCAACCTATCAATTCACAAATTATGCACAATTTGCTACTCTATGTTCTATCTTGTTAGTAGGCGGATTATTCCCACCCACCCACTCGCAATTATCAGCACCTTTCAAAACCAGCATTGCAGAAATAGATTACATTCTATAGCGAAGCCGACAGCTGTGCTGTGCATCGTGTTACGCGATGTAGGCATGTAGCAATATTCATGAATGATTTCCCTGCTCTCCATTCACAACTGATAGATGCACTCGGCGATTATACGAGCTGACAGTCGACAGAAAGTAGCAAAGTAGCGATTATGTCTATATTGCTGCTGCGGCGGCATCATATTCTGAATTCTAGCGCACTCGAATGGCCACTTTTTTCTGCCTTTCTTCCAGCACAAACACACACGGCTGCATGCGAAATCGCGCAATCAAAGCGCCTACGGTGGCGGGCGGCTTTGGCAGCAAGTCTTATCAGGGAACGTTTCCGGATGGCGTTTCGCTCGCTTTGATGTGTGTTTTTTTGTTGTTTTTTTATTGTTTTGAGTTCGATTCACTTGGTTTGGTGTTTGGTCGGTCCAAAGCGGTGTTTTTATATTTTGCGCGTTATCATTCCGCGCCAGCAGGCTGTGCCCTACCAATCAGCGGCGATTGTGACGCGTTCAGTGCGCCGAAATAGCACGCTATCAGCCGGCTGGCGGCTGGTCGCTATGGGGGCACACACTTCAGTACAGTGTGTCATCCGTACAAGGTTGGAGGAAGAGATAGTGGGTCCAGCTAGGAACTTGGAAAATGGAATATTAGAAACCGACTGTCGTAAATTCTATTATTATTTCAAACTAAAGTTCACCTTTGTGGGACCGGAGCAAGGGCAGCAGGCGTCTCTACAGGCTTTCTTCTCTATATATTTGGCCGTTGATGGTACCGGTCGTTGTGTACGGTTTGATGAATTAACCGCACCCTCCGATCACCCGCCACTCCAATTACTTCTTGGCAAATTTGTCAACCTATTTCTTACAAAACATCATAGCGGAATTTGCCAACCAAAAACTTTAGTTCGTGGATCTGCTTAGTGTCCGCTTCAATGTACGTCTCATCGTCCATCACGATGCATTTTAGCTGCACCAACGCCTCGCGCTACAGCTTTCTGGCGCGGGAATTGGCCACCGTATTCTGTTTATCGGTCTGGAAAGAATTGACATTCTTTGTCACGTCCCTGATCAAAAGGTTCGGATTGCGCTTGAAGTAATCCCTCACCTTCCTTGCGTTCACGGGGTCGGTCTTCTCAGCTTTTCTTCCGCTGCCAGCTCGCCGCTAGGTCCTTACCACACGGGACACGGTCGAATGGTCGATTATTTCCAATTGTTTCGCGATCCACTCGACCTTTACCTGGCCTGACCAGGTCTGAGTTTTCCACGACCGCGCCCATAAGTTTTTTGTCGAAGCTCATCTCTTTTGGAAGCTATCTCGATTGTGAACACGACATTATTGTAATAACCGAGACCTGCCTTGACGATCGTATTGACTCCGCACAACTTTTTAGTAGTTTATTCACTGTCTATCGGTGCGACCGTAATCGTGATAGTGGTGTCTGATAGCTGTATCTTAACGCCTAAACAGTTCTGTTTTCCCGCTTTTATTAAGTGACACCATTAAAATCTTCATGATAACTTGCAGCTTTGGTTTGTATGTAGTCTATCTTCCTCCCGATCGATGAAAACCATATCCACTCCATTAGCTCCGTTATCTCTTGCTTCGACCACAATGATCTATCGTTTCTGTTTGGAGACCGCAATCAGCCGAACATAACTTGGAAATGTGCGAGCGATGGCACACCTTCAATTAATCTGATTCATTCACGGATATCTGTTTCCTGTTCCGTTCATGCTAGTAGACGTGTTTAGTTGCACCACCTGACTCAAGTGAACCACACTACTAACGACCACGATCGTCTACTAGATCTGGTACTAGTGAATGACGCCACCTCATGTGAACTCGCTGAAGAGACTGAGTCCTTGCTACCGCTTGACATGAATCACCCTGCATTAGATATAACTATCAATGTAATGTAGCTCCACCCGTGCAATTTGAGGACATAGATGACGTGTGAAGATAGAAATTGAGTTTCCTGCGCAGTTCACGAATGTCTCTGAAATCCCGCAAGGTAGCCACCTAGGTCCGCTACTCTTCATGCTATTTATCAGGGATATTTCTTTACTACTTCCGGAAGGTTGCCATGAGTTGTACGTCGATGACATTAAACTTTTTAAAAGTCGTAAGAAATTTTGCGGACTGCGTTGAGATTCAGCAACTAGTGGTTATTCCTAGCCTGTGATGTTCTAGAAATCTTCTTTCTGTAAGCGTTTAGAAATGTAGTGTCATCTTCATATATCGGACAAGGAAGCCAATATTATTTTACTATACTATGTCGGGTCAGCTTCCTTAGTAACCTTCTTTAGCCTGAGCTAGAGTGATAAAACTTCGAGATCTGGGAATTATTTTGATTACTGCGCTATCTTTTAAACTGCACTACAACGAGATCATCGCTAAAGCTAATCGATAACTCGGACTCATGTTTAAGATAACCGTGTTCCATGATCTAATCTGTCTTATTCTGCTCCGTTTAGCGGGTTCCATTCCACAACTCATGAATTACTAGAATTGAATCAGGGCAACGTAAATTTGTACGATAAATGCCTATATTCCTCCCTTAGCGCAATCCCTCAAATCTGCGAGCCTAAACTGAACGCTGTCGGCTTCTAGGAATGTAAACTCTTCAGTAGAGACGATTCGAAACGCAAGCTGCATTCATTGATAAAGGTACTAATTACGGGAGTCACTTCACGGTGGAATATATTTTACTTTCACGCTCACCTTACTTTTTGAGACCTGCTTCCGATTCCATCTAAAGTGAGGTGATAAAAATTACCTCCGTGAAGTGAGATTAACAGTGAAGTGAGAATGAGAATTGGACAAGTGAAATGTTGCAGTTCCCCAGCTCAAAAATTTTTAAGTCCAGGAAAGTCGATTGAGCTGAAGTTTTGTATGAGGACATTTTTTGACAAGAGGAAACTTTGAAGTCAAATTTCTAAGGTCAATCTTTCCCTTATCCCATTGGCCGCATCTCAAAAATTTGTCCCAGAGTCGATTTTTTCAAGAAAAAAAAAAGATTCGTCTTGTTACTGGAAAATAAATCCCATATATACAATTTATTCGCTAGATCACAAATCAATCGATTTTTCATCTTCCCTATCTTCGTGAAATCATTTCACCGTTCAAAATTGTCGTGAAATAATTCCACGCGAAACGTCGGTTATTCCGTTTTCACTTCACTCATATGACACTCATAATAACCCAGATTTCACGGCAGATGTCACTTTGCAACATTTTTCTCACTTAAGTGAGTCCCGTAATAGGACTTTATTTATTTCACTCTGATTTCACCGTGAAGTGATTCCCGTAATGAGCACCAAAGTGCTTCTTGATGAAATCGATGCTCCGGATATCCTCGACCACCTGGATATATATGCCCCCGAACGTTCTCAATGCACAATTAGGTCAATTCGACCTAACACGCTTCATGTCGGTCAATTTAAACACAGTGGCAAATGCGTTCGATTTGAACATAGGTGATTTAGCTTTTAAAAATAGGAAAATTTATTGAAATCGTTCTAGTATTGAGTTATCCGTTAAGACAAGGTTGCCTCCAATTTGTGGTATGATAGTTGTCGAATCTTTCAATGATAAGTTAATAAAACATGAGTTGAAAATCAACCATTTTTGGTTTAGTTTCCCTGTATTCAACCAATCGCCAGCCCGCTTTTATAGCTGAGAACAGGATGGTTTAGTGTGAAATCTTACGTTCCATGTGCTATTTCGAATGCATGCGTTATTCACTGAACAGATCTTAGACACTAATGTCTTAATCTATAGATGAAGTTTTCCTCAAAGTATTTTTATGTTTAGCATATCTTTTCGATTGCAAACTAGTGAAAAATTCAACGTTGAATAATCACGAGCTCGCTTTCTATTCATGATTTTTCGGGCCAATGTTGTAAGTGGCTCCATCTTTTTTTCACGTTCTTTTATTTCCTCAGTTTCACAAGACAAAAATAGATTTTATTCCGTACGTAATATGAATGTAAGAAACATGAATTTCATTTTGTGTTGGCAAGCAGTGAAACTGAACCGATTGAGCTTTCAGCCACGCAACAGTGACAAAAGTAGCGCAATCAAATTCTTCTAGTATCGAAGCACTCTCAGCCACGGAACGTGATATACGCTGTGGAAGTCAAACTATTACGGTCTTTCTTGAATCTTTCCAATATATTCTTTAAAATGTAACGAATCTTGCAGAACGAAACCAGTATTTTTTACAGTGGGGCTTATTACGAGAGTCACTTCACGGTGAAATGACAACCGTAATAGGCACGGTGCAAGGGATTCCCATTTGATTTGCACGCGTCTTTTTACTCCGTGAGATTTTTTCACTTCGTTCTCACCGTGAGGTGACACCCGTAATAAGCCCCAGTAAGTGACCCTCGCTTTTGAAAACAGCCATTACCGTTTTCATCCACAAGAATAATAAAAATCAGGACGACTACAGGTATAGCTGAAGAGTTGGTAAATAATAACACTGGCAAAAAAAGGTGCGCTAGAGCTCAAACTCAATTCGAGAACTTAAATGAGTTTAAATGTAATTCTCGTAATCCTACGTTACTCATTCGGTCGTGTCTTGGATAGCACCTTCTATTATTGTTTTGAAACTTCTTTTGGTTTGCGTTTTTTACTTTTTAAAATGTTGAATGATGTTATTTTTTATCACTATAGTGGATTTCACGCACTTTCACACGTTCTTCTAGGTGGATTTCGGAGTTTACGCATTTTCTGCGCGGATTTCAAAGTTTACAAAGTTTTAATTAAGCGAACTTCCAAATTCATGCAATTTTCACGTAGGTTTTCCTGAAAAGATGGTTTGTCTATATGGTTTCCTTAATTTTTCTTTTTCAAACCTTTTACTCAGAGTGTCGGTTAAATTCTCAAAATCAAATTTCCAACCAGTGAATGATTTTACCCAACCTTCCGGTTTTTTCTTCCGGTTTTCTTCTTAATTCTCAGGTTGAATTGACTTTGCTCTTCCGTCTTTTTGGAAAGTTTGTTTTATCAGTTTTCATGCGTATTTCGCGTGAAAAGCGACTATGATATAATTAAAAAAAGTTATATTTGATAAAAAAATAATTAAAAAAAATCTCCACATCTTGTCACAGAATAGGTCTGAAATACAGTTTTTTTCTGATAACACCCAGTGAAATAGTTAAATCAGTTAAAATAAAATATTCTGTTTTATTTCTCTTCAAATAATTTATTTTATTAAAAGAGACAAAAACGTTGTACAAAAGGCTATGAAAAAGTTAAAAAGGATAAAAAATTTCGCATGTCAGTCAGGAGAAAAATCAAAAGTTGTCAATCGAGACACGATAAGAGCAAAATATTTCTCGAAAATCCAGTCGAATAAATAGGGAAAAAAAGCATTGAGCGAGGAACGGAAATCCTCGGAATTTCAAGAAGAAAAAGAATGAATAGTCTATATCACTTGACGAGTCAAAAAAACAACCAACGAGAATAATGGAAATACACCGGGGTCTTTTTTTACGCGGGTTATTTTTATGAATTTTATTAAACGTGATTTTTTTACAATAAAGCGGATTATTTTCACGTGATTCGGAAGATTATTTGTATGCGGTTTCAAATAAGTTTAGTATAAGTAAATCTAATCTAATCTTTCAAACGCGGTACAATCAACCGCGTAAAAAAAGACTCCAGTGTAACCAAAGAAGTCAAATGGATTAAAATTCGGCTTACAGATAAACATATAAATCGCAGCAAACCCCATCAAGGTTTTTTGTGCGCCCTTTAGCAAGAAAGCGAATTGGAAATGATTCTGAGGTGAAGAGATTTTTCAAAAGTTTCTGCAATAAAAAACCTTCATTAGCTACCTACTTTTTGCGCTAAGGGCGTTTTCATCACATTAATTGTATAAATAAAATGTATTGCTAAAAGTTTCCGGTCTCCATGTTTTTTTTAAATTCCGTATCGTAATGACTCCGCGAGGCGATTTGACAAACGTAATTAATTAGAATGGTTAGGGGATCATCTGTATAACAATAATTTGTGCCGAATGTGCCTCAGAGCTATTGTCTTCTTTTATCTTCAGCGATTTTCTAGCCCTAAAAACTGAAAACGATTAACATAACCTCAAAATCTAGTAATGTTCTGCATCCGCATAATTTTTCGGTATTGCACAACATCTTCGCTCCACCTCACCATCCAAGGGCAAAACTCTAATCCTCCGGTTTGGTTGAACTTCACCTCTGGCCGGGTTCGCCAAGCCATAGGCCCGTTCATAACAACTGCGTAACTACAATGTAGGAAAAAGACAAAAGAATTTTTGGAATTCCTTTCACGCGATTTGTTTCTGTCCCTCGTGAATTCCGGCACAAAAAAGAGTTGAAATACTAGTTCCACTTCTTCGGGCATTATTCTTTCTTACCTTTTGTAAGCCGCCGGCGGGAGGCGGTGGCTGCGGTGGCAGCACAGACCGCGGTAAATCTTGCATGTTTAACATACATATCGGACGAATGGGTCTGACCGCCGTCGCCGCCGCCAGTCAACTGTAGGTATTTTGTGTTCGATTTGGCTATTCAAAGGTCTTCGGAAAAAAAGGGCAGGTAGAAAGGGGAGGGGGGGGGAATTCAGCACAAAAGAACACCGCTTTTGGCTCGTTTTGTGAGTGCGGTTTTATTGTGTCTGTCCGCGGAGAGCATTTGACTATACGAAATCAACTTCAATAAATGTTGATAGTGCGGCTTTACGTTCGTGGGTGGCAAATTTTTTTTCTAATTTTATCCTGTTTCCGCAATTGGGCACGCAATTCAATTTCCTATTTACGTTTTCCATTTACAGGAATTCACCTGCGACGTCTCGCTCGAAGGAGGCAAGAAACCTCAGCCTCTACAGTTTTCCTTCACGTTGTACGACCTCGACGGTCACGGAAAAATCACCAAAGATGTAGGTTCTTCTATGAGTTAGAATAACATTAATTTATTCTAAAATGTTTATTATGTTTACTTCTCGGTAGGACATCGCTGGCATCGTGTCCACGATCTACGAGTCTATAGGCAAATCGGTAGTCGTTCCTCATTACGGCAGTAAGACTATCAACGTAAGGCTTACCGTTTCCCCGGATGGGAAGAACAAACCTAACGGGGCTGCAGCGAAGAAGGTTTCCATGACGCCACGACGACGCTATCGGCCTCGAAAGCTCATCTCCGACGACGATGGCAGCGATACTTCGGAAAATTGCCCACGCGTTATGCGCGGCCGTGCAAATACGGTGGCAGCGAACCCTAGTAACAATAACAACAACATCAAACAGAAGGAGACTAACGTGACCAAGGGAGAAGATGCTATCGACGGTACGGCCAACGGATTAATCAAGAGCTCAGAAATGGCGGAAGCTACATTTCACAATAACCTCGGTGGGAAAGGAAAGAATTCAAATGTGAAAAATGATAACATCTACGAAAGTATTAATAACCTGAAGTGCTGCAATATCCAAACGGCGCAAGCGGCTAAGGCGCTGAATCAAACTACTCCAACGGTGATGCTGAACAACTCGACCGCCTCGACGGTCATCTGTCGGGATTGTTCTCTGGAGGGATGCCCGATCGATGAGACGCTACCGTTGGGGACGGTAGTCATTCCAGCCGCACCAGCCGCGATCAGTAGTCGTGCCAAGCGGAAGGTTGTACGTAAGTCCCGATCCTCGCGAAAAACTTCCAAGCTGGCGGAGGACTTTGGCCGCCCACGAGCTCGCAGTCTGTCGGTGGGCAATGAAAACTGCTACGAGAACATCATCGACACACCGCAAGAGGAATGCTGGAAGAGTTCTCTTTGTCGGCGGGAGCTGATCGAAATCATCCGGGATAGCATGGTGAAGAATAGTCTATGTTTTCAACCAAATAGGTTAGTATGAGATTTAATGATAATTCAGCATCCTTCTAGATTCCTGTGACATCGATTAGTTAGCAATTTTGTAAAATTAAAATCATAACATATTTTCAAAAAAAAGTTTTCTCAAATTTTCAAACGTGTTACTGAAATCTAAGTAGGTGTTCGAAATCCCTCATAGGTGTTTTGTTTGTACCATTTTAAAATATTTAAATTTTACTCTACAGAAAAGCTCTGGATAATTCACCGAAGCATCGTCACCGGTCACACACGGTCTCGGCACGCGTCGGAGGAGGTGGCGAACAGTGCGGGGAAGCGGTCATCGCAACCCAGCAGGCCCTGATGGCGGCCCATGAGACAAACTTGTGCGGTTATGATTCCTATCTGCATCAAACTATTTGCGCAGCTGCCACTGCAAATCACGCTGCACTGCACCTGAACGGTACCGTAGTGGGGAATGGAGGCGTCTTCACGGCACTTCCCGTTTTGACAAGCACTCCGAATCGCCTGCTGCAGCACCACAGTCATCATGCGAAGGCGAAAAGGTACGTTTCAATACTGATCAATTTTTGCTTCAACAGTTTGTAGCAACTTGTTTTCCTTTACAGGAAGGAACATCGCTTAGCGATCGCTACGCGTAACCATTCGCAACTGGCGGCAGGTCAGCCAGTCAAATTGAGCACGGCAGTTCTCAACCAACAGTATCCTAATCTGTCGGCGGAGCAGAAATTGACTCGTTCGATCAACCAGGTCGAAAAATGGCTGGATCATCGTAGTCCGAAGCTGACTAACAAAGTAAAACTGGCGGAAGAGCTGGCGGAACGGAACCTTCGCGTCTCTGGGCTGAAGTTGAAGAGATCCAAAAGCAAGGAGGAAATCGCTCACAAACCCTCCAAACTAGACAACGCCCTCACGACAGACTTACTGCTGGAAAATCTCAAAATAACCGAAGACATTGCAGAGCTGAGTGTGGTAACGCCGAAGAAAGCGTTCAACAAAGAATGCCTCATCAGTTCTGCCACCAAGAAAAACATCCGAACTCATCACACGACCAAAACCATTACCACAACGGCCATGGGTTCAACCGCTAGCGACAAGTCGTCGAAAGATCTGATCCAGCTGCAGTACGCTTCCATTCCGGTGAACGCTCACCCGAGCGAATGTGAGACCCTGATTCGCATTTCCGATGCGGAAGAAGAGCATTCGCAAACCCGTGTACATCAGCAGCAGCAATCCTCGGCGAGTACACCAACCCACCATCATACGCATCATGGAGGAGCAATTAACGGTGAGCATTCCGGATCATCGGCATCGGCTGCTTCGACGACGGCAGTCCATCGCTACGTTCATGAGCACATCCATCACCACTATCACCACTTTGAGAACGATCCCGATGAGTCCTGAAATTTGTTAGGGATGGATGACGGGGGCATCATGCCGGCGTCCTCCAGGAATCGATGTCTAGAGCTGGAGTTGTTAGATTGATAAGCTGGGGTTGGGGTTATTTCTTTTTGGTGGTAACCTTGCTGGTTTGGAAAGTATTTGTTGTGGTGCTTTCGAAACTCCTATATTGATGCGTCTTCAACGTACCAGTGCTGCCATTTGATGATAGAATTTTTTTGTATGAATTATACAATTATACTAACTAAAGTTTGGCTATTATTCACATTTTGAATAAACAAAATAGTTTAGTTTTTACGATCAGAAAACTCAGCGAAAGACAGCGAATCTTTCCAAGTCATCGCCATCCCACCAAAATGTTGAAAAAAAAAAACACTAAAAGCCATTCTGTCACACTGACTAGTATAAACTCTGAAACTGTATTTATTGTATGTATATTTAGAAATTCGAGCTTGAGGTGTGTAGGTGTGCCGTATGAATTTGTTCGTGAGATGGAATTGGTGAAAAAATCTAGATTTAGAAACTACGAAACGTATGTACTTACAAACGGCCAAATGTCGAACCACGTTTCCTCTACGTTGACAACACTAATTGAGAATCTCCAGAAGCAATGCTAATTTCCGCAAAGCCTTTTCGTCTTAACACACGCATGAAACGCAAAAACTGCCACAAAACCAGCGCCTATGTACCACTTTTGCAAACAAAATTAAACCTGCAACAGAAAATAGTATAAGCATAATGTAACGAAAAAAAAACATTAATCTCAAATGCAAAATGGTAATATTGTATCCTATGCTAAACAAAAAAACCTTGCTGCAAACTTGTCCCATTTCACAGAAACTGCGCATATAAATGTACAAAAAACAATATTTAACTGTTCGCTTTCAACAATCAGAATCTTCATTCTTATTTATTTTTAAAACTATTAGCTATTCGGCCCATAATTGTCGGCTTACATCTCTCACTACCTTTTCCCTTTTTATTTTTTTTTTTGTCCAAAACCAGAAAAATCAAAGCAAAAATTCACCCACCTGATAGAAGCTTTCCTACGAAAGCTAGTAGTTCGTTAAAACATAGTGCTGTACATAATTGAATACCCCCGGTTAAAAAGCTATAAACGTTGTGTAGGAACTGTTAGATTATAAAAGAAATGAAAAAACAAAACCCACATTGCAGATATGTTAAGCAGAAACGGGAAAAAGGGAAGAAAATATTAACAGAAACTTACAAGACTGATTTCATGTTATTCTTATTATTGTAATTTATACCGTTACTGCTCAGTAGATTTCTTCACCAATATCAAATTTTAATTCTACCTTTTCAAAAAATGCAACAACGAATTTTAAGACCGTCTTCTTTTTTATGCGCGATTTTTTTGTGAAAATTAAACTAAATTCTAAATTCTTTATATTCGCGTTTTTTTTTGTATTCATTGGGCGCAAACAAAAATTTCCTTAAATTTTACGAAAAGAAGTTATCTAAAATTCGCATTCGATTAGAGGATAAACCTTAGCTTAAGCTTTCAGCGGCCATGAAATTTCTACTATAAACGTAGGTTAGCTATATCTAATGTTTAAAAAGAGGAGCATTCAAATTAACGAATGAAATTTCATTTGGTCTACGATATAACTGTTTTGATTAAACAAACAAAAGAAGAATTGCTTGCGAAAGATATTTGGCTTAGCGAAATACAGTAAGGGCGAAATTTAAACTACCGTTCAGCATGATTGTATTCAAAATTAGGATTTATTTTAGTATTTCGGCAAAATAACAAAATTAGCTTAGACAGTATGGGTAAGCATCAGCGAAGACCGACTTTCTTTCTTTACCGGATTTTTTCTTCTTGTGTGGGGATATGTTTCGAATTTTACTGAATGAGTTTAATATACTATCGTGGTCAATAGTATTAGGGTGCCTGATTTAGTAAGTATCCTACAAGTGGTTAAGACTAATTTATTCATTACAAGCATGTAAAATTTTCCAATTCATCTATTCCCGCGGGAAATGACGTCAAAGTAAAATATACGCGAATGTTTGAAGTTTGAAAGGTAACACCGCTCAGTCTGTTTACATAACGGCATCCGAAACATCCCTTCGCTAGTGTAAATCAAATACCAACAGAAAGTTTCGACCAGTTCGCTGTTTCGGAACAAAAAACTGCAATGTATTATGTATATCAAACTTAACAAAACTTTTTTTTTGACGTAGGACTACGTCTAACTGCACTATATCGACATACATTCTGCGGAAACTAGAACCAAGGTGTAACGTTGGAATGAAAGATTTCAAACGGCAATACTGATGTAACCACATGATGGATTTCAATAATCAATATGTCGTTGGATTGATAAAATGATGGACAATTTTGTGATTCCTCAGTTATCATTATCATTTCATTGTTAAACAGTGAAAATTTCATAAAAGTTTCAAGGTCGAATTTTTACAAACAATGTACCAATCACATGCGAGCACGCCTGGCACAGACTTCATGAGTAGACACCAACTGCTTGATGTGATATCCTGTATAGCAGTATCCAAAAAAAAAAAATGACAAAATCTCCCCGTCCCAATAGGTCAACTATATTGTTCGCTTCCATGAGCCTAGACCATTTTGATGTTTTGAAGGTGAAGCTTTTTCGGAAAGTTCGTCACCACCTCCACTATCAGACAGTTTTACGTTCTGCTGTTAGAATGTTATTAAAACTGATGTCTTGAAGGGAAACATGCTGGCACAGGCAACAGTGCTGCATCGAGCAATGTATGAATAGAGTGTTGGTCACTCGTCGTCTATCAGTGCAGTAGAACTCGCTATTCATTTATGTGCAGCCAAGCCAAGTGAAGACTACATAGCCGCTGTCGACGCATAGTGGGGCGTGTTGGGTTAACGCGTAGGTATCGTTTTGCGATCTGGAACACAATCGAATTGCCGTTTGAATTGTCTTCTACTTCTTCTTGTTTCGTATAGTAGCAGAGTATAGTAGTAGTCAGAATTCAATATGATTATTCGGGTGCCGCAAAATACGTTGCTCCACCGGGGACAAAAAAAAATTTGTACGTGTCGGTAGAGGCAGATAGCAGGGTATATAAATTAGGTTTATTGCGCAGATAAAATGCGTTGTTTATTTTTGAACTCCACACTGTTCTTCTCATGCCCATTTTAAGTTTTCTGCAAACATACAAACATACATTTTACTATAATTCTTTATCGTTATTTCTTCCACGAACTTGTGACTGCGGGAAACTTTCATTATGTGACATCTTTGCCGCTTGGTGATCGGAGAGTGAGCCATCTTTCACAAGACAAATAAATATTGTTTAATTTCTACTGAACAGTACTTAATTTAGAATTTAGAGAAGCATGCCTTTTCGCGTATTGAAGAAAATTGACTGTATTAGAATGAAAGGTATTCATCAATGTTAAAGAGAATATTTTTTCTTCTAAAATAGAGTGCTGCAAATAAATGATCAAATTACAGACCTTGTTCGATTTTGCCAAACACGGCACGGCATAATTTTCCTGTTGCCAAGATTGAACCATGCCAAATATGAACGGTTCTCTTTTCATGACTTTACTTCATAGATATTTCCATTAATGAACTAGTTTCAGTTCCAAGTCGTTTGAGGTGTCGCTTGATGAATTGAGGCTGACGACCTAGATATTTGATATTACTACCTGAGTAATTAGAGGCTTAGTACTGCTTAGACAATGATCATTATATTACCGGCACATGTTCTCGTCATATTCCAGGAACCGTTTCACCGATTCAAGTCATCCGCTTCGGCAATATAAAGAACCAAAATGCCCTTCTTTTGGAGGATGTGGAGCTTAAATTGGTTAACATAATCAAGAAAACTAAGAAATGTGATTAGACATAATCGCTCGTTTTTGGCACATGTGAGCCCAAATCGAACCGTGCCAAAAGTAAAACGAGCTCGAATCAAACAGAGCTGCAAGGGAAATATAAAACTATTGTAGTCCTACGTCAACTATGCGGTCGTGTCTCGGATACCACCCTTCTACTATTTTTTTCTAGTGTTTAAAATACTGGTTCGGTTAACAGTATTTATCATTCTCTCTTAATTTAATCTCATTCGAATAAAAGTATGTATCTTAAACCTATACTCCTCTTGTTTTGCTGCTATTTAAGCTTGTGCGCTTCAAAATATTTAGTATTCGATTTTTCTTTTCTTCTTAAATTACATATATACTCCCTCAACCTGGGATAAAAGAAAATTCAACTGTTACGTTCTTCTACGAGTGTTACAGAAAAATCTGAACAAAATTCAGATTCAAACAAATTTTAAAATGTTAATCATTTTTCATAAAATACCATGAATCAGATAAAGTAATATTGAACGAATGAACCGCTTACATTAGAATTCTTAGCTAGATAAGTTGTTCATAAATTTACCTCATGCCTCGAATTCGGGAACTGAGTCCAACAGATTTTTTCTTAGTAATAAATTTCTTCTTTCACTTGTGGCATTTGTTGCTGAACTGGTTGCATTTGCTGCTGAATTGGTGGCATTTGCTGTTGAACTGGTTGCATTTGCTGCTGAACTGGTTGCATTTGCTGCTGAATTTGTGGCAATTGTTGATGAGTTGATGGCATTTGCTGTTGAACTGGTTGGATTTGCTGCTGAATTGGTAGCATGTGCTGCTGAATTGGTGGCATTAGCTGCTGAATTTGTGGCATTTGTTGATGAGTTGATGGCATTTGCTGTTGAATTAGTGGCATTTGTTGCTGAGCTGGTGCCATTGGCTGCTGACTTGGCAGAGGCAGTTGCCACGTTGGTACCGGCCAAATTGGCGTTTGATAGACCTGTGTTACTTGCTGATATGTTGCCTGCATCTGGACAGTTTGCGACAGCTGCCGTCGTGGTTTCGGCCACTTCACTTCGAATGAAGTATCCTTTTTTAAGCGACATCCGCATGTCATGCAAAACTAAAGCAAATACTTGAAAAGAAGTCAATTATAACAAGTATATTTACATACATTAACAATGTTCGTTGGATGTGGACGGTTTTTTGTCCAGCATCTTTTGCAAAACTGAAATGAGATTCAAATCAAATGAAAACTGATTAAAACCAAAAACAAAATATCGTTTTCAAAATCATAAAATATACTTACATCTGATGGCTTTGACGGCTTAGGCATTGTCTAGAGTAGGTTAAGTTACAAAAATATTCAAACGTAAGCACACACAAACCACTCGTGTATAGAAACAATAAAGTAAAAAGGCTTCGTTATGATTTCGAATTTGAATTTACCCTATTTACCGAGTTGTCGTTTTTTTCGATTATCGAACTACTAATTTCGAAAAAAAATACAACACTCAACACGGTAATTAAAAATACATCAAACCTGCGTTGGACAAACACATTCAGATTTCACGAGTGAAGTGTATTAGTGAAATGTTCGTAGTCCATACACAATAATGCCACATACATAAGACATACGTAACACTGGCGTTTTTTTCTGGTACACGTTGCCCCATAGTACTCCGTACCTCGTCCTGTCCGACTGCTCGACAAATAATGAACAAAATGAATTTTTTTTCTCGGCTTTATCGAGCCCCAAAGAAAATCAAAGCAGAATTTTTCGAGTAGAAACGAGACAAATGCAGGTACAAAAAAAAAAGAGCAAAGCCTTGGTGCTACATTCCGATTCGGAACTTGACCTTCTGTTTACTATACACAGACTTCACAGCCAACCGTTAAGTGTACAGGACAATTGCGGAACCAGCGCTACGATTCTATTGACACTAACAGTCTCTCCCGAGTCAAAACTCAAACCTACGACGACTGGCTTGTTGGGCCAGCATCGTACCTCGAGACCAGCTGGGGAGGCTTAAATGCAGGTACACTGCCTTCAAAAACAACTCAAACAGAGATTTTATTCAGAGCGTGGTACCATTCGAGTAGTTCATTTTGTACCAACTTTTTTGGAAGATTTCTTCCTGAGTGTTACGTATGTCTTATGTATGTGATAATGCCTTGTTCAGACTACGCCGGATACACCTGATATCGTCAGATGAAATCGGATATCACCTCGGGTGTTCACACTACAGTCAAATGATAAGGTTTGACATTTGCTTTAGTAAGAGAGAGAGAGAAGAAAACAAAAACAGGTCAAAGCAAAAACAAGACAACAAGAGCAATGTATTTAGGATAGAGATGTCAGCTATTTGGCTCGCACCAACACGAACTCTCATATGCAATTGGGTTGTTTAGCTATCCACGGATTTCCGATTTTTATATTTCATCTGAAAGAGTGTAATTTTCTGAGCAAAACGTGATTTTTTAAAACTTTATATCATTATCCTTCGATTTTTAAAAGAAAAATAAAAATATCAGGAGAATTGTGTGCAAAGCCACGACCGCAAGGTTGAAGTAGAATACTTTTACAAGAAAGATAACCCGGCTACTGGCGTGTCAGTCATTTTTTCTAGTAAATAAACGTTGACTAATCAAACCAGTCGAATTTTGCGCTTCAACAAGGATTGACCATTTTCAATAATATAGTAAGTTGCTTGTCATGGTTGGGGCTGGATAATTTTTAAATTTTGAGATGAAATTTTTTGAGGTGTCGTGCTCATGACTGAAGGAAAAGATAATTCAGTACGTTTTGAGACACGAAGATAAAGTAAAATTTATAACTTTTACAAAGTTAAAAATGTGAACTAACTCACGAGGGGCGAGACAGCTTTTATCTGAGTTACTCTTATGCTTGGGAGTTACTCTAATTTACTGAATATTACTCTGAAATATCCAGATGATTCACATCTTCGATTACCTTGAGAACAAGAAAAATATATGCGCGGTGAGACCGAGTTACATTCATATTTATATTCGCGGTGGGGAAAAGGTTTAAGGATAGATATTCAGAGACACGAGAGATACTCAGATTTGCTCTTTATTTTTCACGTTTTCTCAGGAAAATTCAAATTTACTCACTTTTATCTGAGTTACTCTTATGCTTGGGAGTTACTCTAATTTACTCAATATTACTCCGAAATTCTCAGCTGAATCACATCTTTGATTACTTTGAGAGTAAGAATTATATATGAACGGTGGGACCGAGCAACATTCATGTCTATATTTGCGGTGGTAAAAATGTTCAAGGATGGATATTCAGAGACACGAGAGTTACTCAGATTTGCTCTTAATTTTTCAGGTTTCCTCATAAAAACTCGGAAAACCTCAAATTTACTCACTGTCTTACCTCTCGTTAACTCATTAGAAAATATTAACTCTTTAATCAAGTTTTTATTTCATCCTGAAAAGGACAATTTGTTGCAGTGGTTTTCAACCTTCTTCAGTTCATGCCCCCCTTTTGATAATTTACACAAGCTTTTCCCCCCTATCGGCACCATGAAAGAAAAGCTGTAGTAATTAAAAAATATAGGGCTTTTTAAACTTTAATTTTTAACATGTTTCAAGCAGGAGCAGAAGAACACCAATACACGGGCATACAATTCAGCATCTCTTGTGAAGGTGTATGTGACGATTGTTAACAAGCACATTTGACGTATGAATGCCTACAGAGCAAAATAATGCGCATGAAACTGCTGCATGGGTTTTTTGCGAGCTAATTCATTGGACACTGATAAAAAAGTCGCACCACCGTCAATCACAAAAGCGCATTGCTTGTGAATTTTTTCTACTCGCAATTCCCCCCCTGCAACGGTCAAATTCCTCCCTAGGGGGGAATTCCCCCCCGGTTGAAAAACCGCTGATTTGTTGTTTATTTTAGTATCGGATAAGATGCCGATCGCATCTTTGCGTTATCACTGACAGGGTGAATGAAGTATTCCTTGTGATAAAGTAAACAATAAAATGCTGATATAACACCCAAAACTAGACGGCTCACGTGTTGTCAAAATGAGTCAACTTTTCATTGAATGCATTTACTAGTGCCAACTATCGCACAGAGACTGCATTTCACTAAAGTGCCTCACTGCATCAGCCGCTATCGATGCTGAGATCTGCTGCAACTAGTTCGTTATCCAGGGCCATGACACAGTTGTGGCCGCTATACGCTGCCATTGGTATCCACTGTCCCTGCATCAGCTGGCCCAGCTGCTATCGTTGCTGGAATCCACTGCAACTAGTGCGCTATATATCGCTACGCTACAGCTGCGGCCGCTTTCTGCCATCGCTGGTATCCACTGCACTGCTAGTTCTGCTGCTAAGGGAGGACGACTGCAGTTGTCACTGTCTAGAACTATTATGAGCGGCTTCGGCTGAAACAGGCTCTTATATAGGCCAAATAGCATGTTTTAAATTGCAAGGTATATGATTCTATCGACCGTGCTTGGGGAGCAATCATATAACGACCAATCAGAGGTCGAATTTTTCGTTTTGACTAGGCTTGACTATTTTCAATAGTACAATAGTGTGAATAAAATTACAATTATCTTTATTTGGGAAGAATCTTAGAAGATTTTCCAATCTATTGCTGTACACGCTCGTTCAATTTTACTCTAAATTGGTTAGAAAGTACTCACTTTCGTATTTTGATTCAAAATGTCAAAAATTGAGTAATATTGATTAACAAAACTGAGTAACTTTCACCCAGTTTTCGTATTTTTTTGTTTTGCTCACTTTTGGGTTCATTTTATATCAGTTTGCTGTAAACAAAAGCTAAGCATTTAACAGTTCCCTGTTTGTTTCGCTCATTCGTACATGGATTTACTTTTGAAAGTACTGCAACGAATAGTTTACAATGAAATAATAATCCGCTTTTTGATATATGAGCCACAAGTCAAATAAATGTGTGCTGCAGTTGTGAGGGAACGAAACGCGAAGAATGAGTGCATAAAAACATCGGACACGTCCGCTTGTTCGAATAACTTCTGTTTTTGTTACATTGATTTTGTAACATATCCATCAAGCTATTTGAGTGGTCAGATCCATATTCTTAAATCATGGATGAGACGGTAATGCTAATTCTTTTTGTAATACAAGTTGGTTCCTGTATAGCTGGAAGTATACTTTTAATCGTGATGCTGTTAGAGGAAAAACTAAAAATGTGTATATGTTTGGTGCTAGGTTGTTGGTGGGAACAGCCCTTACAGTCATAATACCAGAAGGAATTCGTTCCTTGTACGATGGAAGCTCGGATGGAAGCAATCTTGAAGTTAAATACGTGGGCACCTCTCTAACACCGGACAATTAACACAGCGCTGATTTATCCACATTTGGGCTCTCCCTAGTGCTGGGCTTTGTCTCCATGATACTTGCACAGACAAACAGACGTACCACTGCATACAAAATTGTAAGAAAATTGTGGTTCCGACTAACTTGCCCGACACCTACTGGACACATTCCGCAAGAGATAAACTTTTAGCTTTTCTGCTGATTTTGGCAGCACGGTGCTCGAATACTGTCAACTGAGCTCAAAGGAAAAGGCAAATCACCGAGTTGTAGCTTTTTTACGCGAAGCAATCCGAAAGATGGTAATAATATAAAATATTAATAATTAGGTAACTTGATGGGAAATAAATCTACAACATTTTAACGATTTTTCTTATGTTGTTTTCAAATTTTAATTTCCGAATTTCCTGTTTTCTTTTGCGTAGGGAAGTCAAATTAAAGAAACTGACAACAGTTACTCAGTTTGGCTAATTCATGCTTTATTTTAAATGAGTGAGTAGTACTCAGTTTTTGACATTTATCTATGCTACTCAAAAATGAGTAACTACATGGTTACCACATACATAGACATACGTAACACTGGCGTTTTTTTCTGGTACACGTTGCTCCATAGTACTCCGTACCTCGCCCTGTCAAACTGCTCGATAAATAATGAACAAAATGAATTTTCTTTTTCTCGGCCTTATCGAGCCCCAAAGAAAATCCCATAAGGAACTGTCAAAAAGTTATTTACAAAATCAATGCAACATTTTTCGAGTACGAACGAGACAAATTCAGGGCTGCGCAGGTACACTGCCTTCAAAAACAACTCAAACAGAGGTTTTTTTACAGAGGTTGGTACTTTCGAGTAGTTCATTTTGTACCAACTTTTTTGAAAGATTTCTTCCTGAGTGTTACGTATGTCTAAGTATGTGTGGATACTCTGTTTAGGGTAGATCCACTTTTAACGAAATTGAGTCAAAATTTACCCAATTTAGAGTAAAAACCGCCGAGCGTGTAAGAACGAAGGAAATCCATCGAATACTAACCGATTTATTAGCATTTGAAATTGGACATATTTTTCACTTTTTTCGGTTCTAGATTTTCATTTCAAATCCCTATGTAGCCGAACTTCTTGAGAGAAGTATTCTACTTCGAAATTCGCTCTAAATCGCTACAATGATAGTTGGTATATGGGTGAACTGTTATTGTAGCGATTTCGAGCAGATTTCGAGCAGTTTTAAATCGTGATTTAAAAAGCGAAGGACAACGAAAGAAATTTTTTTTAAAACACGTTTTACTTAGAAAATGCAGATTTTAAGCCTACACGCTCACTCTGGATAACCCAAAACTGAGTCAAAACCTAATCAGTTTCGCTAAAACCGTATGTATTCAAAATTGAGTAGAAGTTGTTTTACTCATTTTTGAGTACCACCGAATGTTATAAAAATTGAGTAAATATTACCCATATTATACCTGATGCGCGATGCGTAAAAGTTACTCATTTTCGACTCAAAAATGAGTACTTTAAGCTTCAATGAGGGAATTTCGGAAAAATTATCATTATTGACTATACTTTGCATTTTGAATGAATTTTATTTTAAAATAAGGCTTAATTCAAGAGATTTACCTTTGTTCGCCGGGACACGGGAGATCTTTGAATTTATTCGCCGTATATCCAACAAACGAGTCCTAGTGAAAAAGAAAAATTGGCATTAGTTGCAGTCAATTATTTCAAATTATGAATTACCTACCGATAACAACTAATTTCAAACATTTCTATTTCCTCCGTTTTTCAGACGGTTTGCTTGGTTTGCTGTTTGCTTTTAATTGCAAAAAAAAATATATTAACAACACGCAAGCACCTGTTACCCAATATACAATATCGCACGCTAGCCTGGGGGCTAATGCGGTCTCGATCAACTAGATAAGTACAACGATACACCGTGCCCCAGTGCTGAGTCGAGAAAATTTCCAGCTCGAAAAGTTCCTTGACCTGATCGGGAATCGAACCCGATATCACAACCGTGTGGGAGAGCTAGCCGACCGACATCGCTAACCACAGAACCACGGGGACCACACACCTGTTACCCAATTTTGAGTAAATTTGCCGCCATGATCAATTTAATTCTACTCATTTTTTGACGTCTTCGAACAACTGAAAGAAATGATCAAAATTCAACTCAGCCGCTGAGTAGCCCAGAGTGAGCGTGTAAAGCATAACTGGCAGTATGTGACCTACTCGAAAATAGCGAAAATCGTTCGAATCGAGCTGCGCAATGCCACCCCTGGTTCTTATTGGTTTTCGAAACATGATATCCACCATATCATGTAGCCGAGGTGATATCGGTGATATCCGATGATAGCTCGATTGTATGGGATAGCAGGTGGTATGGATGGTGATATGGCCTCGATAGCACGAATCGCCTGATATCAGGTGATAGTGTGAACGGGGTATAACTGTCATTGTAGCGATTTAGAGCGAATTTTTATTGTTCATTTAAAAATCGAAGGGTAATGATATAAAGTTTAAAAAAATCACGTTTTACTCAGAAAATTACACTCTTCCAGATGATATATTATCGTCGCAGCACTAAATCGAAATCGCGACTTTCGTTGCGCGCGACTTTTCGCTGCGACTTTAAATATCCTTACGTGAGAAGTCGTGCGCTGTATAGCACATCAGATGCGCTATACAGCGCACTATTTGCGACGTAAAGTATAATGTGAGGCATGAGACTAAAATCAATTGTCGCCAGTCGACAACTACAATTTTCAACTAAATGGATAATATAAAAATGGGAAATACCTGTTTAGAGTTCATTGGTGTGCATGGTTTGATGCCGCTTAACTGTTTGTGTAGACTTCTTGACATGTGATGCAGTTGCAACATACAATTTTGATTGAGATAGTATTTACATTCAGATTTAGTTGAACGAAATTGAAGATTGATCCACTGCTTTTTATTAAGGTTATATCGGCGAGTTGAGCTTTTTTTGCAAGAGTTACCACGCGTGCATCGCAAGTAAACGGTTCAAACGATATGCGACTAGCGAATAATTAACCGTGCCGCTTATGTCTGTCAACACATCAGAAGACTCAACGGTGAACGAACAGTTCATCCAAGTTGTACAAAATATTCCTATTCTGTGGAATATCCACTTGCCCCAGTACCGAAATCGAGAACTAAAAGACCAGAAATGGAAGGAGGTTGGAGCGTGCTTCAACCTTTCCGGTAAGCGGCTGTCATGTATTATGAAATAAAGAAACCTTATCGATAACTTCGTTCTAGGTTCCGATGCTTACAAAAAGTTTGTATCTTTACGGGAAAAATACAAACGGCAGCAGAAACTTGCTGAATCTAGAAATTTATCACCCAGCGAATGCTGGCGCCTATATGATAGATTGAAATTTCTTGATCCAGTTTCTTTCTCGCGACACCGGCGTAATGAGAAATCCAATCCGGTTATTGTAGGAACGCCTTTATCCATAGCATATGTACCTAAACCAAATATCACTGGTTTAATAAAAACCGAGTTTCTTGATGGCAATTCGGTCTCAATTCCATCCTCCCCTGCCCAACAACTATCAGACAAAATTTCCGAAAATGAATCTACCGAAGCTTTTCAGGATAATTCCGCCTGTTTTAATGACGTCACTATGTACGGTTCTAATTTGGATGAGTCCAATGGCGGTGAAAACCAGCACGTGCTTGAAACAGAAAGCCATCGAAGTTCTGCGCAAGTAGACCAATTTCTTACCAGATTGGAAGCAAGAACGAGCGCTATTCTGGATGAGTGTACGCGATGGAACACTAGTTGGTCCAGGTGTGAAACTTTGGGGAATCGTGTAGCGCAGACAATGTACGCACTGGAGGAGAACGATCCAGACTTGGCGCTGAAGTTTGATATTATTCTGAGCGAAGCAATTACCAGTATTAAGAAAGACCAGCTCGAAAGGGTTACGAGCCGACGGAAACAACAGGAGGAACGACAGCAGTGAAATAGCAGATATTTAACCGTTACAGAATATTATTTATTTGTATGACACAATATAAAAAAATGGGTACAATCCACATAAGGGTAAGATCCGAAGTAGGAAAATTGTTTATATAGTTTTATAATGCTAGTTTTGGTTGTATCAAGCACTGTAAAACTTAGATATAACCAATTTTGTTACTTGGGATGCAGCAGATTTACAAATGAAGCAAAACAAATCCGATTGGCCATGTTGGTTTTATTGAGTTCCATGCTATCAACAAATCTTTACGAGTACCGCGAACAATCAGCATTATTGTTGACCGTGGACATCGATAAAATTCTCAGTTTTTCCACTGAGGTAAAATAGAAAATCAATAACTATTCATTGCAAAGCTCTTAGTATGCTTTCTTGGTTGTTTTCAGCTCATTGCAAGTTTTTCCTCAAAAGTTTCAGTACATATTCAACTATTTTATCAGCACTAATTCGTTTCATGTTTCTAACAGACAATTGCAAATTTATTCGCATTCATAGTATATAAAAAACAATAAAAAAATCACAAGAAGGTTGTATGCAAAGCCACGACCGCAAGGTTGAAGTAGAATACTTTTACAAGAAAGATAACCTGGCTGCTTGCGTGTCAGTCATTTTTTCTAGTAAATAAACGTTGACCGTTTATTGGCAGTATTGTAATTTCTTTTTGTCTGATATTTTGAATGAAGTTGATTGGGTATTTTTAAATTTTGTGCAAATGAGAAGTTGAAGTGCTGCCGAATTGTAATATGCACATTTAATAAAACATCATTAAACGGGAACGGAACAAAGGCTACGGTTATGCAGAACGCGAATGCCGGCGCGATGCGATTCGTCTTACCGTGGTGAAATGTACAGCTCTTTTTAAGGCGAAGTAGAGCTATACATTTCAACAGATTTCGTCTTGCCGAATCGCATCGCGCCGTTATTTGCGTTCTGCATGACCGTAGCCAAACACTAAGCGACGCAAACACGTAATAATAGTCAGAGTATGCATGTAGATGGAGATAATTGACTTTGGATTATAGCGCAAAACGAGAAAATATTAACTCTTCAAATAATCATTTGTGTTCTTCAAATTTCAGTTGTTTAATTTAATATCCGTTGAAATGTTTGTTTATTATCTGATGAAGCTCTTATATAGGCCAAATGATGCATTCCCAATTTACTAGGTCCATAACTCTGCCGACCGTGCTTGGGAAAGCAATTGTATAACGACCAATCAGAGGTCGAATTTTGTGTTTTGACAAGGCTTAAGAGTTTTCAATAGTACAATAGTTCGAATGATAAAATTGCAATTTCATGCATTTGTTAGGAATTTTAGAAGATTTTCTAATCGATTGCTGCAAAAACGAAGGAAATCCATCGGAAACTAACCGATTTATTAGTATTTGATATTGTTCTCACTTTTTTCAGTTTTAGATTTACATTTTACATCCCTATGTAGCCGAACTTCCTGAGAGAAGTATTCTAATTCAAAATTAAATCTTCATTAATTCATTTGTTGTCCTTATAAGAACAATTGTTCAATTTATCATAGGATGTAGTGTTTATCTTACATCTCTGTGTTACCTTGATAGTGAGGACTAAGGCGCACGGTCAACACAATGAGAAAGGTGTTTTCACATTGAAAACTAGACACGGCTTTACTGGAGGAAGTGTTGGCAAATGCATCTAACGCTAATACCACCTCTATCATACGAAAGCGCGTCGTTTCATGTGGGGAATATCAACAACGAAAAATGACGCGCGTCTAAGCATAACCCGAACTGTTTCGCCGTGCTGCTCCCATTTACCTTTACATCGGCCTCAGAGAAGTACCGGCTGCATCTGCATCTACCGCTGAGGCTGTCACTATACTGCTATTGGTACCAAAAGCTATTAACTCTTCAAATAAGTGTGTTATTTGTTCTCAAAAGAACAATTGTTCAATTCAAAATCGGATTTACGCAATCGCATCTCTGTAATATTACCGACAATAATATTCTTCTGAACAAAATGATGCAACTTTCCCATTAGGCCTCTGCCATAATAGACGCGAAAAGCGATGCGAATCGATTCGCTCAGCTGTAGGTTAATGTACAGCCATCAGTAGAGCTGTACATCAACCTACGGCCGAGCGAATCGGTTCGCGCCGCTTTTCGCGTCTACTATGGCAGAGGCCTTAGAGGAAGTTGCTGGCTGATATATTCACTTCATGCAAGCCTGCTGCTGATGCTTCCCGCTACCACACTGAAACAGCATTTTAGTGAAGGGAGTGTCGTTGCATCAGCTGACCCTGCTACTATCGATGCTGATATACCCGCTGCAACAGCTACGCTATGCATAGCCATGCCACAGTTGTGGCCGCTATACGATGGCCCAACTGCTGAGCAACTGCAACGCTATCCGTAGCCATGCCACAGTTGTGGCCGCCATTGGTATCCGCTGTACCTGCATCTGCTGGCCCTGCTGCTATCGATGGTGAGATCCGCTGAAACTGCTACGCTTATTCGCAGCCATGCCACAGTTGTGGCCGCTATCCGCTATCGATGGTACCCACTGCTCGCTCCCGCTGCTGCTAAGGGAGGACTGCTGTCGTCGCTGTTCAGAACTATTATGAGCGGCTTCGACTAAAACAGGCTGTTATATAGGGATGAAAATAGGAATGAATTATTTCTCGTACGTGGTGGAATGATATAACTTGAAAAATATGTGTGACTTCATTCCGGCTCAGAGCGATCATTTGATAAGCTCCACCTCTTTTTTCAGTTTCTAAAGTTTTTCCTCAGTTTCGTAGCACGGATGCACAAAAATGATTTCTTGTCGAGCCGGACCGATAGCACTCTCATTGAAGCAACAAAATAACATGTTTTGTGTCGTGTTGTGCAGCTTGGTTGAAGAAAATGTTCCCGCCCCCGTGTCGCATGTAAGCAGATTATTGCGTTCAGTAGACAGTAGATAGTGTATCCAGCGAATAAACATCGATGGTGCTCTCACACACGCAACGGTTTTAACCCGTATCTTATTGCGGTTTGTAACATCAAGCGATTTCGTTTGCTCGCTGTTGCGTGTTGCATCATGTTGCAACTTGGCAGCTGGGAGACGACAAAATCTGTTAATGCTTATTGATTGAATCGACTTCACATTAGCTCTGCATAGTCGAACTAACTGCTTTTGTGAATGCGTTCTAACAGGGCAATTTATTATTCAATGTCGGTTATGCTGATCGCAGCCTTTGCGCTGCCCCTACAGTGGGGAGTTTACTAAATAAAGTAAAAATTAGACAACTACAACAGAATTTGATTGCATCCCGCACAGTATGTCTGCTTGTGTTGATGCCAAAAAATTATTAACCATCAATTATTTTTTTATTTGCCTTCAAAAAAGCATTTTGCTGTTCAAAATCGGTTGCTAATTACAACCTTTGAGCTGCCCTAACATTGGGGGAATTAGGATACACGGACAACATGCACTGTGGAAGCTATTTCACATTCAGTAAATTAGACGGGTGCGACAAATTTAAATTGCTAGGATGCAACACAGAATACTTGCTTGCGTTGACAAAAATTATTAACTTTCAATGACTTGTTTATTTGCCTTCAAAAAGGCATTTTGATTTCCAAAATTGGATTTCCTGATGGCAATCTTCATGCTGCCCCAACACGGGGGGAATAATGGCTGTCTGGCGACACACGCTGAGAAAAACCGCGCTGCTCCTGAGACGTGGTGACCAACCACAGAGCTAGTGCTGCTGCTAAGGAAGGACGACTGCTGTTGTCGCTGTCTAGAACTATTATGAGCGGCTCCGGCTGAAACAGGCTCTTATATAGGCGAAATAGCATGTTTTAAATTGCAAGGTATATGATCCTGTCGACCGTGCTTGGGAAGCAAGCATACAACGACCAATCAGAGGTCGAATTTTTCGTTTTGACAAGGCTTGACTATTTTCAATAGTACAATAGTGTGAATAATAAAATTACAATTATCTTATTTTGGGAAGAATCTTAGAAGATTTTCCAATCTATTGCTGCAAGAACGAAGGAAATCCATCGAATACTAACCGATTTATTAGCATTTGAAATTGGACATATTTTTCACTTTTTTCGGTTTTAGATTTTCATTTCACATCCCTATGTAGCCAAACTTCCTGAGAGAAGTATTCTACTTCAAAAGGGTTTTGACAGAATTTACCATTTTGCTAGTGTAAAATTTCATTAAATGACGAAGATTTCTAATTTGCGTTATAGAACATCCCAGAAATAAAAGGGCACCCCATCAGCTTGTTAAAAAATTAGTAGTTATCCATATTATACTTATGTACAATTTAGTTGTGAATTGTATTAATTTCATAAAAATTAGTCTGAATTTTCCACCTGTTTTGAACTCAAATAGGGTTTTCAAAATAGAAACATAAAGTTACAGTTCCTCTTATTTTTTATGAACACCATTGTGAAAGCCACTGAATTTAAATTTATCAATAAGTATGTCAATTTATATTTAATTTATATACATATTGTTTGTTAAACTATCACTTGTAAATGAAAGTGGTTCCGGATATTTTGGCATCACTGTTTCAATGGCAGAACTTGTGTAGACTTTTTCTCTATTAATAATAACGGGGATTTATGTTTACAAGAGATTTGAAGGATACGCAACTGAGCAGGAAGTTTTATCTTGGTATTCAATGTGTTTACTGCACTTGTGAAAAATACTATCAACATTACAACTTCATACAAAATGCGAATGTCAATAAACACCCCAGAGGATTCAACAGTGAATGAAGAGTTCGTCCAGTTGGTGCGGGATATTCCTATTCTGTGGAATATGCGTTTGCCTCAGTACCGGAGCCGAGAACTGAAAGAACGAAAGTGGGCCGAAGTTGGAGCACGCTTCAACCTTTCTGGTAGGTGACCAATGTCTCCAACAGAAGATGGTTGTTCTAATTTACAGCCTCCTTTCAGGTTCAGATGCTTATAAAAAGTTCGTTGCGTTGCGAGAGAAATACAAACGCGAACAAAAACTCGCTGAATCAAAAAAACTATCAAACGTCGAATGTTGGCGCTTATACGAGAAACTGAAATTTCTCGATTCCGTCTCTATTTCGCGAGATCGACGGTGGCGTGCGCCGAAAATGAGCTTCAAACGACAGCATGTTTTTCCAATGACAACTTTGTACAAGCATGAGTTCCCAAGTTTTATCAAAACCGAATTTCCCGATGATGCTTCCGTTTCTGCATCAACTTCCCCTGCTCAACAAATGTCGGAGGGACCGTCCGAAATCGAGTCCAACGAGGCGTATCAGGATAATCCCGATTTTTTCAATGATGCTGCAACACACGTTCCAAATTCGGAAGATGCTGATAGCGTGTATTGTCGAATGGGAGAAAACGCCGATAATGAATTCGAGGTGCACCAGCAACCGCAAGAAGTAGAAACTAATCCAAGTTCGTCAAGAATTGACCAATTCCTAATTAGGTTAGAAACTAAAACAGACGCAATTCTTAATGACTACAATCGACGGAATGCCAGCTGGGCGAGATGTGAAACACTGGGACATCGAGTGGCTCAGACAATGTACGCACTGGAGGAAAACGACCCAGATCTGGCACTGAAATTCGATATCATTTTGAGTGAAGCAATCGCCAGTATAAAAAAAGATCAACTTGAAAGGTTAACGAACAGGCAGAAACAATAAATAGCTTGGTGAATATATGGAGAGGCAGTCGAAATGCTTCCCAACAAATGAATAAGTGATTGGTTGATGATAGCAACATTAGCATATTTTAAGTTTAACAAATTGTATGTATAATCAAGTTTGTAGAGGTAACTTAGCCTACATGATAAATTTATAATGAAAAAATATAATGAAAAAGAACTTAGAACAAAAGTTGCTTGAAACTCTCCTTTATTTTTAATCGAGCCTCTCTTTTGAAAATACTAATCCTCTGTTTCCCGTTTCCTCTTTGGAAGCCCTATCCCATTAATGCTGCAACGATGTATTTCCTATAGTTTGGACAAATGCTTGTTGTCTCCGTGTATGCTCAAATGTGCATTAAATGGCGAAATATTTGCATAATAAGTTTGCGAGTTCAAACCCCTATGCTCGCACCTGTGCAAGTTCTTCACTTGGCTACGAAATTGTTCCGCTGTCGAATCCTTGAATTTTTCCAAATCTGCATTATGTGGCGTTATGTAATCGTAATTTTCGGGGTACAAGTCATCTCCCGGTAAAACGAACACAGCTGCATCGGAGCATATGTACTGAACCGGACAGAACAGAGTGCTTCCGCTGCTGCTACGAGCTTTGGAAAAGCGTACTATTTCATCAATATCGTGCAGATGACTCAGTCGTGTCAGTTCGTAGTGCTGCGGTGGAGCCAACCAAAGCTTCTCATCCTTGTGTGCTTGTAGCAAACCTGACGGTGTGTCCCACTGGCGTGTTGGATTCAATTACGAAAATTATGAAGGATGTTCACATACCAAATTTACTTACGACATATTCGGCCACTTCATGAGGCTCTGACCAAACTTCTGGCATCTCATTCAAGGCGACAAGATAGAAAACGGTTTCGAATCGTCGCTTTCGAAACATCGCTGGAGTCAGCCAAGTCGACCATTCGTAAATGTTCAGTAGATCAGGAGCTATGCTTAGTTTCTCGCAAAGTTCAGCAAACGATTCCTCCCCATCATGTACAGATTTTTGCCATGTCGAAACATCGAAGTTTTTTATTGCGTTGCTGTAGCCGTCAGCACTTACTCCGGACCGCTCCTTCGTGTGTCCGAAAAGTACGCCTAACTCTTCGAATGCTTCTCTCAGGGCAGTTAGACGAAGTGAAATGTTTCTAAAATTTGAATATTATTATCAGAAAGGATTGGATCTTGCAATCGATATATACTACCTATCTAAAGTATCGCTGCTGCTGTTTTCGAATATAAAAGGACGTGGGCCTTCAATTTTAGTTAGATTTTCCAATTGCTCTAAGTGGCTTTTACCTCCCAGCCGCGCAAAAAGACCATTCCATTGAAGACTTTCGTCCTGCTTATCAACAGCTCCTCCGGGGAAAACGATACTGTTGGGCATAAATGACGTTTTCTCAGTTCGCTTAAATACTAGCACCTACAAATTGGATGAAACTAGATTTCGATGTGCGCTCGGCTAACCAACTTGATATTACCTTGTAATTGTAGCTGTTTTTACCGGTTTGCTTAACACTATCCCGAGCCAGAATCATTAAACTAGCTGAATCTCTCCAGTATTTGGCGAATTTACGCATATTTAAGTATTTTTGTGCGGAACTCGATTTAGAAGACAGTGTTTAGTGTATCGTATTGGAATATGAACTTGATAACAAAGTTCACATAATGTAACTCGTAACTTCATCGATGCCAGATTTGCGAACAGTTTTGCTTTTATTAAATCAATGACTTTTGCTGTTTCTTTGTTGCTCATAAAAAACCTAGCTCAAAAATGTTCTACTATTTACAAAATGTATTAAAATAAAAATTCACTATTACTGATAAAATGGATATAATCGATATATTTGATGGTGACCAAATTTATGCATGCACAGCTGTCTGTTTACCTGACATCAATGCGTGTAGCAAGTGCACCAGTTCTTTTACAATGGCAGTGATATCAGAGATATTTTTTGTATGTGTTGTCCATCGGATGGCTGAGACCGCTGAGACCAATGTTGGTCCATCTCGCCAACATCAGGGATATTTTAAAACGAATAGACATACACTAAGGTCGCTTTTTACGCGGTTTTTTTTACGCGGATTCCGGAATTTACGCGTTTTTTTACGCGGATTCCGGAATTTACGCGGTTTTTTACGCGGATTCCGGAATTTACGCGGTTTTTTTTACGCGGATTCCGGAATTTACGCGGTTTTTTTTACGCGGATTCCGGAATTTACGCGGTTTTTTTTACGCGGATTCCGAAGTTTACGCGGTTTTTTCACGCGGATTCCGGAATTAACGCGGTTTTTTTTGCCCGGATTTCGGTTCCCCTTCACTCGGAATGCAAAATTAACGATGGTTTTTTTACGCGGATTCCGGAATTTACGCGGATTCCGGAATTTACGCGGTGTTTTTTACGCGGATTCCGGAATTTACGCGGTATTTTTTTTTGCCCGGATTTCGGTTCCCCTTCACTCGGAATGCAAAATTAACGATGGTTTTTTTTACGCGGATTCCGGAATTTACGCGGTTTATTTTTTACGCGGATTCCGGAATTTACGCGGATTCCGGAATTTACGCGGTTTTTTTTACGCGGATTCCGGAATTTACGCGGTATTTTTTTTGCCCGGATTTCGGTTCCCCTTCACTCGGAATGCAAAATTAACGATGTTTTTTTTTACGCGGATTCCGGAATTTACGCGGTTTTTTTTTACGCGGATTCCGGAATTTACGCGGTATTTTTTTTGCCCGGATTTCGGTTCCCCTTCACTCGGAATGCAAAATTAACGATGGTTTTTTTTACGCGGATTCCGGAATTTACGCGGTTCTTTTACGCGGATTCCGGAATTTACGCGGCATGTATCCCCCGCGTAAAAAACGACTTTAGTGTATAAGAAAATTGAAAATCGTATGTAAAAATTTGAATCATCTGTCTTGTGGTGCCCCAGTTGCCCTGCATGAATATTGCCGTATCAAAATTATAACGATATCTGTGCTTGGTTTGTCAGTGATGCGAGCGTCACATAGCGGGAGCATTACCACCAGAGATGCCAGACTTTTTTTTGGCAAGTCTGTATAATCCATAAAAATGTCTGTATAAGTCTGTATACCGCTGCGAAAAAAAGTTACCGATACATTGATACCTAATTATTTGTCGACCTGTCAGATTGTTTTGTTTTATTGCTTGTTTTGATTGTTCTTTTTCGAGTCTATCATAGTTGGTCGATTAATCGATAACTAATTTATCTTTTAAATCTAAGTAACACATAGAAGTAAGAGTCTTTCCCGTGATAAAAATCGTCGTTCGTCGTAATGTAGCTAAACTGATACATGATGGCAGAAGTCTCGCGGTTATAAAAATAGTACCTTCAAGGTTTGGGACATTTTAAGCAATTCTTCAACGTTGGATATTGCTCCGAATAGAACAAACGGTCTTTTCACCAATATAACCTGCATGGCAATCGATCGAGACAATCAGCTGTTTGTTACTGGGGGCGAAACAGGCAGATTAGTGCCCACGGGGCCAATAAAAACCCCGATAGCCTGACTCGATTCCCGTTGTCATGATTTCACTCTCAAAAACGCAAGATTATTATGTTCAGCAAAGTGTTCAGTTCCTAGTTCACTTTTTCCAGCAACGGCTACAGTGACTTTTGGTTTTTGTGTTCGTTTTTTTGTGTATACTGGTAAAACCATTATGTATAATATCAGATATCTGTGTAATATCTGTATTATACTAAATGTCTGTATAAAATCTGTAGGCTTATGCGTGTCTGTATCGCAACACAGAAAGTCTGTATAATACAGATTTGTCTGTATATCTGGCATCTCTGATAACCACTTACTTACGGGTGCACAATGGTCGGAAAATTGAAATTTCCGGCCAAAATTAATTTTTGTGTGCCAAATTTATGGCTTTCCACTGCAGATGATTATGACATATAAGAAAAGTTTTGTACTGACAAGGGGCTGTCTATAAACCACGTAAACTGAGGCAAATGTTTTGTGTTTTCGAATGAACCTAAATAACTCGTTAGTGGAACGAGAAAAACGATTACTGTTTTCAGCAAAGATGCACATAATAGTAAAACGCTTCTTATGGCTTCGAGAGTTACGAGAGTTCACGATTTGCCCGCAGAGATGGCGCACGAATCTAACTTTTGATAGGAGATATGGTTCATTCAGCAAATTTGTAAAGCAATTCAATTCAAACAAAACTACTGACGACGAAACGATTTGGCAAATCTCGATTGTAGAGCCACCAAATGTTGATACAGTTTTCTATGATCTTGTTTGTAAACAACTGTTTTAAACCTGTGCTTGATCAATTCAATGCAATTGAATGAACAAACTCACTGAATCGATCTTATTAACTTATTGCTCGCTTCTTCGTAGAACACTTGAATAAAACTTCAGAACTGTAAAGCACACATAAAACTTTGTTTCCCCCACATACACAAGCAATCAGATCGTTTCAAAGGTATGAACTAGAATCAGTCAGCCATAAAAGACATATGAGCCGCATGATTCAAGAGCATAACAATATGTGTGAGATTGCGGGTTTACGCGTGGGAGTAGTTGTGAGATTGACGGTTAACTCAATGGAATTTTGTGAAAAACATGACTGCAATGTTGAAAAGTTCGACCATGAGAACCTCCATTTGTTTATGCTGTATGTCGACTAGGGAACCTGTATATTAGAGAAATGACAAGACACTCACCGTTAAGGCAACTGTCAACATCAAAACGGATAACGGCAATGCAAAATTATACAGCTCGCCCGTTTTGATGTTGACAGTTGCCTTAACGGTGAGTGTTTCGGCGTCTCTCTGGTGTATAGGCTGACTAATGTCGACATATCCGGTACACAGCTTCTACTTCGGCTGTAACTGACGAGTAAATGTCCAAATGCAAGCTCGAAACATTTGTTTAACTCTGGCGGTGATAATTGTGTTCGGTAAGAGAAGTTTGCGTGTGGTGTTTCATGGCCGTGTTTCCATAAAACAAACACGGGGAATCATTTTTGGGATAATAATTCATTTTTTTATTCGATTTAGTATGATTTCACATGAATAATCGCTAAGTCTCTTAGCGATGTTGTAATGGGTTAACAAAATAAATTTCAGAAAAAAAACTTTGGGTTGATAAAGAAAACATCGTTTGAAAATAATAAAGATACACCGAAAATTAATTTATTGCTAATATTAATTTTTTTTTCAAACAAAATGAAAAAAAAAAAATTTTTACTTAAGTGTGTACAACTGAATAATCATACTAATTTTAAGTTTTTCCAGTATATTTTTGAACCTAATTACTATGACATATGTTGATAAGCCTCTATAAAACTCCAAAAAATTACATGAAAAATTGAAATTTTCAAATTATTTTTTTCTACAAAAACACAAATTTAACTCAAACTTTTAACATATGTTTTAACCAACGTATATTCTAATAAACCAATTAATCTAATAATTTCACGTTTTTTCAAAGTGTTTCGAACCAAATTGCTATGATATACGAAAAACTTTGTTGATAAATCACCCAAAAATTCAAAAATTGCAAAAAAATGGAAAATTTTTAGTCATCTTTTTCTACCAAAAAGCAAATTTTCCGCAAACTTTCAACACATATTCTTGAAGGGCACAAGTAGGGCTCTCAGACATACTATCAGGTGCTGTGCTTACACGTGCTTACATTTAATGTTTTTGATGGTCAAAATTAGGCAAATTACGCATATTTTCAATGTGGCCTGCGACTGACTCTGTAGGGTTGAAATCCATTACCCATCCTGTTTTAGGAAACTAATTTAATAAGCTTTCAATCATATGTGAACATAACATGATAGCTTTAGTAGGTTTTTATATATTCCAAAATATTCAGAAAAACTATTTTTCTCCGTTTCTGAAATAGGTAACTTTGAAGGCATTTTTCAACATGAACCGTTTTTTGTATCAAGATTTCATTTAAAAATTATGAAAATATAGATAAAATACTACAAAATCATGTGCTCAAAACATCCTGAATATGAAATTCGCATTTTGGTAATTTTGGCCACTCTTTTATGTAGGGACAGTCTTATGTGCGGGTGGTAGTAAGGAATAGGGTGTCCTTTAGACTGGGACACGGTTATATGGGAAAAAAGCGATGGGGTTTTTTTTCGCTCCCGTGCACTTTTCGTGTCCCTTATGGATTCTATAACAACTGTGTAACTTTTCAGATCAATCGGTGTAACTATATTTTTGCGCCCGATTTTTAAAGTTTCCATACGATTTTATATGGGAAATCCACTTTTGCAAAACTTATTCTCTAGAGATGACTAGTTGATATCTAAAAATATATCAATGCATGATATTTGTAGGAAATTTTCCTGGGAAAAACTCTTCTGCAGATCGTAAAGCGCTATCTGACGAACGGCTCACCATTGAAATTTTTTAGTAATACTGCTGTAACATGCTGATGTTGCAGAAATGATACCGCATAAAATTTATCCTGGAGGCTTCTCCGAAGATACTATGGGCAAAAAACACACTTTCAAGCTTAATTCCACGCGAAATTATTTCTCATACGCAACTTTGCAATACCAGCAAGCTGTAGCAGTGTTGCTGGAAAAATTCAATGGTGAGCCGTTCGTCAGACATTCAATTAGTTTGGGGTCAATAACTTTTCTACAAGCATAGTAACGCTTTACGGTCTTCAGAAAAGTTTTTCCCAGGAAAATGTCCAACATGATATATTTTTAGGAGTCAACTGGACATCTCTAGAGAATAAGTTTTAAAAAAGTGAATTTTCCCATATAAAATCGAAACTTTAAAAATCGGGCGCAAAAATATAGTTCCACCGATCGATCTGAAATGTTACACAGTTCTTATAGGACCCATAAGGAACACGGAAAGTTCATGGGAGCTAACATTTATTTTTTGTCCCACCCTAGTGTCCATGGGTGACAAAGACGTAACCAGGAGGGGGGGGGGAGGGTGGTCTATTGATACCTGAACAATTTTTTTAAAAAAATGGGCAGGGTACCAACAATGGGGTGTCAATGGAAAGTATGGGAAAAATTTGACCTTCGAGTTTCGTTCAGCAGTAGGGCTCAAAAGTTTCATCTCATAAAAAATTTATTTGAAAAAAAAATCTACTTTTGGGGCATGGAAACTTTTGCGCTGGGAGACTCGAGCTACTCCAGGACACACAGGAGACTCTCCCAACTCCCAACTCAAAATTTGTCAGTTTCAATTTTTTCTGAATTGAAATTTTTGAAAAACAAAACTGTTCTGAATACCAAATTTCGACGTTTAACGAATTTCTGGGATATTTGGAATAGAAAAAAAGTTTTCAGTTTCCTGTGTATTTCTTTCATTGGTTAAAAAACTGAAAATTTGATCGTTTTGATTTGATCGATTTCCAAATTTTGTATGGAAATGTTTTTCGAGAAGACAAAACTTTAGCACCCTCTAGTGAAAGAAATTCGAAAAGTCGATTTTCATTGGAACGCTAATCAACAATCGAAAGGTGTTCTTGGGCATTACCCAAGCAACAACTGAAACATAATAGAAAAAAAAATTGTGATCATGTGTTGCACTAATGAAATTCAGAGGCTTAAAGAAACATTTTTTGTTACTACGATGAAATTGTAAAGAAACAAGTAACAACTAAAGTTGCATCGCTACTTCAAAAAACTTTACACCAACGTTCGCGTGGTTGGATTTGTTGTTGAAACGTGTAAACGGCATTTGAAAACCCAACCTTCACTGAATAGATCTAGTGGGTGGAGCATATAGGTTGCCAACGTGATGCTTGCGAGATACACAAAACAAACACACAGAAATACTTCTAAAAATCGCTGTCATGTTCTGAAGCCATGTAACAGCAACTTTTGCTCGATCATTCGCCTGATATTTGTTTTTGAAATGAGGTTATTTACTGCGTTGTAACTTTTGCGTACTTGGACTAGAAGTCGTCCAAAAAGTGTGGATCTCTAAAACGAAATGAGATAAATTGCTTTGAATTTCATTACCACGCTGAGGTGCTGATAAATTGAAGAAGCGAAATTAAAAACTGATATAATGGCCATTGGCATGATAAGGGAAGCAAAATTTGAAACTGAGCCATAAACTTGCAAATGTTTCTACAGTAAATGACGTAAAAAGTAAAAACGAGAAAATTTAATAGAAATTGATAGCTGGAGTTGAATTCTCATCAAATTTCTGGAAATAATCAGAGATAAATCGCTATACAGACAATCTTTTTCCAATCTAACCATTTGCCATTTAGTTTCTATTGCGCCCTAGTTCGATGCATCTTCGTAGCTGAAATTTTATCATGCAGCATTTACCATGTTGTTATTAAATTCCATGCATAACTTCATACACATTGCGGTTTCGTTCTTGAAACTTGTGTTGTAACAACGAAAATGTTGCAATTGGCTGATGGCTCCCTCTCCTGCGCTTTTTCTGTCATTGTCTAAGAAACTGAGATGTAGCTGCAACTTAGTTTCGCATAAGAATTTGTTGCTATGATGCACAAAGTTCATAATCGAAACATATTTTGCTGCTTGGGTAGAGGGTTGAAGTGCAACTTCTTGAGAATTTTCCCAAATTTTCATAGAGATTTGAGTAATAAGCAGAAAGTTTGAGCGATTTGAAGCCTGATAGGCCACACTCAAAACTTTATACGTGATTACATCCAAATAGTGTTTCGAAAAATGACTTTGCCTTTGATTGTAATTAAACGATTCTACCGAGTATTTTTAGCAGACCTGTCTTTATGAAAAAAATCAACCATGTATTTCATGTTTTCTTGTATTTTTTCCAAAATAATCTAGAAGAAAAAAGCCTGCACAAGCTCGGCACACTCGGGCTTGTAAATTATTCATTGCAAAATCATCAACAAAAAATTAAAATTTTGAAATGATTTTTATACTCTATTTTAAATATTTGAATAGTAATTTTACCTAGAATAGAACCATTAAAAATTTATTCTCGATAAAAATCGTTGCCTTCTAGTTGGTCTCGACGTACGCCTTTCTGCAATAAAAAAATATTTATTTATTTGCGTTCACAGCTTGGAAAAGCTGGATATGAATACAGAATCGCCACGTGATTAAGCTGATTCTAGAGTATTGGAGTTTTTTGATAGTTTTTGGTTGGGCGCAAATCAGAAAAAACTTCTTTCGTTACAACCCGCCTAGTATTTTCATGACTCATGGCGAATCAGAGAAAACAAACGAATTCGAGAACGATTTAATAGATATCCTTCTCTTCTTCACAACTGAACATGAATCTGTAGCTTTATAACCTGTCGTTCATCGATATCCATCGAGAAATCCGTCGTTCGCACATTAGCCCGGTGATTTCAAGTTTCGAACATAAAAAACATTGCATATGTTTTGGTTTTGTCCGATAATTCCGTGTGGGTGATGTGGGTAACCCACAAGGATATTATCCTAGTGGGTACTACCACCAATCCCAACAAACAATTTTGTTGGTTTACAGCTTAATAAGCTACTACTCAGTGGATTTCGGCTGAACTATAGCTTAACAAGTCGTTATCCAACAAAATTATTTGTTGTTTGCGGTTTTTGGTCAACAAAATCAGCTATCCACTTTTTGCCTGAAGAAAGAGGTTAGTGACCGCTCTTTAAAAAAGAGCGGCAAATCACTCACTCACTGTAAAGCTCCAGCTCTTCAGATCAGTTCGTGAGCGAATTGCTCACCTCTAATGCTTGCTTGAGAAGACGCATTTGTACAGGAGTATGTTGTTGCCTTGCTTAAATGTGCTTCAGAAATAATGAATAGATCTGAATGAAATGTGATGATACCCGGACGAACACATACGATTCGCATAGATTCTGTAGGATTCCTCACATTGGTTTCGTGAGCGTCTTTGAAAAGGATTCCTGACAAAAGAATCATCAGGAATGCCCTGTATATGGCTCTAGGATTCTTGAATATGAATCGTGAGTGGGAATCCTCCGGATCGTGTTTGCGATTCCTTTCACGATTCCGTCACCGAGTTAAAGGTATCCTGGGGATTCTTACTCAGGATTCTCTGCGTGTTAGTAAGGGTAGTCAAACTCTGAAAGCGCAATGCCATGCACTGATAAAAGACGGTAATGGTAATGGATTAAACGTCAGTTTTCCAAAGATTTTTATTCTCAGGTGGATTTTCTCACTTGACATCGGATGTTCCCATAAACCAACGGGTTCTCACTCAACTTTCTGTATTTGATGCGAGGCAACTGGTAAAGAAAGTAGAATTGCCGACGTGCTGGTAGCCCTGTCCTGGTGTAGACTTATACGAAAGCTTCTAATCTGACATTCAACTCCTCGCATCTCACAACTTCTATCCAAAGTCCTACTCACTCTCTCTTACTCAGACAAAAGGGGCGGAGAAAAGCCTCCGGCATGAAAGCGCGCTTGTTGTGTTTTTCAACATGTGGTTTTGTTTTTGCTTCCTCCGTTTTCCTTCCTGATTCTCGTTTATGCTGGTGCCGCAAAGCGCTCTCTCTCTCTCTCTCTTCGTTGTTACTCTGCGTTTCCATTGATGTATTGGTGCGAATTATGATTTCATTGATCTACCGCAACCTTACGCATTTCCACCACCCACCTGATGTGGTGTAATTTTCCACCACCTGCTCTGTACTAGAATGCTGCACGGGAATCTACTATTCTAACATCAATGAACCAGAGTACGGAGTGTGATGGCATACGTGTGTTGGTGTATGTCGTCTACTTTTGCAGAAGTTGATGGAGATGAGTAAGCGGTGAAGTAAATAAAGCGGCAGGAGAGCTGAGAAAGCTAAACGAGAGAATGATTTTTTCTTGCCGGTTTTTGTTTTGAAGCTTGTTCTGTTTTCCGACCGTGTTTTTGCAAGGTTATCTTGTCAATGTATTAGGATGCGGGTTTGCCTAGAGGTGATCATTTTGTTGTGATTGTGTTTTACCAAGTAATGTAAAATACGTAATGTTTTTTTATTCCAGAAACTAATTGTGCTTGTAATTTATAATTCGTTAAATCTATTATTACTCAAATTATGGCAATTTTTGTGCAACTCTAGTGCAATAGCAAGTGTTTTTTAGCAGGCTCGAGTGTTTTTTTGTTCGGCTCTCTTAGTTTGCTGCCATTGGTGAAACAGTGAGGTTGTGGTTCTCTAAGTCGGTCGCCATACATACAACACATGCTCGCGGCGCACGCCGGAGCTGCTGTCGACCATCGATCCCGCTCCATTCCATCATCATTCTGTCCGGTGTTGTGCTCCAGTGCAGTAGTGCAGATACCGTCTCGTCTTTTCACCCGCTGCTAGTGGATCAAATGCTAGGGTACCAACTGCGAGGATCAGCAGAGGGGCATTGAGAAAAATATTCAGTGTCTATCGTTTTATTATTACTGCAGTCAACAGTGGATAAGTAGGCCCAAAACGTGGTGGAGTAATATTGTTGTGTTTTGTTTTGGCGTCAAGTGGCGAAGTGGTGAATGCTGAAGGTTCCAAGCTGAATCTTGGCCAATCCGAATTTCAAACGAGTGAGTTTAGAGAGGATCTTTTCCCGCGGCGCGATTGTTCAGTGAAAAACCGAGCGTATATGTGTGATCAGGCTAAACCACGGAAGAAAAAGGAAAAGTTCCAGTACAATAAATCGATTATGGCTGCTACCAGTGTTGTGGTTCTGGATCGTGGCAATAATACGACCTGTACTATCAATTTGCATGGTAAGTCGAGTAGCTTTGAATCTAGCACAGACCGCTGGCGCACAATCATTTTTGGGTGGTGCTCGAGCCACGCCAAATAGCCCAGACATTAGAAAGCCGTTCCGGCGGAAAGCTCGAGCTAGTGGAGGTCAACAAAAAAATCCTGCACAGGGTGTGCAGTGCTGTGCCGTGGTGGAATGAGGCACTACCGCGTTACTCTCCCAGAAAAAAAAATTGCTATCGAGAGACGATTTTTTCGTTCTCTTACTAAACTAAACGAGCTGTAGCCAGCTCTTTAATGTCGAATGGCACACAGGCGAGCAACGTTTTTATTTACATACAACTCGACAATTCAGTTCTCTATATTTCTATACCTCAACCTATCTCTCGAACAAATAAAAAAAAAAAAAACGTTGACAAAACGAGTAGCGTTGTATAGAACACCACCAGAGTGCCGCTTTGCAAAAACTTTTTTCCTTTTCAAATTTACAGACTGTGCGATTTTTAACTGCCTGACAAAAAAAATCATGTGTATCTGCAATCGAGCTGGCACAGAAGCGAATGCGTGTGTTCTACGTGTTTCCAGTTTGTGCCTGGCACATTTGGGATTGATATTTCGGTTTTAGGCAGGTTGAGATCATAACTGATCGCCAATTTTCACTGAACAGTTTACGAAGGAATCATAGCAATGAATAAAAAATTTCTTGAAATTAATGAATCATTCAGATTGATGCTTTGTTCTCTGAAATTCTATCAGATCGCTCGCTTAAGTCGAAGACAAAATGTGGTGATCCTGAATTATAGAGTTCTAATAACTATTTCGAAATAATTTTTAAATTGTATTACTGTTGAATAAAATCTAAAAACTTGGCTGAATATTTTTTGAAGAGTATCATTCAGGCTGCTATAAATTGTTGGGTAATGAGTTTTGACAAGTTTTATAGCCAAATCCTCAGACATTGTTAAGGTTGATCCATTGAAGGTTACTTGTGCCGCACTGGAAGTATGAAGAAAGCATCATGGGTCAAAGTATTATTTCGGCATACTTTATTCGATTATATTATCAAAAATAAAAAAAAAAAAACTTCAAAGTCAAAGCGAAAGAAAAACTAGAATTGGCGTGGCTGAACTGCAGACAAATATCGAACAATTTTGTTTGATTTAAATTTTTTTGATTTTTTGCTATCCTAAACGAAACCTTGGGAAATCAAATGAAATGAATGTCAGGGAGTTCACTTATCGATTAGGGACTATCAGGGGAAATAAAAAACAATCAGGGAAAAATTTTATTCGAAACGGGATTCTTATCAAACGGTTCTTTAGCACTAAAACAGATTTTTTTCGACATTAGAGGCTAATGTGGAATGTCTACTGTTTGGTTTCATATCCGATCGAATACGTTCACTATTCGATTTCACAGTTGCATTTATCTACGTTGCACTTTTTTGTGCAGAATACTGAAAAATGTCAAGGAAGTTGATGTTATATTTGAAGAAAAATCAGAGAAATAAATTTGGGAAAATTTTTCGCCACCCTGTTGGTATTCCAACCAGGCTTCGAAACCGTCGACATTTTTTATGACACTCACCTACTCAATTTGAGGCGGTGTCATTATTCGTGTATTCAGATGAACACGACCACGAATTCATGAAGAAGTTCACTGCTGTCAAATCATAAATAAATTTTCTGCTCATGCTTGATGATCAAACTAATGTTTACATTCCATCTCTTTCTATTGAACATTTCGTACTGTTCATTCCAATGACGGATCAAATGAAAAAGTTGTTCTGATTTTGTGTCTTATTAGAATTATTGTCATTTGAAACTTGTGTCAGGAAACATCGGAAAAATTATTTTTCCAGCCAAATGACATTGATTTCGGAGGTTGTCGAAGATTTTTTAATGAATGAAGGAGCAATTTTAAGATAAATTAAGTAATGAAATAGATGTTTCCGTTTCTTTTCGGTAAGTATTTGCATCTCAGTTAATCTTCTCGGCAAAACTACTAGCAATTCGCTTCATAGGCAACAGGAAGAGTAAAAATCGAAAAGGATTCCTGCATTTACCCGTTCTAGACAGATTCGCAACAGAACAGTTAAATATGAATGGCGTTGCAATAGAGGACTTTTCCGGCATGAGTCGAACATTCACTCAACGAGGTTTGTCGTCATCGAGCAATGAGGGGCTAATAACATTTATTGGAAAGTATGTGTGCCGAAAAATATCTGTTTCATCACTCGTATTTCAATGACGCTAGGCAAAGTGCAACCCGCATGGATAACAAACACAAAAAATTATGACTGAGTTGTAAAAAAACTAGGTATTCACTTTTGAAAACTTCGAAACTTTTTAATGTAAAAAGCCCTTCGACCTTGTATATAATGAATGATCAACAATAAACTAGTTGAATTACTAGCAATAATCTACCGCGCATAGGAAGTCCGTCCCATTCGCATTTTCACCGAAATTGAGGTAATGAGCGTGAATGGTAGGTAACTATGCATAGTTTCGTCAAAATAGATAGACTCAATAACATTGTTCTTAAAAACTTTAGGAAAACACCCAAACATATTGGTCCATCTCGTAGAAGCAATAATGATAAAAAATTATATAAAAATGCATTTTTCTCGGCTTGCTGAATTTGCAAATGGGATTAACTTGCTATAAACGGCAGTAAATATGGAAATTGATTACTGATGCTCCTGATATTCTGCCATTTTTTGTCATATTAACCTCCCGAAAATTCTCAGACTGTGTCAGTATTTGAAACTCTCTACTTTCTATTTTTATACTTTTTATTTAGCAAACTTTTTGTGGGAGTAGATAGATGACACTGTTATTTTGGCAAACAAAAGTGAGATTTTCGAACATTTTGACATTTTTAAAGTGTTAAAATTGAGTAAAAAAACGATTCAAACCGCAGCCTAAAAGTGTTTTATACTTAACGTTGCATGTGATTCTGCATTTTTAACATTCCTTACAAATAAAACTGGTATTTTAGTGTGCGCGTGTGTCAGAAAAATAGACATCATTCTCGCTCGAAGTAATAATATCCGAATTGACTATAAAAAGGTATTTTGGATTATTTCAGAAAAAATTTGACTTGTGGATAGTTTAGAATCATTTGGTATTTATTTATGTTTGATTTGGTATAACATTAAAAATGTTCAGAAACGGTTTTGGCACTTTTTTCGATTTTTTATTTTTTTTTATTCAGCGAACAAAAACATTTAAAAAATTGTACAGTCTGTGATACCGTACCTAGGGAATATATCAATAACATACATTTAAATAGCGAACAAACATTAGGTTGAAATTCAAAGATCATTAAAGTCGTCATCGAGCCAGTTGTACAGTCCAGGGAGAATTTTGTCAAACAGATCTTTGTTTAGTTTCACAAGCAACATATTCTCTAGAGTATCGTCCGATAGATTTGTACGCTTGTCTGTCAATACTAATCCTAGAGCGCTGAATGCGCGTTCAACAGAAACTTGGTTGGAGGGAACAGCGAGCAGCACCATAGCTACTTCGTATAGCTCCGGTTGACTTTTCTTGCGTCCGTGAGAAAGCCAATGTTTCCACACGTCGTATGTATGGTTTTGATGGGGTTCTAGATCTAGTGCCTTAAGTTGCCGCACTAAGGAGTTTTCAGTCTTTTGCAATTGTTAAGCAGGAAGAGATCCCCCAAACATAACAGTCATAAAGGCATCGAGGTCATTGGTACTGTAACATTGTGATGAAGTCGATGATGATGTTGAAGCTGATTGCGTAGTTTGTGCTGCATCGCGTGCTCGCAACCGTTTTATCCGATCCCACGTGGCAACGATGAAGGCCTACAAAATCGGTTAATTAAGTTGCGTAGTTTTTTAATTTAATCAATGAAATTTACTCGAACTTCTTCCTTTTCATCTGCCGAAAATATTGTGGAATTTCAATAATGGAAGCGAGGGTCCAAAAGCAAAGCAGCTTTAAAAACCATATTGTCCTTCAATTGATTCAACCGTTTGGTCAGCGACTTGACTAAAGGCTCCACAAATCTGTTTGACGTTATTCTACTAACCTCCATCACTGCCTTGATCCACGTTATGTAGAAATCGTTGAGAGACGTGTGCTTAGATTGCATATTTTTAGTAGCTACGTACACAGGTTCGAAAGCAGCAATGTATTCGTTTATGAAATCCCATTGACTCGTTAGATCTAAAATGCCAAAGTTAAAACGCTTTGATGAAAAAAATTAAGTGTTTTTTCAGATATCTAATTTTTCATGACAAAAGCAACAAAATGTTAACCAAACATTAACAGCTATTTCAACATGGAGAAAAAAAAATTTATGTGATTTTTCGAGGATGCTAATATTGAACACGAGCTGAAGATGTGATGAGGACTTAGGAAAAAAATTCTAAGTCTATATCACATCCTCAGCTTGTGTTCATTATTTGTCTTTTCGAGAAACATATACACTATTAAAAAATGATTTTTTTTTCAATTTTAAATAGCTTTGAGGAAAAGCAGTTGAAAGAAAAATTTAAAGTAACTAACTTTTTGAATATCTGATTTTTTATATAGATTTATATATATATGAAGAAACGTTTTCAGCAAGACCTTTTTCGTTTTGATCGGCTGCAATCGGCGGAATAAGTGATTCTTATGTTATTTTGTTATTACCACAGACCTAGTTTTGAACCCTGTTTTTGTGCAGCCCGAAATCATACACATGCCTATCCTTCGTATTTTTATCAGTTTTTGTCGGGATTGTAAAGCATTCTTCTTTAGATGAATCAGTAATTCATCTAATTTGCCATGAGTCATAACTATGTTGATACAGGTTTTAAAATGTTTTCAACAAGTCCAATGTGAACAGTGTGTTGGAAACTTTTCTCCTTGGCTCAGTTATTTATTTTGAACATTTTACACAATGCACTGAAATCAGCTTTCCTGGCATGCTGATATTGATGTGATCGAAGTAATCGGAGGTATTACAACTTATGCCGAATCTAAAATGTGAATGTTTTCGTTAAAAGAATCATTTTTAACAAGCTCACCTTCTTGTTGGTTTTTGCTATACTGCTGCCAACTTTAACAAATCTATCATCAATCAGTGGTAAAATTTTGCTCGTTTGTTGGTAATAAGTCCATTTCTTTCAACTGCTACGTTAGGAGAAATCGTCGTTGTTTATATGAGAGGTGAAACTTGAAACCAACAAGATAAAATAATAATCTAGTAGGCAACCGGCATCGTCACCGATGAGATTTGTATACCGTTTATGTTGTTTTACCTTTGTTCTTGAAAATGCCTTCCATCTAGTTTGATTTCCTAACAAAACGTTCAGTCTTGTCAGCCAAACTAGGCTATGTGAAGGCTTACTCAACCGTATCAGTAACTTTGTCTACTTTATGTAAATTTTGTTCCAATTGATATCGGTGGTTTGCAATTTGTAGTAAAACTTTTCGTTCTGTTACTGCAGCATCCTTGCCCACTTTCATAGTGATGTATTCTGTTACCCATCTACTACCAGCACTAATTTGGTTGCCTGAAGGCCGACTTCAAACTGAGATCCCCAACCAAACAATTCACTCAACACTTAACACTTAGCTATAGACGAAATTTTGTACGATTCTTTATACGAAATAACCAGCTGAACTCGCAGCGACGGCGATTTCAACTGCGATTTACAACTTTTCACTGACGTTTAAGAATTAGTAAAAACAAGTATAGTATGTTTACGTAAACGGGGATGGCATGTTCATTCGAAAATATAGATGTTTAAAAATCTCTATCGGTTACAACGGTTCGTACACGTATGCGTCCGTATACAGACATTCGAATCGGTACTGTTTTCTTACAATTGAGATACGTTTAGAAACGAAAGTAAAGGAGTAAAAATAACTTAATAATTGAAATGCTATGTACCGTACAGTGCCTATTCACCGCGAGGGTTCCATTTACCGCTCACTATTCTCTTGGAAGTTATTTTTTTCCATAAGAAAACACACTTTTTGAAAAATATTTTAACCGATACTTAAGCAACGCTTTTCTGAAGGATTGGGGTAAATATTTTTCGTGAAGTGTGTTTTGTTATAGAAAAAATAGCTTTTAAGTGAAAAGTAAGCGGCGAATGAAACCCCTCACGGTGAATTGGCACTGTTCGGTACCTATACATATGTTACACTCTAGATTTCGTTCATGTCATATCTGTTACAATAAAAGATAATTACCTAGTTCATCGCTCTGGGTTTCAAAAAACAATTCCCTGTAAAAATCTTCATTTTTCTAAAAATGCTGCAACATTTCAAATATTCCACCCCACCTGGTTTTAGCATACAGGGGTGGAAGTGATTTATTTTTCAGCTGGAATGCCGCTTTGTAGGCAATTTTCCTACAACTCTTCGCAACGGCTGTGCAGTGACGAGTTTCATCATCAAAAAATGATATGACATCTGTCACTGAAAGTTGCATGGTATGCACAGCACACCTGACTAGCGTTATACTATTTAAAAATTCATTTTCGATGGCCTCCGCCCAATTAACGGTTTCCTCTGAACCATCATCTATGTCGTCATCAATGGTTATGTTCAGCATATAAAGTTGCGAATAAGATTGCAGTTCCTTCACAGTCGCGATAATATTGGCTCTGTTGTCGCAGGTGATTGTAAATATCTGATCCAAACAAATGCCATAGGATGCCAGAATATCTTCAATTTTCAATTTGAGAAACTTTGCGGTGTGTCGTTCATTTATCTCGATCATACTTTAAAATAAAATAGGGCATTATAATGTACAATTAGACACTGGCGTGAAATAAATTGTTCACGAATATTGCAAACCTTATTTCTATTGTATATTATTTTAATATTTACCGATTGTATAGATCACAGTTTCCTGTTTTCAGCATCGAAAAATTGGAGATTAACGCCGAGAATGTGGCGTCCGTGGCGTGTAGCAGTGTCGATTTTTAGCGAGAGTAGCTTAGATTTTATCTGATTTCGAATTGTAACTCGGATTTTGGCTGCTGCTGCAGTCAAATGCCGCAAAAGGTTAGGCCAGTTCATTCGTACATTGAGGGCGCTACCTATTGGATCTAGAAGCAGTTTGAGCCCTTCCCATTCGACGCAATTTAAAGGAACCTGATGGATGGTGACCAACTTAACCATCGCTTCAACAAAAATTTGGCGATCAATGGCCACCATTTGTTATTAATTTTACGCTGTTTCGTACATGTTTTGATCTCCGAGCGAAGTAAACCACTCATCAGTGCTGATTCGGGATGTTCAGATCGAATGTGCCTAATAAAATTTCCAGCATCCATTTTGATGACCGGCTGCCGGTACTTGCAGGAATTATTCCTATCGGCTACGCAGGTAATAAATCCATTTTCGATAGCGGTACATTCCTCCAGCAGGATGTCGCGATACTCCCTTTTTTCTACAGACGTAGTGGGCTCGTCCATTATTGCGTGGCGCGGCGTGCGTATAAATATAACACTAAAAACAGAAACTGAATGTAAACTAAAAAAACTGAATTTAAGTTCGCAAACAGTCGACAGAGTGACAAAACTTGAATCTCGCTTACGGATGTCTTTAGTTTGAAACAACATATAAATACAAAGAAACATTCAATGGAAAATTAGCATAGGATAACAGCCGAAATAGCTCATAAAAAATGGTTTAACCCCATGCAGAATTCGGCTCAAACGGATGTAATTTATTAGACCCACACAACGTAGAGAATTTAAGCCAAATAGAAGAATTAAATTCTTTTGAAATGCGATACAAATCTCGTTCTTTGCGTTTAGATTTGTTCTACTCATTTTTCAGATTTTACCAAAAGCGTTGAATAAAATTATAAATTTGTAAAACATCGAAAATCCACCAAGAGGGAAAGCAACGATATGGAATTCGACACAGAGGGGGTACACAAATGTCCCCGCTTGTCCATGGAAGCATGGGAGGGGGTAATGATAAATTTTTTGCAGATATTCTGTTTTTAGAGTCGTCAGCTATATTTGAGATAAAGTTGAAATCATTTTATTTGTGACCTGTTCGTTTTTTTGGAAGGATTTTTCAGATATGTTGAGGACATGTTGATAACATTTAAAGAATTTTGGGCAAATTATGATTTTTGTTTGTTTTCTCTTTTTTTTTCTTCACCTATTGTTTGTTTTCTCTTGTCAGCAGAGATAAAGAGAGTTTTTAGATAATTTGAAATCAATTTTTTTTTCACTCTTTCAGGCACCTTCAAAAAGGCATCAATTTTTGCTTTGGTTTTTTTTATTTAGAAGCGTCTTACAGCTATTGGGCAGAATTTGAATCATTTTCCTATTGGACTTTTCCTCTTGTTAGAATTACCTACTTTATTAATTGAAACCAAATTTAAGATCATATTGCTTTTTGATTTCAACTGGTTTTTAAAAGTAATTCCCGTTTTTTGGACTAAACTTAAACGTTCAACCGGTTCGAGAAAAATCTATAACTCCTTCCAGTTACGGTTTTCGCGTTCTTAGAATTCTTGTTTTTTCCTTAACGTGTCACTTAAAGGTATTTCAAAGGGAAGCTGCGTAGCCGCAAGGTTACAGAGTCCGCTTTGCCAAGCGGATGGTCGTGGGTTCAAATCTCAGTAGAATCAGGCCATTCGATGTCAAAAAGGACTTTATTAAGTATGAGTTTATTCTCAGGCTCCCCACCACTTACCCTTTCTTTACGCTGAATTCTATAATACCTTTGCGTGACTTCCTCTTAACAAAAAATAAGTCCCTCTTATCAATAAAACTGGCCAGAAGGACGCACGACGAAACTTCTCCAGGGAATTATAATTGGCGATATTTGGCAGGAGGAAGGAAGCTCGCTATAGAAGAACAGTAAGCGTGTAAAACGAGGGGAAGTACATTACACACAAGCACTGATCAAAAATAATAATAAGCATGCCACTTCTCAATAGCGGTATTGCTAAAAATAGAAGTGCGGGATACAGCAGACACCCGGGCATATCTCACAATAGATCAACGATTCTGGTCGCAGTGAGGAAGTCCATACAGGAAAAAAAAAGGTATTTCAAACTTTTTTTCTTTTCGACTTCTGCCGAATTTTAGGGAAGTTTTTCTTCATTGACTATTAACTTTTAATTGTTTTTTTTTTTTTTACTTTTTAGAGTTGGGCCTTTTCCTGATGCTGCTGATTTTTTGGATTTTCCTGAGAACTTGTTGAATTGAAACTAAAAATATTTTTTTTTTACTTTTTGTTTTTAATGCTTCCAGTCAGTTTGCTTCTCGATACGTTTTCATGTACTTTTAGTTAAGATTTTTGGAATTTTTGGATTTCTTCGCTGGTTTGGAGAGAAGTTAGAAGTAGAAGAAAAAAGTAAAGTTTTTGCCACAAACAACCTGAGAACAACATTTCAGCTCTTTTTTTACCAATAATTTCCATTTTTATTTTGTCTTTAGTCTCCTCCAACTTCGGAACCATTTACTGCAAAATTTAGAATCTATTTGTTCTGGTGCGTTTCTCAGCCCTTTTAGGTTAAATTTTAACCTAATTGATTTCATTCATTGCTTTTCTGGTCTAGGGTGTTTGAAGCTGAATCTGAAAACTATTTTTGTTATTGTTTTGCTGGCATCATTCATGTCTAATCCCTAAGCAAACCACAGAAACAAACGTTTTTCAATTTTTTATGTAGTAAAATGTCCACGTGAACAAAGATGAGGGGGTTGTTTCATTTCACGGTTGTCCACGCAGGGAGACGTGGGGGTCTAAAATAACAATTGTTCTGTCCACGTGGAATGTGGACGGCCCCACAACAAAACAACCTAAATTAATCCACCTAGCGGTCAGGCCCAACCTTTCTCATTCAAACTTTGATTTGTAAAAATTAATTTACATGAACGCTTCAATCCAATAAATGTATATTCACTCTTTAGGTTCTAAAATATTGATGTTGTAATCTATACATATGGAAATGTAGTCCGGTCTGTCTGTCTGTTTCCATATAGGCTCGAAAACTACCGAACCGATCGACGTTCAAATTTGTATGTAGGGGTTTTTGGTCCTGATAAAGGTTCCTATGATAATTTGAGACCCCTCCCTCTTCTGGAAAGGAGGGGTCCACCACAAATGAAACATACATTTCTGCACAACTCAAGAACAAACCAAGCAAATGAAATCGAATTTGGCATGTGGATGTTTTAAAGGGTAATAAATATGTCCGTAATGGTTCGACGCCCCTCTCTCTTATGGAAGCACATGTTTCTGCACAAATTTCTGCAAATCTCGCGAACTAATCAACTAAATGGAAACATATCTGGCAGGTGAATGTTTTTAGTGGTAACAAATATGTTCCATAATCGACCTCAGGCAACATTTTGGATTGTAAGATAGCAACTTCCGGTTTCTGGAAAACAGCCAAAAATGGACGATTTCCACCCAATATAATAATATCCGGATAAAGAAAGACACACAGGAGCTGAATTCGACCACAGATACCATTTGAATTCTAAGATGGCGACTTTCGGTTTCGGAAAAACAGCGGCAAACGACCAAATACCACCCAATACCAGGGTGGCCACCCAACCGGGAAAACCGGGAGAACCGTGAAAAAACCGGAAATTGTTTAGAACCGGGAAAACCGGAAATTTCACTCAATATCGCCAAGAATACTCACAACTGTTGAGTAAGGCCTGTACTCAAAAAAAAAAAAAACGCACCAGACAAAAGTGTTCGCCAAAAAATTAATTTAAGTCGGATTGTCTTGAAACTTCAGGGGAATGAACTAATACACATGGATTGTGTTTCGGCATAATTACTTTATTCAATTTCATTTTCATCGCTGAAATCCCGCACCTTTCCCTTAAGAACCCCAATTACATTTTGTGCAACGGTGGATCCGCCTTTTTGGTCACTTTCATCCATTCTTTCTTTAACTCAAGCTCGTTCTTATACACCTTGGACAAATTTAGAACTTTGCCCTAATTATAGCCCAAAATATTTCCACCGGACGAATCTCTGATGAAATTGGTGGGTTGGCCGTTTTTGATACTAAAAATAAGCTATTGTCTCTACACTCATTTAACGTCGATCGCGCGAAATAGCATGATGCCAGGACCGGCCAAAATAATGTCTCGCCTCCGTGGAACCGCAGGAAGGGCAACAGACGCTTCTGGAGGCACTCGGTGCGGTAAATTCCACTATTGATGGTACCCGTTGTGATGTACGGTTTACTCAGTTTCCCGCTAGAGCAAGTATTTTTTGGCGAATTTGTTCACTTTCTGCTTCCTTATGTCTTCTGGAACATAAAACCGTGATTTGACAACGTAGAACTCCACCCACTGTATTTGCTTTGCGTCTGCCTTGATGTAGATTTCGTTCTCCATAATCACACACATTGGTTTCGTTAACCATTCTCAATACAGCTTCCTTGCGCGGGTTTGGCCGCCGTGTTTTGTTGATCACGCCAACTCGATGCCTTCCCGACCTTGAATACACGAAGCCCAGCTCGTTGCTGAACAAACCAAGTGGAACACTTTATCTTTAGAGCCGCGTCCCGAATCGAATGATTCGGATTACGCTTGAAATAACCCAACACCTTTCGGGTCTTTCAAGGTCAGCTGCCTCGAAAATCTTCCACTTCCAGCCCGCCGCTCGGTCGTCTGGGGCTCCTTGAACGATTTTACCACCCGAAACACAATTGTATGGGTGATTCCCAGTTGTCTTCCGATCCATTTCATGGTCGCAGTCAGATTTTCCATGACGGCGTGCAAAATTCCCTGGAGATTTTCTTGTTGTTTCGATGACATCTCAATAACCACTCAACCGATTGTTTTGAACTTCCACACATGTGAATAATACCCAGCTTTTCATTAATTTTTACCCACGGACAAAAAAGTTACACACGGCTGAAAATAGTGCATTTTTTTCGAGTACAGCCCTATGGATTCGACGAAGAGATTGATGACTTTCTACTGCTGCAGCGAGAAGCGCCTTGATAATTTTTGGACAGATCTTATAGCCCGTTCAGGCAATAACCTTCCTTACTTGATCGTGTTTATTGAGAAGATTTTGGTTCTATCACAAGTGACTTTAGGATGGAGGCCTAACGTTGTTGGTAATGTCGCCGCCAACCACGCTCGATACCTGCACGCAAAAGTTGAAGTCTTGTACAATCATTGTGTCTTCCCGATTCGCACAAATGTTGCACAGAAATCGCATAATAAATGTGTGAAACGCATAACGCAACAGTTGTACTGCGAATACATTGACATAGAATGAAATCAGAATATGTATCATACACCGACACTTTATTTCTCACGTCGAGTGTATTAGTGACTGCACGCGCTTTTTTCTCAAGCGACGAGAGAAATTTCTCCCTCGCTCGTAGAATTTCAGACACGTGACATACAATTTGCAGGTTGCTCTTTCGCTTCTCTTTCGGTTCGGATTGCGACGCGCAAGGCGATATCTCGTTGCTTCACGAAATGAGCGAGACACCCGTGCTGCACATACTTGATACCAGTGTTGTTAGTCTCTCACTCATACTGTCGGTGCGTGCTTGCTGCTATTTAGAGGAATGCATGAAGAAGAAAAAGTATCTCGAAAGAAGACTTGAAAAGCGTAGCATATGTTTTGTCCTCAAGCAGAAAGGAGGAGAATGGTTTTGCTTCTCGCTCGCTTTGCAATGCTGCTTGATACCAGTTGAAACTGTTTAGGTGTAGTAGTTTGGAGCTGCCAAATACATTTAAGAAACCATAGAGCATTAATTGCGTTATGCCCAACACGCAATGATTGTACTGGTTCCGAATTACATCAACAATTGCACTAAAAACGCACAATTTTGTACTGGTTTCGCACCATCCAACTTTTGCGTGTGGGTTCGAGTTTCAACCAACCCAACAGGTCTAGATTCAATCCTAGCCGACACCGGGAGATTTTCTGAGGCGAAAAATCTCTGGAATCACGCCTTCCATCGCATGAGGAAGTAAAGCCGTTGGCGCCGGTCCGTTCAGCAACGGGTCGTAAGTTAGGGTCCTGGGTGAAGTCGCCTCCCCGGGCGTCGGTGATTGGCACAAAACAACAGGGGCGGAACTAGACCAACGGAAAATAGGCGAAAATAAAAAAAAAAGAAATGACTTAGAGCATATAAGGATGTAAATTGAAGGTCACACTGTTTCAATCCTTAACTTGTAGAAAACTGCAGAATTCAGAAGTACAATTAACCGGGAAAAATATTTGAACGAACCGGGAAAACTCGGGAAAAAACCGGGAATTTAATTTCGGGTTTTGAGTGGCCATCCTGCAATATGGATATTTCCGGAATCGTAATGATGCACTGGAGCCACAAATCGACTTCAGACACCATTATGAATTGTAGGATGGCAACTTGTGGATTCTGGAAAACAGCCAAAAATGGTCGATTTCCGTCTAACATGAGTAACATGATCTAGAATGATACACAGCAGCTGAAATCGACCGAAGACCCTATTTTGGATTCTAGGTTGGCGACTTCCGGTTCCTGGGAAACAGCGGAATGACGCTCAGAGGTCAGAAATTATCTTAAATACCATTTTGAAATTTAAGATGTCGACTTCCGGTTTGTGAAAAACAGCCTATAATAACCAGAATGATGCAATGAGCTAACAATTGACCTCAGGCACCATTTTGAATCGCTACCAAATAATACTCAACAAGGATATTTCCGTCAGATTGATGCCAGACAATTTGCTGAAAATAACCGAAAACCACCCAATTTGAATATATTCTGAATTAGGGCGATGTACAGAAGCCAAAAGTCGAGGATGTTGTCATTTCGTGAAACCAATCATTTCGAACGATTTGTCTTTTGACTTTGATCATATCCTATGGCCGATTCGTCGTACATTTGCAGACTTTAAACACATCGCAAGGAATCAACGAATTTGGAACGTTCAAATAGTACAAAACCACATTTAAATTATGTGGAGACCACATATATCAATAAAAGCAGGTATAGTTTTAAATAGCCTTTGAATTTCTTCTTTGAACTTTTGAGTCACATCTTTGAACTTTTGAGTCACATATCAAATTGTTATGAAGTTTGTTATTTGTAGGTTTGAGAGATGACTCGTTCGTATGACACTACTTATGTTCAAATAAGTCATGTAATCTTTGAAATAATAGACTTTCGTTGTTTTATTAACAATTTAATACATAACGGTGGCTTAAGTTCAATTATAACCAAATGAAATGGGAACGTATAGGGCAGCCAAACTTTGAAACCACGTGTTCAATCATAATTCATCAGTTAACGCTTAACTAGCCCGTTCATCTGATAATAATATTGATCAAATCGGTTGTGTAGTTTTTGAGATAATGAAGTTTCGTGATTTTCACATTTTGGTACTTTACAGACGAAGTTACAGTCCGATTACAGTAAAATTCAATAGGGTGTTACGATGCAGCTAGACTTATTAGTTGACACTAATTTTGTGGAAATCGGGTCAGCCATCTCTGAGAAAAGTGAGTGAGTTCAAGTAGTCTTCGGAATATGTTCCTTTTCATAGCTGGATTTCTCATTTTTAAACAAAGTAATAGTCTGATTGCGAAACAAATCAATAGGATCTTATGGGGCAACTAGACCTTCCATTTGATACTGATTTTATGAAAATCGGCTCAGCCATCTCTGAGAAACATGAGTGAGATTAAACAGTCTTCAGAACACGTTTCTTTTCATAACTTTTGAACCACAAGTTCAATCTTTATGAAATTCAAAAGTTAAGGGTATTTTAGGTAGCCCGTTCATTTGAAATCAATGTTATTCAAATCGGTTGTGTAGTTTTTGAGATAATGATGTTTCATGATTTTTACATTTTGATACATAACCTCCAAACTAAATATCCGATTACAATAAAATTGAATAGGGTCTTATGGAACAACGAGACCTTTTATTTGCAATTGATTTCATGAAAATCGGTTCAGCCCTCTCTGAGAAAAGTGAGTGAGAATAAAAATCTGCACATACACACACACACACACACACACACACACACACACACACATACAGAAAATGCTCAGCTCGTCGAGCTGAGTCGAGTGATATATGCCATTCGGCCCTTTGGAGCACTTTTATACTTTCGGTTTTGCAAGTGATTGCTATACCTTTCTAGGAGAAAGGCAAAAATCAAATTTCCTTCTATTTTTTTTTCAAGGTGTCAATTTTATAACTTTTTACTTTGATCGATTCCATGCAAAATAAATAAAGTCTTACTTTTACTTTCTGATCGCTTCGATGTATTTCTAGAACTACAATTAAACAAGCTTACAATGCAGCGGCAAAAAAATTGTTTGCTAATATTGAATTGAAACATATGATTTAGACAGCATTTCGCCAATCTTGGCTTGGGTTGTTATTTTAATGCGTTTCAAATGTGTTTTGCTTTTTGCCGGGTGTCTCCTGTATTCCGCACTTCACTGGTCGACAAAAGCAAAAACAATGCTGTTCTAAAGCTCGAAATAGCTGCTCTATAAAGATTATAGCTTTTTAACCATTCCTGTGATGTTTGGTGCCCCTAGCTATTACCAAAACATGTCAACTTACGTGATAGTTCGCTTAGGATTTGCTTACCGGGTTTGTCGCTGCAACGTAATGTTTACGAAAAAACTCATTAAAAGTCTCTGAAAAAATGTTGGTGGCTGGGGGCACCAAAATTCACAAGAATGCCTAAAAACCTTTCATTTTTTCTAGTTTGAGCTTTAGGGCCACACTTGTTGACCAGTGCTATAAGCAATCCCACTATTGAGAGTGAGTGATAAGCTTATTATTTCTCGGTGCTTGTGTATATGTTTTACCCTTCCTTTTTTACGCTTACTACTCTACTATACCGACACTCATTCCCACTGTCTAGTATCACCAATTTTAATTTCCTGGAAAGGTTTCAACTGCGTGTGCGTCTGCCCAGTTTCATTTTAAGAGGGACTTATTTGTCAAGAGGAGGAATTTCGTCGTTTCGAAAATAAAGTTTCCAACGATAATTTGCGACAAATCGAAAGAAATTGAAGTTAGTCGTCTGTTTTAATTTCCTAAAAGAGCAAGCAATTCCCGTTCTCGAATTTCCACAAATTATCATCGTTGGGCAAGAATTTCACGGTGGTGCTTGCTCGATGGTCCGGAAACATATTGTGATTTCGGCAGTTGATTTCCAGCAGGAAGAAGATGCTGCTTTTCTCAGAATAATCGAATTTCTTGAATGCTAAAATATGATCAAACTTATTATTCAAAAGTAAAAAACTATAATCTTGGGCAAATTATCTGCCGATAGCGCCAAGAATTGTTTTTTGTTCAGTTTTTTGGAAGTATTACCGAGTGGACCTTGAATACTATTACGTTTAGCCATTTTTACCGAAAGTAATTTGTACTGAGATTTTCGACATAAAATGAAGTTTGTCAAATATGAGTCTACAGAAATATCCGCCGAAAATAAATTTAACCGAAACGAACCAAAAAATAAGTGTGCAAGTTTAGGCTATTTTCTGTTTGGCATCCAATTTTGTTCTGCTAAAAGTTACATTAGAGCGGATTTCCGAGTCTATGGTGATTTTTTTTAACTTTTAGAAGGGATTTTTCAATCAATCAAAAGAATAATTTGTGATAATACTTCTTCCGGCTTCTTCTGGACTATAAAGATGAGCTACTGGCTAGGTATTTTAACTCAGCCAGTTATTAGTTACAAAAGTACAGAAAACAAAACTAACTTCTGTTTCAAATTATATGTTTAAAACGAAAAATGTTTTAGGTATTCTTCATCCACCTCAAGTTGACAGATAGGTAGTTCATTCTATCGAGATACATGATACCTTGAACATTGATGTTACCGGCTTGGAATGAGTATCATTAGAACATCAAAAGTTATCAAAGTGGGTAAAGTCACCCTCGACAATTATAAATTTCGAACAATGTAGGACAGGTTGTTCGGATGTAATTTTCGTTTGCTGTGTAGTATCATGAACAAAACGAAATGCAGATCAGCATTAACAAAACGTAGTCCTGCTATACAATTTACACGTTGCGTTGCACGTTAAATACATACGAGCGAGTAACGCGTAACGATCTCTATTAGTGAGGGGGGCTCAGCTAAGTACGGCATTTTTATGCATACGTTAATTTTTTGTTGTTTTTTTTTTCTGTCCGCTGGAGAAACACTTACAAATTAGCATGCGTGGTTGGCTGTAATGATGCTTTATAGCGTCTTTTTCCAACAGCAGCAGGGGTCTCTCTTTCGGTAGTAGTAGACCCTCGTAACGAAGTGGGTTGACCTCGAAATGGTAACACTGGCCGGGTTTTTTTTTCTACTACTAGTTAAATTTTTTTCTTCTACTCAGTCAGGGTTCTTCTCACTCACACGGCTATGCATGGTAGCCGTGTCAAACGAGCAAAAACTGCGGTTTTAATGATATATAGCAAGCTGGAACGAGTTGCTGCAGGTACTGAGGAGCAACACGCTACCCTGAAAGGGGGAGCCCCAATTCGAGCCGCAGGTTCTACGCCGAATCGAATTAGTCAAAGCAGCTAACCTACAATTATTGCCAATTCGGAGATTTTTTTCCTCTCTGGTCAGCGCGAATTATACGAGCAGCAGCATGTCTTGTCCGAAACGTGCCATTGTTCGGGAGAGTTGCAACTTTCTCTGCGTACGCACGCTGCTGGCTTCTATTTTTTATAACTATAAACTTCAGTTTAGAAAGGAAACCGTTAGCCGTTGGCCCGCTGGTGTGGTCATCCGAAGTTCGCTTGGACGGTAATAGTATGCCAAAAAATAATCAATCATGAGATGGTCAGGTTTTGTTGTTTGCAAAATTTTCGCGATTTCCAGTTTGCAGCTTCACCTGCCAGCCAACCGCCCAACCGCGTCTTTCGGTCGCTGCTGAAACGTTGAAAACGGGTTGCAACTTGGGATTGAGTTTTGGTTTTTTTTTTTGACCATTTGCTATGCGAAGTAAGATTGGCAGTCTCTAGGTTTGGTTCTGCGGGCACTCAAGTAGGTTAAGACTTTAGACTAAAGCGCGCCGAATAAATGTTGTAATTATAGCTATCGGTTAAACAGCGTGAGCGTTTACAATGTTTGTTCCATGTTTGGTGTTTGTTTCTCAGTAAAACGTCTTAAGCGTTGATACTTAATAACATAGCAACAATTTTTCATTCCGAAATGTTGATTAACTTGATTTACGAGTCAGGAATTTATGAAGCAGAGGGATTGAAAATAGCTTTTTTAGTTTTTTTCTTCAATTGTTATATAGCTGACCCTGATCCACAACATGGGTGTAAAAAATTAAGAATATTCGAATTCGAGAGGTAATAACATCTATATTTTGCGGTTTGCATGGCAGGTTATTTTTTTAGTCAAAATTAAGCAGCACTCTTAAAATTTTACAGTAATGAAATTCTTTTTTAAAAGTCAAAGAATAGCTTATTGAAAACTGTGGTTCAAAAACCTTTGATTGTGTAGAAAGTGTGTTGCCGAAAACTTATGTTACAGGGCTTTATAAAAATGCATTTACTAAATAAAAACAACGAATTTATTTTAATAAGTAAAAGTAATTCTTTTTTGTTAAAAACTCAAATTCAAATCGTTACTTCAAAATCCAACCGTGTGGGAGAGCTAGCAGAGCGACATCGCTAACCACAGAATCACGGGGACCATAAATAGAAAAACAAATATATGAGAATTATTTTTAATAAATCCGCTGGTTCTTAAAAAATTACTTTTGTAAAAACAAACTTGCGTTCCATGTTTTGTATTGCTTTTCAAAAAAAAATCATAAGAAAATTGGTCGTAAATCGGTTCACTAATTTCAAAAGATTTATAGCGAATTTCTTTATTTCACGGATTCAGTGGAAATCTGCCCAGGAATAGAGAAGCGATATTGCCATTTACTATGCAAGAAAGAGATGCCAGATAGCCCCAGGTGTGATCTGCGAATAAAGACATTCGCTATTAGGTGTACTACTTGATTCCTTCAGGCACCAATACTCTCGCTAGGAAGAACCTGGGTTTCATTTTGAGAATAGCCAAAGAATTTACCGATCTGTTTTGCTTACGATCGCTTTATGTTTCCCTAGTTCGTTCCGTTTTGGAAACATCGGCTATAGTATGGAGTCCCTACACTGACATTTGGATCAAACGAACTGAATCAGTACAGGCTAAGTTTCTTCGTTATGCTTTCAGAGCACTCCCATGGCGTAATCCTGAGCTATTGCCACCATATGCCAATCGATGCCAATTATTTGGTATTAACACACCGGCAAAGAGGAGAGATGTGTCCAGGGCCGTATTAGTAAGAACTTTACTGATCGGTGGAATCAATGTGCCATACAGAAATCAGAGATCACGACACTTTTTTTATGGTCTAAAAAGTCAGATGATGAATAAATATAAATAAATAAATACTTTATGAAATGCTTTTGGCAAAATCTGTTTCAAAATATAAGGGTTAAAGGTGAAACTGGACGGTGACGGTTTTCCACACAATTTTGAGGTTAGGTTCCCTTTCACTTGAAGATTTTGAGCGTAAAAATCCTAGCTTTCACACAATAAATAGCGCTCGTATTGCTACTCTATACATGCGTCAGCGGTGCAAACAATCGTTCAATGTTTCACACACGTAATTTTGGTGATTTTCGAAAAAAATATCTTGCAAAATTCGGGCAAAATCGAGCACCAAGTTTCACCTCAAGTTCGTATTGTTACCGAATCGTTTAGAGAAAGGTAAAAAAATAAAACTCAGGTTAGCATTTGGAACCTAAGAAATCGTAGGAATGATACGGTTTTAACTTTATAGAGTTCCTTTTCTTCATTATTCAAAAACGGTACCATATATCAACCTCATTTCAATTGTAGGGGGGCTTCGCTGCCATTACTATTCATTTTAGATTTTCGTTAAAGTTCTTCCAGTTTTTCTTCGAGAAAGTGTGTTCTCTATTAATTTAATCCGCTTTTCGCTTCTCCATTTTTTCTTTGTACATTGGATAAACATTTTCTGAGGGTTCGCCATAGAAGGCAGAATCACGAAAGGCAGAAGCACGTACACACAAGGCAGAATATTTCAAAAAGCAGAATTTCGAAGGGCACGAAAGGTAGAACCTGACTCACGATAGCCAAGTACGTGATGGCAAATTGGTGCGAAACCTGGTAACGGTATCAAAGCTGCTACTTTAAATTTATTATTTAATATTATTTTGTAACCAGACATAATAACTGGTCACATAGCAATGACCAGTTTTAATGGGAGGTGCAAATCAAGCCTAATTATTAGATCCTAAACGCGCAAACTGGTTTTGCTCAGGTCTTTAAGGCTCTCACGGCATTGCGGAGAATGATTTTTCGATGTTAGGTATAAGAGACACTAGTCTCAACGGCTTGTTGGTTATAATTAACATAAAACAATTCATGCGGCAAAGACGCATTAGCGAGGGCAATGAACCGAGGCGGCACAAAGCCGCCGTGGTTTCCGCGGTCCGAGCCGGCCGACGACCCGCCGTCGGAAGCGGCGGCCTCTCGCATACAAACAACTGATCTACTGGTTTTCTAGGATTATTCAAACAGGTTTTCTTTCCCTTAGTTGAGTCCGAACGAGCGGTAGCGAGTAAAGACAGCATACACTTGGGCAATAAAGTCGGCCAAAGGCCGCGAGTGTGTGTTGTTAAGAAGAAAATTGAATATTTTTTGATTCTGCCATTCGTGCCTCTTTGTGATTCTGCCATTCGTTATTCTGCCTTATGAAATATTCTGCCTTTCGTAATTCTGCTTTTCGTGATAATGCCTTTCATGATTCTGCCTTTCGATTTTCTGCCTATCGTAGGAGACCCTTTTCTGAGTAATTGAATGGTATGTTCTTAGCACATGACTACCGAATCAATAACTAGAAACTGCCGTACAAATAAACTTATTAGTGTTGAAATAAGAATTAGCAAATACAGACAAAATGATTCAGACAGGCAAAATATTGTCAATTTTTAAATAGCCTGCCTTGGAAAACTATCCTGGTTTTCTAGTATCACATGAGAACTTGACGTGACCAATGGACACCGGAAATGTTCCGGATTTTAGTAGTGTGTATCAAAATGTGCATTTTTGCAATGCGTAATACTTTTTCTAACATCTCGTTTTATTTAGGTTTATATGTTTCCGATAAACTAGAATTCATTCCGAGTTCATTGTGTGTGTAAATGTGTTTTCTGATTTTTAGGAAGATGAGTCGAAAAAATTCCTGCTATTTATTCGAAACCAACAAAAAAATTATGTGGAATAAATAAGAAAAAATCTGATTCTATTATATAAAGGATTTGATTATATACAGGTCGGACTCAATTATCCGGAATTTTATTTTTTTGGTGTTCGTTTTTGACTTTTATTCCAAAATTTTACCCTTACCATCCTTTCTGGCATATTTGTTTCCATGTTTCCATGTTACCATCCTTTCTGGCATATTTGTTGGCATGTTTGGGACATGTTCGGATTAAGTGAAAATAATTAATGTCCAATTTTTTTTTTGCTTTTCGAAATTTTATTCCCTTTCGCCCCAGAAATGATTTCTGGTTACGCCACTGCATCATACAAGTAAAATAAAAAAAGGAAATATTTATTTTATATTCGTTAATCACAAATTTTGATATTTTTTCTGTGATTCGATTAGGCTGATACAAATTTCGAATTCTTTGTATGTCCAAGGTTATCAAAGTTAGCAAAGGGAGTGGCAAAAAATAAATAACATCGAGACGAAAAAAAAGAAATATCTTTGATCAAAGTTTGTGTGCAAGTTATGACGTTTGTAACTTGCACTCAAATAAATGTTGAAAAATAACACTTTATTATTATTAGTATTTATTTCGCTTGCCTTTCGACGACACTCTCGCTGTCACCTGACTTGTTTGTTGCTAAATAAAGCATTTATGCTGTCGGAAAACCAATAAAATGAACAAAACGATTTGAGCTTTTTTTTTTCTTCCCCTTCGAATATTCAAGATTTTTGAAGGGAGGGGGGGGGGGGAGGGTGACATAAAATGAAAATAAAATTTGTAACGGCCTTATCCGGAAAACTCGATTATCCGTAATGAATTTTTTTTTGATGTTCCGGATAATCGAGTCCTATCTGTATAGTGAAAAAAAGGGACTATTAATAATGGAGTCCGACCTGTATTTCCAAGGCTCGGCAGAATTCAGTAAAGTTTTTCCTGACCTCGGTTTAAACTTGTATGACGATAAATTCGATTTTAGTCTAAAAAATTAAAATTAATTTTAATAGACAGCTGAGACCACAAGCGAAAATAATTACAAAAGTTACATATAAATTTCAAACGGAAGTCGATTGCCATTTCCAAAATTTTCATACATATTATCACACGTATTTCAACTTAACTTAAGAAACTAGAATAGCTCCGAATACAGCTAAAACCACTTTGAAGCATTTACGAAAAATATAGCTTTACTGAGAATGACTAAAAGCGTTCAGGAGAACAGAACAGAGTACAGCCTAAAACGTCTGAAAATTATTACTAAAGGAAAAAACCAGAGCAGAAATGGGCTAAATCTAACTTAAAGTGGTTTCGAGAACAGAAGTTCCTAAAACAGCAGCAGAAATTGTTCAAATCCGGACAAGAATAAGCTAGAAAAAGGTTTTCAATACGTCTGCAAAAATTTCAAAACAACTATAATAACAACCTGAAAAGACTAAAAATTATCAGAACCAAAATACACTAAGGTCGTTTTTCACGCGGGGGATGCGTTCCAAATTTGTATGGGCCCGCGTAAAAAACGACTTTTTTCAGTTGCAAGTATAACAAAGAATATCGTCCTAAAACGTTAAAACCTCGTTTGAATATGATAGTGACCAATATAGAGACCAAAATTCAATATTTTGAATTTTGAGTATTTACACCAAAAATTGTGAATTTTTTTGAAAACTGATATATGATCACTCGTGGCCTAAAACGAAAAACGTGATTGAAATGAGGTCGATATCTCGTACCGTTTTTGAGTAATGGAGGAAAGCAATCCGCGTAAAAAACCGCGTAAAAAGCGACCTTACTGTACTCAAAAATGCACCCTGAAATAATTGGATACACTGTGAAACTGAAGAAAACATACCAAAAAATAATTTGTTCCTAACGCGATTTAAAAGGCATAAAAATAGAGTAATCTCTAACGTTTCCTCAAATTCTGCAAGACAAAAAGACCGGAAACTTGCATGAAAAAATTCAGCCAAAACGCCTGGAAAAGTAAAACAGCGAAAAGGCCACGACAGAAAGTATTTTCAAATTGGAAAGAAAATGATACGGAGGAGCAGAGATATGTCTCCAAAACAAAAGAAAGGCAGCTAGGAAAAAAAATTAGTGTCTAATATAAAAGAAGCAGTTAAAAATCTGGAAAATACAGAATTTAAGAAAAACATATATCAAATTTAATTTAAAATGCATAAACATTTTCGTAACTGTAGTTAAAACATCTGGAACACTTCGAAAGGCTTAAAATATTCTTTCTGAACTCAGCACATCTCTGAGGGCTAGAAAAAACCAGAAATTGAAATAATGGATTGAAACGCTTCAATTGGACAGATAAGGTCAACATAAAATGTGATCAAAATTAAGCCAAAAATAGGAGCTCTGTAGCCGCAAGGTTACAGAGTCCGCTTTGGTAAGCGGGTTGTCGTGGGTTCGAATCTTGGTAGAATCAGGCCATTTGGTTGGCATAGGACTTAAGCATGAGTTTATTCTCAGGCTTCCCACCACGTACCCTTCCTTCAATTTGAATTCTACAGTACCCCTGTTGACTCTATCTCCAACAAAAAATAAGTCCCTTTTATTATAAAACTGGTGTTAGTAACGTTTGAAAGTTCTCTCCAGGGAATTGTTATTAGGCGATATTGTTAGGATGGACAGATGCTCGGTATAGTAGAGAGCAATAAGCTTGAAACGGGAAGGTAAAACTTACACACAAGCACGGATAGGAATGATAGTCGTATCACCTAATTCAGTAGTGACACTGCCAATAATCAAGTGCGGCGTACAGAAAACACCTGGGTAATATCACAATAGATCTAATCTCTGGTTGCAGTGATGAGTCCACACAGAAAAAAAAAAAACAAAAAGGGCAAAATATTTCTTAGGTACAGTAGAAACAGAAGAAAGTAAAAATTCGTATAAAAACATATACAAAATTCCTGCAAAAAACGATCAAACAAACTAGGTATTTCGAATTAAGTAAAAATGCGTGAGAACACTCCGGGAATCCTCAAAAAAAATGGTTCTGAAATTTAGTTTAAATTAATAAAATAATTCTATTGATAGGAAAATATCAAAATGAAAATATTTCAAATTCAGACTAATAGTTGAAGAAACCTTTTAAATGAAAAAAGGAAAATTGATTTCAAATTGAGCTAAAAGACCAAAGATAAAATTCATTCCAACCTAAGCTTACAATTAAGTTAATAATGCCTCAAAGAGTTAAAACATAATTTTCGAAAAATCATTACAAATAAGCCTAAAAATTTTAGAAGTGCATCTGCTAATGGGAGAAAACACAAAAAAGGGATATATTTTATTTTACTTGAAATTATTAAAAGAGACCACTTAAGAAATGATTTCAGATTTTTCTTAAATATAGTTGACAACGACTCTAAAATCAGAGTATCTGTAGAATTTTTGTTATAGACCAATATATGTTTTTGGCAGATTTTCATTTTTTGGAAAAAATATATAATCTACGTGGACATTATCATTACCCCTTTTTCCTACCGTGTTTAAGCTTTCGAATAAATTTCGAACGCCCAATACCTGATCATTTTGCAACGAAAATGATTTTATGACAATCGCAGTTTAGCAGTTTCTTACATAATCACTTTCTGTAGCCGTCATCTATCGCGATCCATCTTAGCTATGCCAAGTATGTGTAATTCCCGGCTTCGAAATGACTGCAAAATGACAGTTGATTGTAAACAACAATTTTTTTTTATTGTAGTCTCAAAATGTTACGTTTGAAATAAGATAGAATTATTCCAATGTACTTTTTTCTACGAATACACCCTTTAGAGCGTATTGAAATCTATTGACCGGTATTATTTCGCAGTAAAGCTGCGATGCTTGTGCTTAAAGCTAGATTTGAAGGAAACCCTGATATGTCAACAATATTTAGGTGTACACTCATTGCACATCTGATGATACTAAAAATAACCAAGATTGCGAGCCTTATCTCTCACAGTATGAGTAGGTACAAAGATTATCATTGAATGCAAAGGTTATTATTTATAAATACACTGAACCTGCTGGTTTTTAATCCGGCTTATTTTGACACAAACAAAAATGATCTTAGGTATTCGGATGAATTATAAGAATAATGTCATCATCGATTTGCCAATTAGATGTTGACTTCAGTGTACCATCTGAAGTTCGCAACTTTGAAATTCTTCAAAATAAAAATCGCTAAAAACGTGACCCATTGCGTCATAAGTTTGTAGCAAATAGCGAGAGATAACCCTGTTTTATACTGCATGCTGGAACTTGATAAAGCTACCGCTTCAAACTGGAATACCCAAATGTACACCAAAATTTGCTTAGCTGTTGAAGCGTATTATTCTTGCAAAGTAGAAACTAGCACAGACGGACGGCTCCGCGCTTCATTACCCGGCCCCATCCAGTTCTAATCGATGAAAAATCCAGTGTAATACAGTCAGTCGGTCGGTTGTGGTTGCCTTGAACTTTAAAAAAAAATTACCACTGCCGAAAGATGGACATGACGAAGATCAAAATAAATGGCAAATTTTAACGAGCCATAAATAAAAGCACATGCGCGTGCGCATTTTGGTAATCTATAGCGCTATCCCGCTTCCGCATTCGCGGTTTTTTTTTCGATTTTCTCGTTTCAACATTGTGTAGTCCTGTGGTAATTAAATTATCCAGATTTTATTTCTACGTTATATTTATTTCAAATATTGACATATTAACATCTCGAGGAATATAGGTAAAAGTACCTGGCAATCTTTTTAAACTAAAACTGGAGTTTCAATTCACTGGGCAGGATTGCTAAATACATGTTAGCCTTCTATCACGTAGGTTCATTTGTTCCACACCAAACGACTAAATTCGCGGCTACCTCTGTGTTCGAGTGAATGCTGTCGTTGTAGTTATGTTGTACGACGGTGTTTTGGTAGTGAAGGTCCGGTGTAGGTTGCGCTTAGTGCTACACAGCTTGTATACAAACTGCCAGCTGAGCAAATCCTGTCTCTAATATGTCCATTATGACACGTGTATGCAGTTCAAGTTCGCCAGTTGAATGTATTTACAGTAGCTGTGCCAATTTTCGACTGATCTATCAACAAAACAAACAGACTGGTACCTTTCGCCACCTATACTAAGATACTGAAGTAGTGGTTATATGTTTGGTTTATGGATTTGTTAAATGAGACTTGAAATAAAACGTCATACCGTATATCGTTGATTTACACGGTGAACGTAAATTTCAATGCCACTCTGTCTGCCTCCCGCTAGATGCTTAAACTCTGCTCTGACTAGACAGTTGTCAGACATAAGTGTTGCACCAATCTATGAAGTTGCTGCCATAACAAATGTAATTTACAACAGACTTTCGTAAAATGTTGATCTATTTCAAGTAACCATATCTAGTACAAGCTACAACAATTGCAAAGAAATTGTTTTTATTAGTAATATTTATTATTGTAATTACCACTTGACCATAAAGATCACTAACCAGTTTATTGCATTGATTGATATTTTTTCCATCAAGCATTTTGAACTGATTATATATTTTCATAATTTTTGAATACCGTATTCTAGCCTAAGAGTAAAAGGCTAAGACAAAATGGCAGTACATTACACGCGTGAAATTTATTTTGTCATTTAAAAAAAAAAGACCAACTATAAATGCGGCATAGCAACTATAATACCCTAGCCGTGCAGAGTATCCGGTCCACAAGAACAACTTGGAGTTTGTTTTCTATCTCTGCTCGTATCATGTTGAAACTCTATTCATGTCATTCATTCGGCTCCCAGTATCAAAGTGTAAATTTAGTTATCGTCTAATATCTCCATCCAAGCAAAAACCATCTGTTGCGCTTTCTATTCACATATGTCCAAAAAACACTTGAAGATACCTCTCCAGCTTCCGATGCCACACCCCCTCCCTTGCCCGTTCGGCTCCTTGCGGCGTTCATTCTGAGTTGCGTTTCATCCTAAATCCCGTGGGGCGGCTGCAGCTCACATGTTCCATATAACTGAGAATCCGCACATGTGCTCACGATTTCACACTTCGTCTTATTGTGTTTTTCTTCGTAGGACAGCACAATCTTCGCTTTGCTTTCCTTTATCCCATTCACTCCGCGGTATACCCATGCCGGTTGAGTTTGTCTTTCCTGTTGTCAATTCCAAAACTCTGAGAAATAAAGGCGCGTAGTGTTTGAGCAATGAATTAATTATGACAATTTTTCCATCCCATCGGTGTTTATCTGCCACCACCACCGTTTTGATTGCTGAACAGCACAGACGTCGACATACAGATGAGGGATCGTTATGCTACGATAAAATTGTTCCACCATATTTGTATTCACTTCCTCTTGGCGGATATTTGCGAGATATTTTGTTGCATTTCTATGCTCCACTGATCGACACACATGTTGTATCGAATAGACGGAAAATCGCCAACCAACGTGGTCATCTGGTGGCTTTACGAAGGGCAGGAGGGGGACTATCAAAGAAATCGCGAAAGACCAGGGAAAAAATGAATCACTTGATTTTTATTTTTATCAAGTGCTGTTCCATCAAATCAAAATAAAAAAAAAAACAAAATTTAAAAACTGCCAAAACGTCAAAAAAATTACAGAAAATTTGTAATTTTCAATTACAAATAGTAATGAACGCTTGCATTGTTTTTTTTTTTTTTCAATATTTGAGTCCTAAAATTATGTCATAAATTTCGTTGCCACAAGGTTACACCGCGTACAAAATTTTTTGTACTTAAACCCGACCCGTACCCGCGACAGGTTAAAGAGTTTCTTAAACCTGTACTCAAATCAGACTTTTTAACCCAAGTTCGGGATTTTTTTTATATTAACCCATGCCAATTTGAATCCGACCCAAAACCAACACGAACCCGTTAGGAACAGTTTTCGGTCAGAAATTCCCATACCTCCAAACCGTCGCCCGTGTAATGTAATGGGACAATTTGATTCAAATAATACTTTGCACACGTATTTTTCTAAGCAATATTTTCTAGAATCAAGAGTTATTTTCGAAAAGTGTGTATGTATTTTAGCGAAGCGAAGCAAAGCCTTGGTGTTACATTTTGCAATCGGAACTTTCCCTGTTTATTGTACACAGACTTCGCGACCAGTATTGAAATGATGTTTTATGATTCTAAAACTTACTTCCAATAAAAAGTCATGGCTATTGCCGTTTTAAATGCATTTGATTTTGAGGAAATGAGATCGTAAGCTCTGAAATCAGTGTAGAAAAATTGCGTAAGTTCTGACCATGTCTCTACTGACGGACAGAGGCTCCAAACGTATTAATAAGCAGCCACTTGAAAAGCTAGGTAAACGGAAGCAATTCGTCTATAAGAGTTTACGAAGAGGAAATCTCAAAACGCGCCGTTGAACAGACTATATTCTCTCCAAACCATTGTTCTAATGAGGGATCCAGACAACCGGGAGTACTCTAACATAAAGCGAGATAATGCGCAATACTACGATTTGAGGCAGTTAATATCCGTAAATTCTTTAGCGGTCCTGAAGATGAAACCCAGAACTCTAAAGGCTTTCTCGACGGTAAACGAAATGTGAGGTTTGAAAGTGAGCTGGGAATCCAAAATTATTCCCAAGACTTTAACTCGATTTACGCGCTGGATGAATGTTACTATCAAACGTATTTGAAATGTATTGTCTGTTTTTCTAAAAGAATGATATAATTGGATGGATTCCAATGGCACTAGGCGGCAAAAGTGTCTAGCTGACGTTGGAGGATATTAGAGTCTTCAATTGTGTAAACTTGAAGATAAAGTTGTAGGTCATCCACGAAAGATAGCCGTAGTGCTTTAAGAGTCAGTTCGCGAGAGTCGCAACCGCCTTTCTGAGGGACGTTGTTTTGATGTTCTCCGATTGGGCTGAAATTTTCAGCGTTTGAAAATGATATGTCCAAAAACGTCCAAATACTAAAAAGTGCAATAATTTCTGCTAGACTTGATGGATTTTTCTAAAAATTTGTGGTATTATTCTACACTAAGAGTACTTCAAAACGCATGGTCACAATATATGGCAAAGAAGTAACATGACGAAAAAACGCATTTTTGTTTTAAAAATTGTCAATTTTCAGGGTCATCCTATTCTTTTCAACATCGCTGGAAAATATATTTGAATATAGCGTTTTGAAGAGAAACTCGAGAGCTTTAATGTCATGTATAAGCCAAACGGGGTAAAACGGCCCTAGAAGGTCCAAATCACTAAAATCACTATCGTTCCTTCTAGACTTAATAGATTTTACTGAAAATTTGGATTATCACTGTACCTTACCAGAGCTACCTACTTTATCAGAAGATACGCAATTTGGGGTAAAACGTTCCTCAAAGATTTTTTTCGAAAAATTTCGTCAAAATCACCAAAACTGCAAGAACTTGGGTTAGACTTGATAGATTTACTGAAAATTCAGATAATTACTCTAAGTTAATACGATCTTAAGGGCAAGATGACAAATGACAAATAGATTCGACGATAATATTCAAATGCATCTTTTGGAAACTGACTAAAAAGAACTAAAGTTTTCCTTGACTTCAAGAAAAGCTTCAAACAAGGCAAAAGATATTATCGACATGACGGTTGCGAAAATAAATAATTCCAACCGAGTTCCTACTTATCCGTGGAGCAACGAAAATCGTTATTTGCACGATTCCCTGCAATATTTATGTAGGCAAAACTTAGCGTAAAGAAAGATGGTGCTTTGATGAACGTTGAAGAACATCATGAGTATAAATTGTAAAGCATGAGTGTTCGAAGTCGTGATTTTTTTAAATGATTGTTAATTTTTATTGATACAACAGCAACCAGAGTAACATGATTTTTTGGCTAACACTCTGGAATAAAGCGAAGAATGAGACCGATGACAAAAAATTTGAAAATAATCAAATTAAAAAGATGAACATGAAACTCAAACCATAACTTACTTCCTTTGCTTTAACAAAACTCGAAATATTGCAGTCTTTCAGCAACCGTCTCTTTGATATTGTCTTTTACAAGGTTTGATGTTTTTCTTGAAGCCTAGTGAAAAAGTCAAGAAAAAGTTCAGTCCTTTTTAGTCAGTTTATAAATGATGCATCTGGATTTGATATCAAATAAAAGCTCTTTAGTTGTTTCATTAAATGCTAACTTCGGGTTTTGGACTGTTTTCTGTTGAGAAAATAGGACCCTAAAATTCGCCAAGTATTTTCCAAGAAAAATATTTTTTTTCGTCATGTAAATCTATTTGTCACTTTTGTCATCTTGCCCTTAAGTTCGTATCTAACTAGAGGGATAATCTAAATTTTCAGTAAATCTATTAAGTCTAACTCAAGATCTTGCAGTTTTGGTGATTTTGACGGCATTTTTCGAAAAAAAAAAATCTTTGAGGAACGTTTTACCCCAAATTGCGTATTTTCTGGTGAAGTAGGTAGTTCTGGTAAGGTACAGTGATAATCCAAATTTTTAGTAAAATCTTTTAAGTCTAGCAGGAACTATAGTGATTTTAGTGATTTTGAAGGTTTTTTGTAATAAACCTTGTAGGGCCGTTTTACCCCATTTGGCCCACTTGGCTTATACATGACATTGAAGCTCTTGAATTGCTCTACAAAACACCATATTCGCATATTTTTTCTAGCGATTTTGAAAAGAGTAGGATGACCCTGAAAATTGACAATTTTTAAAAGAAAAGTGCGTTTTTTTCGTCAATTTACCTCTTTACCCTATATTGTGACCATGCGTTTTGAAGTACTCTTAGCGTAGAATAATACCACAAATTTTTAGAAAAATTATTGCACTTTTTAGTATTTAGATGTTTTTGGACATATGATTTTCAAGGGCCGGTTTACCCCACTTAACCTCAATGAAAAAAATTGAAATTTTGCAAAACTTCCTACCTTGAATAGACAAATAAACGCTGAAAATTTCAGCCCAATCGGAGAACATCAAAACAACATGCGGTTGCGCCTCTCGCGAACTGGCTCTTAATAACTACAGGGTGGCGGAAATCTGGAAAAACCTGAAAAATCAGGGAATGTCAGGAAATTATTTTTGCGATTAGAGAAATCATTTTTAAGCCAAGGACCGTTTATTTCAACGGCTTTTTAGCGCAAAAACTGATTTTTTCAGCACAAAAGGCTGATTCGGGACATCTACTGTTCGCTTTCATATCCGTATTCAATATAATAATAGTATTCAATACTTTATTCGCTGGAATTTCAGGTTTCCGTTGATCAGGGAAATTTATGTTAAATTTCAGAAATATCAGGGAAAATCAGGGAATTTGATTTTGGAAACTTTTTCGCCACCCTGAACTAGGTTCACGTCGTTACAATGGAGCAGGAAAGGAAGTTTAGCGGTCCTAAGTGTGTTCCGTGCGGTATTTCGATTGAAACCATAGTAAAAGATCCCAAGCTTGTCAAGTTTTGCGACGGCTATGCGGTGGTTTAGTTAATAGAAGGCAGCTATCAAGGCGGTGTAAATGATATCCGTCAGGGCACGTTTAACATACTATCAGTGATTTACGACGTAAGACAAAGCAGATTAGTAGTAGTGGAGCGAACATCACAGAGTGAGGTAATACCACAATAATTGCCCACATTGTGTTTGTTTCCCTTCTTGTGTACTGGAAATATCTACGCTAATTTCCAGCAGGACGGAATAATACCGAAAGCAATAGAAAGCTGGAAGAAACGTCGATGGAATCCCGTCAGGTCCCGGGTTGAGGAATGATTTGAATGAAAGGTGTTCAAGTTTGACCGGATAATGGAGTATTACTGGCGGTACACTCAGTGATGATCGCTCAGTGTCTCATGGTTGAACACACTGGGTAGTTTCTCGGAGGAAAGCTGACAGATGTGCTGCGGGGCGGATGCCGCCTTACCGTTGAATGCCATGGGGAAGCGTATTCCACTTTCGTGTCGCTGTTGATTTGCAAACTTCCAAAATGCTTGGGACAAGACTTGAGCTTCCTTTGTAAATCATAATGATATTGGAGAAAGCATCGTTTCGCTACAATTTGGTATGTGATTGATTCTCGCGTAGTGACGTTTTGAGGACAGTGTATAGTGCTCAATATATTTTTTATTGCAGCTTTATTCTCGGATTTCAACTGCTGAAGTTCTCTCGTTTCTTTGGGACATATGTGTCGATATCATAAGCCAATATGTTGGAAAGAGTTTGAGCAGCGTCTTCAGTGTTGACGGAGGCTAAAATAAAATTTCAGTTGACCTCGGAGAAAAACTCGGTTATACTGTAGTGGTCCGTATTGAAAAAATCGTAAGATACGGTATAGTAGTCACAAAGCAGAGGTCCAAAATGCGGTTGTTCTGGTTGGTAAACTTGAGTGAGTGTTGCTGACCTATAATAATCCAAAAGCAATGTAGCGTCAGGGTGGATACTGGAATGATCCAAGTCTAGAAAGAAAAACCCGTCTCGATATTCTCTCGATTAAATCCGAGGATCATCGAAATCGCCGAGCACCATAACTTCGTCTGTTGGTTTTGCAATTTCCATTGCTTAGACGACCGACTGACAATGAGCAACAATCAATTCACGTTCATGTGCTCGATTCGGAGGTATGTACAGAGCGCAAAGAGCCAAAGTACGATCGTCCAATTTGATTCCTGTCCAAGGCTTGAATGACATTACGCATCTCGTTTCGAGTAACTCGATCAAAAAGAAATGATCGCTGATGGGCGGTATGATCCATTTTCCGTATTTTTTTCGACTTTGCAGGTTAAATATGCTAAAGAACAAATGACAATGACAGCTTCTTTCGAGCTCGAAGCAAAACTGGCACTGTGTAACGTGCTCGGAAATAGCAAAAATCGTTCGAATCGAGCTGCACAATAGAACCCCTGTTCAAGGTTTACGCCAGCGGCATTGCTCCGAACTATCGCAGCGAAAAACCTCGTAGTTATTGCCGAACACATGATGAGAAAGTTTGCGCGAATCCAGCCAAGTCTTCGTAAAAACTATGATGTCATAGCAAAGATTCGAGACGGCTACGCGTAAATTACCAACAACGCAGTTCATACCACTGATATTTTGGTAGTAAACACTTGATTAAAAGTATCGTGACTCAAAAACCTTTAAAATGTCTAAGAACGAGTAGTGGATAATATACATTTTTTGGTACAAAAAGAACTGGAAATCCTAAAACAAACACTAAATTACGAAGCATTAATCAACATTCCAAATGCATCCGTCTTCGAAATATTTCAAATTTAAGTATAATTCTTTTTATTTTAAACGTTTCTATACTATATAAAAACGTTTATTTAGTATACGTTTTCTAGCCTGTACCCAACCCGAATACGAAGAAAATATTCATCGTGTACGGGTGGGTTACGAATTTCGAGTAAAAAAACCCGTACCCGACCATCTCCATTACAAAGTTCGCTTTGACAAGCGAACTTTGTAATGGAGATGGTCGATGGTATGCCCTTCCTCCAGGCTTAATTCTACAGTACTCCTGTTGATTTTCAACTTAACAAAAATAAGTCTCTTTTATAATGAAATCGGCAGAAGGAACATAAAAAAGTTCACTGCAGAGAATTGTGATTATGACGCGGTTTTGGCAGGAGGAACGAAGTTTTGATAATACTCCTCCTAACAAAACAAGTCTTTCTTATAGTAAAACTGACCAAAATAATGTTTATCCTCTTCAGGGAATTGTAATTGGTGACGTTGACATGAGGAACGAGGTTTCGAAAAGAATCCTTTCTTTTATAATAACTCGCTCTGATAATAAACTTAGTCAGAGAGAAACATTTGGTTATATCTATCCAGGGAATTCTAATTTGGCGATATTGGTAAGATGGAAAAAGATTCGGGAGAATAGTAAGCTTGAAACGTAAGGGTATAGGTATAACTCTACATACAAGCGAGGATATAAATGATAAGCATGTCACTTACAAATTGAAGTTGACCAACTTTTGACCGTAACACCCTTCACGTATGTTCGGCCAGATTCGAAGATAGGTACTTTTGAGCTTATTTGGATGGAATTCTAGTTCCAGTGGCATGTTGAAAAGGTGAAACAATGGAGCAGTGAGTTCCATTGCAAGGTTTATCATAAACACTGGAACGATTTTGTCAGGTTCAAGCCTTTTTGAGACATCTAAATTTTTTTAGCGCCTGAAAAATATCCTGCACGTAGAGTTGGTTTTCGCTGATATTCCTTGAGAACTCCGGATAAAATGCTAAATAACACTGGTCAACACTGGTGTGGCCCTAAAGCTCAAACTGGAAAAAATGAAATATTATAGCTTTTCAACCATTCCTGTCAATTTTGGTGCACCTAGCCACCAACATTTTTTCAGAGACTTAAATGAGTTTTCTCATGAACATAACTAACGTTGAAGCGACTAACATGGCGAGTAATTCCTATGCGACACTTGACGTAAGTTGACGCATTTCTACATTGGCTAGAGGCACCAAATTTCACAAGATTGGTTAAATAGCTATAATCTTTCTAGAGCAACTATTTTGATTTAGGACAGCATTTTCTTCATTTTTGTCCACCAGTGTAATCGTAGTCGCAATCCTTTTCAGAAAATATATAGATCTCTTGAAAGAATTTTCCAAAAAGATTTCAAATTCTATCCGAGCTATCCTTCACATTTTCGTCAGGATATTTTGTAGAGAGTCATAGTCGTTTACCTGAGGTAAAACAAATCATGATTCATGAAAAATGTGTAGCAGCCAACCACATAGTTTAGGAATTGCTACTTTTCGTATAGAAAAGACGATTCACGAATAAATGCTCATTTCGTAGCACAATTGTCACTTATATCGATACATTCTAACTTAAACATTAAACCTATCGCGATATATTCTAATTATTTCCTTCTATTACAGGAGCAACGGTGGTATCCTGGCGAGTCAACAACCAGGAGCAACTGTTTGTAAGGTATGTATCGGACTAAACCCCCGCACTACAAATCATACCTTTTGTAATTTCAACAGCTACCATTATCATCTTGCTGACTAACTACGAATAGCGATAAAAGAAAATCTCACCTCTTTCGGGGGGCTCGAAATACCTATAAATGCTGATTTGTGGTGCGCTGGGTACTGCGATAAAACGCGCGTACTATTTTATAAGTGTGTCATCATCTCGCCACTCCGAAGGCCTGGCATGATGAAAGGCTCTAGTCCTGGGCATTTTTTGCGCCTCATCATAAATAACTAGCCCGCGTTTTCTAGGCCCCGCAGTCCGTGGTGTCCATCGAAACTATATGCAGTGGCACCGCGCGGGGAGTACAAATTGTGTGTAATGGTGACAGACCGCGCGCTCTAGCCCAGTACCTAGTGCTTTTCCGTCATCATCAGCAGCCAAAGTCTGGCCAGAGCAGGTGTAAACACTTACGTACGTACATCACAATATACCGCTCGCGATGATGGCGATGGGTGTGCTGTCCATAACTCATTTAATTACCTACGAAGTACAATGTCCGCGTCAAAGCCTTATGCCCATGCCTATGTTGTCGCTGTTGCCGGTGTTGATTGCTATGGGTTTAGCTAGTGAAAAAAAGATTAAATACTGTTGAGTTTCCCCGCGAATAAAGGCTTCACCAATAATGGCTTTGAGCAGCATCGAATTAGCCATTTTTTGTGGCCCTTAACTACTCGTGTTTGTTGGATTGCACCGGAATATAGACGGTTTGAAATGAAAATTTATTCATGCCAATTATTCGTCAAGGTTTAAGGTTGTGCCAACGTTTGCTACTTTCGAACGTTGTAAAGTTGACATTGACATAATATTTAAGATCGCGTTTACCTCCAAGGTGATGGAGTTGCTGTACGTTATTCAAATAACTTTTTTCTCATTTATAGAGGTTACAAAAAAACTTAGTAGTGTCACATACAACCTGAAAAAATGTAGAAATACACAAGTGACTTTCAACGATCACTTTTAAAACATCGAAAACTGTTGTCTCTCTGTCGCTTTGTATTGTTTTTGAAAATTGAGACAAATTAACCGTCATTTGTATCTCGTAAGTGATGACTACAGTTTCATCACTCAGCCGTGAACAAAACTGCCAAATATATGTTATCATTATTCGAAAATAGGTTTGAGAGTAAGCAACTTCAGTCTTGTAGATGAGTCTACCATTCACCTGAGATTTGGCAGTAGTTTTGATTTCCCCATAATTGTTTATCGCAGTCGAAGCACATTCAATAATATTCTCGAATGAGTGAGGGCGCAGAATTTAATTGAATTCTTTTTGATAACATACCGCTAAACGAAATTCGAAAGTACGAATTTTCCCATTGCACCTCTATACAGAAGCATTGGAAGTCCAACGGTAAGTTGATAGCACGAAAATCGTTTTAATCGATTTTCCAAGCCAAACGATTTGAAACTGCATCAAACGTCAAGATCTGGGGTGGCATTGCGCAGCTCGATTCGAACAATTTTCGCTATTTTCGAGTATGTCACATACTGCCAGTTATGCTTTAAGCTTAAAAGGAGCTGTCATTGTCATTAGTCCTGCGGCTCATCTAACCCGCAGAGTCGTAAAAAATCCGTGCGTCATAGTAGGCTTTCGCCCGTTAATGTAGAACAACCGTCGCCACTCATAGAAAAAACAGGATGGTCAATCGACACTCGCGCATCAAAGAGATGCACACTGTCACTCGTATGGCGATGTTATTTTGGCCTATTTTTGTCTACTTCGCTCTATCCATGTTGAGAAATATTATTACAATTGATCTTGTAAATATAAAGATAAAGTTATTTCCAAATTCTCCGACCATAAACGTGCGTAATTCTCATTTTCAGCAAAAATGTCAAAATACGTTTGAGGAAAAAAACGTGGCGAGTACTCGTGTGACATGTTTGTTCAAGAATGTATTAAGACTACGAGCCTTGCCGTCGTCAAAGGAAAAGGAAGACGACTATCGCAATGAAAAGTGGCTCTACCGTGTCCATTTACAAGCCTGCTTGTGATAACATCAGATTTCAACGTTTCATGCATTTCCAACACATTTGTCATCAGGGAAAAAACGCTATCGGAATTTTTTTGATTTTTTTCCATTGGTCAAAAAAGTAAAACTTTGATTACTTCAAAGCACGACTTCTCGAAGCCCGACTGCAAAGGCTAAGTTAATCTTTTAGACTTTTGCCGGGAGATTTAAATGCAAAAGTCCCCGTACGATTACGTGCGGAGAAAGTAACGACCGCCCGGAATCAAATTTGTTACTAGATTGATTTTATTGAACAAATTCAAGTTAATTCAACCTACTGAAAAACCATAAGGCGGCATCCATAAATTACGTAACGTTCATAGGGGGTAGGGGGGTTTCTTTGAGCGTTACGATTTGTTACACAGAGGGGGGAGGTGAGTTCAGCGTTACGTAACAAAAAATCTCTGGAGAGACACTCCAAAAACGAGCATTTTTATCGAGCAAATCCTTCTCAGCGTTACGTAATTTTTATGGGGGGGTAGGTGTTGGCGTTACGTTTCGTTACATATGGGGGGTGGGGGTCCAAAAATTGGGTTTTTTGCGTTACGTAATTTATGGATGTTGCCTAAATAGAAACAATTTTTTACAAAATGTTCTTTCTGTCTTATCACTTATCACTGAAAGAAAAACTTTATCGGGAGATCGCAGTAAGCCAAGAGCGCGAATAGACATAAATTTTTGACGTGGTTTTAATTGAACTAGAAAAATTCGAAAATTATGTCTCTTGTGGTACATTTTCTAAATTACCAGTAGTGCAATAGTGTTTTATTGTTACGTGCTTGAGGTGTTGTTATTAAAGTGATTCAGGAATAGAAAAAATGCCAGCTAAGATCGATCTTACATAATGCCCTTCAAACCTTCAGCGGGATAGTAGAAACAGGCGTTCGTGGTAGCATCAGAGCCTCACTAGCGTTTGGTAATATTTCTGGATCGGAATCGAGTTGTTTTGGAACAATAGCCGCAACGGAAAAATTGACAGTGACATCAGTGAAAAATTTAGAAATTATAAAGGATGGCCACCATAATTTAGTCGCTGTTGCTGCGGGCGTTCTAGGTCAAAACATTTTTGGTTTCGAATTCAGTGGCAGTTTGGGTCCGGCAAGGCCGAACGTCGACAAGAACGGAATTCTGGATGGTGAGTTCGTTCCATGTGATCGTTCATAAGCGAGGGTTGACTCATGTTAGTGCACGCGAAGTGTCAGAGGGGAGCCATTATTTTGCTCAAGAAACATAAGATATAGACAAATGATTAGTATATATGGAACTCAAATTTATTTCCTAATTCATATTCCTTTCAGAGAGCGAGTAATGGCGCTATAACCATAAGCTAAAATGCTAGGACTACTCAAGTTCCAACTGTTACAGTTGAAGCGAGTAAAGGCGCTATATCCTTGGTTTCAAAATCCGAACATGAGGGGGAAATACCTATGTTCCATCCCAGGAAATTGGTTAACAAAGGAGTGTACTTTCTTAGCGCTGTCACTCCCAACGAATTATATTACTTTTTTTTTCTCTGTTTGGACTCATCACTGCGACCAGAGACATTTGATCTATTGTGATATTGCCCAGGTGTTTTCTGTATTCCGCGCTTCATATTATTGGCCAGTATCACTATTGAAATGAATGATAAGCTTTTTTCATTTATATCCGTGCTTGTGTGTGAGATTTTACCCTTCCGTTTTAAGCTTACTGCTCTACAATACCGAGCCTCTTTCTATCCTACCAATATCGCCAAATTATAATTCCCTAGAGTGAGACTTCACCTAACGTTCTTCTCTGGCCAGGTTTATTCAAAGAGGGACTTATTATGTCAGGAGGAAGGAGTCTTATCGAAACCTCGTTCCCCGTGCCACAATTTCATGGAGGAATATTCCTTTGATCAGTTTTATTATAAGAAGGACTTATTTTGCCAAGAGGAAGGAGTCTTATCGAAACCTTGTTCCTTCTACCAAAACCGCGTCACAATTACAATTCCCTGAAGAGGCATTTAGTGTTTTACCTCTGGTCAGTTTTATTATAAGTAGAACTTTTTTTTTGTCAAGAGGAAGAAGTCTTATCGAGCCTGGTACCTCCAGCCAAGATCGCGCCATAATCACAATTCCCTGAAGAGAACTATTATACGTTACTCGGACCAGTTTTATTATAACAGGGACTTATTTTTGTTAGGATGAATGTCAGCAGGGATACTACAGAATTCAGCTTAAAGGAAGGGTATGTTGTGGGGAGCCTGAGAATAAACCCATGTTAAAGTCCTTTGACAACCAAATGGCCTGATTCTACTAAGATTCTAACCCACGACCACCCGCTTATCAAAGCGGACTCTGTAACCTTGCGGCTACCAAGCTCCCCTTATATTACTTATTACATACGGATCGGTTGATGCGGATTGTTCCGTTCTTAGATTATATTGTATCATATTGTGCTACACAGTAGACCTGGCCGTTAACAAGAAAAATGTATGGAAATCATTAAAAAAAATAGTGGATATCATTTTCCAGAATTCTTTCAAGTACTGGCTGTGTTAGTGTAAACTAGACTAGACTAAGAAAGAAAAATCTTATCACTACTCTTTTTTCTGCTGCCTACTTATTCCGTTGCCTTCGTTGTTTCTAAAAAGCAACAAGGTGTATAGTATCCGCATTTTTTTCGAGCGGAGGAATGTCGGAAAATATATTGGCTATTCTCGATTCCACCTAAAGTGAAGTAACGGAAATTAGCTCCGTAAAGTGAAATTGATAGTGAAGTGAATAACGTAATAACCCCGAACCGAAGTTGAGAATATTACAAGGCAAATGAGGGAGTTTCTCAGCTCAAAAATTTCCAAGTTTTAGAAGTCAATTTTACCCGATATTTTTTTTTCGAGATAATATCAGATCTTGACGTTCACTTTTCGCCACTTTTCCGTTTTCACTTCTGCGAAATGACCCTCATAATAACTCAGATTTCACGGCAGATGTCACTTTGCGACGTGTTTTTCACTTTTGTGAGTCGAACTATGCATCGAATGTCTTGATTTATTGTAATTCAATGTCTTGATTTATGGTAATTGATTGATTTAAATAGAACGTGCCGTGCACGGTAAGCGGTATCGCTAATAATATCATGAAGCACTTCATTTTTTACGCTGTTCTCTCTCTTCAAATTTCTCCCGTACTCATATTTCCACTGCAACGCAAATTATATTGAGAATGAGTGAAGTTTCAAAGTGAGTGCGCCAAACTACTATTTTGTGATGATAGTCATTGATTTAGGTTACTCTCTCTCTCTCTCTCTCAGTCAAACTTCCCCAGTATTCTCTAAGTTCACACTTCTTCTAGTAAATTTTCTACCGGTTTATTTAACATGTACTTGAGACAAAATCATTACCTTACGCTTAAGCAAAAAATCATGATCAATTGAAAATAAGTCAGCAGGTTTTCACTTCGAGTGTGTACATAATGGCTTCTTTACTTAATCTATTTATCAATTTTACTTCGTATAAAACATGTATTTATGGTAAAAAAGTACATTTTTGGCGAAATGAAAAGTCCACACAAAAAAACACAGAAGGTGGTATATGTGGTATATGACCACGTGGTTTAGGAACGGCTTGATTCCTCTTTAACTAACTTTTGGTCACCTTTAGATCAACTCAGTCACTAAAATCACTATTTTTGAAGGCTACCGGCCCTGAAACAGTAAAGCAATCATTCTCTGATTTCACTGAGCAATTCATTTTACCTATTCTCCATATGCGGATGAGTTATATAGAAGAGTTTAAGCTTTGTCAAATTAAAGTCATTTATTTGCCACAGAAACTATCACTCTTCGCTCTCGAAAAAAACAAATGGTGAGATGCACATTGAAAGCTAGTTGTTGAGAGGATAGAAAATTGTTTTCTCTTCAAGATTAAGATGAGCAAAATGAAGCCTGTATATAAGCCCCAAATTTTAGGTCTATTTTTTGTTGAACGTCGGAACGTATTCAATTAAAAATATTTCCGGAATTTTGATTTAATTTAATGAGTCATGTCTATCATTTGTCATAGGCGGTTTCAAACATTTTAGTCTTTTTGTAATAATAATTCCTTTCATGTACTTTCTTGGCTGTTAGAAGTATAGTTTTTACGATTTTTATTTTGTATTTCTTTTATATATAGCTATTTTCCAACAATTTAGGCTCTAGCTCAACCTTTATCTCTTTTCAGTTTTCTTAGTTCTTCAGTTCTTTTTAGTGTTTTTTTTAATTTTGTTATATTAGTTTAACATCAGGCAGTGACCTTATATTAGGTTTATAATTCAATTTGAATGGTCATCAGAGCCGATTAAAATTACATAATTGCAATCCGCAAATTTGGCAGTTATTTTATGAACAAATTTCTGATTCAACAAGTATACATACCCTTTCTCAAACTAAGTTGATCAACTTACTAATTACTACTAACGTCAGCCATTGACGTCAGAATAACTTCTGATATCCTGCCTAAGAACAAAGTGTGTAAATTTTGGAATCTGCATTCATTTCTATCAAATTAACCGCACATTCCCTACATTCGGACTCAGTTTAATGTCCTTGTGTCCAGTTCAGCAAAACTTCTCTCCATCAGCATGTCTGTCTATCTGTTCACCCTTCCTCTTCTCCGTTCCCTTGCCGCGTGACAGCCACCTTCTTCGTCCTCTTCGTACTCATCAACTGCTGCCGAATGGTGAAAATATTTTTTCTCCCACAATTCTCGCGGAACGTTCTTTTCCCCATGACAACACGACGATGATGACGACGACAACGACGACGACGATGAGGACGGCTTCTACTTTTATTGCACTGCTGCTGCCTGGCCGCAGAAAGGATCAACCGACGACGAACGAAACGCGAAATGTTCGAAAAAAATTGGATGAAGTTTCCAACAAAGGAACAAAGAGGAACCGTATACATACAACGCACATAGCGTGCAGCCCGGGCGAAGGCTCTTGCCGTTCCCATAGTCATACAGAGCAAAGCGGTTTTCCGGAGGTGGCAGGGCATCACCGAGGAGGTTACTGACGACGACGACGACGACGACGCCGTTACCGCGCCAAACCGTCCAAAGTGAGAGCCTAGTTTTTATGAGTTCCGTTAGCGGCGGAGGCAGCCTAAAAAATGTACACGAAACTTTAAATGAAATGAGTTTTCATGGGTACATAATTGAGACTGGGAAGGAGAGACTATGTGAAAGGAGAGCCACCCGGTGAAGGGGTTGCTGGCGTTTTTTTTTGCGGGAAGTTAGATAGACTCCACCGTAAAATACGACTAACGGTGCTGCTCCGAAAGAGAAGCACGGTGTATCTGTTTAGTCCTCTTATCGTGTTTGGGAATTGGGCTTGCAGTCGCGATGCTAAGCGGAGCTGAAAATATTTCGAACCACCCTCAACCACTAACACGCACACAGCGCCGAGGAGATGGAAAACTGTAGCAGCACTTTTTTCCGAATAGTTTTAGGTGATTTTTCCCCCCATTTACCGTTTTGACTTTCTTCTGGGAAACGATCACCGTATGCGGACCTAGTATAGGATGCTTGTGCATCTTACATCATAACGCGAAGTTACCAGCTCAGGTGCCGTTCCGTTTGGATGCACAAATTTAAGCGGTTCACATTCGGCAGTGTCGTTCTTGAAACGTTAGAGTAGGTACTATTTTTTTAGAAAGCAATCACGGTTTCGCGATCTCACAGTTAGATACTTTAAACAGTTTACTTAGTTGAGATACCTATATTAATACTCTACCTTTTAAATTTGATGATTTATCATCGATGAGAAAAGTTGCATACACACTCAGCGATATAAAACACGAGAAATATTGCATCTTCCGCCACGAGACGCTTATTTCCCCAGCGTCTTGACGTTCGTACAATTGTTGGGGCACTTCTATTTCGAGTACCAATTCCTGGCTGGTTGGTTGATAAAGCGAATTTTATTCATTCCCGTCCTGTCAGCGTTCAATCAAACTCTACTCTCGTTATGGGGAAATTAAAAAGTTGGCTTACCATAATTTCTATTTTTAGGTACTACGTGTGATGCACCGCGACACCAGCAAAAATGGAATCAAAACATGTTTGGGGGTTATGTTTTTCTTTCAACAAACTTGAGGGGGCAGCATACCGTGCGGAAAATACCTATGCTTCACTTTTGCGTTCTTTTTTTGTTTTTCTTTGTTAAGATGCTTTCAAAAGTACGAGGATGTTCTTGGAATGTAAATGTTAGAATGGTTTGTTGAATTATTGTTAGGTGTTCTGTTTGACCTCTTGGAAGAACTTTTTTGTAATAAACGAAAACTTTCCTGTGAAAGCTAGCACTCCCAAATTCCGGTTGCATTGAATCTAAAGCTCTACATTATAACAAAGTGTGGTTTCATCGTTCGGTTTTGTAATTCTAATAAAAAAATCGATTATGAAATACTGCCTTTATGTTGTTTTCTACTGTATGAAAATTTTCTCCTCCAGTATCAGTCTATTTTCGGAATTTGTTCTTAACGTGTTGATTTGAATGGGATTCCGAGCCCTGATTTGGCTATACTTACCTAGCAAATGACTTGTCATTTTTATGCAGCAAATAGCAGACTTTAACTAGCGTTACAGTATTTCGATTTTTCAAATGAAACATTGTTTCATTTGTGTAACTCTTTGGTGGTGACTGGCAGAAAAAAAGTTTCAATTCATAGATAAATCATAAGGCAAACAATTGACCTCGACTGAAAATACAATACAATATATTCTGTGATTTTTAAGATTTTTGTGATTTGAGTAATGTTTTTTTTTTCATAATTGACAGTTTTGTTAATTTCAAACGTTCGAAACATTATATTAATTCTACATAAATCAAATTCATCATAAGTCAAACATTATATTAATTCTACATAAATCAAAGTTCATCATGAGCCCATGGAAAACATGAGAGGAGATTCCAGTGCATTATGCCAAGACGTTCCACTAGCCTTTTGGAATGTTTCCTTCCGCAGTGAATAAAATGTTTTGTTTTGTACTCACTTCTGCATACGCTAACTGCTTGTTTCGAATAACGCCACCATAATACATTTTAGCGCTCACATGCTTGCGAGCATGGCTGATGATTGTTATCGCAAAAACGCGCCTGATACGATCGTTACACTGGTAGCATTAACTATCCACTCTTGAAGGTAGGTAAAAGAAACTGGCAGAATGATTGAACTTATTTCTACATTAGCTTTAGAGAAAAAACTCTGCTGCAAAGGATGATGAATGCTCTTACACCCATTGCTGTTGATTTCTCATGTAATGTACGTGTTTGAATTTTAATTTTTATTACACTCAATCTTAATCGCTGCTCTTTAAAGGTATGAACATTTTTTCACTACACTGCATGTTGTTCGAACTACCATCAAAGTTCGAAAATATTAATCTTAGTAACCGAGTATTTTAAAGTGGCAACATTTCATTTGTCAGTTTCGATTTCCAAGCCGTTTGGAAAAAAAGCAGTAGAACTTCCGTTTAGGACCGAATCTTTTTCACTAATCGCAAAGAAATACATCCAAAATTTGTAGAAAAAAATCACTTATCCTTCGTAAAAATTCAACGCAACGCGATTACCTTCCGAAGCATGGCCTCAGAAGCGGAACCGGCGGCTAAGATCTCACGCGAAGAGGGCGTTCTGGCAAAACCGTCACTGCTTCGGCGGTCATCGCGCCTGGCACTTCGACAGCGTAAAATCGAGCAGATTCCCGACATCCAGGCCCTTAAATCACGTGGCTATCTTCTCGGCAGACGGATGGCAACGGGGACGTTTGCAACTGTGATGCGGGCCAAATATTTCGAGCCCAAAACGGGTGATGGTCCGCAAAAAACATTGGATCTGGCGTGTAAAATTGTCGATGAAGGTAAATCCAAAGACGTTGAGTTTCTGACCAAATTCCTGCCTCGGGAGCTGCAAATTCTGGCCAAAATAGAACACCCCAACATCATTCAAACGCACAGCATAATGCGCAGGGGAAGCCGGGTGTTTATCTTTATGCGGCTGGCCGAATTAGGAGATTTGCTAAGCTACATTCGGCGGCACGGCGCGCTGGCGGAAGAACGATGCAGATTTTGGTTCTACCAGATGGTTGATGCGATTCGATATCTACACGAAATGGATATCGCTCATCGGGATTTGAAATGCGAAAACATCCTAATCTCGAAAAATTTGAATATCAAGTTGTCGGATTTTGGGTTCGCACGTTACTGCAAGAATGAAATAGGGAACAACATCATGTCAAGCACATTTTGTGGCTCGGCGGCCTACGCAGCCCCGGAAATCATGAGTGCAACCCTCTACCAGCCAAAAGCAGCTGATCTGTGGTCACTTGGAGTGGTACTATTCATCATGCTGAACGGAACAATGCCGTTCGATGAGAAGAACCTAAAGAAACTGGTACGCTGTCAGATGAGCCGCCAGTTCCAGTTCCGGCCAGAAGTGGAGAAAGTCATCTCGTTCGATCCGATACGAATAGTGCATAACCTGCTGGATCCGGACCCGGTCGATCGGATCAACATCGAGGAGGTTATGGAAGAACGGTGGGAGGTGAAAGTTGTTGCCAATAAAAATTAGTGGAAAGCAATTAACGCTAGGTTTTGGGTTCGATGACACTTCATGCTCACTGGTAGGGGTCGTTTCTAAACCAGATAGTCTTTTTGGTTTATCCTGTATGTCTTCTCTCTCTTACTCATTGTTTTTTTTTACTTTGCCGAAAAAAATATTTTTTTTCATTTTTCATTTTTGAGGTATGTATTCAAAATTCAGTTGTTATAACTTAACAATTAACAAAATAGTAGGAGGTTGGTATCCAAGAAACGACCGTATAGTTGACGTAGGACTACAATAATTTTATAATTTTATTTTGAAGCTATGTTTGATTTGAGCTCGTTTTACTTTTGTAGTTTGCTTGATTTATTTTTACCAATTTCAGCTCAACATCTTACAAAAGGAAGGTATTTTGGTTCGGGTGGCAATATCAAGTATTTAGGTCGTCAGCCCAAATTCATGAAGCGACACCTCAAACGATTTGGAAATAAAACTAATTCATTGGTGGCCATTTCTACTGTTAAGGTCGTCTTTGACCATTTAAAAAGTCAAAAAAGTCATGAAAGAACCGTTCATTATTGGCATGGTTTGACTTTGGCAACAGAAAAAATTTCTGGCGTGTTGCCAAAATCGAACGGGGTCGTGTTTTGATTATTTCCTTGCAGCACTCTACCTTAGAAGAAAAAATATTCTGTTTAACATTCACAATGGTCCAGAAACCAAATTCAGGGGGAAATTTGGGTCTAGAGCTCTATAGCAATGTTTTAAAGAAAAACTTTTTTTTTTACAAAGTTACTTAAAATTATTGGAGCTATAAAATTGTAGAATAAGGTTTTCTATATACAAAAATTAAAAAGTTAGATACTTGATAGCATCGAAAATTTTGGTCACCCTAATTTTTGATACTTTTTCAATAAGCGCTTTATCATATGTAAAAACTTTGTAGAAGCAAGTTTTTCTCTAAAATATTGCTATAGAGTTCTAGACCCAAATTTCCCCCTAACCATTGATGAATACCTTTTATTCTAATACAGCGAATTTTCTTTAATACGCGAAAAGGCAACATTCTATAAAATATTTAATTGAGTACGATTTAGTGGAAATAAAACTTCTTCCTTCTATATCTATTTGCCTTGTTGAAGTTGACTCACTCACCGATCACAAAGCGGCAACGATGTCACATCAATTTTTTTCCTGCAGTTACAAGCTCGTGGAAAAAATATAGATAACGAATTACAGTTTTAGTAGAAAATGTGTATTCACAGAAAATTTGAAATTGACATAGAATTTTATGAACATGTTAACATTCAATTCAGGTTAATTTAAACATTTCATCAGTATTCAGAATCAATCAGAAAAAAATTTGATCAGTTTCAAGATACCAAAGAACATCGAAGATACCATATTTGGAAGTTATATGTCTATTATCTTCGAAAATAAACTGGGCACGAGTGATGCACAACATTAGCCTCAGTAATTAATGTTTGCAAAGCGTTGTTCAATTACAAGTAAGGTTATGGAAAGTAATATTTTCTTGCAAATGCAAATTCAAAAAAATTTGCAATTGAAAAATGCAAATACTAATGTCGGAACTCTAATATCAAGATGAAATGAATTTGGTTTTCCTGTATACCGCCACCGCGGGATGCAACTAGTATTGTCATATTACACTATATTAATTTAACTAGTAAAATATAATCATCAGTACAACTCGTTTAACCCTTAAATGCGCAATGTTGTTTTAAAACAACACTACTAAAAACGTTTTAAAATATACGTATTTTAGTATTTTTCAGAAATATAATTCATTAGAACAGCTCTCTAGACTCTAACGAAGAAAACTTAACAGTTGGAAGTACTGTATTTGAGTGTTTTGTTTTCATTTTTGCTGTCAAAATCTCGGAAACGAAATAAAACATGGCGAGATTCCCGGCTGGTGGTGACTGTCTTTGAAAATAAATTTTAAAATAATGTTAGTGGTTAGTGGAAATATCTGAATTATCAGTAATTATACTAACAAAAGGTCAAGTTTAAAGTTACTGTTAACAAAAGTAATTGTTTAGACTTTATTCTGCGAAAAAGTCACAGTGTTGTTTAAAAACAACATGGTAATATTTGCACATTAAAAAGAAAATCTTTCAATTTTTTTATGCATATTGGTTAGTTTTAAGGCAGTAAACCTGTTAAACATAGATTTTATGTTTTTAGATGATTTTTTAACGTCGTGCGCCTTTAAGGGTTAATATTCAGTTGTTTAAATAAATCTGAAAAAAGCAGAGTGTAGAGTTTAAAAATAAACAACGCATTTTGTTGTCCCCGGCGGCGCAGCGTATTTTGCGGCACTCGAAAAATCAAAATGAACTCTGATATTTGCTGCTACACGAAACAAGAAGAAGAAGAAGAAGAAGAAGACAAATCCAACGGCAATTCGATTGTGTTCCACGCCCCACTGTGCGTCAACAGCGGCAATGTAGTTTTAACTTGGCTTGACTGCACAAAAATGAATATCGAGTTTTTCTGCACTGACGACGAGTAACCAGCGCTCTGTTCATACATTGCTCGGTGCAGCATATTCTCCTTCAAGACATCAGTTTTATTAACATTAACATATTTATTAACAGCAGAACGTAATACTGTCTGATAGTAGAGGTGGTTACGAACTCTCCGGAAAAGCTTCACCTTTAAGACATCAAAATAGTCTAGGCTCATGGAAGCTAACATTAGTTGACCTATTGGGACGGTGAGATTCTGTCAATTTTTTTTTGCCACTGCTATACAGGATATCACAGCAGGCAGTTGGTGTCTATTCATGAAGTCTGTGCTAGGCGGGCTCGCATATGATTGGTACATTGTTGGTGAAAATTCGACCTTGAAACTTTTAGTCAATTTTCACTGTTTAACCATGAAGTGATAATGAGAATTGAAGAATCACAAAATTGTCCATCATTTTATCAATCCAACAACATATTGATTATTGTGATCCATCATGTGGTTACAGAAGCATAACCGTTTGAAATCTTTCATTCCGACGTTACATCTTGGTTTTAGTTTTCGCGGAATGTATCTCGATATAGTGCGGTTAGACGTAGTCCTACGTCAAAAACATTTCGAAATAATCGTTTTCTCTCTCGGAAACGGATGCAATGAAAGTTTTATCGCTGTGGAATTAATCATTTTAAGTAATTGATAATTTGTTTATTTAGGGAAAAGGATGTTTGATTAAAAACAGCATTCAATTTTGTTATTCAAGACGGCTTTTTAGCTGCGCCACCATAAATTTTTGCTTTTAAATGTTTGCTTCCAGCTTCAAGTATTCATATCAAAAATTATTATCGTAGAAAAATTAAGTGTTTAGTTTAAATTTTATTTAGTCAAAAAAAATTTTTTCTACAGTATATATTTTTTACGAGGCATTATCAATTCCCCCCCCTATATCTCCCAGCTCTTCTCGAGGTACGATGCTGGCCAAACAAGTCTCGGTTCGGGAGAGGTCGAGTTCCGATACGGAATGTAGCATCAAGGCTTTGCTTTTATTAATTCCCTACAACTCATTCTTAGACAGTTTTTCTATTCAATCGAAGGTTTCTGAGCTACAATGCTTTGACTAAAACCTAGGCCAAAATGCATACGCCCTTTTAGAAAATAACTCATGGGTTTAAAAAAACTCTCCGTCTGTGAAAAATGCTCAGTTTGCTAAGCAAATACGTGTGCAAAGTTTCATTCAAACAAAAATGGTTTGGCGCGATTCTGTTCTATTTAATAATCGTCAATTGTAAATTATGTCGCGCTATTGATGCTTATAACAAATCTTAAAAAAAAAGAAATCGATTAAACCATGAATATTGGATTGAGATGAATGTGGAATTATATTTTTTATCAGAAAAAAAAAACAATTTTTCGGGGTGTTTATTTTTTTTTGCGTAGAAACTAAATTCTCATTCAAAATGTTGACTTCCGGTTCCTGAAAAGCAACCAAAGACGATCAAATGCCATGAATATTTCCGGAACCGAGATAGCATGATTAGGCCGTAAATCGACCCCAGTTGCCATTTTGAAACATTTTTTGGTACCTGAAAATATTAATTCGTCAATTAAGGACAAACTATTATATAACTTAGTATCGGATATGATGTTGATCGCATCTCTGTGCTACCCCCGATTTAGGGAATAGGGCATCCTTCTGATAATACAACGAAAAGCTGTTTTTACCCTGAAACTTTCATGGCCGAGAGGCTTTGATTTCCAGCAGCCCAAAAACGTTTGTATATTGCCAAAATACGGCAGAGCATTTCGCTAAAGAACGCTGGAGGAAGTGCTGGCCAATGCACCTACCGCTGATGTTCCCGCTACCGCACAAAGGTAACTTTTTACTAGAGGCAGAAGTAGTTCCACTGTACCTAACGCTGACCGTTTCTGCCACTATCACTACTGGTTCCCACTGCTTCTTAGTTAGGACTATTCTAGTGGCCATCCACTAGTAAAATGATTGGTTTGAGCAGAACCAGGCTCTTATATAACCCAAATAGGGCTCTCAGTCACCTTCCAGCTGGTCTTGAGGTACGATGTTGGCCTAACAAGCCAGTCGTCGTAGGCTCGAGTTCCGGATCAGGAGAGACTGTTAGTGTCAGTAGGATCGTAGCGCTAGTCCCGCAATTGTCCTGTACACTAAAACAGTTTGCTGCGAAGTCTGTATTAATAAAACAAAAGGTCGAGTTCCGAATCGGAATGTAGCACCAAGGCTTTGCTTTGCTTTTTTAGGGCTTTCAGCTTACTAGGTACAGTGAAAGGCAAAATAAAGTACCCACTTTTTTTTCATTTATTTCATTTTTCTGGTTGAAATTAAACGAAAACACATCGTAATCGTTATCTTACTCATAATGTTCTTTTGATGATTTATTCATTTTGCTTTGATAAAAAAAAATTCTGATAGAGAAAATAAGAAGAGTTTTATTCAAAAAAAAAACTGACAAAATTAAGTGCCCACCATAATGTATAGAGACATGGGGTAACGGTATGACAAACGCAGAATCGGCCATATTGGAAACAAGTTTGATTGCGAAGAAGTGTGTTTTTAAACAGCCTCTGGAAAAAAAAATTCCGCATCGTTGAATGCAATGCTACATACCTTGCTATCAATATTAGTGCTTTTTGAAAGCTACTCGTAACTTAAACACTGAAAACTCGGAAGTTTTTTTTTTTCAAGTGAGCAAGGACACATAAATAAACAAGGAAAATTTTCTACCTGTTGCATAGTGATACTTCGTCTCCAACCTCCCTAAGCAAAAAACACTACCCCTACCCGCGCCTACTTTTTGGTCAAACCGTTACACCATGGTGCCCACTCTGAAAATCGATTTATTGGCCATGCAGAGAAAAATCGGAAGCGACGAGTCGCTCGTCTGACAAGGATTTTCCAGCGAATTTCGTAGTATTTTAATGGAGTCTTTGATTCAACATAAAATGTCCCGAAATATGCGACTGTAATATTTGCTAATAGTTTTGATTGTTTTCTAGTCGCAAAACTATGTCAATTTAATCAAAGAACATTAAAACTGCATTGTACTGTGCGATAAATAATCATACAAAATGACATCGCTAGAAATCTTCGCGTCGCTGGACTCACCAGCGAATTGCAGAATAGTGCGGCAGCGACAATAATTTCGGTAAGTTTCCATCGTGTAAGACCTTTTGCTTTTGTTTGTTTTGAGTATTTTGACGTTTCATAAACACTCTGCTTGGCTCTGGAGCATTTGTACTCGTGCCTGCATTCGGTAAAGTTGTAAAATATGGAGAAAGCAGTAATTTCCCGTACGATCCGTTGTGCATCCAAAAACTGGTTGTTCGTGATATCAACAACGGCCAATCGCACCAGGAAGTTGCCAAGTACCACAAAATCAGCAAGGCAGCGGTCGGAAAAATCTTGATGAAGATGAAAACGTTCGAATCGGTGATTGATCGCTCAGGAGACGCAACAGAAATAATTTGTTGTGAGAACCTAAACTGCAGTGCACACGGTAACAACTGTATACTGTTGCAATGGTAATAACGGTGGCATTGAAGACATGCGGGAAAACTCGGCAGGTTAGTTAGACGTCCAGGTCCCTCTTTTTCCACAGCGTCAGAAGAAAACACACAAGTTGACCTCCCGAAAGTGAACATCCAGAAGACGGTGTAAGCAAAACAAAATTCGACAAAAACAGAGAGAAGTCGATGTCCGAGGAGTGCGATAGGGTGAGAGATAGACGGCAGGTTCACCAGCCATGTCTACGTGAACATGTCGGAAAATTTTAATCTTTCCACAGTTAGCTAGTGGCGGAACCAGGGCCAATGTAAAAACTTAAAAACGGGCGAGAATGGGAAGAGGATAGCAAACGGGACTATGTCGAGCATGTCGATGATGACTTGAAACTTTTCACACAGGGCTTCGAACAGCAGAGAGCGATTGGAGCCTGGGCAGCCTCGCCAGTAGGCGTGCGGGGTCGGTATTCCGGCCGACGAATATGTGAAACAAACTGCGAGTTAGGAAACAAAAGGAGACCGATGGGACTGTTTTTGTTCGTGTTTTGAAAACCTCATTTCGCGCAGTTTTTGAACGATACCTGCTGAAAATGCGACAAGCTCCGTGTTGGGATGGCAAAAAGAAACAAGTAAAATGATGCAACTGAGACCAATTGGCTCTGATATTCCAGTTGTACTAGAAGTTGCTAATCGGAGCAATGACGTAGCTTCAAGAGTCAATGAAAAAAATTCAGAACAGATAGAATTTTTACTTTTTTGAATAGCGCTTTTCTTTAGGATGAATCGAACACCCCGACAACGGTTAACTGTTAGTAGAGAAGGCTCGATAAAGAGAATAAAAAACCGATCAAATAACTAACTGTGAACGCTATTTGGGAGCGCTGCTCAGGGTGCTTCAGTAGAAGGCTCTGAATGTAGCAACTCGATTAGGAAGGGGGCTTGAAAGTAGTGGAAGGATTTCGAGAGGAAACATAAAGGAATAGGACAGAAATGAAGCACGAAGAAATGGTCCGTTAAAAAATCTTGACCATCAGGATCGTGGCTGTACATAGGGTAGAGTACAATATTTTTGACTTATCATAGAAAATTGAGTGAATTGAGAAAAAATTCCAAGTTGCAATATTGAATGAATATTGTAACAAAAAAAAAACGTTGCTCAAAGTTGAGTGAAGCAATTCGGATGCAGGTAAGATAATCTCCAACGCCACTAAACGGAAAAGGCATCAACCTTCAAGTTTTTAAAACGCACCAACTAGACACCTTCTGCGCTGGCCCGGTTGGAAGTGCTTTGCTCCACTCTGTTGTGATGCTACCGATGCTCTTGGCAGGTCGGATGCTGCTTCTGCAAATCATAAATTTTACTCAAGGTTTAGGTTTTTATTCGCATACACGTGTTTTTGCCGCGCCATTGTGCGCAAAGGATTATCTGACCAAAGCACAAACTAAGGTTAAGCGTTTCCCTGTGCTATCTTGGAGCGGCTGATGTGAACGGTAAAAAAGACACTGAGTATAAACGATGCATGTGCATCATCATGTGCGGTCGTTTGTTTTGGAAGGAACGATGGAATCCGTTGAAAAATCTGGATGTTTTCTTATATTATTATACAACGTGTATTAGAAAATCCACTGCAACGAAATGTTGGTCTTAGGTATTTCCTCGAATCGAATTGAATGGCATATGACTTTCGGCTCATCAGATTTACATTAAAATCTAGTTGAGAATTTTCATTATTATGTGATTTATATTTACCAAACCTTCCACGATTCCACTTATTTTCGTTGAAAGCGTATATAATCACAGTAGGCATTTGTTATCATGATAAGTACCTATATTTGTTTTGTATCGTCTGACGAAAGGTCCCAAAAGTATTTCCCAAAACTCCAGTTATTTTAGTGTTAAAATTGCTTTAATTAATTTTTAAAGTTTATTTAAAAATGTTTTCTATTATAAATTCTGCTTAATTGGTATACGAGGATGTCACAATAGATTTAATCTTTACTCTTTTTTATTAGTTGTCCATTGTATATTACGAAGAGGTATGAGTTCGCGAAATATCAATCGGAAACGAGATTGATTAGTTAGTAATTGCCCAGTGAATAACTTTAAATCGTAATAAGAAATAGCTAGGCAGAGGAAAACAGGAAGTAACGCCATCCAAATAATAAGTCACAGTCACCCCTTAAGTTTACCTTACCAGATCAAACTATTTATTTCGAACACTGACTATGTTTCAATTGCACATTTTGTGCCCACCAAACTGCATAGTCCAAGTTTGCAGAATTGCTGTAGTAATTGAAATTTTTTCTCTCAAACTAACGTCAGTCATCACTATTGAAGTTTATGATTTATAGAAAAAAACAGCCAAATTCATCGCAAAAAAATTCATCGAACCTCACAAATGGGTTTCGGCTTTAAATTACCCTTCACCCGTGCCTAGCCCAGCTGCTGTCAGGCCGATTGCCTGCCGCCCCCCCTCCCCCTTCTGCCACGCACCCAAAATCACACACATTCCAACTGTACCCCAAATCCGGACTGTGGTACCATTAAAAACTGCTCAAAAGTCTCTTGTTGCTGGCGCTACAACACGACCATGCCGCGCGGTGGATCTCCTACATAGGTTCTAGAATTTCGATAGTGTGCGAGAGCGTTTGAAATGTTCACATTCAGCTACTGCCTGTTTTTTCAGCTGCACTTTTTGCCTAGATCGTGATAAAATTTTGCCACCTCTTCCTGTCCAAAGTACCTCCGCCCGCCCATGGCCGGGGAGCTTTTGCAGGTCCTGCCATTTGGTGTATTTGCCGCTGTATACATTAGTCGTCGTCGACGTCGTCGTCGTTGGCGTCGTCATCGTCTATGTTGTTTTTTTTGGGGATGCGTTTTTTCTCGCCTTGTTTCTTGTGCTCGAGCGAGCAGCATTTTGTACACAACACTTCGCCTTTCATCCAGCCAGCCCGCCATGGATGGAAGAACGATCGTATTTCCCCGTATGTAAGCGCAAATACATAAAAGCGTTTTTTGTTTATGTGCCATCACGATGTTCTGTTGCTGCTGGTCGTGTGCTTTTTTGGGGCCGTGCGAATGAATTAGAGAGGCCAAGGTGGCATTTGGTTGGTGGGGTAGGGTTTGGGGAGAGAGCTGGGTGGAGGATTGCAGAGGAAGTTAGTTTTTGCCTGTTCGCTATGTGTACTATATTCTAGATTCACAGTGAGAATTTTTAGGGTGAAGTTTCATGAGTGGACCAATTTTTCATTTGCAAGATTAGTCATTTGTTTAATGATTATTTTTTTTTTTTGAAGTAGAATACTTCTCTCAGGAAGTTCGGCTACATAGGGACGTAAAATGAAAATCTAAAACCCAAAAAAGTGAAAAATATGTCCAATTTCAAATGCTAATAAATCGGTTAGTATACGATGGATTTCCTTCGTGCTTGCAACAATAGATTGGAAACCTTCTAAGATTCTTCCCAAATGCAGATAATTGTAATTTTATTATTCAAACTATTGTACTATTGAAAATAGTCAAGCCTTGTCAAAACGAAAAATTCGGCCTCTGATTGGTCGTTATATGACTGCTTCCCAAGCACGGCCGACAGAATCATAGACCTTGCCATTTGAAATGTGCAATTTGGCCTATATAAGAGCCTGTTTCACTCGAAGCCGCTCATTGTAATTCTAGACTGCAACAGGAGCAGCAGCAGTTGATACAAAAGAAGTAGCAGTGCAGCGGATAACGGCCACAGCTGTGGTATGGCAACGGATAGCGGAGCGCGTCCCAGTATAGATAGCAGGACAAGGTGATGCAGGGCAGCGGATACCAATGGCAACGGAAGCGTCCACTACTGTGGCAACGGGGATAGGGCAGCGGTTGACGTTTGTCTCAGCATCTATATAATCAGGGCTAGCTGATGCAGTGTGGCATTTTAGTGAAATGCTGTCTCTGAGCGATAGCAGGCATACTAGCAAATGCATCCAATGAAAAGAACGTTCTGGAAAACTTTTCAGTGTTTATTTCCCCCAAGGAATACTTTATTCGCACTGCCAGTGATAACGCAAAGATGTGATCGGCATCTTATCAAACATTGAATTAAACAGAAAATTGTCCTTTTCAGGATGAAATAAAAACCTAATTGAAGAGTTAATATTTTCTCTTAAATCAATTTACACTTTCAAGAAATTTGGAACAGATATATATATTTTTTGTTTGTTAGGGAATTAGAAATACGTTATACAGAATCATACAGATGTCACATTTTTTTCGTGAATCTCGGTTCACCTAACTGATATTTCGGCTCGTTAATATTTTGTGCCGAAACTTCAGTTAGGTTGAACCGAGATTTTCGAAAAAATGTGACAGCTGTCATTTTTTTTCCAACCGAGCAATCAGTGGTGCCGTTCTCGGCAAAAATTACCGAGACCCGGCAAAAAAATTTAAGTGTGCACATTACCAAATTTATTATACATTGGCTACCAAAAACAAACACGATCAGAGAAAAATGAGAGTATGTATATGTAAGCTCTCTCTCTCTTTCTCTCTCTCTCTCTTTTCTTTTTACACTAGTTTCCTTTTTGTTCATGACTGCTCAGTTCTGTTCAAAATGACGTTGAATCAAGAAGCATTGCGTAAGCACGAAGCACAGTAGAGTGGGACACGGTTGTATAAAAAAGGTGATAGTGTTATTTCCTAGCTCCAATCTACTTATCGTGTTACTTATTTTTTTGCGCCAGAATTTTCAAGATTCCATTGGAAGGTCACTATTTTAAGGCTGGTCACTTATAAGTCCTTATTTTCGAGGCAATTTAACTGAAGTTACTTTACCCTTGACAAAGTTTCAAAGTGATGTAGGCGCGCCGAACCACTGTTTTTCTAATCCCATTTTGCTCCATGATAGTCATTGATTTAGGTTACTCTCTCTCTTTCTCTCTCAACCTACCTTTCTCTTAAATATTCTCAAAATTCACATTTCTTTTAGTCAATTCTCTACCGTCGTATTTAACATACACTTGAGACGAAATCAATAAAATACGCTTAAGCAAGTAATCATGATTAATGAACAATTAGTCAGCAGAGTTTCACTCGCATCGACTCTGTCACAAACATATTGTCTTCATTACTTAATCTATTGATCAACTATACTTTGTATAAAACATGTATTTGCTATGTTTGATGAAAAAAATACAGGAGTAATTCTGAACAGATTTCTTTTCATTGAAATGCAGAGTATACTGATCGTATAGTAACAAAACAGTTTTGACGTAGGACTACGTCTTTGTTTTCTATACTAGATTTGTAAAATTGAAAATGAAACTGGCAATATTGCGTCAGATTTCAAACGATTATAGCAAGCGAACGACTTAATGCATCTTAGTCATTTACATGTCGGTGGATAGATAAAATGTGTAACAATTGTTTGATATAATGTTCAACATTGTTGCTTTACTGCTTAATGGTGGAAAAAGGTGAAAAGTTCCAAGGTCAAGCTTTCCCATACATTTCCCTCGTTATTGGCTTGCTTCCCGAGCACAGATAACAATAACATGGACGAAATAAATTCCACTGCCTACATATTTTGACTCAACAAAGTGTTTTGGTTTGTTTGTCTTTCTCTAAGCTGTGTGGCCACGCCCTAATGGCAAAAATCTACTCTGAACTCGATACAAAAGACTGCGTGTAGAAAATTCAGCTTCAGTTTAGTTTGTTACACAATAGCGAGTGCAGTGCAGCTGTTAAAGGTACGCGACATTGAGAAACGAGAGCTGCATACGAGGCAACTTCCAGGCACTGCGGAACATGTTACCTTTATTTTGCATACGGTAGCAACAGTTACCATCGTAAGCTGCAGAATATTTAGCTGGCACGGCTACTGGAGGGCCTAGCGGAGAGCAAACTTTATTATGCGCAGTCAAGCAAAATATTCAATGCTACCGATGCACAGTGGGACCAAACTGAAAAAAAGAGGGACAAAAGTCTTTTTCGACGTTTTAGCATATAGGTGTCTTCGGAAAAGTTTTCCAATATGCTCTTTAGAATACTTTGAGATAATAGTTGAAACTATAATTAAGGGGGTATACAGTTATAATCAAGGCAACAATTTTCAGTTACAAGATATCAAGTTTAGGTCTTCGGCCAAGTTGCAGATGTATGAATTTTATAAATTTTTTCCGAAGACACTAGGTGTCTATCTTATAAGACCTACGTGTTCTAGCTAAATTCCTGTTACCATCCCCTTAAAATCAATTTAGAGAGTTTTTTGAGTTTGATTCGCATCTGATCGAGTTGTTATATTCTACAAAGTTGTTGATATCATCAAGATACACAACTTTTCTGAAGACTTCAATATCGTATATTGTATAGTTTACTTCAAAATCTAGTTTTAAGTCAAAATTATGCACATGTTTAGGGTAATATAATTTAATCAGTGGCACTTTGTGGCAGCCAAAATTATTCTCATTCAATTAGTCATTGTGTACACTACAAGTGTGCAAAAAAATCATAGCCGGGTATGGTCGGGGAATATCGTTTTCTCAGCAATCTTTTCGATCATACCAATCACATTTATGCGGACCGCAGATTGTATTACCGCGTTCAATAACAGGTTGCTAGGATACCAAACAACTGTGTTTGGTATATAGCAAGTAAAACTCATCCAACGTGTATACATACTTATGAAAAGATGCTGCGAAAAGATTTATTTAAAGTGTGGCTGCAAGAGCCTGGTACTTCAGGTATCACGAGAATGCACTTTGTTTTTAATACAAAACTAATCTATCTAGCAACACCTATCAGTATTGGAGTAAAAAGATACCGACTAGCAAAGTTGCACGTGATATTTTTCTCATTTTCTTATGCTTTCTATTTCTACCTATAAAGTTACCACACCACACGTTGTTTGGAAAGCCTAGTCAATTTATGAGACTACAATAAAGGTACTGACGACATGAAAAAGCTGTGTCGGGAAGCCGGTTATGAGCCATTTTCGAATATTCATTTTTGTCGTTAGTAATTAAGGTATCTTAACAAAAAAGAAAAACGAAATTTCAGACATATCTTTTATGTTTTCAAAGATACTTTAATTTATTTCAACCTTTATCATAGAACTGTTATGGCTCTATTGATGAAACTTCAGTAATCTAGACAACACAACGGACAATATTGTATCGTTTAGTAAGAAAAGTTATGTAACAAAAATTTAAGACTTATGTCATTGAAAATACAAAAATAATACAAGATAAATTAAATAGGTCCCAACACACTTCCCTGAGGTACACCTCAAATGTTTCCTCTGAGAAGAGATAGTACTTTAAATTCTGTCACACAACTAGTTCTCAAAACATTTGTGAATTTGTGAAAATGCAAACTGCATATATATACACCTTGAAAACAGTCTACATTGTTCCACTCATGATACATCGCCCTAGTAAACACTGCACTGTGTGCCATGGTGGGAACCAACATTTGGCTAGATTAGTTGACAAAAATTCGCTCGCAATAAACTTACTTATATTGATACAATAAACAAAAAAAAACAGTATTGTAGTATGCATTTATGTATACCAATCTATTTTGTTTTTATTGCGAATTGTTGGTCAATGGTGAAATAGGTCCCTCTGTGGATAGAAGCTTTTTCATTCCGCATCCGTCAACCTGCAGCAGCTATGGCTCGATTTGCCGTCTTCACCAGCTGCTTGTCTATTTGCTATAGGTACGCACAGTCCAAACGTGGAGCTTTTCCCTATGTGTATGTGCGAAACAGAGTTGAAGTTTTTTTCTCAACGGATATCTTTTGCACGACGTTCGCCTCTCTTTTTCTCTCATCTCATCGGTATCATCCATCCAACCTCCAAGTAAGAACTATGTACACACTGCCCCAAGCTGGGGCCCCAACATCTATCTGTCGGCGGCAAACCGGCGGTGTACAAGTGTTAGTGCTGTCAGTTCTCCTTTATCGTCCTGAGACTCCGACGTCGAAGTTGAACTAAGCTCGTAGGTATATGTTGTACAATCGCTTTTGCACGCGTGCAGAAAAACACTTTCTGCCAATTTTGCTGCTCTCTGTTTTTATGCACGTGTTTCTATGCTTCTCTCATAAATAATGTTTTTACATACCCAACTCTCTATCCCTTTTCTCTGTTCCTCTCTCTCTCTCTCTCTCTCTGGCCCCCTGGATCCGTCGTCGTCGTTCGATTCTGTCCGAACTGTGTCTTGTAGGCCATGTGGTATTATCGTCGTTTACCTCCATCCTGTCTGTTTCCTTTCGCGCTAATCGCCACTTGGGAACGAGATTGTAGAACGTCTGAGCAAACGGATTGTTCACGATATTCCCGGTTTTCGATTGTGAATGCCATTAACTTTTTCAGTTCTTACTTTTTCTATACACTTTCTATACAAACCTACCAACACCGGTAAGAATCATGGCTTTCGCTCTTTCCACCGCACTCCAAGAGGAGAAAGAGGCGGGGGACCTGGATGGCGGGAAGTAACGGACCGCATGTTTCTTCCTTTCGGCACAATTTATAGCCCGAGACGATCGTCGATTCGATGTGCCTCCCAACATGATGTTTGTTGCTGCAGTTCATTCGGTTGCCGCTACATATTGCCGATGTTCCAGTTACTTTCTTTCGCTTGATAACACATGTGATGCTGCTGCTGCTGCTGCTGTTGTTGCTGCTGGGGGGGGATGCATGTTGGTACTGATGGGTGGGTGGTTTTTTTCGCACTGAGTTTCTGGTTCACATGTCTATGCATAAGGTGGACTGAACGCAATCGTCTGAGCTTTTTTTTGCGTATTGCATGATGTTTACTTAAATAATTTAGCGTGATGTTTATCTTTTTGGAAGCAAGGTTCGGTATCTTTCATTTTCTGTCTCGTATACTAAGTGTACGTATATTACACATGAATTTCGTATACTATAGATTAAACACCATAGATTATAGACCATAACACTGGTCGACGAAAGCTTCGTCCTGCACAAATCGAACTTCCAGCGAACGCCAGTTTTACAGGGTAGTTGTCCGGCATTCGTGCAACATGTCCTTTTCCCAGCGTATTAAACACCTGGAGATACCGGGTTTCTCAGCTTGTGATTTATCCTACATACCGTCCTACTGCATGCCACCGAAGATGATAGCTCTTAGCACTGGTCGATCGAAGACTTCGAATGTTCGCAAGTCCTCTTCGGGCAATGCCCCTCAGTAGCCCATAGTGTTTAGTTTAGTCTGAAGTACTGCTCTGTCGCGGCCTCAAATGTTCTGTCGACAATGTCTATGTCGAAGGGAAAGCAGATAAATTGGCTGGATCGGTTAAAAATCGTGCCCCGCATGTGGAACGTCACTCGTCGCATAACACCTTTTAGCGCAATGTCGAAAAGCAGGCAAGAGAGACCTAGCTCCCAGTCCTCTGCGGGATTCGAATAAGCCGCATAATTCATCTGAAATCCTAACGTAGCACTGCGGTATCCACCCATCGTAGCTTTGATCATTCGGATCAGCTCCCCGAGAAAGACGTTCTCGTCCATGATCTTCCTTATCTTTTCACGGTCAATTGTATCAAGTGCGGCTTTGAAATCGATAAATAGAAGCTGTGTCGGAACTCTGTACTCAAGGACTTTTTGGAGGGCAGATCCTCCAAGGTGAAGTGAAGATCTGGTTTGTCGTTGACCGACCTCACAGCCCAAATTGTCACCTTTTTGTAGCAAGGGCAGATAACGCAAGAATTCCACTCCACCGTCAGCTGTTCGATATCCCAACTCTTCGATGTGGGGACTCGGTCAACATGTTCTGGCCGCTTGATGGCCCTTTCGATCCCTTCAGGATCGTCCACCATATTATTTTTTTTCATTCTCGGCAAATGGCAAATCGCGGCACAAAGCCTGCATTGGGATGCATTGAGTTTCTGGTAGAACTTTCGTGACTCATGAGAGTGATTTAGCTAGTCTAGTTTCTCGAATTCCTTCATTTCTTGGCGACGCTAATGCTGAAGGAATAGTTAGTTTTGCTGTCTCCTCTTCTGTTTACAGTCAGTTTTTTACGCTGAGGATACACACCTCGTAAGAAAAACCCGTTGAAACTGCGTTAATAAAAACATCCGCGTAAAGTAATCCACCAAAAAAGGCTTTAGAAAAAAATCCGATTCTGTCGAGTGACCCTTAGTTGAGAAAAGGAAGAAGACCGTCCTAAATTGATTTTCAATTTTTGTGAGTGAAATGAAGAAAAATCTAGAAGTGAAGTGTTCCACTATTTTAAAGATCTTGAATATAAAAAAAAAACATTAATATACTTTATTGTCAAACTCTTCTTCGAGAATTGAAAAGAAAATGTGGCTCTGGAAGAAAATGCACTTTGCAAGAGAGCAAAGTTCGAGCGAAATTAAGGGCGGAAACGCCTGGTCGGTCGGCGAAATCATATCGTGAGCTGGGCAATATATATCAGATTGATCCAAAAACGGTGAAAAAGTATCTGCATGAAATGGGTTCAAAACTTAGAATATAGGTACCATGAAAATGACAAAGTAGTGTTTTGACCAGACCTTGCATTGTCACACTATGCTAATGCAACTTCAGCGGATTTGAGGCAGGGCAGTATCGGGTTTATTCCGAAAGGATACAATCCTCAAAATGTGCCACAGCTGCAGTCTATTGAAACTTTGTGAGCAAAAAACGTCGACTGTTTGATAGAAAAATCAAAAAGGAGCTCAAAACAATTGAGTGCCTCAGAGGATCAGAAAATCAGCGCGATGAGGAGCTGAGTTTTTTTTTACATCACTTGAATATACAAACAAGTATGGGAACATCCATAAATGAAGTAGCTTTATTTTAGTTTTTTTTGACCCCTTCCTGCCCCATCGTAGCATTTCGTCACAAAGTTAGGACCCCCCCCCCCCCTAGATAATTACGTAGCTTTATAAAACCCCCCCCCACACATGATAATTTTTTTTGCAAATTTTATTATCCAAAACATACCTTGAGTCATGAATGAACAAGAAAAGACAAGGAAGTAATATAAATGACCCTAAACAGACAAAACAGTGATAAAAAAGAACAACTAGCAATAATCCAATTTTTTTTTATTAGTTTCATGTTTGCTACGTAGCTTGGCTTGAACCCTCACCCTCCCCCTCGTCACATTTCGTCACAAAACTGCATCCCACACCGCAAAGGTTGTTCAGGCGTGGTGTGAGGAAAACTTGACCGATTTCATTTCGAAGAATGAATGGCCTCCGTCGTCTCCGGATCTGAATCCACTGGATTATTTCGTGTGGGGATACATGATGTCGAAGCTGAACGACTATAAAATAACAAATTTGGAGCAATTCAAGCGAGTTATCACGAAAATCTGGGAAGAGATGCCGATGGAGCACGTGCGCGCCGCTTGCGACGACTTTCCGAGACGTCTGAAGCTGGTTCGATCAGAGAAAGGTGGTGTAATTCCGAGATATCGTCTCTAAAGTATCTTTGTGAGTTACTGAATAAAGCTATGGAAGCCAGATTCAGATTTTCTTCTTATTTTTTGAAATATTGAGATTTTCCTGTGTGACCGGATTTTTTTGTCACCCTGTAAGTTGTGCAAGATTTTAATTTGTAATTGAAAGTGAAAGTTCGAATTTTTTTCCCTCATACGTTAGGAAAAAAAATGTTTTATTTTTGCGCATTTTCATGCTTGATTGACTTTTGCATCGGCTAGTGTACCGGTTCTGAGTTTCATATAACAAATCCTAAACTACTGCAAAAAATCTAGCATTTTTTCATCTGTATTTTCTTTAATTCCAAAAACACCTGGTTTTCTTTATACTAATCTGTGATCGACAGTAACATTTCAGATATCGACAAAGTAACATATCTACAGAATGACAGCTGGTTAGCATGTGAGAAATATAACCCTGGTTCACGTGACATGACAGGAATATCTGACGTGAAGACTTGTCCTAATTTCGAAGATAATAAAGCCCGTATAAAGACGTTGAAGCCTAATAGTCGGTTGATAACCGCATCCGATTTAAAGTGTTCACTGAGATTTTTGCTAACTGTCCAAATTTCGATCGGGAACTGTGTAGGTACAGATTTCCTATGTTTGAAGACCTTTTTTCGTGGAGTGTAAAGAATAATGGAAAAATTACCTGGCAACCCTGTGTTATGATTTCTTGATGGTAGGGTCGTCTCTAAATCTTTTACGGTTGGTAAATTTTGTAATCGAATTTTCAAATAGTTCTGCTGTTCAAATTTAATAAGCAACAAGTGAATGGTCATGAGCTCGAGTCTCAGTAGAACAAGACCGTTCAGCGTCGGGGGAACTTTTACTCATGCGATTAACCTCAGGCTCCTCCCATGCCCCCACTTCTACCCTTACCAGAAATTCAAATAAAAAGAGTCACACAGTTGAATGAATATTTATTTTTCAAGACAGTTATAAATACCGATACTTGGCAGGCCGGCTAACTTACGAGGCTTGATAAAGAAGAGTAGAGTCCTTGTGTAATCGTAAAATCCTTTGCAGAGGTAAAATCGGTCTCTGACAACAACGATTGTAACATTTCCTTTTTTCGTTCCTTAACCGACATGTTTGTTTATACATGTTTGAGACATACTGCAATGATATTAATAACCTCGTAAGTCTACCCATACGATTATGAAACGCATCTACTGTGAAGTGGTTTCAACTATTCAAGTGACATGTTATTTAAAAAAAATCCTAATTTTAAAATTAATTTTTTTATGATACTCCATATTTTTTCATTTTAAAACCAAAATGGCAACGATGGAGTCATGAAACTTCTACATTTCACATGTAACTATTGATACATAATGTAGCGCATTTGGAAGTTAAAGGCTTCTTGGTCATGCTTCTGTATGCTTAGAGAACAAAGACACATTCGATTTAAAATCGATCGTCAAAAAAGTACCCCAAAGTACCTCTCTGAATTTCACTTTTTCCCCTTATTCGGAATGTCCTTCAAACTTTGGAAGTGATTGCCATTGCTCAAGTTTGCTCTTTCAACCGGAATTCGCGTTTTCGAATGATACCCCGGGAACCAAGAGTAATTTTTATTTTTATGTATAACACGTAATTTATGTGTAAAACACATAAAAGATGCCAGGATTATTGATGTCTAAATGTTTTGATACAGTAAATCGTATATAAACATAATTAAAAGAGAATTAAATTAAAATAGTAATAGAAACTAATTGTTATGGCGTTTAGGTCACTTTTTCATCGCCTAGAAATTATTTGAATATGCTTTTCAAGCCTTTCATCTCAAAATGGATAATATTCTTGGCAAATTATCATTTTATGCTTCTGTACAAAAAAAATCGCGTTTTTAACATTTTTGCGATGACGTATTTGACAAATAGTAGCTGTCATCGGTACTGAACATTTTTCGGGTCGCACCAATTGAAAAAATACTAGAATGGCTGTTTTGATTTTTGTCCCGCGTTCCCATACATTCAACGCACTGTGCGACGGTAAGGATGTACCTGGCGCCGTTATCGATCTATACCAAGCGGAAGCTACTGAATTCTTCTACATCAAAGATGATAAATTGTTCCCAAATTAAGTATCCATCCCGGAGGAGCAGCCACGAAATGTGCTGTCTTCAAACTCAAGCTCGAATTCTACTGTTTAAATTAAGTAAAGGAAGTGGACACAGGTAGCAACTTAAAATTTAAAATTTTTCCCTACTGCTCTCAAAAAAGGTAGATGAACTTAAAGAAAAACTGACTTAACAGATACATTCATTATGAACGGAAAACATTGAACATTCCAGAAAGGTCCGTTACCGGCCGCGTTATACGGCCTTTACGTCGACTTTTCGAATGCATCGCTTGATTATACTAATCAACTGTTTGCAGCTCGTTGATTTCCAGTTATTTTTGCACCGAAGGAACTTAAAATACCAAAGGATTCGGCGATTGGACGACACTGAGGTAGATTCGTTGGGTTGCGTATTTGGGGTACAAGTGCAGTCGGTGGTTGTTCATGAATGTTTTTTTGTTTTTTTTTTTAAGTAAGGCCGATACAAATTTCATTTTCATTTTATGTAACCCCCCCCCCCCACTCCTCAAAATGTTGAAAATTGGAAGGGGAAGAAAAAAATCACAGGAGGGTTGTGTGCAAAGTCACGACCGCAAGGATGAAGTAAAATACTTTTACAAGAAAGAAAACCCGGCTGCTTGCGTGTCAGTCATTTTTTAATTTGTTGTTCAATTCAATATCGGATAAGATACCGATCTCATCTTGGCGTTATCACTGACAGTGCGAATAAAGTATTCCTTGTCATAAAATAAACAGTGAAGAGCTGATTTAACACTCAAAACTAGACGGCTCATGTGTTGTCAAAATGAGTCAACTTTTCATTGAATGCATTTACTAGTGCCCGCTATCGCACAGAGACTGCATTTCACTAAAGGCCTCACTGCATCAGCTGCTATCGATGCTAAACCCGCTGCAACTGCTACGCTATCCGTAGCCATGCCAATGTTTTGGCCGCTATACGCTGCTATTGGTATCCGCTGTCTCTGCATCAGTTGGCCCAGCTGCTATCGATGCTGAGATCCGCTGCAACTAGTGCACTATCCATTGTTATGCCACAGCTGTGGCCGCTATCCGCCTGGTATCCACTGCACTGCTACTGCTGCTGCTGAGGGAAGACTGCTGTTGTCGCTGTCTAGAACTATTATGAGCGGCTTCGACTGAAACAGGCTCTTATATAGGGATGAAAAACCTATCGATAGTAATAGGAAATCATCGATAACTATCGATAGCCATTTCAGTCGATATTTCACATCCTCACTCTTATACAGACAAATAGCAAATTTAAAATGGCAAGGTCTATGATTCTGTCGACCGTGCTTGGGAAGCAATCATATGAACGACTAATCAGATAAGTCAAATTTCGCGCTTCAACAAGGATTGACCATTCTCAATAATATAGTTGCTTGTCATGATTTGGACTTGGATAATTTTTGAATTTTGACTATGCGAAAAATTAATTTTATGCTGATAATGAAATCTTTTCGGATGTTGTGCTCATGACTGAAGGAAAAAAAAATTCAGTACGTTCTGAGACACGTAGATGAAGCCATATATATATATATATATATATATATATATATATATATATATATATATATATATATATATATATATATATATATATATATATATATATATATATATATATATATATATATATATATATATATATATATATATATATATAACGTATTTCTAATTCCCTAACAAACAAAAAATATATATATATATATCTGTTCCAAATTTCTTGAAAGTGTAAATTGATTTAAGAGAAAATATTAACTCTTCAATTAGGCTTTTATTTCATCCTGAAAAGGACATTTTGCTGTTTAATTCAATGTTTGATAAGATGCCGATCACATCTTTGCGTTATCACTGGCAGTGCGAATAAAGTAATTCTTGGGGAAATAAACACTGAAAAGTTTTCCGCATTTCACTAAAATGCCACACTGCATCTGCTAGCCCTGATTATATAGATGCTGAGACAAACGTCAACCGCTGCGCTATCCCCGTTGCCACAGTAGTGGACGCTTCCGTTGCCATTGGTATCCGCTGCCCTGCATCACCTTGTCCTGCTATCTATACTGGGACGCGCTCCGCTATCCGTTGCCATACCACAGCTGTGGCCGTTATCCGCTGCACTGCTACTTCTGTTGTATCAACTGCTGCTGCTCCTGTTGCAGTCTAGAATTACAATGAGCGGCTTCGAGTGAAACAGGCTCTTATATAGGCCAAATTGCACATTACAAATGGCAAGGTCTATGATTCTGTCGACCGTGCTTGGGAAGCAATCATATAACGACCAATCAGAGGCCGAATTTTTCGTTTTGACAAGGCTTGACTATTTTCAATAGTAAAATAGTTTGAATAATAAAATTACAATTATCTGCATTTGGGAAGAATCTTAGAAGATTTTCCAATCTATTGTTGCAAGCACGAAGGAAATCCATCGAATACTAACCGATTTATTAGCATTTGAAATTGGACATATTTTTCACTTTTTTCGGTTTTAGATTTTCATTTTACATCCCTATGTAGCCGAACTTCCTGAGAGAAGTATTCTACTTCAAAAGTTCAAGCTATTTTGGTAATATTACCGATTTTTCGACAGCGTATATGCTGAATTTAGCAACAAACAAGTCCAGTGACAGTGAAAGTGTCATCGAAAGGTAAGCCAAATTATTAATAATGATAATAATGTGATGTTTTTCAACACACTTTTGCATGCAAGTTACAAACGTCGAAACTTGCACACAATTTTTTATGAAAGCTATTCCTTTTTTTTCTTATCAGTGTAATTTATTTTTTGCCGTCCCCTTAGCTAACTTTGATAACCGTGGACATAAAAACTATTCAAAATTTGTATCAGCCTAATGTGATGATATTTATTTGTCCAAAACACATACCTGTCGGTGGTATGGTGTTTTGGAAGAGAGCGAACTGAAATTTTGCTCAAATATTTGTTCGTATTTACATCTCGATTAACCCTCTAGTGCCCAAATTAATTTCTAGACCGGCTTTGGTAAAATCACTAAGAATAATTTTAAACACTTTTAAGTATTTATTGAAGCTTTTCAGAACTTCGACTGAAGCCCGCCAAATGGCGGCATTGGGCACTAGAGGGTTAATAGCCAAACCACTAGGCTTAAACCATGATTTAAATAAGTAGGAAAAGTCTTTTTCTGTCCACAACTCCGGCCGGTCTTCCACTACCTTTCTGGCGAATTATTGTTGAGGTTTGTATAAAGTTATATCAACCTTGTTTCGACGCCATTTCAAACAGAACTGTACATGCACAATCAAAACAAAAAAATGGCATAGATAGGACAGAGAGAGCCCACATATGATTACTCTTATTTCTTTCTGAGCGTGTTTGTTGTGGAATAAGAGAGCCTAAAAAAATCCTAATTTTTAGTTGTCACGAGATTGCATATTCAATTTTAGAGTACTTTTTCGCCGCGTGCCGACAGCTTGTTCCATAAGTACAATTTAGAAATACGATGTATGACAAACTTGTAGTCCCTAAGTAGTACTACAAGTTTGTCAAATAGTGTAATGCTCCAACTTTTATGCCTGAAGCGTAAGAGCCCATATTCAGTGCAAAATATTCACCGCGAATATTGGCAGAACATCCCGCTGAATATGGGCTCTTACGCTTTAGGCACAAGAGTTAGAGCATTGCTTTCTTCAACAAACTTGTAGCATTACTTTAGGACTGCAAGTTTGTTGTAGGTCGAGTTTGAAAACTGTACTTGTGGAGCGAGCTATCGAGGCACGCGGCAAATTGAATGGAATTGACACCCCGAAACTGAATATGCAACCTTGAGTGGGGGCAAGCCTTTCAAAATTTTATAGGTTCTTTTTGAATTGGAATTTGATAACAACCAGTGATAATAAATATAGTAAATAAATATAGTCTAGTTTTGATTACCTACAACGAATGACTAGAACTAGGGTAATTTTTAAAATCGAAGAAAAATGACAGGTTATCGAATCAAGTCACGAAAAATTTTCTACTGAGGACAAATGACGTAATGAGCAAAGAATTTAAAGAAAAACAGCCACATTACAAGAAGAGACAAGACAAAGAAATTCTTCTACACGACAACGCTTGACCACGTATTGCTAAATTGCTAAAGTCGTCAAAACGTATTTGAAAACGCAGAAACGGGGACGCCCAACCTCACTCATTGTATTCTCCTGACACCTTTCAATCCATACAAATCATATGCTGCTTCATATGCTGCTTCATATAAATCATATGCTGCTTCATAGATTGTGAAAAAATGTGTCTTGCGATAGACAATATTTTCATCAATAAAAAAGGATTAGGCAATTGTGAAACAACGCCTTTTCTGGAAAATATAACCCTAGATTTAGAAGAAAAATTAAAGAGAAGATAATTGTTAAAAATAGCAGTCTATTATAACGAGTTTCCTCGAAAAAAAAAACTTTGGGCTGAGCATCGTTGGAGATTCTTCCGTTCATAATAAAAAAAGAAGAATAAAATGCGAAAATCATTAGATCAATATGGAACGTTTTGTATAGGATCATAGATTCAACGGGTAAAAATAGAGTGAAGTTTTTGTGATAGGGTGCATCACCACGCCACTAGTGCTTATGATTAAAACTCCCCTCCCCATCAACCGACTCTGTTGTTGTTGTACTTTGCAAGCAAATTTATTCTTACCCGTCACGTAGTATGCAAATTAAGTGAATTTTGATCACCGGTTTAGGAGGAATGAACCGAAAAAATGGCAAATTGATTGTATCCTATCTGTATCGCTGCTGTGAAATGATGTGCCCGTGTCGGAAACTGAGAATTATTTTACTGTGACATTTACTGGAACAAATTAGTAAATACATACTATTCAACGCTAGATGCTTTTCGTTTAGATGATCGAAACGTGGCGCGTTGTGGTGAACATCTTCATTTTTCTGTTTTATATAACTGCCCAGTATAGGGCAGCTGCTACAGCATAAAACATTCTCGTGGTCGACTTACTTCCATTCATCACTTTGTTTGGTTACGAACGTTCACCTCGTATGTGACAGCGTCGTCGTACTGGCGGTTGCCTTGGCCACAGAGGAAAAAAATGCGTTTCCCTATTGAAGCAACCTCCGCCGCGCCATCCATCGCCGGTCACACACTTTCGACTTACCCACCTTACTATAGAGAAAGAATATTCACTCCATCATGTCTTAGATTCGAACAAAAACGCTCGAAATGAATTAACAGTTAATGTGAATTAAAGAGAAACTCATCATTATTACGGCTAGGATTGACGGTGAGGCAAAAAAGAGCGAGAGGAGGAAGCTCAACCAACCAACTTGCGGCGGATAGACGTTATGGCCACCATTTGAGGTTATGGGTGCAGACGATCTGTGCGGTGGTCATAAAAGATGACCATTTCGGAGCTTCGACCGTAGTTTTTACATCTTCTTAGAACTTGGTGTTCGTTTAAAATTTTTAATAGATACCGTTTTGTGATAAAAATGATCTCCTTTGTATTTTTGACTGTCTCAGAAACAGTTCGCAGTTTCCGTCCTGGAGAATACACACACAAACACACGTTTTTTGCGGCTCAGTCACATTAGTTTTAAACCCCGCTGCAGCAGCTGTTATTTAAACTGTGTGGGTACGAAACGCTTAATTTTACCGTGTTCGTTCAATTTATTTATTGCCTCATCATTAGGTATCCAGCAGGGTCATTAAGGTCAAGCAATTACTTGGCAAAAGTCAATAATTCACCTGATGAGCTGCAATACAGTCCTATTGATGCTTGGTATGATTTACAGCAGCACCGCACATGGCAAATCATTGCTGGCGAAAATGACGAAGCCTTTTCCGCCGATTGTGGATTGCCAAATATTTTGAAGCAAAGTTTTGTAAGACATAGGTAAATAACAAATAATATTTACCAGAAACCCAAATGCCATCAGACAAATCAACAAAGTTAATGCTGATAAACATGTATGTACAGTACAAAGAATTTCGACTTGTACACATTACTATTGCTTACATGACGTTTGTGTTGTAAAAGCAGTAGTAAACTTGGTCATTTTTGCTTTGATTTTCTGTTTTGCAAAACAAAAAAAAGGCATTTCGTGGGTTTTACCAGCTTCCGTGATAATAAACTGAATTGCTTAAAGTATATTATCTTGCGGCGAAAAATAATGGAATTTTTTTTTGGAATTAACGATTGAGAACGGTATCCATCGTTGTAGTTATTGGGAAAATGAAATTGATCAGAGCTATATAATTTACTGGCGTTATTGTCGGCATTCGATCGGTTGCCAAAACCTGACGCAAGCCAATTAAACGTGCCGCAAATGGTACTGACCGGGGCTCGGGTGGGCGATTTAATATCTACCCGGCTCCCGGGATGCCGCTATCTACCATCATCATTCGGGCTGGCCGGCGTGTGCCACTGATCTAATCGCTATCGAGCGCTGCTGCAACTGAGAAGAACAAAGCAACTGGGGCCGGAAGCTATATTTTTTAGGTTAGATGATGTTCGGTTTCTATTACCTTATAGACCATCGCACGGTGACGTCACCCACCTGAGTTTGACAACTACTGGTACCTTTGTTTACCTTCAGGTGATGCATTTTTGTTCTCAATTATAGCAGATCATTTCAATTGTGACCAAAACGCCCTTTAAATGTTGTGCGTGAGGTGCCAGTACCCTAATGTCGTTTTCGTTTTCGTGGTGTAGCTACACTTGGACTACACTTTTGACACCGTAAATGTTTTATTTAACTTTCCGGACTATACTAGCTACACCGCGAAAACGAATTCGACATAAAAAAATAAAATAAATTAAGCAGTATTTCCGCTACGCACATAATTGCTCCGCCAGAAAACAGCATAAAGTCCAAAAAAAGTGAGGTTAAAGAGATTCGGTGAGATAGTCTATTACCTTATAGTATGCATGAGAATAGAGGATAAAAACCGATGAATAAACTCAATAGTTCGTAAATAGTCAATTTTCATTAGTTTAAAATTGTATTGTTCATAATTACCTTTACTATACAAAAAAAGCAATATTATATTTTCCTTGACTATATTTCCAGCAAATTGGCCGTATTCGATGGGAAAAAGGCGATACGAGGAGGCATACCATTTGTCTTTCGTAAGTAGAACACTAGTTTTAAAAATTTTATTACTTAAGTGAAATGAAAAAAAATTTAAAAAAAAAATCATGACGAATTTAAGAATAGAATTTCAAGACCTCAGTAGGCGTTTTACATTTATCTTGACTTTTGTGATCAACCGTAAATTATCCAAAATTTGATTTCACGATCGTTAATCACCCGTTGTTTCCATATTCCAGCACAATTTGGTCCTTGGAATTTTGGACCCCAGCATGGTTTTGCCCGGGTCGTACGATGGACACTGGAACGAGCGCCTGATCGATTGCCCAGCGGAGATGTAGAAGCCGTGTTCAGCTTGATGGATAATGAAATCACACGATCCATGTGGAACTATCCGTAAGTAGCGTTGAAAAAAAATCTGATTTAGTTTTTCGAGTGTTAAATTATGGCTTTCTTACGCGCAGCTTTCGCATAACTTACCGGCTCATCCTACGGGAAAAGGAACTACACTTTCACATCGGCGTGTACAACCCAAGCAAAGATCTGACGTTCTCCTTTAATTTACTTCTGCACACCTACCTAAAGGTCCCGGACGTTCGAAGGTGTCAGATCACCGGATTGCACGGGTGTACCTTCATAGATAAGGTAGGTTGTGGCTTGTGCCTACAATTGGATTGGTGTTTTATGTTGCAATTTACTTACCAGACTAGAGATGGTGCTATTTACCAAGAGGGTCGCGATGTGGTGACAATCAACGAATGGACAGACCGAATCTACCAGCATACACCCCAAGAGCATATAATCACCAATGTGGTGTCTGGACGAAAAATGCGATTGCAGAAGTACAATTTCCCAGATACTGGTGAGTAGTAAACTGTTGAATCAACTGGAAATTTTTTGATTTTGTTTCCCAAATCAACAGTTGTGTGGAATCCATGGATGGATAAAGCTCGAGAATGTCAAGATTTCGGTGATGATGAGTACCCTAACATGATATGTGTTGAAGCTGGGCATGTGTCGACCCCAGTTATCCTACTACCCGGTACCGCGTTTGAGGCGAGTCAAATTCTTCAGGTGAGTTTGCGGAGGAATTGTTCCATCATTTCCATATTATTCATATTTTTCGTTTTCTACAGGTTATGTGAGTAGAAACCCAGGGAGGTACTGTGACCCGCAGTAAAGGTTCCTCCCGAGCAAAATCCAAGAAAAACCAGCAACAGCAGCAGCAACAACAACAGCAACAGCAGAGTCAACAAACTAACCAGCAACAAAATCAAAATCAAAACAATCAAAATAATCCACAATCTCAAACCACACAGCATCAGCAGAGCCAACAGCAGCAACAACAACAGCAGCAGCAGCAACAGCAACAACAACAGCAGCAGCAACAACAGGTCACGTTACAGCAACACCAGCAGCAGCTAGCATCGAATGCCGCCGCTCTGTGGCAAGTGCCAGCGGCAGCAGCAGCTGCGGCCGCCTGTTGGAACAACTACGCCAACTTCCAGTCTGCTGGTGTCTTAGCATTCAAAATGCCACCGTCCTGTGGGGGTCTCTGTGGTCCCCAGAACAACTGTGAGCTGTGTTCGCTGAACTCCAATTGAGTGAAATTGGAGGAAGAGCGCCTATCTCTGCTAGGTGAGTTATACGACAATGTAGACAAATGTGAATAAAACAAAGGCTGGTGATATTCACATGACAACACATGGATTTTGCTCAAAGAAAATGCAAAAGGGTTTTTTATGTTTAAGCTAACATGCACACACTATTTTCAATGTATTAAGGCGATAAGTGTGTACAGACAAAAAATCACAAACGATTGGTTACACCTATGTTCAGAAGGCTTTTAGTTCCGCGACAACGTAAAAGGCGAAGTGCCCACGAGTAAAAATAGTGTATTTTAAATCTATATGACTTATTCCTAGATACGTTTTTTTTTTGGAACTAATTCTATTTTCATAAAAAATAAAATCAAAATAATAGAATCCCCTGTCACTATTCGCATGTTCCGAAATATTTTTCAGCGATAAATATAGTAAACAAATCACACACCCACACAGTTTTCGGCATTGGTTCTTCTACCGAAGAAGAGGCCTGGTAACTTAGTTCTAAAAACAGCTGGATAAAATCATTTTATCAGCCAGGCAAGCTGCACAAGCAAAAATCAAAGGTGTGCCATCGCCGTCGAGCGATGGGCAAATAGAAAATGAATCAATTACGCAAACAACTAAAAGAATAATTATATTTTTTCTTATGTTCTACCACGTAAACGTTTGACTGCAACCATACGTTGTACAGCTAGAAATAACATAATTTACTAAAATAAAAGCAACCAGGGACAGACAATGGTGTTAAATGAAGCTACCAAGTAGATAGTTTGTCTTAAATTTTTAAGTGAGATTTTTATGCAAACGATATTAATAAACGAATTTTACTGAGAACTACGTGTCAGGGAATGTGGCGAGAGTTAGAGTTACTTAGTTTTAAGTTAAAGCTGTAAGTTTTCATTCTGTTATTTCCGCGTTCATTCTTCATTATTTAATACGTTTTTTCTTTGACGGTCGCAAGGTGCCACCACAAAACATACAATTAGAATGCTTGCTATTATGGACTTGGTTAAATGGTGTAAACTGGAGGGTGCGGCAGAAGCTGCAAAGCTAAATTAATTTAGAAGATTAATGAAATAAATTATGAGAAAAAAAAACAGGTCTGTAGATAGAGTTCTATCGATATTACTCTGACGACATGCGCAATTTCAGCTAATCACGATTAACATTGCCTGCAGCATTGGGCCATTTTTGTAGGGTTAAGAAGTAAAACAATTTCAAGCACAAAATCACCGTGGCAATGAGACAGAGAAAGAAAGGATGAGAATGTAAAGGCCTAGAATGAAAAAATTGGGGTAACATTAAACCATAGCAAAGCATGAGAATAATTTACCTGTATGTAGAATATATACTTGAGTTGAGTTTAGATTTCGTGACTGCCATATTGGTTATTTTGATAAATGAGACAATATTCTATTCTCTCTGAAGGAATGCGTTAATTTTATTCGTTGAACACTATCGATTTTTCACTGTGAATGGTCTACTGTTAATTGCTTACGGGACATATACTAAATTAAAAAAAAAAACTTGTATACGATATCTTTCATTGACTGTAAATAAACAATTCGTGTTAGGGCGCATGGCAAAAAGGATGAGAAGTGTGAAACTATTTTTTTGGCAACTTATTTTATAAAATAAAATTTTAAATATCACAACAGGAAGTCGTCTATTGTTCAAGAAATTCCTTCTTTCGATTTTTCGAGCAGGTCAGTGAAATGGATATTTGGGTATTTGCGTGTATTTCCAGATAAGTAATACTTAAGTTATTAAAATTCCACTCAAACTACATTTTCGAATTGAAAATTTTCATTCTTTTTTACTTACATTTTTGACATAGAACTAGGTTTCTAAATTTATTTCTGGCGGGTAATGCCATATGGCATCACCTGACATTCAAACTTTCGTCCATAACTTTCCATAGCTCTACACGGTCGATGATGTCGTAAGCGACCTTAGAATCGATGAATAGGTGGTGCGTGGGGACTGGGTACTCACGACATTTTTGGAGGATCTGCCACAGCGTGAAGATTTGGTCCGTTGTCGATCTCCTATCCACAAAACCGGCTTGATAACTTTCCAGAAACCTTCGTGCTAGCGGCGTGAGACGGCGAAAGATGATCTGAGAGAGCACTTTATGCGTTGAGAATCGTGATCGCTCGATAGTTCTCAAATTCCAACTTGTCGCCCTTCTTTATATTGGGTATATTACTCCCTTCTTACAATTGGAGTCGAGGTACGATGCTGGCTTAACAAGCCAGGCGTCGTAGGTTCGAATCGGGTCGAGAGAGACTGTTAGCGCTAGTAGGATCGTAGCGCTAGCTCTGCAATTGTTCTGTACATTAAACAGTTGGCTGCTAAGTCTGTATATGATAAAAAGGTCAAGTTCCGAATCGGAATGTAGCACCAAGGCATTGCTTTTACTCCTTCCTTCATTCCTCCGGCAGTTGTTCTGTATTCCAGATCCCGTCCCGAATGAGCTGATAAGCTCATTCAGGCAGGGAGTCAACCTATCCGGGCCCAGCTTGATGAGCTCCGCTGCAATTCTATTCTTTCCAGCTGATTTGTTGTTTTTGAGCTGCTTGATAATCCTTAACTTCATTCATCGTGAGGGGTGATATGTCTCCCTCATCCGCTTTTGGTATATGAATTGCAGGTAGAATTAGGTAGGGGTTTTAGAAAAAACACTAGAACTCACCGCCCGAAGGAACTCTAATAATTTAGGGGTTTTCCCCTGGCCAAATTCACGCTCACCTTAAGGAATAGTATAAGCGAACTCCCAGCAGCCTGGTTCCAATCCGTGGCGAATCCAACAGCCTCAAGGGAACACAGTAGAAGTCCAAATTATCCTGTTGAATTAATATCCGCACGGATAGTCAAGGTTTCTTCAGCAAATAACTTGAGACAACTTACAGCTTTAGGTAGCAGAAAACTTATGAGAGCCCAGCTCCCAGTTTATTTGACTTTTATCGAATCTACCAGAGTAACAGTCGTTACTATTTTTTTCGAGACTTATTTTCAATAAGGGCGTATGCCACAGCACTTCCCCTTTTCATTAAATATAATAACATATTCGAAAACTCTGAAATTTGATTGAGTTTATAGTACAAAGTTTAATTTGAAATGTTTTTTTTTTGTTATTCTTCTTTAACAATTTATCATTATATTTTTACGAAAGGATCAAAATCCAAACTTAAATTAATTTTATATAAAAAATCGCTATCTTTTCTTGAACGTTTAATCCTGCTCGAACGCCTTAGCTCAGTTTCCGGAGGTTCGGTTGTTCTTTTCCTTTTTCTGGAAACCCCTGCAGTCCTCCTCCTCGTCCGTGCTTGCGTTTAAGTTGGTTGGATTCGCCCATTCGGACGGTAGCCGGAGCGACACCAACCTAGATCCCTCTGTCCCACCGCCTGCCGCTCTAATTTGCCCTCGATGAGCCATCACCGGCACGTTTCCAATTATAATCTGAAATGTGTTTTTGGAATAACGTTTCACAAAATTAGCCTTAAGCCAACGCATATGAGTTTGAGGGTTGTGGTTTCTGTACCACACCACATCACCCTCCATCAGTTCATCAATAGGTTTGTTAGTATGTTTGATGCCTACATTAGTAGGTTTGACTCCTACATTAGTAGGGTCTGATGGTTTATCATCATGTGGAGGAGGTGGTGGTGACGACAAGTGTCGTCTATAATGTTTTTTTGGATTTACCAAATCTATTAAGGTTTTTGGAGTATAATTAAAAATTCTCTCAGATGGGAAGCTACCATCTTTCGTCAAACATGTGTTCCTATACGTAAATAAAAATAAATTAATCTGATCCTCCCAATTCAAAACTTTGGTTTCTGGTTCCATTAGGAACTTTTTCAACACCTCTTTTACAGTTCTGACAAATCTTTCCGCCTGCCCATTACTAGAAGGGTTGTAGGGCGGGCTTTTAAGTACTTTTATCCCTTGCTGCTCTAAAAAGTTTACGAAACCATAAGAGTTGAAAGGAGGTCCACCATCAGAAACTAAAACAACTGGTAAACCAAACCTAGCGAAAAAGGCTACAAGCTTTTTGAGGATCTTTCCTGTGTCAGTTCCATCTTTCATATATTCAATTTCAATCCATTTGGAGAAGCTGTCGACCATAAGTAAAAAGGTACGATGTTCAAAATGGAAAAAATCAATATGCACTCTACTGAAAGGTTTCGTGGTGGGAATCCATTTGGAATCCACTATTTGCTTAGGTACTAGAGCCATGCTAGTACATACCTCGCAGTTAGAAACAAAATTTTCTATGTCCGAATTAATACCAAACCAATAAACTGTTCGTCGTGCTAGTTGTTTCATTTTGACCATCCCTGCATGATTAGCATGTAAGAGTTTCAGAATCCTGTTGTCGATAGTTCCTGTTGTTTGTCCAGTTTCTTTGGCCAATCATTTGTTATGTAAAAAATAATTTTTTGAAGAAAATTATCCTGTTTTGTCATTTGACTTATCTGTAGGTGGTCTATTGGGGAAATTATGGTAAAATTAATGCTTCTAACGAAATCTAACTCTTGTGGAACACTTTGTTCCAGAGGAAACCTTGAGCAGAAATCTGCATTTCCCATTTTTGCTGAAGGTCGATATCTAATCTCAAAATCATATATGGACATTTCCAAGATATATCTTTGTAGTCTTGTTACAAAAATAGAATTTTTACCCTCTTTGCTGAAAATTCCCACAAGAGGTTTATGATCTGTGAAAACTAAAAATTTCTGTCCATAAAGATATTTGTGAAACTTCTTCATGACTGAAACTAAGGCTAGAGCTTCTAAATGGATTATTGGATAATTCTTTGCGCTGCGTTTAGGGAAAAGGATGCAAAACTTATTGGTTTTTCAACCCCATCAACCTCGTGAGCGATTACGCCTCCCAGGCCATAGCCCGAAGCATCGGTTACAACCACTAATGGTTTTTTGGGTCATAAAACTCCAATAAGTTTGCTCTCATCAATGCTAGTTTGCTTTCTTCGAAAGCCTTATCGCAATTTTTATCCCACACAAATTTAGTTTCATTTTTTAAGAGATTGTATGAATGATAAAGTTTCGAAGATAAATGTGGTATAAATTTATTATAAAAATTAATAAGTCCTAGAAATGATTTAAATTCCGTGACATTTTTGGGAACCTTCGCTTCTTTTATAGTGGATAATTTACTTGGGCACGGCAATAACCCCTTTTCACTTATTATGTGTCCCAAGTATGGTAACTCTGAAACAAAAAACTTGCATTTTTCCGCATTTACCTTAATATTAGCTTCTGACAATTTTGTCAAAACTAGTTTCAGTTTGTCAATACAATCTTGCAAGTTTTTTCCAGCAATCAATACATCATCTAAATAACAGTAAACGTTTTCTATATTTTGTAATATTTGGTCCATAACTTGCTGAAAAATGGAAGCACTTGAGGACGCAATGGTAATCGATTGTAAGTAAATAACCCTTTGATTGTATTAATGACCATAAATTTTTTTGATTTCTCTGACAGCGAGAGCAGAGTGTAAGCTCCCTCTAAATCGAGTGCGCAAAAAACTTTACAGTCAACCAAACCGGCGAATAAATCCTGTGCAACCGGCAAAGGGTAGCCATTAGGAATAATTGATTTATTTATGGAAACTTTACAATCTATTACTAGTCTTATATCATCGTTTTCTTTATTACCACAACAACCGGCGACGCCCATTCGATAGTTTTTATTGGAGTAATAACCTTCCCCTTTTCTAATTTGTCCAAACAGGTGAGAACTTTTTCTTTCAACCTATATGGAACGTTGTACGCCTTTTTAAAAATAGGCGCTTCTTCTTTGAGGACTAAATCTGCCTCAAATCCAATTATGGGAGAAGAAAAATTTTTCACCAATACATTAGCGGACATACGTATGTTTCAATTCCTGTATTAGATTGGTAATCAGCCCATTGTCTATGTTATTCACTTTTACTGTGCCTGTGAAAAAACTTCTCCAGTTCCCGAAAAATATGTCTGAGGCATCGCGCCCAAAAAGCGGAATAAAATCATGATCACAATCTAAAACAATTAATGTCAGATAAGCCTGTTTACCTCTAAAGGAAACTAAAATGTTAGTTTCCCCTAGTATTATAAGGTTATCACCGTTAACTACTGCTAGCTTCTTTTCCGAAACATTTAGAGGAATATCGAAATAGGAACTGTATGAGTATTTACTCATTACAGTAACCGACGACCCACAATCTATCTCCATTGGGAGGTTTTTCCCTCCCATAATTACATTAATAATACACGGGTTGTTAATTTTATTTATAGAAAATACAAGCATGCAAAATAATTCACCTTTGTCGCTGTTGTCGTCGTCCGAATCGTCAGTTTTCAATTCCCTGAAAATTTCCTCCAAATTTCTGCTTTGCCCAGGCTTCTCGTATGACTCTACAAATTTTACCGATCCCCTCATCAGGTTTTTAAGTTTAAAACATTTTTTTCTTATATGGCCACTCACTCCGCAGAAATTACAAATAATGTTCGGGTTATTCTTCTTATTCAGCTGCTGTCCCTTATGCCATTCGGCCGGTTCTATGTTTGTACCCTTATAGTAATTTTTCTGTTCATTATAATTGTATGGCTTATACGGAGTTTTATAGCCTAACCTAGATCGAAAAGGACCTCTTGAGGGACCTGGATTGCCACCCTGTGTATTCGTGTTAGCCATATCAAATGTCTTATAAATTTTCTGTAAGTTGGGGCTGTTCGAGTTCAGTCGCGAAAACATTCCCGCATTGTTTCCTATACCAAGGGATTGGAGCGAGCCATTTCCCACGTCAATATAATCTTCTCCGTAGCTTCTGCACTTAGATCTTCTTCTTCATTCAAAAATTTTTGCTGGAGACCTGAATCCTGAATCCCGGAAATTATTCTATCCCTGATTGCCTGATCCTTAAATGTGCCAAATGCACAAAACTCTGCTTGTAATTTTATTGCAAGGACGTAGTCCTCCAGGGATTCATCAGGGTGTTGTACGCGGTTCGAAAACTTCAGACGTTGCACTAAACCCGAAGGAGTTTTGTCAAATCGCGATTTCAATTTTTGAATAATATCACTATACGGTATTTCGTTCAAATTCCCTGTGGGATATTGAAGCTTGAGCTCCGCGTATACTAGCGGACCACTCAACGTGATAAAATGTGCCTTTTTCAGTTCCTCTGACACGTTGTTTGCCATAAACCCATATTCTAGGCGATCGACCCAGTCCGAAAAGGAGCTACCCTTCCGGTATGGTTCGATAAGGGAGGCCATGCTCATTTGAGCCATTTCTTGAAGTTTATGTGTAAAAAACAAGGACAAAGGAAAAATATAAAATTAGTCCTTCAATATCTCCCAAGGTTTATATATAAATATGATATAAATATATATCTTTATAAAAGGAAAAACGAAAACACTCACCAAATTTATCCTGGGGCTTTTTTTTAAACTTAGCTCTATCCTTTTGAATTAATTGTATCCTTGTATTCAATCTATGTAATTATTTCCTAGCCCTCCAATCGCCACAGTAATGGCTTTGATTTGTCTCCTTTTCCTTGTGTATCCTTTGTTTTATATATCCTTTGTCCTCGGGAGCACTTGTCCTTTCACCATTGACTTTTCACCTTAGAAAAGCAAAAGAAATATTAGAATGCATTCAATCAATAATGTTTTGTGCTGAAACGCAAGTAAAATAGAAATATATAATTGTTTGCCTATCAATGTGATAAGCTCATTTATACGCACAATGAATATTACAAAATGAAATATATAACTATTCATATAGTTAGTGCCACTATTGTCACCATTACCCTATTCGACTTTCACTTAGCATGAAAACGAAAGCATAAAAAAACAAAATGGCACCCGATTATTCCAACCGCGTGTTGGAATTTCGTTTCTCGAATCACGAAGCACAAAATCTATGCAGCAATGAAGGCCACAGAATTTTTCACTTCTACCACTCTTAGCTCGTTTTAATGCCTAGCGCTGCGGATAGCCAACCAGTGGCCTTTCCTCCCACTCAGCGAAATTGCATAAAAAACGATGATAAACACTAAATGCAAGGAAATTCCTGTTGAAAATCAACATGAAATTTATCATTAACACTTTACCTCGTCGCCAGTTTTGGTATATGAATTGCAGGTAGAATTAGGTAGGGGTTTTAGAAAAAACACTAGACCGCTGTGCTGACGAAGTCGTTTCTCCTATCGTATTGGTCCTCTGCCTCTGTGCCATTCAAGTTGTAGTGCCGCTTCCACCTGTCTGTCACCTCAAGATCCCTCCATCTTTATCCCGACACATTCCAGCTCGCGGCACAAAGCCTGCACGGGATGCGTTTAATTTCTTGAAGAATCTACGTGTTTTTTGAGAACGATACAGCTGCTCCATTTCTTCACACTCCAGCTGTTTGTCCAGTTGTCAATGGCCGCACTGCATTCTTCTATTTGATGCAGGAATGTACATGTCCCCATTTCCGGGTTCCTTCGGGGTATTTAGATTATTCCAATGGCCAATGCAGTCTGAATTCGAAAAGATGTCTTTTTGATGATTCCTGATGAAAAATCCTGAAGATAGAGCTGGCGCACGCTTTATTTGATGCAGAAATGTAAATGTCCCCATTCCGGGTTCCTCAGGGGCATCCGGATCGTTCCGTGAGGGGCCAACGTAATCTGTATTCAAAAAATATATCTTTTGGATGATTCTTGATGAAAAATCCTATACTGAGTATACTGTATCCGATATCTTAATGCAATATGGCGTCATTTTTTCAGTAAACAACTTTAAAACCATGATTTTTATCGACCACAGTGCAGTTTTAACATTAAGATATATTACCGTGTAAATGGTGTTACCAAAATTATCATAATAATGATTGTCATTAGTGGCAAATTTTGTCGTGTCTTGCGATGTCAGTGGTACCGCAACGTCAGTGGTACCATAATGTCAGTGGTACCGCTATAAAATTTGGTAACGCGACTTTTATATCGAATTTGACGTTTATAGCATAGCCCTGCAGATTATAGAGTCGCTGTTTTTGCAACGATATAACACTGTTTTTGTGAGGTTTGTGTATTTTTTTCATATCAACACTAAAATAAACAAATTTATCGCAAATATAGACTGGGATTAAATAAAATTGTCGATTGTGTACAAATTACGACTGCTCAAAATTTCTACATTAAAAAACGGCAACCCTTTTTATTGCAATAATATCGATTAGAGCAGGAAAACTATCGATTTTATCGAATCATTGACCACTAATAGCGAATTTCTTTATTCCACTTTGTTCGGGCAAATTTGCCGAGATATAAAGAAACAACACCGCAATTTACGACGCAAGTGAGAAAGAGATGCCAGATAATTGTTTGCGAACTAAGCACATGCGGTGGCGGGTTGAAGCTGACAAATTTTACAGTGCGCTTCGGGCAGCCACGTCAGGTCAATACTAGATCAAAATCGAGCGAATGAAGAGGGGTTTTGACAGCAGTTAGGTTGCTTCCAGGTCAAAACGAGGTGAGCTGGTGGAATAAAGAAATTCGCTATAACGATTCTTAGTGCCATCATACTGCCTATTGCGACATGCTAATTAGCTTGGAGGTCTGTTATCTGTGGTAATACTATAATTTAACTATGTTTTTCATTGTAAATACATCAATTTTACATTGAATTTTATTGTCCAGCACGAAAAAACATTGTTTTTGCCATTTTTACCATGAAAAAGGGTGTATCTTAACAGCATTTTTTCAGGCATTTCTCCAATACATTCAGAAGTCACTGACAATGTTTTTCATGGTAAAATTATTGTCGGTAGAAAGTTCAACAACAAAAAACGTTGTTAAAACATGGTAATGACAATAACCGTTTGCAAGCTTACAGTAAAAATAATTTTTTTTCTGGTTACAATAAAAATCATTGTCCATTTACTGTTTTCACTGCAAAATATATCGTAAATTTTTTTTCGGGAAAGGACATAAATGCTTATCCAGTTACACCATTCTTAACACAGTAACATACCTGATTTTAGTGCGCTTTGAAATTACACCGTTTTGTTTAATTTTAGCTTAGAAGCTTTTGTAAAGAAACTGGCAACCGTCAGGGCGAGCAGCCAGCATCATTTAGCAAAATCGTAATCGTCAGCCATCATCATCGCAAGCTGCCGTCTTCGACGAATTGTTCGATTTCTCTTCAAATATTACCAGTTGCAATAAAACTTAAACATATTTAGTACAATATATTTTAAGGCAGCGGAAAAAGTTCTAGTTAATCGTTTAATTTCAAAGTACACACCGACGGTAGATAGTATAAAATCCGGCTTCTAGTGGGCGGAAGTGCTCAAAAGAAAAGAAAGCCTACTTTTGCGGCCGTCGTGAATTTTTCATCAAAATGACTCGTAAGTAGAAGCTGCTGATATATATTTTGTTCTACCTAACCTAAAACTTTGGTACCGTAAAATACCGGAGCAACAAAAAAAATCATTTTTGCTTACGGACTACATTTTTCGTAGCGCGTTTTAAAGATGGTCGTTCAATAACTGGGCCAACATGCATTCCATCGCCATTGCTTTGCTCATTACGTAGCACATTAATGATGCATTGAAAAATTCTGTTCTCGATGAGTTCATTTAGTCGAAGGTAGATAAGTAATATCTTACTGTTTAAATAGTAGTCATGCTTAATTTATTAAGTAATTTTTCGGTTTTTATCAGAATTCTGCTGAAGTTGGTACATATGTATTGTAACATCTATTAATAGTCTGACTTGGTCACTTAACACTAAAAATCAGAACCTTTGAGCTTTTTATTTGTATGCTCTAGTAGCGGCTGTTCTGCGGGTGAATTCAAATACTATCTGACTTTAAGAATTGCAGCTCTATTTCAAGCTAGTCAATAGACTGGGAAACGAAAAGAACCGGCATTTTATCCAAATTAGGTACTGAATAGCTATTACAATTTTTGCTCTACCTATAAATATACTGTAATCAAACAAAATTATTGTCGTGTTGGCAAAGTGCTGTGTTGGTGCCTACTTATCAATCAGTTTTTGTTTGTTTATCTATTCAGGTGGCAATCAGCGGGAATTGGCCCGTGAGAGAAACATGAAAAAGCAACAAACACAGAAAGCGAAATCCAAGGAGGATGGGTTGACACACGAGCAGCGCAAACAGCGGTAAGTTCTGTTGCCTAGTTGAATGAAGAAACGTCTTCGAAATTGGAATCTTCGTTTCTTTAGTGTGTAGGATTGGGAACTTTCTTGTTTTTTCAAAGAGAAATATGTAACTGAATCCCTGAGAATTGTTAGTAGCTCTACCGTCTTTGTTTTTTTTCTCGCCGATACCTGTCAGCAGTTGTTAACCGTTTTTATCAATTGAACCATAGTTTTGTTAATGATTCATTTACTTACTGTTTTCCTGAAATATTCTCTAAAATAGTGATACGGCCATTTTTTTCATAGATAGTTCATATAAAGATAACGAAATAAAATACTCGAAACTATGCAAGGTGTTAGGGAAAAAAATCCTACACATATGATTAAAATTTACTACAGAAGAGTTATTCACTATTTCCAGTTTTCGGTCATGTTTGCCTTTTACGAGGTCTAGCACAAGAAGTATGATACCTAGCTGAATTCTGTTGGATGAAGGTCCCTTAAAAGATTTTAAGCTCCCTAACACCCTGTATTTTTCAACAATAAAGCTAACAACTATGATTAATTTTAATCGGCTTATCGAATATGTTCGCTGCTTGTTGAATTAGGAGTGCAGCCGTAGCCCATCATAAGCTTTGTATTACACTCTTTGACCAATGGTCAAATATTTGACCTTTTGTTGTTTGCCCGTGTTTGCCACATTAAAAAATGGAAAAGTGACAAACAATTATCTTTGACCAAACTTTAATCTGTCAAAAAGTGACAAATATTTGACGCTTGGTCAAAGTGTGTAATACAGCCATTACTCGAAATATTTTTAGTATTAACAAAGTTTTGTTACTTAACAACACATTTTTGCTTTATTTATTTATTTTAGATTCAATCCACCATAGCTAAGAAACGATGTGTGCGATTGCCAACGAGTGAACATCGTTGTGTTGAACCACATGTATCGTTTCGTTTCGGTTCAGCAAGATGACGAGCAACATGCTGCCAACCTACTAGGAATCATGTTGAAATACTAATTAAACTTAACTATAGCATAAGATTTAGTTGATAGATTCCAATTTCGAAAACTGCTCACAATTTTAACCAACTGAGTAATAAATGTTCTGTAAACAGCGATGCCGATATTATGAGACAAAAGCAACAAAAGAAGGAACAAGCGGCCCAGGGTTCGGCTCAATCTGCCAAAAGTTAATGTTTGCTGCCACCTCTGGCAGTATCAGTCAGTTTTGCCAGTTTGAGACCGCGAAATCGAGACAAGAATTCAGCAAGAAATCGCACCTAGTTGTCCCTTCCTCTTCTATCGATCTTATCACGCAGAGTATAATACAATGAATTATAGGAAATAATCATCCGCTGTACAACACACTTCAACTTATCAATTTGCCATCGAAATAACAAGCAAAAACAGCAAAGCATTTGTGTGCTGGAGCGGCAGGGTTTTGTGAATAAAGTGTATTTTCTAATAGATCAGTTGCGACTGCTTTTTATCCAAATATCTTTGTAATTATCAGCCAATGGTTTTTAGGTTTAAAAGCTTGAGGTTCAATTTTCTCTTTTAAATATTATTCGTTAAAATTCTTAGAAACCTTGCATAGCGAACTATTGTTTTTTTGAGGTTCTCAATTCTCGCACCAACACTAACTCGACAGGTATTGAACAGCAATTGAACAACTTAACGAAGCATCAAGTTTTCACACACATACACTCACACTCTTAGTCAGATATAAACATTTAAACAAGCAGGTATTTTGAATAATAGTGAAAATAGAGTTTGATACAATAATATAACTGATCACAAACTGCCGATGATGGCTTGATGACTAAAAACGAATCGAACAAGGTGTTGTAAGTTCCAGCAGGAGTTAAGCCCGCATATTAGACATGGATCTAGCCAGCGCAAGAGTTAGCGAGAGGAAATATGCTTGTTAACTTATAGATTGAACTGAAGAAAAAAAAGTATCGGAAACGAACATTGTATAAATAAAATATAGTATTGATAAGTAAAAAAATCAATTGAATTGTGTTCGTTCTGCTTAGAGCTAAAAGAATTGGGACCAAGGGATTTATTCTTGTCTAGATTGATTGTGTTCTTTTAAACTAGTACGATTATATTTCAGTGAGCTGTAAAACAAGTCGAATCACTTGAGTTATCTCTACTTACGTCTATTGGCTACTAAAAAACACAGTAAAATACGTTACTGTTTTGTTCGCCGCCTATTATAGAAAGTATGTAAAATTGAGCAAACTAAAATAACAACATTCACGAATGTGAATGCACAGTAATACTTCTAGTGAGTTCGTAAAACGCAGCCTTAGGGATTGTAAGGTTCCTACAGATACAAAAAAACACTACCAACTATGTTTCTAAAGTATCAAATTGAAATGCACTTTCAAACATCACAAATGATTTTCAATCAGCTATATACTAGAGTCACAGGTCATCCACATCCATCTCCGTGCGTTGCATCGGTTTTTCTTCGACTCTCGCAGTTTGCGCAGCCGGAGGGTCAAACTTCTCCAGCCAAGCCGCTTCCATATCCCGCACGGCTTCCGCTACCAGCATCTTCGTCAGTTCACCGACAATGCGTTCTTTCACTTCAATTTCTTCGCGATCGAAATTCGTCCAGCGCGATTCTTCGTCGAACATTTCCTGGGCCAAGATTTCGTCCACCTGGTCGCGTTTTCGTTTGGCAGACCCTCCGCCGATTCCTCCCACGGCACCGTTACCGCCGTTGAACATCAGGAACGGCATTGGGCAGTGGTGCAGGTTCTGCTGCTGCTGTTGATGCTGCAGTAAACTTTCCTCGTTGAGAATGCGTTTCACTTTACGCTTCATGTGGTCTTGCATGCAAAGGAGGCTGTTTGGTGGGTTGTAAAACGCCAGCGGTCGTTTGTCATGCTCAACTGTTCGGAAGGAAACATCCGGAGATGGAGGACGCAGGTCAGCGTACAGTTCTTTACACATATCTAGGATAAGCTTCTCGTAGATGTTGGTTACGTGGTCAGAGCGCAGTTTTTCCTGGGGAGTTTCGCTCTGGAAAAGATCCTGGGTGCGACTTTCAATTAGCTCGTCGATTCGCGGTTCTGATGGAAAGATAAGAGCTAACGGGCTGCCATTCGCCGGTGGAATGTACGGCGGTGGGGGTTTGTTGGGTATTTCTCGAAATAGGACAACCTGTTGTTCTAACTGTTTGATTTCCTGTTCGATTTGCAACTGCTGGCGACGAAGCACTTCTGCTTCGTTGATGATGTCGGGCATTCGATTTGGAACGATGGACGATGCTGTTGCGACCGGCAAAGACTGACTGTTAGAATTGTGTAAGGATTGTTGAGATAAATAGGAAAGTATAGAGGTTCCACCCATTGAAGATCCAGCTCCGCTGGAAGCCGAGTGAGGAAAGTTTTCATTTACGTTTTTGTTTCGAATTTTTACATCCATCCGGTGGGTGTCTACAGCAGCAGCAGCAGCCTCTGCCGCAGGAGCTTTTTGTGCAGACCTCATGGCCTGCGACTCATCCGGAAAGGGCTTCTCGGCGGTTTCGCTTGCCGATTCTTTATCTGTGAAGTAATCATCTCTCTCAACGAACGAATTTCCTCGCTCACTTTCCGAGGAACTTTGCTTTGCTGCTTCCGGAGATCGCATAGCTGAGACTCGCTCTAAGCTGTCACTGAAATCCTCGAGATCAACGTGAAGAGTGATGAGCCTTTTTTCCAGTTCGACAGCGAGAGGAGATTTTGGTTGGCCATTTTCTTCCTTATATTGTGCTGGCTCCCCTGGATCTTCGGAAGTCGTAAATGTTGACGCTGCCGACGTTGTGGAACTAGCTTCTCCTAAGGAAGCTTCGTCCTGAATATCCTCGGTTACCTTATTGGTGGAATCCGTTTCTGATTGTTCAACCGACTCGTCTCTAATAGAAGCGCAAAACTGTGGCAACGACGTGTCTTCAATTAGCATTTGACTTTCCTCTGCGGGAGGCATGTGCTCTTGTTCCTCTATTGTCGGAGCGTCGAACGTACTGGAATAGCCATCGGGTGATGATTTGTCACGTTTTCCAACATCGTGTTCTTCTTCAATGGTATGAAACTCGACGGAGCTTGAACCGTGTTTTTCCTGTTCATTGCGAAGTAACTCATCGATGTTTGTAGTCGACGAAAGGATGCCGTTGATGTTCTCGGTAATATCACTGACCCTGGAAATAATATCATCCACATCGAGCAGATCACTTTTCTCTTCGATTTGCTCCTCTAGCTTTTCTTCAGAGCTTTTCGAATCGGCTGGTTCTATTTCAGTGACTGAGTTGATGGTAGTCTTGAAAGAACTGCTACCGCCACTCGTCTCAGCACCTATTTCTGGTTCTTCTCCCAAATAATTACTTGTCTGATTGCTGTGCTTTTCAAGAAACACTTTCGAATCGTTCGTCGTTGCGCTTTCGCTGCTATCAATACCTCCGAACGACTGCTCCAGCAAAATCTTCCTCATTTCTCTATCATTGCTAAATCTTTCAAGCACTCTCTCCTTTGCCTGCTCATATAACGCTTCCAAACTAGCCCTGGTAAGAGTGTAACTACGACCGGGTTCATATTGGTTCTCCTTAAATCCCGTCAGTCGATACCACAGCCGATTTAGTTTGCTGCCTGCCGCTTGGACTTGCTCGTCTTCGCTGTCTCCCTGATTGCCTATCTGCTGCAGTGTCTGTAGACTCTGTTCGATGCTACGAATGCGACCCAGGACCAGCCGCTGCTCGATGCCCGGAGCCGACGGTGTAGACTTCTGACTGGTTTTAGCTCGGTTGTACAGCAGTAAGTTGCGTTCGATGTCAAGAATTTCCTGCTCCTCACGGTCAAGTTTTTGATGCCATTGAAGAAGGGCTTGGACATACTGGCGACGCTTCTGAAGCTCTTGTTCGCGGCGTGTGAGCATGCTGTGGAATTTAAACATGAGCTTGAGAACACTCAAACTAAAATTTCAATACTTACTCTTCCAAATTCTCGTTCGGTTCCAGCTCCATGCCACGCATGGCTGTTGGAAACTGCAACGGGGAGTTTGATACCACGGAAGTTGAGACTAGTGTGGTCATCTTCCGATGATGCTGTTGTAGTGATGCCAACATGCTACCGACATTAGGCGATGTATTGGTTTCGGTTTGGTTGGAAAAGCTTCCGCCAGACTTCCGTAGCGAAATAGTGCGACTATTTGAGGAAAATGAATTAAGCTTGTCTGTGACTGATTCCGGTGTAATCGGTGAGCGAGTATTGTTCCGTGCTATAGACGACTCTAGTGAATGTTTTTGGAATCTAAAAAAAAAATCAAATTGCATTAGTTCATTGGAGAAGCTGTTTTATATCATTGCAGTACTTGTTCAACTCAACCCGTTCCCTCTCCAACCGCACGAGAATGGCCCTCTGTTTCTTCTTGATTGCGGAAATCTGCTCTGTCATACCGCCTCTTTCTCGGTAGCGTTGTTTCTGTAACTCCAGCCAAGCCAGCTGACCTTTAGTGCGGTCCAGTAAGGCTTTCTCCTTAAGGCGGGCGCGAGTAGCTAACTGTTCGCTTTTAGATTTTTCATTTTGAATAAGTTGTTCGTACTGAAAGAAAGTAGGAGAAAGTTATAAAGCATTGTTTAGGACACAAATCAATCCAACAAATCAACTCACCATTCCGATGGAGGAATAGCTGAGGTTCGTTTCCGAAACAGTAGTAGATAAAATCGAAATTTCCAGATCAGTTCTGTTGAACATCGCCAAGATATCACTTCCCATAGTAGTATCATTGGGTGCAGCTTCAGCAGCAGAAGAGCTAGAACTTGAGGGAACCTTTAGGAACTCGACTTTACTGTCTACAACTTCATCCAGAATTGCGGTTCCGTTTTGCTTCTCTTCACTTTCGGATATTTTAAAGGCAATAGAATCTAGACTTTTAGATTCGTTCAGCCCTTGTCGCAAGGATTGCTGCTTATCCACGGTCTCATCGCTAATTTGTGTTTCTATACTGGTGCTATCTCCTGTCGTGGTTTGCACTGGTACTGTTGGTGCAGCTTGTTTTGAGTGACGATGTAAGCTTTCTTCAAACGAAGGCAAATATTCCTCTGGCAGGGGAGGATTAGTGTGGTGACTGTCAGAAAGGTTGAGCGATCTGGTTTCTAGCGAGGTGTGGGAATCACTGGATCCCGTTTTACTAGGGCTGCTTTCGGCAGTAGCGGTCGTCGTTGAGTCACTGCCGGCTGTAGGAGTTCTACTACTTTCTCCTGAAGTCTCTTTCGTTGGTGTCTTTTGAACATCGGACCGTTCAAAGTCTTCAATGTAGTTGGAGTTGACAGTGGATACACTAATCGGTACGGACGGAACGGGCGTTGTTTGAGTCATCTCATCTCGAATTTTTATTCGATCACCAGTCACCACAGCTACTGGAGGCTTTTGTAGCGCAGAATAGAGTTGTTGATTGACCTGAATAACTTGCGCTAAACTTCGGTTGAATGCTTCTAGCATTTTTTCGCTTGACTGCCGCTCATGTTTTGCCGCGGAATCATGTAGAAAGTTTCGTTGCTTTTCGGAAGTGTTCGCACTTATCCCGCTTTGGTGCAGATCCTCCCGAACGTTTCGTTCAGTAAAAGATAATCGATCGGGGAGCTGATCAGCTTCTGGCATATTCACGCCTCGGTGAAAATTTATACTACGTTCCAAGTGATGCAGATTGTCTCCCGTAATTTTGAGATTCGAGATTCTTTCAATCGATAAGGGACTGATGGGAGATGATTTGTTTTTAGCAGCAGTTACATTTGATGGTCCGGGTAGATCTATTTTGGTGCTGCTAAGTGGAGGCAGTGGTAAAACAAAGTCCGACTTGATTGAGCTTATTTCAGATGTGGTATTCGATTCCGACAGCGGCTGTTGGCAAATGGAGGTTAAGATATGTTGATCGCTTCTGCTTTCTTCCACGGGGGGCTTTTGAACATAAGGCACCGTTTTAAGCGATTCTAGATAATCAAGGCACTTTCGACTATTGATATTATTGTTTTGTTTGGTTTGTGAAGGCACTTTTTGTTGCTCTTTAGGTATTATAGACTCCTCCAGTTGTATGGCCGAATCATGATTCATACTGCGAATTGCTTCCAATTTTTTACGAACAGCCATTATGAATGGGTACGGATCCGGTTGAAGCAGCGTGTGTTTCAACCATGTTGGAGCTATTTTATTTTCCTTCTTCTCATGGGTAAATTTTGCTGGCTGCTGCTGACGTAAATCTGTCAATAAGGTCACAGCTGGTACGTCCAGTTTTAATTGTAGTTCGATGTTGTCAATTGTAACTTCATGAACGGAATCATCCACGGATATGTGAACTCTGTTCTCAGATAAGCGGTCGTCGTTTCGACTAACCGGTGGAGTTCGAAGTTGCAATGGACTATTTAGCACGTCTCCCAGTGCCACGCAGTCTGGCTTTCGCATAATTCCCATTTTTTCCGACAGATCTGCCTTCAAAAGCAACGACGATCTTTTACGAACTACGTTTTTGCTACTTCCGGAAATGCTAGACGAATTCTTGGATGGGGCAGAAGACACTGCCGATGCGCCGGGTAAGTGTAGTGAAGAAGTCGATGAACTTTTGCGTAGAGGTTTTTTCGGTAGTATTTTTACTGGTTCTTTTACCACCGAACATGTTGGCTGTTTACTTCCTGTGTCTCCAACCGAAGATGATGGTGCAGCCGATACCGAACGTTTTCGCACTTTCTGCACATTTTTATTTAAAAGTATGCGACTGCTTTTCCGGAGTTCTTCGAGTCTTTTTTTGATGATATCCTTTTCTGCAGTTTGTGGAACGTTCGACTTCTTTTCCTGCTTTCGTTTCGCTTGTTGCTTTTCAATGAACTCACGTGCTTTTTGAGGATCGTATGATTTTTCCTTTTTGGGTTCCTCCGGAGGAGTCTTTTTACTACTTACTGATTTGGGGCGCGGTGTTGATCTTCGAACCTTTTCGGTTTCAGCAGGTGGCGGCATTTTTTTTGTTGCCTTTTCAGATGTTACTGTGTTGTTACTTTCAAGCAAATTTTGCTTAGATTTCGATTCGCTTTTTGACGGTGGAGTAATCGAAGCAGGCTGATCAACGCTGTTACTGTTTGATTCAACAGATTCCTCCTTACCTTCATTGGTCGTTTTGGAAATTCCGGAATTAGCCTGAAAAATATTAGTAAACATTCAGTACACATTTTAAATTATAGATATAATGAAACTTACCCTTTTTTCTACATTTAAGTTTTCTAACAGAAAACTTTGAAATTCGTTGCTTGCTTGGTTTCCTTCACGTTTTTTATCTTCAAACCCAGTAATTAATTTGTCGACATTCGGAAGCGGCTTGATAGTGTACTCTTCCAGCTGCCCGTTTTGGTTCCCTTTGTCGTTAAAAGCCCCGCTTCTGCTATGCTCTTCGTTGCCCGTTAGTGCCGAACTTGTGAATGTCGTGATAGATTTAATGACCATTGGTGTAACTTTTCTTCTCGGACTAGTGGGGTGATCCTTAAGCACAAGTTTTGTGATTTGCATGGTACTTTTTTTTCTCGGTTGCAGGTGCTCCGAGCTACGCTCGCGAATAATTTGAACTATGGTAAAACAGATAAATTTTATGGTCAAACATAAACGCTAAGCAAACCTACCAACACTTTTTCTAATGGGTACATCTTCCAACGGATGGATAGAGTAGGTAGCTGAGTTGTGGCTGTTTTTTCCAGCAATAGATCTACTCTCCGAGTCGGTCGACATAGTTTTTCGGTGATTCTAAACCTGTTCTATGAAATGTTTACCGAATTAAACAGCCGTTTGTGTGACAAGCATTTTTTTCAACGAACAAGGGCATCGATCCCATGAAATAGTTCAGCTAAATCTCGAACTAAAATAACTCATTTTACAACTCCAACAGCACGAAAAACTAACAATTGTTACATTCACACTATATACCGGACAGGAAGCTACAAAACTACACATATTTTGCGTAGATTTTTAACAGAAAAGACTATTTTCAACGTAAATAAATCTCAGCCGGCCACGAACGCGCTTTGCTCGACCATTATGGTAATGTAATGCGAGGCTTTTATGTTTGTGTTCAGTTCGTAACCCAACAACGGTTTGATTTTGTTCGCAAAGAAGCGTAAGAAGACAGTTGCAACGACGAAAATCGAACACAAAACAGGTTTCTTTCTGACGTTTCTCTTCGATGTTGCCTTCGGTAGCGTTATGAAAATAATTATCTGACGTTAGTGCAGTTACTGATACTATGTACGCAGCCATTAGCGGTTGTGTGCTGCGTGAAATTTGAATGAAAAGGGGAAATCAGAATGGGTGTTATTCGCAAAGAACGTTCCTTGAATAGATCATTGCATGGAGCGGCGCAACCTCACTCAGCTCAACTGTTCCGAAAGGTTTGGTTACAAAGTGTTAAAATATGATTTTTTATGTTTACGCATGTTGTGAACTATTCCTATAGAAAGCGCATGAAAATAACATATCTATTAGAGTAGGTTAATCCCGGAAAGCATTAGAACATAAACCTCTCTTGGTTCCATCGAAAATAAATTTAAATTCGCAAAATTTATCCTTCGGAACCGTCAAATGGCGTCATCGTGCAATGATCTATTGTTTGTTTAGCTTTAGATAATCTGATTTCCATGTTTTATTACATCATCAAAAATACCTTCTGGTAAATTTGAAACGAATTTTGATGGTGAAAAAAAACAGAAACAAGATGGTCTATGATCTTTCTGTCTTAGGAATGAACTTAACAGTGTATCACGCTAAATAGCCATTTTTTATCATTTGATTTGAATTAGTCCAGAGTTAAATATTATAACAATCAGATAAAACTAAAAAAGAAAGAAAATTATCATATTTTGATGTAAAATTGACATGACTTTAAAAAAATTTGATATGCAAATTGTTGTTTATAAATTATTAATGAGCGGTCACGTGTTTACACATTGATGAATAACAAATACTAGAATCACAGACTAACAGACGTAACACTGGAACCTGGCTCCATCGCCACAAAAAACGTTCATTTCAAATTTTCAATCGAATTACAGTCATCGCGCGAAAACGTCGTCTGGGGCGCTGTCATGCAATCTCATACATATTTCGTAGTTCCCCATTTGACACATGCAGTAACGCTGGCGCTAATGTCGAAATACATGACGCAGCGCGAACACGACAGCAGATGGTGCTAGTGTTACTAACGTAAAGTACTGGAATCATCCAAACGATGATTTTATTGAAAATTTGTTCGACGTGTTATGTCTGTTAATCTGTGCTAGAATTTTGTAAAAAAAAAACAGGCAAGCGAGCAATTTTGTTGTATAACAGCTTATTAAGCTATAGTTAAGTCAAAATTCACCGAATAGCAGCTTAACAAACTATAATTCATTAAAATTGTTTGTTGAGAGAACAGGCACAGAGAACAGACTAACAGGCGACGAACAAACGGTCTAAAATTAGTGTGTAAAATTATGCATGTTTGCCACGAAATTTCCACGGTATAAATCCTCTCGTTATGCTAAATGGCTAAGTAAAGTGTGATGTCGCTACCTTCGCTAAACAACCTGCGTGTTCTTCAGTGTATGCCGTTCGCTCCACAGCGACGGTAGCGACATCACATCTTAGTTTACCACTCAGCATGACGAGGAGTGTAATTCGAAGAGTATATTTTTGCGCACACAACTGTAGTCTGTTCTCTGTGGAACAGGTTCGCAGTATTCAAAAAATCCAGAAGGGTTGTATGCAAAGCCTCGACCGAAAAGGTGACGTCGAACTACATAAAATTGTTTGTTACATTACTTACATCCAGCTTTCCATGAGCGGGAATTGCGACGGTGCACGAAGCCCATTTTGACGTTTGCTGTCGGTCAGGTAACATTCAATCGCAGTAACGGAGTAAAAAATATAACAACATCGTAATGTAGCATAGCAACTTCAACAAACAATAGGCGTTCTGTTAGTTGAATTTTGTCGTGCACATGCGCGAATCAAAATAAACAAAGTTGCTATGCTACGTTGCAACATTTTTATGTTTTTCACTCCGTTATTGCGATTGAAAATTACCTGACCTACAGAAAACGTCAAAATGGGCTGCGTACATTGTCCGCCATTACCGCTCCTGGAAAGCTGGATAAACGACCAAAATCTGCGTTTCCTCAAGGCTTGACTATTTTTAATAATTAAAGCATAACAATTTTGGAGGCTTAGTTATTCGTTTCAGTATCCTATGAAAGTAGATTACAGCAGATGCTCCAGTTAGTCACGCAATATTTTGTTACACTGTTGTTGGATGTGCTGCATATTACTGAAACTCAGTGCGTGCTGAAACCTTGATACATGGATATAAAATGGAATTTACAACCGTGTTTTTGAAGGTGTGTGAATGTGTAATGAATGAACCAGAATTTGTCTTCAAAAGGACAATTTGTTGTTCAATTCAAAGATGCCAGATGTTTTTTGGAAATGTCTACAATTGCTTGAAAGCCGAAAAAACTGCTTGAAATTTAAAAAAAATCGAAGAAACTGCGCTCGAAACTTGGTAGCCGTTTGGATGCTGCCGATAGTAATTTGTGTAGGTATAGTGTGTCGTATACCAAGTGTGTGTCTGAGTAGCGTTGGTGAGTGTATGTGTGTGTGTGAGTAGCGTTAGCGTGTGTTTGTGTGTGTGTGGGTGTGTGTGTGGGTGTGTGTGTGGGTGTGGGTGTGTATGTGTGTGTGGGTGTGTATGTATGTGTGTGTAAAGTGTGTGTGTGTGTGTGTGTGAATGTGTGTGTGTGAATGTGTGTGTGTGTGTGAATGTGTGTGTATGTGTGAATGTGTGTGTGTCAATGTTTGTGTGTGTGTGTCAATGTTCATGTGTGTGTGTGAATGTGTGTTGTGAGTGACGTGTGTGTGAATGCGTGTGTGTGTTTGAATGTAAGTGTGTGTGTGTGTGTTTGAATGTGTGTGTGTGTGTGTGTGAATGTGTGGGTGTGTGTGAGGGACGTGTGTGTATGTGTGAGTGACGTGTGTGTATGTGTGTGCGGCGTGTGTGCGTGTATGTGTGTAAGTGGCGTGTGTATGTAAGTGGTGTGTGTATGTGTGTGTGTAGGTAGCGTGGGTGTGTCTAAAGAGCGTGTGCTTGTGAGTAGTGTGTGTATATAGCGTGTGTGTATAACGTATGTGTGTGCAAAAATGCATTCATCCGAGGTAAATTTATTCATGACAGAATACTTTTATAGGCAACAAGTTAATTATTTTTCCTATTAGTTTGTATGCTATGGTTTATGAAAGGTGTATGTGTTTTTTTGTGGTGTTCATGGATTGTTGTGTTAGGTATTTGTACGTTTGGTGTGTGTTATATACTATGGCTATGGCAGAATTAAATCTTCACACTCACAATAGTCCCACGTCAAGCCTACGTTTGTGCACTCAAGCACATACCCTTTAACTTTTTTGAATAATAACCAGATCCACTGTGTCTACTTAAGAAGCGCAAGGGCTAAGCCCCAATCGAAACAGCAGAACAATGAAAACAATCCGACCGACATTGACGTTTTTGTATCAGATTTGATATTTTCGTATCTTCGATGTTTCATTCTGTCAAAGGTACAGCGAAGGATAAGAAAAGGCATTCCCTCGCTGTGTAGCCGAACTTCCTGAGAGACGTATTTCTACGTCAAAATAGAGGGCAAGGGTTTTACGGTCAGCTTATCGATAGCTGCTGGTTTTTGACGTAGAACTACGTTTTACTTTAGCATACCACACAGGGATGCAAACTGAAAAACTGGGACGAAATTTGTCCCTTTTCAAATGCTTATAGGTCGGTTGTTTTTCAACCGATTTCCTTCATTCTTGCAGCAATCGATTGGAAAATTATACACGCATCTGCCCAAATGCAGGAAAATGTTGTTTGAATCTGCGAACTATTGCACTATTGCAAATTGTCAAGCCTTGTTGAAATGAAAATAACGCCCTCTCATTGGTCGTTTGCTGGCTTTCCCTAAAAAGGTCGACATACCTAGTTAGCCGTAGCGTAGCAGTTTGCGCCAGTATCAGCTAGTTTGCCGAATTTGCTTTCGGCTTGAAAATATCATTTGCCGGTTGGTCACATATCATAGCAGCAGTGCGGTAGCAACAAACGTTTCGGATTGCTGGTGGTGGCGAACCAGCCTGTGGCTGAAAGCCACCCAAATAAAGTAATAAAAAAAAAGTTTCGGATTGCCGATTGAGGGCTTAGGCCTTCTTCCCCACGATTAGGCTTGGTCTTATTTTGGCAAACAACAGCATGCTGTGCTATTCAGCTAGCCTAGCAATCTAAATTTACTATTTGTGGAAACAGCTTTTACAATGTGTTGTATGAGTGCCTTATTCCCCCACTGTGGGCAGCACAAAGATTGCGTTCAGCATATCCCATTTTGAACAGCAAACTACATTTACCAAGGTATATTAACAAGTAATTGAAGATTAATGATTTTTTGAAAAGGTCTCGAGCGCTAGACTTCGGAAACAAATGCTTTCTCATTCTATTTATTCAGTGATATAGGAATTTCTATGCGTGAATAAAAGGCCGACAATCGTTCAACAGCTGCTTGTTGCACAAAAATATGAAAATATTACACTTCATTCAAATGTTAGAGCGCCTTAACAAAGGCGATTGATTCGACTTCACAGCAATAATTTATACTGGATTCAGAATTTTGTCGTCTCCCAGCCGCAGAGTTCCAACACAATATGCAAACACGCAACAGCGAGCAAAAAATCGCTTGACGTTCCCAGCCGCAACACGATACGGGTTATATCGTTGCATGTGCGAGAGCACCATCGGTGTTTTTCCACTGGATACAAAAATTAAATGCGAATTGTGGAATCTCGTCTGAAGAAGATTAGACAATGGTAAAACTCAACAAAAAGGCGGGGCCTATATCAGAGAATTCTTTGGTTATAAAAGGGTGTTTTTAGTCGAGTTAGTCACATTCTTTTGGCGAACGGTTAGACGAACGGACTGTCCATAGGATTATAGTGGCAGTAGATTGCTGCATCGGATTAGGTCGATGCCACGGTTCACGCGAGTGGCGTCGGCTTGCCGTTCCCCCGGCGCTGGTAGCGGCGGTGGAAACCGTTGGTAGCAGCGACGGTGGCAACGGCGTTGGCAGTGAGCAGCTGCAGTTCCTCGTTTAGTTCGGCTACCCTTAGATCTGGGTTGGAGCCCACCAGTGGTAATCCAATTTAGATATCGTTGGGTGAATACAGCCAGAAATTTTATGAGACCAGCACCTCCAAGTGGTCTAAGAAGCTAATGCCATCCAGCGTGTATGTATAAATAGCGTATGTGCATATCTATAGCGCGTGCGGAAAGTTTAAACGCACACTGCTTGAGTGCTGGGACCGAGCCGGATTCGTGCCAGACAGTCGGATCTCAGCCAGAGCACGGTTCAAACACGGAGGCAGTGTGAATGCATTAAAATCCCGGAGAGAACACGGACCCGGCCCGGAAGCAGTGTAAGGAGCGTTTTAGCGTGTGTTGATAGCTGAAGCATGTGTGATATTTGATTTGTGAGATGTGTGTGTATGATATGGTACGATGTGTGTATGATATGTGTGTGTTGATGATATGTGTGTGTATGATATGCGTGTGTGTATGATATGGTATGATGTGTGTGTATGATATGGTATGATGTGTGTGTGTGTATGATATGGTATGATGTGTGTGTTTGTCTGTTTGATATGGTATGGTATGCTGTGTGTGTGTGTCTGTATAATATGGTATGATGTGTGTGTGTGTCTGTATGATATGGTATGATTTGTGCGTGTATGCTGTGTATTGCTTTTAACTCGGCACGTTCTGCTAACTATGCTGAATCCGGTTCACGAAATACACAACTCTTCATTAGTAGACATTTTAACTCATTTCCCAAGTAAAAATATTGGTTTTATCAAAGTTTTATGGCGCTCGATACAGCCGAAAAAGTACAAATAAACTTTGATAAAACCAGTTGTGTTACTAGGGTAATGAAACACTCAATGCATTTGTTAATAGTGTACGTAGTTCGTAGTAGTGGAACTCTTCCGTAGTTACTACAGTATCTCTTTATGAAAAACAAAAGTGGTTCATCTGTTTAAAATATGGAAATATATTGAAAAAAATCAACTTGGTTCCCGGATGCTGGAAAAATTATAATTATTGCGCACTACAAAATAAGCTTCCACGGTCGTTCAAATGGCTCAATCAAGTATGTAGACACATCAATATGACGTATGGATCGTAACCCATATTTCACCATCATTAAAGTTTTGATTTTAAACTATAATTAAAATTAAAATCTCATGTTAACTTTAACTAATTAACTAATGGGGTGAAATGAGCACACCTTGTCACATAAACTTACTTAAAATTCATCTCAGCAGCCTTGTGAGTTTGTCTGTTTCCATAGTCAGTGTTTGTTTACAGTGATGGTGCGAACATATATTAGAAAATCTTTGAGACCGAATTGGTCAGAAAAAGGGACTGCAGGCAGAATTGGCCACCATAAGGCGCGACGGGACATTCACGAAACAAGCCGCCAAGTATCACGGCATACCGCGACAAACGTTGGCCCATTGATTGTACTTCTACACAGTTTCAAAATATGTTCTATAAGAGTGCTCATTATACCCCGTGGGTGCTCATTATGCCCCAGTGGGGTGCTCATTGTGCCCCACATAACGACTGATTGTTAGTTTTTGATGCATGAATCTGATTTGTGTTTTTCACCATTATACGATAAACTTTTCAATTCGTGAATAGTGCACCTTTAATTATAGATAGTTAATTCAAGTTTCGCATTGAAGACAGCTTAATTTTTTTGCCGTTTTCCATGCTTAAATCAGCAACCAAGTTAGGGTGCTCATTATGCCCATATTCCCCCTATGTGTTGTGATGGGTGCAAAAATAGTTTCCATAGAAAATTGAATGGCTTGGCGAAACTATTTCATTGGTGTAGATTGGTGTTAGTGAAATACTGTACGATGGTTCATATTGCGCACTTCCCACCAAAATGGACTGCACAGTTTGAAAGTGCAACAGCAAAAAAGCGTGCATCAAAGTGCTCATTAACACTTATGAATTCGTTTTTGCGACGGTACTACACCAATCCCGGAGTTACAAGGTAAAAAGTGTAACACGAGTGTAGCTACACCGCAAAAACGAATTTACTGTCACTCAACATACTTTTTGACAGCTTGAATGAAAGCGTATGCGGCAGTGCTGCCAAAATACATTATTAGAAAAAAAATTATAAAAAGTTAGTTACGGACATCTAATAAGTGTTACGCAAATTCAATAAATTCCACTCTTGATTTAACATTTAAAAAAAAAAAATTGTTAGAGTTTGAATCAATCAAATTCCGAAGGAAGTATATTAGTGTTTCTCAATCTTTTCTGGCAACAACAATGTACAGATTCCAACTGTGCTTGAACAAGTGAGCTGAAAATCCAGTATTCAAAGCAATAAGCAATACTTATTTACTATTTTTTTTTTTGACAATGACATTGTAAATTGACTTTGAGAGAAGCATTCACGGTGATGAGTGCTAACTCTGAAATATCCAATTGCTTTTTTATCAGATACCTTTATTCTCTCGATATACAAGTCGAGATCTCTTAAGTTGTTAATGTACAATTAAAAGTACTAAAATAAGTCGCGACAAATAGTCTGTGTGACAGCAACATCCATACCCATGCGAATCGTTATTCTTCATGCTTCGTAACGTGGTGGTAAAAAATGGACTTTTTTTGGATGGTGGTAAAAAAAAACTAAGACACATAGTTTGATAAATTTCCCATGGAAGGTAATTATGTAGCTTATTTGCAAAGAAGCTCTACGCCCTTGCGAGCGGCCTTCCAGCAGTTAACCGGAACATTCGCCATGATGGACGAAAACATGCGTGTAGGCATTTTTTGAGATCTTTCTTCTTTATTTATCAATTCCTCCTCAGTTTTTGCGACAAAATTTGTCGAGCTACGATCCAGGTCTGCCCAGAAATTTTCGATTGGACGCAACTTGGGGACGTTGAGTGGATTCGCCAACTTGGCTACCACATCGATATTCAGCCGCTCAATCTCCTCCAACAATCAATTCGATTAATGGGCCGACGCCAGATCCGGTCAAAACATGGTGTCTTCGCCTTTAAGGTATTTCTTGATGAACGACACAACTTCCGGCAGACTATTCATACTATAAATTTCCCTATTCACAGCCAGTCCGGAGCAAAAGAAGAGTGGCTTTGACATCCCCTTTTCGCTGATTGTCAGCCACAGCAACACCTTCATGGGGAAGTTGGTGTGTGAAATAAACTTTACCTCGGTGCTTACTTTCTACGTGGAGGAAGTAACATACGAAGTGCCCTGCCAGTCGTTGCCATCCAGTGTTCGATAGGTCTCGTTGTCCATCACCTCCGTCACGTTGCGATTTACCGGGAAAATCGACTTGACCATCTTATTAGGGCGCTGGCCCTGCGTCATTGCCGACTCGTTGGGACTTCTGTTTCCTGACATGTACGTCCATATGTTCACCAAGTACTTTTTCATTGTTTGGCCGGTTGCTTCGACCTCCCGGCCAAGCGCACGGAGCGATGTAGCCACTTTTTCCTCGGTCTTCCTTTTCAGCATCCTTCAGAGCTTCTCGTTACTCAGAGTCGTCGGCCGTCGATACGGGTTGTACGTAAGACTCATACGTTCATGATATTTAACTGAAAACTGATCTTCATGAAGAATAATATAGCCACGAGTAGGCTTTTGACTAAATATGTTCACATAGTAAACTCGGACTCAAGTAAGAAGATGCAACAAAATCATAAATTTATTTAAGTACTTGTGGTTTTTATTTATCAACAGTTCCCAAGAGTAATTAAAGAACACTTGAAGAGTCCTCCATAAAACTCCTTCATCAATAAGTGTAATCAGCCTGAGGAGCGGTTTTGAAACGCACTCAATATCCCTTTCAAAATACCTATGAGAAACTTCCATAAAACTTCATTAGAGTTGTACGATCTTTAAGATGAATCTATCTTGAAAATGTGCCCATAAAATTTTCATAAACCCATTCGTGAAAAAAAGGAGCTAGAATAAACAAAACTTTTTAGCTCATTCAAGCAAGTAACTCATACTAACTCAAGTCAACCTAAATCATACTAATAGCGAATTTCTTTATTCCACCAGTTCACCTCGTTTTGACCTGGAATTGCACTAACTGCTGTCAAAACCCTTCTTTATTCGCTCGATTTTGACCCAGTTTTGACCTGCCGTGCTGCCCGAAGCGCACTGTAAAATTTGTCAGCTTCAACCCACCACCGCACGTGCTAAGTTCGTAAACAAAAACCTGGCATCTCTTTCTTACTTGCGTCTTAAATGGCAATGACGTTTTATTATTCCTCGGCAGTTTTGCCCGCACACAGTGGAATAAAGAAATTTGCCATAAATCAAGTCATTTAACCCTCTCCCGCTCACGAGGTTTTTCATGATTTAAAAATACTTATCGGGTTAATTTGGGCAAAATACTTCGTAGACTTATTCAAATTACTGGGAAATGTTATATTTTGAAGTAAAAAGTTAAATTTGAAATGGTGCTCCAGAGCACCTATGAGCATAGAGGGGACTTATTTTTAATACATGAGAAAAATTTTTTTTGGTAAAATTTCACTATTGAAAGCAGTTATTTAAAAATTAATAAAAAAAAAGAAGCAATGTAGTTTTCGAAAAAAAAGACTACGTTTACGACCATTTGATTTTTTATGATGGAAAATGAAGAAAAAAAATCTCGCTTTCATTATGCAAAGACGAACATTACACTTCGAACACCAAAAGAGTGTAAAGTGATCACGATGATTGCGTTAGAAACATCTCTGCGCATCTCTAAATGCTGGTCAATATGATATTCCATCTTAACGGATATTTTTAGCCAGCATACGTTGTAAGTTTTTGTCTTCTGTATGCCCAGTGGTGCTCTGAGGCACCATATTCAAATTTATGGGTCAAGCGAATTAGAATGAAAAATGCTAATTTGGTGTATTGTTACACTCAATAGACAATAGATCTACGTAAAATTTATTTTTATTATGAAATCGATTGATTATTGTTATATAAAAACGGTTGTCAAAAACACACATTATTTTTTTATCGAAAAATCCAGACTTTCTTCTACAGTTTTCTTGATAACAATCCAAACATTGAATTAAGCTGTCATTTGATATGCCACGTTAAAAGTGTATTAAAAATGCAACATTTTGTAGAAAAAAGAAGTGAAAACTAACTATTTACTGCCAAAATATGGTCAATACAATGCATGGTGCTCTAGAGTCACCATGAGCGGGAAAGGGTTAAGGGTATATTATTTTTTGTGTTAAAAACAGCAAAAACTCAATACTCACTAACGGACATGAAATATAAAATGGTAGAAATTCCAATACAGGTCGGACTCGATTACCAAAACATTTTTTATTCCGGATAATCGAGTTTTCCGGATAATCAAACCACAAAAATATATTGAAATTTGCGACTAATGAACATAAAATAAATAGGTATTTCCTTTTTTTTATTTTACTTGTATGATGCAGTGGCGTAACCAGAAATTGTTTCTGAGGCGAAATGGGGTAAAATATTGGGAAGCAAAAAAAAAAGTTAAAGGGTATGTGCTTGAGTGCACAAACGAAGGCTTGACGTGGGAATATTGTGGGTGAAAAGATTTAATTCTGCCATAGCCATAGTATATAACACACATCAAACGTACAAATACCATACACAACAATCCTAGAACAAAAAAAAAACACATACACCTGTCCTAAACCATAGCATACAAACTAATAGGAAAAATAATTAACTTGTTGCTTATAAAAGTATTCTGTCGTAACAAATTTACCTCGGATGAATGCATTTTTGCACACACATGTTATACACACATACACGTTTTACACACACGTTATATACACACTACTCAAAAGCACACGATCCTCAGACATACCCACGCTACTTACACACACACACACACATACACACACCCACACACCACTTACATACACGCCACTTACACACGCCGCTCACACATACACACACGTGACTCACACACACATTCACACATACGTCACTCACACACACATTCACACACACACACGTTCACACACACATTGACACACACACATTAACACACACACACACACACGCGCTACTCACACACACACACGCGCTACTCACACCCACACCCACACGCTACTCACACACACACACATACACACGCTATTCACACACACACATACACACGCTACTCACACACACACATACACACACATACACACACGTTACTCACACACACACATACACACGCTACTCACACACACATACACACGCTACTCACACACACGCTACTCACACACACATACACACGCTACTCACACACACATACACACGCTACTCACACACCACACATACACACGCTACACAGACAGACACACTTGGTATACGACACACTATACCTACACAAATTCCTATCGGCAGCATCCAAACGGCTTCCAAGTCTTCCAATGGTCCCTTCCAACGGCTTCCAATGGTCCCCAGTGCCGATCACGTCCAGTCTCGGGCTGTATTCCAACAACGATATCTGAATTAGATTACCACTGGTGGGGTCCAACTTAGATCGAAGGGAAGCCGAACTGTTCGCTATGACGGTCGACCAGGGAATGAACTTCTCTCAACACGGAATGTCCTTTTATAGCGTCACTCAATGTGGGGAACTTGGGTGATTGGGGGAAGTACCAATCACGTGGAAGCATTTCCGCTTTCTATCTTCGTCGCTTACCTTGGGTGATGAATGCGATGCCAATTGGCTGGCATTGCTAGCCAATGACTGAATGCGTGAAATCATTTCGTCTATGTTTTTGAAGTCTGCGTTAGGGAAATATACCAATCGTATGAAAAATGTATGTGGATATTCGACCTTTAAACTTTCCCGCAATTTTCACGGAGTAAAAAGAAAATGGTAACTGAAATTATCATGTTATACAAATCTTGTATGTTTTAGCTTTCCAACGATATATTAATTATTGAAATCTGAACAATTGTTTGAGCGCTATTAGCATCTAAAATCTTCCATTCAGCCAACCAAAAACGTTACATGTTCAATCCAGTTTTCCCAGAATGTACCTTAGTATATTGAAGAAAGACGTAGTCCCACGTCAAAAATAAATTGGACATTGATTATTTTCAGTTAAATCGAACATGTCCCAAACATGCCGAAAATGACATAAATGGTAACAAATATGCCAAGATGGGTGGTAAAGGCAAAATTTCGGAATAAAAATTAAAACAAACACCGAAAAAATGAAATTCCAGATAATCGAATCTAAAATTCCGGATAATCAAGTCTGACTTGTACCTGAGGATGACAGAGAAATGGTATTCATTCCCCTGCTTCATGCAATATGTTGCATTTCTTCATTTTGCTCATGTCTAAGGTCCTAATCATAAAATACACCGGATGTTTATTCTAAACCATTTATTGTTTCTTATTTAAAAATCGCTACAAGTCGAGTACAAGTAACACTTTTCCAACAGCAATGATCACGAAAATGGTGCTTGACTGTAAACAAACAGTTGTCAAACGGGAGAGGGGGCTATCTCAAATAAAATTTTTTTGTCTTGAAAAGTTCAAGCAAGTTTTATTCGAGCGCAAGTATTCTTCTCCATGAATGCAACAAGTAAATGCCAACTTGTCGAGATACTAAAAAAATCTTATTAGTCTTGCTCAAGAAGTTTTAGTTGGAAGCCGTCTTATGAGGGATTAAAATAAAACCAACGACGAATATGGCGAACAGACTGTGATTAACTTCGTCAAAATAATAGCCATTTGTAATTAAACGGTAATAAAAGGCCGAGATTCTTAATGCTACTAATAGTTCTGGCAGTTCAGTAGTGAATGTTGACCATGCTGAACACAAAGTTTGGTAAAATGTTACCTAACGACCGTAGTCCAGCAAACCCGAACTTAGCGAAAATTCAGATATATTTTTTATTTTCTAAATAAATTACTAATTTGCCAGTAGGTAATATCATGGTGCGTTGAAAATTACAAACTTTTTTGTCATATAACGTCATTCATTTTGGAGAAAGAGTAGATCGATGGGGTTTGTTTCACAAATTGATCTATGTAAAAAAAAAATAAATTCTGTTTATAGCAAAATAAGCTAGAACGAAGAGTTACGAACCTGATTTTTAAAACTCTCGAAATTTGTTACAGTTTTTTTCATGGTTGTGAGCAACTTCTGAATGTCATCATGAGTACATATCGATAAAAATATAGAGTTTTAAGCAAACTTTAGAAACTATTCTTGAGAACCTTCTCTAGCATGGGCCTCCTTGATCTAATGGGGATTTTACGGCTGATTTGTAGAAGTTTGTGAGAATAATAAGATTTATACCCTGTTTTAAAGAACAAGCAATCAAAACTTCTTCAAGTACATCGTAAAACTGATATTGTTACTTGGGTTGATCATCAGGCTGATGAGATAGGACGTTTTATCATTATTTAAAATTCATGTCATATTTAATTCAGCCAGTAATAAAAAAATAGGGGATAGAATGTCTGCAAATGTGCAACGAAAAATCTATTCTGAGAACAAGTCAAATGACAGTAAACTGTACAACCATACCAATTGATATTTAAATATCATCTACACCAGCTTCAGTAAGAATAATAAGCACAAATTATACAGAAGCATTTACGTCAATATAAATTATGCTTTAGGCTTAAACGATCGATGACATATACAGTGGTGCTTCTGTAGATAAGTACATAAACAGTACGTTTCACTTTACAGTCAAGAACCGCTTGTTTAGAATGATTCAATTATCAATGGGAATTGTAATTGTTGCACTTCACATGCAACGAGCGTGACTTCTACATAGACGACCATTCCTGAGTGGCATCGCAAGTTCTGAACCAGTCTAACGGATTAAAACGTGATCACACATTACTCGAAGATGAGCTGACCACCTGTGTTAATATTTTACTGGTAGGTCTAAAGATTACTAGGGAAATCGATTTATTTAATCTGCCAACTAGATAATAATAAAAAGTTACGACCATGCCATTTTCAAGAGGGGTGGATGTTTGCTTACACCCTGTCCAGCCCAAACGATTAATGGCCCGCTTTCAGGTATCCTTTTCCTAACGACCGGCTCATGAAATGGCAACCGAACGCTCATGCGTTTATAAAGTACCTAGCTGTTAAGTTTAACAAATAATCAATAAAGCACACGTATGAATATTTGTACCTCATAAATCTCTCGTAACCGAAAAGATCTTGTTAGCCTTCGGTCGGTATTAATTTACCATTGGAAAATGTGCGCTGCACTGGTTTTGCTCGCGTAATCCATTGCATTATAATTAAATGCTTTAACTCTCCTCATAATGGTCTGTTTTTAACGCCTGCATTCGATCGACGCGGCTACTGGCTACGAGAGTAGCCCAAATGCAGCGCAAATCGAGAGGAGAAATACTTTCCGAGGCAGATTGCTTTCAAGAGGCCATATGTCCGTCATTTTACTCATGCCACCTCACTGTGCAGCTCATCGGACCCGTCCAGTAGTCGAAAGTAAGCAGTATGTAATGAACACTCGAAAGTAGTTCACATCGGTACTTAAATTATAAAATATTATGCCATGTAAGCCGAGCAGGTATGTATTTTATGAAGCCTCAATTAAGATATTAATTACGAAAAACAACTTGACCCGATGGGTAATTAATAACTAATCCGGTGGAAATGTAATTTTAAGAATTTATTCTAGATTGAGAATCCGATACACTAATCATATATATATTGCGATACCGAGCGAAGGAAGGCACGAACCGACAGTAGCCACGGCGACACTAATGGGAATGGCGTGTAAAATATTGTCCATAAGACATACGAGATGACTTGCGGTATTTCGCATAATAAATTGTTGGCTTTCACTAAGCTAATTGCGTGTAGTGTAAAGTGATCGAGGCCCGTTGGGATGGCAAAGGTTTCCATGGCATGTAATTGATTGAAATAAGAGATAGATTCAATTATTGTTATTAACCTTGCCAACATTGTTTGAACGCAGAAATGGATACTGTTACGTTATTTTGGACAACCCATAAATAAATAAGGCGAGAGTATCAATAGTAATATATCACAACCAGCTTTTTTGTTTTTTAAAGGTGGCGGGGAAATCTGCAAACAGACACCTGAGAAGAGAACTCAGGGTGTGGGGATGAGCCTAGGGGAGAGATGCTGGGGTAGTTATACTCGCCCAGGCACCTACTGATCCCTGTCCCGACCCACCAAAACCACTCCAGTCTCCAGCCCTGGTCTTCCCGGAACGACGGTTAAGTATTACGTCGGGGAGTGGCTTTTGTGCGTGATGCACCCTCTTTACTCTTATAACCTCCTAACTAACTACCTGGAGACTGGTAATTAGCTACCACTGGCGTGTTGGTGGTTGACCCGCCACACACGTTGCAGTTCAGAACAATCTGAGAGGCGGCCGCACAGACCGCGTTCCAGATGTCCGGGTCGTCGCACATCCTCCGGACTAGATTGTCCGGAGTAGTGCCAGGCCCGCTCACAGCCATCATGTTGCTCCTCGCTCTTACGAAACGGGGGCATACGAAGAAGACATGCTCAGCAGTCTCCTCCTCCTCCACGCACTCGGGACACATGGGGGACACCGCGTGTCCGAACCTGTGCAGATATTGCCTGAAACAACCATGACCTGACAGGATTTGTGTTACCATGTCGTCTCCCGACCCAGCCGGATATCTCCGGTATGAGTCGGTGCGTCCATCTGCCCTTTGTGGAGTTGGACCATTCCCGCTGCCAGCGGAGCATCGAGAATGACCTTCTGGTATCTCGTATGCCCCTTATGTCACGTTGGTCGAAACACTCTCTGTCCTCCTTGATGGCGATGCTGATAGGCATCATGCCGGACAAGACACAGATTGCATCGTATGACACCGTACGATACGCACTCGCAACTCTCAGGCACATGAGCCTGTAGGTACTTTCCAGTTTACCACGGTAACTGTTAGTACCTAGCGCTCTGGACCACACTGGCCCACCATACCTAAGTATGGACGAAACCACGCTGGCAAGAAGTCTTCGCTTGCTGCCATAAACCGCTGAGCTATTGGACATCATACGAGATAGTCCTGCAATAGCCGATGAGGCCCTCTTACAGGCATAGTCGACGTGACTCCCGAACGTGAGCTTGTCGTCCATCATAACCCCCAAGAGCTTCAGGGATCGCTTCGAGGTGATGGTGCAGTCTCCGACTCTGACCACCGCCTGTTGCTCCGATTTACGGTTGTTCACAACCGTGACCTCCGTCTTATGATGCGCGAGCTCCAGTTTCCTGGAGCGCATCCAGTCCTCGACCTTGCGTATACAGTGCGCGGCCGTCAACTCGACCTCCTCGATAGACTCGCCGTAAACCTCCAGCGTTATGTCGTCTGCAAAGCCGACGATCACAACCCCTACAGGGAACTTGAGTTTCAACACTCCGTCATATATGACATTCCACAACACCGGGCCCAGGATAGAACCTTGCGGAGCTCCTGCGGTAATTGGGACGCACTTCTGACCCTCCTCCGTGTCGTAAACGAGTACTCGATTCTGGAAATAATTTTCCAGAATCTTGTACAGCGACACCGGTACATGGATGCTCCTGAGCGCGAGCGCTATGGAGTCCCACCTGGCACTATTGAACGCATTCTTCACGTCGAGCGTGACGATTGCGCAGTAGCGTATTCCCCTTCTCTTGCGCTGGATTGCTACCTCCGCCGTCTTGATGACGGAAGAGATTGCGTCCAGCGTGGACCTGCCCTTCCGGAAGCCGAACTGGTTACTTGCCAGACCGTGTACACCCTCCGTGTACCTCACCAGTCTGTTGAGGATGATCCTCTCAAGCACCTTGCCCGCGGTGTCCAGCAGGCAGATAGGCCTATACGCCGATGGGTCCCCTGGCGGTTTCCCAGCCTTCGGCAATAAGACCAGTCTCTGCCGCTTCCACCTGTCCGGAAAGAGACAGTCATCCAGGCACCTCTGCATGACTGCCCTGAACATCCCGGGGGCCGTTTTTATCGCCAGCCTGATCGCCAGGTTAGGGATACCATCCGGTCCCGGTGCCTTGCTCACCTTTAGGGATTTGGCGATCACGATGAGTTCCTCATTCGTAACCCTTGCCTCCTCCCCTGCCTCGACACGGCTGTCGTCGCTCACGGATTGGATGCTCGGCAGGTTGGCCGACCATCTCTGGTCTATGTCTGAGATACTGGAACGTCGGACGTGAGACTCGACCGCCGGAGGCCAAGGACATGGCCCGTGGCGTGGAAAGAGTCCCTCGATGATACGCTCCAGCATCGCTGGTGATCGCTCTGCAGGCGCCAGCGCGCCTTTAGTCTTGGCCTTTACGATCCTGTAGGCGTCACCCCACGGATTTGTATTGGCACATAGCCTATCGAAGCAGGCCCTCTCGCTGGCCTTTATCGCACTCTTTAGCATCGATCTTGCCGAACTGAATGCTGCGCGGCGCTCTGTCCTCTCTTCTTCGTTTCGCGCACGCTGCATCCTCCGTCTTGCACGGAGGCACGCACTGCGAAGGTCGGCTATCGCGTCCGTCACCAGTAAGCCGGTGGCTTTCCATTCCTAGGTTGGCGAGTCCTAGGCATGGTGGCGTCGCACGCCCGCGATAGCATAGCAACTAGTTGGTCAGCAGTCGGGCGGAGCCAACTGCCCCCCTCGCGCTCCCTTCTCATTGCCTCTTCGAATACCTCGGCATCAAAGTGCGATCTCTTCCACCCGCGAACGGTCGGAGTGTTGGCTCTACCCGTCGCTTGCCGCCTCTCGTTGTTGTCTACACTATAACATACCGCCTGGTGGTCGCTATTAGTGTAGCCATCGTCTACCCTCCAGTTCTTGATCAGTCCTGGGCTGGAGAACGTCACGTCGATGATCGACTCCGCACCATTTCTGCTAAATGTACTTTTGTTCCCAACGTTGGCCAGATCTAGGTTGAGCTTTGCAAAAGCCCCCAACAGTATCTGGTCCTTCTGGTTCGTGAAGCGACTTCCCCACTCAACAGTCCAAGCGTTAAAGTCGCCCGCCACCACCAACGGCGTTAGGCCCGTTAGCTCCATGGATAGGAGGTCGACCTTCTGGGTAAACCTTTCGGTAGACCAACGTGGCGGAGCATAGCAACTGCAGTAGAACACTCCGTTCACCCTAGCAACTACGTACCCTTCTTCTGAGGTTGAGACAACCTCCTGAACCGGGGACTTGTTCGTCGTACATATGGCCGCCAAACTGGACTTATCCGCAACCCAGTTACCGTTTCCGGGAGGGATGCGGTAGGGATCCGATATGACGGCGGTGTCCGACAACGACTCAGTGGCTGCTTGGTGTAGCAGCTGCTGAGCCGCGAAGCAATGGTTCAGGTTCAGTTGCGTCACCCTTACGCCCGTGGATTCGCAGCCGGCTTACCGGCTGGGCACCTGGGGCTTCCCATAAAGTGTTTGGCGTCCCGTTTCCCGGAACATACCCCACAGTCCTTTGCCTTATGGCCTGCACCTCCACATCGCCTGCACAGCTGGCTCCTACCGGCCCTTGCAGGTCCAGGACTTATGTCCGCCCTCGAAGCACCGGAAGCAAATGTCTGCTTGCTGTAGTATGCCCAGAGGACATACAGACCAGCCGACCTCCAACTTGCCCTCTTTCAGGGCCAGGTTAGCGTCCGCCGACGGTAGTCGGAAGGTAGCTATCTGGGTCCCCACCGGACCTTTGCGGAGGCGGTTTGACTCCTTAGCCACCTCCACCCCGCACTTCGCTTTTAGGGCTTGTGCAATGTCGCACCCCTCAGTGATTTCGGCCAGGTTTTTAAGCTGGAGAGTCACTTCTGAGGTGAGTGCCCGCACTTGCACCTCCTTCCCTAGGACCTTTTCAGCTACCGTTTTGTAGGTAGCCCCCTTGTTCTTGGCGTCCTTCCGGAGCTCAAGTATTATCTCGCCAGTGCGAGATCGGCGAATACTCCGGACATCCGCCCCCAGATCCTTGAGCTGGGTTTCCCCCCTCATCTTCTTCAAGACTTCTGAGTACTTCGACCCATCCGTCTTGAGTATGAGGGCATCACCCCTACTCCGCGCCTTTTTGACCTTATTTGGTCCTCTGGCCGCTCCGCCATCATGTCTCGTCGCACCTTCCCGACGCTTCCTACCCTCTACGGTAGTCCAAGGGTTGCCCGTAGCCTCCACCTGTGCCTTTTCCGCGGTGGACCTTGAACCGGTTGGCGTGTGTTCCCGTGGGAGTAGCACGACCAATCGTTTCTTGGTGTTCCCGGGGGCCGTTTCCCCCGGGGACTGCCTCGTTCGCTTAGCGACCTGCCCCGTGGAGCAGACCGACGCGAACGAGGGGGCGTCTGTCTGCACCTCTTTAGATGCAGTCGCCCTCCCGGTCCTGGCCGCTTTCTCGGCCGCCTTCACCCGAGCTACGAGTTCTTCGTGCTCCTTTCTGGCTTCATCAATGGTGCTCCGAAGCAGGAGGAGGCTCTGCTTCAGGTCGCCAGCGATGTTTCGCCTGTTCGCCAAGAACTCGATTATGGCATCGAGTTGTTCAGACAGCGCCGCCACTCTTGGCCGCGTGTCCATACACCTTTCGACGGCCTTGACTAGCAAGGGACCGTCTACCGAGATGTCTGGTGTGGACACCGACGGATTCGCCGTTTTTCCACCTCCAGACTTCGCCGCATCCGTCTCCGCCTTCTTCTGCGGAGACCGCTGGATACCACCTCTTGCGAAGGGATTTTGTAATCCCTCCGCACTCTTCTCTTTCGTTTTAAATGTGTTCATCTTGATGTTAAATGGGTCCCCCTTCCAGCCGCTATCCTTGTCCATGGTGGAGTAGTCGCCTATGTGGTCCCATGGTGGTCTATGCCGAAGCAGTGAGGTCATGGCTAGGGTAAGCAGTCATAGCGCCTTATGGGCAACTATGACTCCACCGACCGGCGCAAGTCAGGAACAACCATCTGATCCTACTCCTGCCTGATTCCCACCAGGCAATAGACTCGGAACGTACTGGAAGGCCAGGTTTTATGGGACGGAGACCCCTGCACCCGGTACCACCTCGCCATTTCAAGCCGTTGTCACACGACTTTACTAAGGGAGCTCGATGCAGGTGCCAGCCCGAGGATGCGGTACCATTCCGAAATCCAGCTCATATCCGTTCACTACGCTGCCAGTTGCCATAATCGGGACCTTACTGGCATCAGTCCCGATGGGCGGGTAAGTGCTTTTGGGTGTTGGGAGCGGCTCTATTCGCTCCGTCAGAGGTGCTTCCGGGTGATTGTGGCTTTTACGAGGAGTCGACTGTCCCTGGTCCGACGCTCACCACCCCTAGGCGACCTCCCGCTGCTGGTTCGGGACTGTTCGGTACTGTCAGTGGTCACACCTGTATTGTGCGCCCTCGACGATCGCCACACGTCGACCCGTGGTGGCATGCAGCTCTGCCGACCAGCTTAGCAACACAGATCTGAGTCATTGAAAATGACTCCTAGCTGCAGCACGTGCTGCAAAAATTAAAACATTAATTTTCTACACCTTCGCTTGGTTCGGTGCCTCAATCGAATCCGTTCGACGGTCCGAAACCATCGCAGACCCTGGATAGGCTGACCTTTCCGAGAGTAACTTTGTTTGCGGGGGGTTCCGGTCGTGGGAATGCTTTGGCATTCCCGAAACAGTGGCCGCGGTACTAAACAATACATTCTACTTCTGGTGAGGTCAGCTGCAACTGATTTACTTCGAACCGATGGCGTAACCTGAGCTCAGAACGCTAAATTAGAAGTGGAACAGGGTTGACGATCATGAATTATGTGTGTTATGGTTTGTTAGACTAACCTTGTCATCAGCTGCAATGGAGCTTAATTTCTTATGTCTGTGAAAACGTCTGTCAAGGCGAAGGCTTGACAATCGTCAGTAATAACGGAGTTCTTGGAGGCGGGTTTACATTGTTTTCCGTTATGCTTTATTAAGTCACTTCAGCTGCAATTTATTATTGCAGTGAAGGAATCAACCGCTACCTTTCTAATTAGCTCACAACACCATTTTCCCTTTTTTTATTGTATGCATAGTTAGCTACGAAAAAAATTCTCAAGAGTTCTACTTAGGCTTTTTAATTTGTTTCACTATCATCATTAGTTTCAATTCAACAAACCACCTTCAACAACTTATTTAAGTTGTTTAGTAGAAAAATCCGGTCTATTTCGATCTAAAACCGGAACGTACGATCTGTCTCTATGCGAGCAGCTATCATAGAGTTTTTCCAACTGTGCGCTTTCTCTACATCGGGTCTTCCTTCGTGAGAGCAGTGCACTTTGAGAATAGTGTAGTTGTAAGACCGGCCTTTTATTCTCAGCAAATACAACTTGTAGCTGATTGCCTGCCACTTGATGACAAGACTTTGCATTATGCCCAGCACTATGAAGCCGGTACCCAGCTCATTGGTTGCGCCGCCGCTCTAGTAGTACTGTGCCCTGCTGCCACAAATTCTTCGTACCTTATCTCCTTTCCGGAAAAGCTCCTGGAGCACAACAATGTCGAAGGGGCGGGGTTCAGCTGATCCAGCACGATTCGGTCGCCGCCATGTACTGAGCTTCCAAACGTCGTCTTTGTTTCGTCGCCTAGGTCGTTGCCGATTGTTCCGGTTCATATCCAATTCTTGATTGTTACTAGGGCTGCGGATGCCTAGTTTCGCGATGGAGCTGCCGTCACTGGTGTAGCTGGCGAGACACCGTAATTATTAATTCATCCGTCCGCTCCGGAACAGACGCTGTTTGAGCCGCCCCTAACATGGAGAACAGACGCTCAGGCAAGCTGCATTCTGAGGAGAACATCTCCCCCTTCTCCGTCCGCATACGACCAAGTTCCCTCAGGTTCACCGATCTTCCTCTGGGTGCTCGTATCCCAGTCGGTACAACGGATTTTTTTTGATAGATGATTTATAATAATAAGAGACAATGGTAATTCGCGGCGAAATAGTTGAAAATTCGCGGGTGCAAAATAGAAAATATTCAAAATTCGCGGTAATTTCGCGGCGACCTTTTCTTCAGAAAACGCCAAATAAAGTGCTTTTTTGGTAAAATAATAAAAAAAATAACTGTTTTATTTAATTTAATTCACTGTAATATAACTGTACGTTTTACGATTTCTTTGCATAACGGACTACTGTGTCAAAATGTCTTCAATCATATTCCGGTGTCGGCAGGCACGTATTATTCAAGTTATTCTGACTCATGCTGCACTCCGCATCTACTGAGTTTCCGGGAATCGATAAATACCTATTTGCCAACTGGAAAAGTTCAAGAAACCGTCCGCGCTTCGAATACTTACCAAAATTATAATATCAATCTCACTGTCGCCTTTTTTTTAAATGCAAAAATGCTTGCTACTTAAGCTTAGTAGGTACTTCCTGCAACTTCGATTTTGCACTCTCTGGAATGCCATCATGCAGGTCCCCAATCGCCAAAATCTTTGTTCGAAGAGGATCTTGTAACCGAACCTGACAAAATCTCGTTGTAAGAGAGCAGTAGTACTATTCCATCTTATTGGTTGCGTAGGAAAAGGCCCTACCGTGTCCATCGAGGTGCCATTTCGCGGATTTTTGTTTATTTCGCGGCCGATGCTGGATTTCGCGGCTTTCGTGAAATCGCGATTTACCACTGTCCCTAATAATAATATATTTGTGTCAAATTCTTAATTTTTCTTCTCTTACGGGTTTTTAATACTATCTAAAGTTTTGCCCAAAACATCATTCCAATCAACCAAACCGTTTCAGCTTTGGTTTTTTTTCCTATTTTTAATTGCCTTCTACTTTATTTTTCCATGATCAGGTAATCATTAAAGTTTAGCTAACCGTTTGCTGTTTACATAAAAATAATTAAAAATAAGCTTCAGACCGTTAGTTTTTAATCAAGGTTTTTTACTGATATATTTTGGGAAAAATGTTTTTGCAGTGTACATTTATAAAAATATTTGTTTACAACTTTGACGAAGACGTATATTTTTCAGAATTTGGCGTGACGGCAGAGTCATAGTGGGGAAATAAGAGGGAGTCTGAGTATAACCCGATGCGTTTGCAACTACTCTAATAATTATAGCTAATATAACTCTTGTAATTATTTAGATATATCGACTTATAAAAACTTCAGAACTTTTCAAGTTTCATTCTAGATAAATTTTCATTTCAAACTTTATGTTGATTTATTATTTTCTCAGTACATATTCATTAAAAATCAAAGCAATATTTACAGTTTTATGAATTGCTACAGGGTCGTCCTGGAAATAATTTTACTAAACAATTTCAAACCGTGGTCTGGCCTTTGCTGTACGTAAAAGCCGTCTCCATTTCATTCGGTCCATGGCTGCAGTTTGATCTTCCTTGCCCGCTGCACAGTGCAATCGGAAAATTAGGATTTACGGCCAAAAATATTTTGTTGTTGTCAAATTGTCAGTTTTCTACTCTAGATGATTTTGTCATATAAGATAGTATTGTAGTGACAAGGGGCTGTCCATAAACTACGCGAATTGAGGCATAACTCAGTTTTTTTCGAAACAATAAAAAAACTCGTCAGAGTGTATACAAACGAATAATTATACTAGTTTTACGCATTCAAAATGTGCTCTGGACCAAATTGGTGTGATATACGAAGAATTTCGTTGATAAATCACCCAAAAATTCAAAATATACAGAAAAAATGAAAAACTTTTAAACATCTTTTCCTACAAAAACGCAAATTTTCCAAGCTTTTAACATTGATTCTTAAAGGGCACCAACAGGGCTCTCAGGCACATTATCAGGAGCTGTGCCTACATTCGATGTTTTTGATGGTCAAATTAGGAAAATTGTAAATATTTTCTACTTAGCCTGCGGCAGACTCTGCAAGGTTGAAATCAAATACTTTTCCGGTCTGAGGAAGCTAATATGTCTCAAATGTGCAAAAACATACTGATCGCGCACGGCCCTACGTTGTGTTCTAATTTCGCCCTTTGGCATCACGGGTGGGGCAATTAAGGCCCAGGGAGAAGTTTTCTTTCCTAGGACGAAGGCAACGTACATATTCACTATACTGTACAATTTATTTCTATCGAGATTTACAAACGGGCAGTGTGACGGCGCTGCCGCCGTACGCTTATCGACTAACAAATATTAGGATGCTCAGAAGTCCTTTAGCTATAAAGGTCGCAAACAACGACCAGCTTAGGCGGGAAGCGCAAATAATGCTCAATTGTTTTGACCGAAGCGCGCCAACTGGCTTGGCTTTCGAGTCACTCACGGCGTCGCGGGCAGTCATTCCCTCTATAGTGCGGATAGTATGACTCAACACATACCATAACAGCTTTAGTAGGATTTTCAGGATTATATTCCAAAATGTTCAGAAAAACTGTTCTCCTACATTTTTCGTTTTTACGTTTACGTTTTACGTTTTTTTTTTAAGTTTTTCAACATGAACCGTTTTATATATCAATATTTCATTGATAAATTATGAAAATTTAGATCAAATACTACAAGGTATACAGCCCCTAGGGGTTGTATGAAATGGTGACGTAGGACTAAATGTATATATTACACTAAGGTCGCTTTTTACTCGTTTTTTTTACGCGGCTTTTTCTACGCGGATTCGGGAATTGACGCGGTTTTTTTACGCGGATTCTGGAATTTACGCGGTTTTTTTACAGTGATTCCGGAATTTACGCGGTATTTTTTTTGCGCGGATTTCGGTTTTCCTTCACTCGGAATGCAGAATTAACGCAGGTTTTTTTACGCGGATTCCGGAGTTCACGCGGATTCCGGAATTTACGCGGTTTTTACGCAGGTTCCGGAATTTACGCGGTTTTTTACGCGGATTCCGGAATTTACGCGGTTATTTTACGCGACACGTATCCCCCGCGTAAAAAGCGACTTTAGTGTATATGCTGCGATAAACTGTTCATAGGCAACACTACCGTTTATATTTGATGGTCGTTATTGTAAAACTAACGATGCATGAATACTTGAAAATTTTACCCTAGTAGTAGTTGTAAAAATTCTCATAACTCTTATCTTCAAGCATCTATAGTTCTGAAAAGAACCGATTCCATAATCTTCAGTATGAAATTCGTGCTATAGAACGCTGATGATCGCACCACCACCGGTAGTATTGAATATTTTGTTGGCCGCGCATAAAATTTGCTCTCCGCTGTGCCCTGCAGTGGCTGTGCCAGCAAAATATCCTGCAGCGTACGACGGTAACTATTGCTGCCGTATGAAAAAAAAGTCAACATGCTCCGCACTGCCTGGAAGATAACTGGTATGCAGCTCTCGTTTCTCAATGTCGCGTACCTCTAACAGCTATACTCCACTCGCTGTTGTGTGACAAACTAGACTGAAGCTGAATTTTCTACACGCAGTCTTTTGTATCGAGTTCAGAGTAGATTTTTGCCATTAGGGCGTGGCCACACAGCTTAGAGAAAGACAAACAAACCAAAACACTTTGTTGAGTCAAAATATGTAGGCAGTGGAATTTATTTCGTCCATGTTATTGTTATCTGTGCTCGGGAAGCAAGCCAATAACGAGGGAAATGTATGGGAAAGCTTGACCATGGAACTTTTCACCTTTTTCCACCATTAAGCAGTAGGCCAGTAGGGCAAAAATGTTGAACATTATATCAAAAAATTGTTACACATTTTATGTATCCACCGACATATAAATGACTAAGATGCGTTAAGTCGTTCGCTTGCTATAATCGTTTGAAATCTGACGCAACATTTGTCAGTTTCATTTTCAATATCAATAAGAGTAATCTAGTATAGAAAACAAAGATGTAGTCCTATGTCAAAACTACAAAATCATGTGCTCAAAACTTCCTAAATATGAAATTCGCATTTTGGTAATTTTGGCCACTCCTCTATATGGAGACCATTTCATGTGCAGTGGTCGGAAAGAACTGGAATCAGGGCGAAATTAATAACTACTAAGGGTTACCTCCTAGATGAACGATGTCTTCTCGAATGTTGAAAATGAAGACAACCCCGAAAAATTTCGAATTTCACGATCCAGATATATCAAACAAAGCTGATGTATGCGTAACGGCTTTTAATATTTAGGTAGTTCGAATTTTAATTTCATGAGTAGCCCAGAGGGCTGGAATCCTGTTGTCTCCTGCTCGTGCACCAAGATCAGTTGTCATACTGTCCTCGCGTTCTGCTGCACTGCCGTGAAATGCATATCAGTCCCATCTGCGAAATCATCGAACGGAGAAAACTGCGTGAAAAGATCTTGAATTCAATAAAGTACGATGCGCTTGGAATATTAATGTTTTTCCTTCTGTGATTGTTGGATTGTCATGTTTTGTTACTTTCGTTTCCTAAAAAGTCAATTTATAACAATTACAATGGAATAAATTATAGTAGGACTGATATGCGATTATTTTGCATTACAGCGTGTAAAATAATCGGCTTACAATCCCAGTCTTTATGACCACTGAGAACGAATCAGTTTGTTGCTGTTTATAGTTATCAAACTTGTTAATTTTGCTGGATGAGAATCATTTTGAAAGTTTGAAAATATTGTTTAACTTCGTGCAAAATATCCTCGTCAGATCTGATCCGTGTTTGTTACGCATATGAAGATAGCTCTGTTGAAGATTGTCTCAATTTTGATCTGGCTCTTTTTGATGACTTTTTATTTATTTTTTCGTGTGGTTTTACTCAACACTAACAAGGAAGAATAGAATGTTGTGGAAAAAACCATTTGAACTTTGAATGTAAGCGTTATTTTTTATAATACGTTTATTAATAATTATTTATAATAATTTTTTTTACGCGGGGGATACGTACCTCGTAAAAAAAAACCGCGTTAATTCGAAAATCCGCGTAAAAAAACCGCGCTAATTCAAAAATCCGCGTAAAAAAAACCACGTTAATTCAAAAATCCGCGTAAAAAACACGTTTTTTTAAAAAATCCGCGTAAAGTAGTCCAGCAAGAAGGGCTTTAGAAAAAACCCGAGACACTCTAGAACCAGTATTTAATACAGTATTTAATGGTCCTCTTTGACGGTCATTCCGGATCTTTCGGTGGGTGGAGAGTATTATTTGGACTATGTCTTTTACTAGATAAACACTTAAACGTTTCTGGTTCCAAACCCACGTTAATTCGGAAATTCGAAAAAAAAAGTTTGAATTAGCGCGGTATCGCGTAAAAAAAACGCGTTTATTCAAAAATCCGCGTAAAAAAACCGCGTTAATCAAAAAATCCGCGTAAAAAACCGCGTTAATTCAAAAATCCGCGTAAAAAAAAACTCGTAAAAAAAACGCGTATAAAAAACCGCGTAAAAAAAACCTGACTGACAAACTGACCTGATATTTTTTGGAAATTTTTCAGAACAAACTATATTATTTTTCACATTTATTTTGTAAAGCATTGCCAAATCTAACCTCTGGTAATCATAACTCAAAATCGACGATAATTCAGATGGGACTGATATGCGTTTCACGGCAGTGCATCACTGTTTAGAAGCACATCGAGTGCTGCTTCCAGTGCAAACTCCTTTCGATCATCTCACACTCGTCCGTAAGGAGGTTGCCATCGGGGCTCCCGACATATCGGCTTGCGGCACGTAGCCGTTACGGGAGCTATTCAGCTTTTCGTAGAGCTTCCGAGTGTCGTTAGCTTGGTACAGCTCTATCATCGCTACACGATCTCAGTCCTCTTGCTGGTGCTTCTTCAATCGGAGGACTGAGTTTTTGCTGTACCGTGCCTTTCGGTATCGTTCCACGTTCGCTCTCGTACGGTGTTGCTGCATTCTCGCGTTTTTCTTCTCGACAAACTGCTGGAATTCGCCGTCAAACCAGTGATTTATATAACTCGGAGTCCTGATACTTAGTAGCGCAACAGCGGATCGGATGCTATTCCAGCCATCTCCAGGAGTAGCTGCACCCTCGGCAACCCCGGCGTCCCGCAGTTGTTCGATATTTGGTCGCAGCGTTCCACTTCGATGGGTGTTATACAGCGTCGAAAGTTTTGAGTGCAGGCACACAGCTACTAGGTAATGGTCCGAATTTATATTTATATCTGGCCCGATTAATGGTCTGTACATTGCCTCTCATACTACCTTAGCATTCATGTCCTCAATGACGACTTTCACGTCACGTCGCGAGCACCTATCGTAGACCTGCGTCCAGCTACGCGTAGAACGCTTCTTTCTCGTCGTCAGGTCTTCCTTCATGTGGCAATGCACTCACCTTGTACATCCTTGCGTTGGCGCACCTTTCCCAGTACTATGAAGTCGGTTTCCTGCTTGCTGGTTGTGCCACAACTCTGGTAGAAAGTAGTCGATCGGTGTCTGCTTTTCCATACCTTCTGTCCTGTCCAACAATGTTCCTGCAGCGCTACGACTTCGAATAACAACAAATCGTTTATGAACATTAAACACCAACATAAAATAAAATCACTTTTTTTACATTTTGGTGGACGTATAGCTAATTTTTCAGTCGATTGCCGTAAGAACAAAGGAAATCCGTTAGATACTGACTGAGTTTTAAACATTTGAAAGTAGACAATTCGAGAATATGGCACAAGACTAAAAAGGATAAATCACTGAGTAGATCGTAATCAGGATTTTAACAAGTCTTGATGATTTTTCAATAGTATTATAGTTCGCATAATCATATTACAATTTTTCAACCGATTGCTGCAAGACAGAAGGAAATCCATTGGACCGATAAGCATTTAAAATTGGATTTGATATCGTTCTCTGTTCCGATTTGAGATTTTCTAGTTCAACGTCAAAATTATAATAAACTCCAGCAACTACAAGTTGAACAGGAAACATTATGATGAAATCAAATGGAGAAGGAAGTCAATTACTATAACGTTGTCGATATGCAAGTACAAGGTTCATGTGCCAAATTGAATTCATGGTTTAACATTGTAGCAAAAGAAGGGGAAACCAGTTATTATTTTTTATTATTAAACCAAATAATGTCTATAAATAAAACACAGGATGCATTGGAAAATGAATTAAAATTGCATGGCAACGGCAAGTAAATTGAGTTTTTTGTTCATGAAGGACTTTCATGAAACTATTTATAAATCCACAATGTTTTGGGAAGGCACCTATAAAAGTAATTCGCAGGCTATACTGTGACTGCCATGGCTAATTGACTCGCTATCGTCAAGTTCGTTCGAATTTTAACAGCTTGATTGGTATCCGAGCTGGATTGCTAAATTCAGCAGCTTCTTTTTGATCCTCTTGGTACTATTAATCCTACTCTTGGTGAAATAGTGCGAACAGTGTGTTATGGCTGATGGCAAGGATTATTAGGATTATTGAATGTCTTTAATGGATGGCTGGTTGCTAAGTACTCCAGGAAAATCAGCAATAAATTTGCTCAAGAATTTGTTTGAAAGTGTTTTAATATTTTTCACCTTACCTACTTGTGGATCCATTTTGTTTTCAGTTTGTTAGGAAGTATTCAATAAAACATTTATTGATTCATTTGCAATGATGAAACAAGCATCGGGCATTATTTGTATAGCAACGATAAATCACCAAAAGCTTTCGGATTATAACTTGGGAATTCATGTCCATTATCCTAAATTAACAATTCAAAGGAGATTCTTTGTCTATGACGATTTTCATGATCGGAATTGGTCGTTATGTTTTTGACCTTGAAAAGATAATCATATTTTGATGTGCGTGAAATCATGTGTCAAATTGAGTCACGACTTTTGAATAAATAGAAGTGCAAGTTTTTCTCCTTAAATTATTGATGGATGGTCATTACGGTGTTAACACATCGATTAATAATAACACCAAAATTTTGGTTTTAATATTTCTTTATTAAGGCTGATACAAATTTCGAATTCTTTTTATGTCCAAGGTTATCAACGTTAGCAAAGGGGGTGGCAAAAAATAAATAACACCGAGACGAAAAAAAAAGAAATATCTTTGATCAAAGTTTGTGTGCAAGTTATGACGTTTGTAACTTGCACTCAAATAAATGTTGGAAAATAACACTTTATTATTATTATTATTTATTTCGCTTGCCTTTTGACAACACTCTCGCTGTCACTGGACTTGTATGTTGCCAAATAAAGCATTTGTGCATTTATTTAGGTGGTGACATAAAATGAAAATAAAATTTGTAACGGCCTAATTTTTTCAAGCATTTTTCAATCGCCTTTGACCAGTTGCTACAAAGTAGCAGTAGCGTACCAACCAAGGCGACACCCGTGCGGTTCACTGCGCCGCCACCGCGCCGATTTGAGTGGACATTCGACGATCGATGCGTTTGAATGGCAGGGGTGGAGCACTCAAATTAATGGAGCAATATATTGAGAAAATTGATTCGCGAATCTTGGTCTTTGCTGTATGAACCCTTGGAACGACAACACTTTAAATTTATGAAAGATAATTTATCTACCATACTACGTGCTGGCGGCTGCCCGACTTCGCGAGCGACCACCGCAAAGTACCTTCGTCCGTAGTGTAGAAAAGGCAGTGGAAATAAGGTTGCTCGTCAAACGAACTTAACGGCATTGGTAAATTGACGATGCTTTCTACTAGGATAGTAATTTCGGCTTCGATTGAAGCTTGTTTTTGCGGTATTTGGATGGTGGTGAACATCTCACACAGTAAAGAGGAAAAGTACTCCAACGTGTACAGCAAGCATATCACGTAGTAGCACTTTGTTCCACTCACCAGATATCATAAAACTCTTGTAACATCATGTGTCAAGCACATGTACGTTAGCCAAGAAATGGTGTTGTTTTTTGCGACACCAGCTGCAGCCTTCGAAATTAAAAATGCCAAATATTGTGGGTCAAAAACGTGAGGATGTCATTTGTGCTTGCACAAAGTCCCAAATCTCTTGCTTTATGACATCTAACAAATCTTTTGGTACGAGGTCACTTAAAAAACACAACTATCGGTCACATCCCATCGCACAGAATGACCACCACTGGAGAAGTTGCTCAATGCTCACTGTATCGGCGACAATCTTTCGAAACTAGCAAAACTGTTATGGTAAGTACGACTAATTTCCAACCGGTGCAAAATTAATCTAATTGCTAACTTCATATCTGTTTGCGATTTAGTGAAACGCCTCCGTTACAAATTCGTGACCATTAGAACAAACCAAATGTTGCACGGTAAATCACCGGGCCGAGCCGGGTCGGACCGAGTCGAGCCGTGCCGGGAGAGTGCGAGATAGTGTAGAACGAAACGAGGTCCAGTTGCGCATACGACGATAGCCATAATTAAAGCTAATCTGATTGACCATGGGTGACATGACGACAGAATTTGCACTGCGGGCCGCCTCCGAGGCAACTCTAAGGCTTGGGTTCAACGGAAGTGAGCAATTACGTCGTGTTTAACATGCACGCAACGTAATGAAGTGCGCTCAAAAGTGGAGTTAGTAAAAAAATAGTATTTTTCGAAGCGCGTGTTAGCATGCGCGCTAGGGTGGTTTGTAAATAAACGTGCGGTACAGATTATGTATGAAAATTGGATTGGCGCTCAAACATAGTTGAGCACATGATTTCCATTTGGTAGAAATTTTGAGCGAATTACTTCTTCAATTGTATACCACTTCGGTAATATTCTTCAAATATCTTTGCTACTTTGTCAGGTTTCACGCTGATTTCAGAATTAGGTATTAGATTATCGTTTGCAATTTTAGAATTTTAACACACATTTAAAGTAGCCACCGTGACTGAATCTCGAGGAGTTTTTGGTTCTCCGAATTCTGCTCACATCAATGCTTAGTTCATTCTGTGCCGAACACGCATCAGCATCGGTTGTGCTTCGAAATCGCTCCGATAAATTTCAATACGTGTGTGCAAGTGGTGGCATTTTTTGACCGGTGTCTTTTGTCTAGATTGCTGTATCGCAAGGTCAAGCGCCTTTGTGTTACTGTGTTGCTTTGTAGCTGCCTGCTGTCGAACGATTTGGTGGTGAGTGCAGTGCACTCCAGCACGAAGGAGAAAAAGAAAGGAAGGTACGTGCTTCTTGTCGGTCCCATCGGCGCGCTAGGTTTAGCGCGATGGATGTAGACCCCCCACCTCCCGCACCTCCATCCTCGAATCTCCTCGACCCTGTCCCTCCTGCCCCCCCTCCTAATATTAATTCCTCAGCTCCCCCACGTGTCAGATTGTATCCAGATGGATCGAGTCTTCCGGTGGCAGTTTACCTCAGGCCTAAAGCGGGGCCGAAATCGAAATCTTTAAACATTCTACAGATTTCGAAAGACCTGACGTCACACTTTAAAGCTGTGACTGAAATTTTAAAAATCAGGCCGAACAAGCTCCGTGTCGTGGTCAATGACCTTAAAGAGGCCAACGATATAGCTTGCTCCGAGCTTTTTACACGGGAATACCGTGTCTATGTACCCGCTAGAGATGTGGAGATCGACGGTGTCGTGACCGATTCGAGTCTTTCCGTGGAGTGTATATTGAAAAGTGCTAAAGGGTGCTTCAAGAACAGCACATGTCCCGATGTGAAGGTGCTCGACTGCAAGCAATTGCGGTCGGTATCGCTCGTCCGTGACAAAAATGTTTACACTCCGTCAGACTCGTTTCGAGTTACGTTCGCCGGGTCTGCACTACCAAGCCACATCTCGATCCACCGGGTTCGCCTCCCTGTGAGGCTCTACGTACCCCGCGTCATGAACTGCCTGAATTGCAAGCAGTTAGGCCATACAGCCGCCTACTGCTGCAATAAGGCACGTTGTGGCAAGTGTGGGGAGTCTCATGCGGAAGATTCTTGCAGTGTTAACGCTGAAAAGTGTATTCACTGCGGGGAAAATCTGCATGAGCTCTCGACATGTGCGGTGTACATGCAGCGCAGGGATAAAATAAAACGGTCTCTCAAAGAGCGTTCAAAGCGTTCCTACGCTGACATGCTGAAGAAGACCGTTACCACTTCTCCCGTTACTTAGAACCCCTTTGATCTGTTGTCCTCTGATGAAACCGATTCTGACGATTCACCAGCGGGAACATCTTATGCCAATCCTGGGGAGTCTAGAAAGAGGAAAAATATTTCCTCTCCTAAACTTCCCCGAAAAGGTCCTAAGATTTCCCAACGTGAAATGAATGGTACAAACAAACCTAAAAGTGCAGCGGAAAAACCGAAGCAAACTCCTCCTGGGCTTGCAAATTTAAAGTCCCAGAAGGAGTTCCCAGCACTTCCTGGAACATCCAAAACCCCAGTGGTTCCTTTTGCACATCCAGTTGAAAAATCAAATGCTGAACTGGTGAAATTTTCTGACATTGTGGACTGGATTTTTGAAACTTTCAATGTACCCGATCCAATAAAAGATTTTCTTACAGCATTCCTCCCAACAGTTAGAACATTTTTGAAGCAGTTGACTGCTCAATGGCCCCTCCTTGCAGCGATCGTATCCTTCGATGCCTAATTCATCTGCTTATGTGAAGGATTCTATCTCTGTCTTACAGGGGAATTGTAGAAGTATTTTACCAAAAATTGATTCGTTTAAAGTTTTAATAAATAAAAACAAATGCGATGCATTTTCCCTTTGTGAAACTTGGCTAACTTCGAATACTGATCTAAACTTCCATGATTTTAATATTATTCGCCTTGATCGAGACACCCCATATGGAGGAGTACTTCTAGGGATTAAGAAGTGCTATTCTTTCTATCGTATTAACCTCCCCTCGATTCCAGGCATCGAAGCTGTCGCATGTCAAATGACAATACAAGGTAAAGAGCTTTGTATTGCCTCAATATATATTGCTCCCAGAGCACAGGTTGGGCAACGGCTGCTCTTTGATTTAATAGAACTTCTTCCCTCGCCACGCTTGATTTTGGGAGACTTCAACTCTCATGGCGTGGCTTGGGGTTCCCCTTCTAATGATAATCGCTCCTCTTTAATTTATAACCTTTGCGATAACTTCGACATGACTATTCTAAACAACGGTGAAATGACACGTGTCCCGAAACCTCCAGCGCGCCCAAGCGCTTTGGATCTCTCTTTATGTTCGACGTCGCTACGGTTGGATTGCACATGGAAGGTAATCCTCGATCCTCACGGTAGCGACCATTTGCCTATTATTATTTCAATTACCAACGGGTCAACTCGCATGCGGCCAATTGACATTCCGTATGACCTCACACGGAATGTTGATTGGAAGTTATACGAGGAAATGGTTTAAGAAGCTGTCGAGTCGATTCAACATCATCCACCACTTGAAGAATACAACCTCTTCGCGGGCTTGATTCTCGACGCCGCGTTGCAAGCCCAAACGAAGAAATATCCCTGCGTAACGATCAAAGAACGGCCTCCCACTCCGTGGTGGGACCAAGAGTGCTCCGATGTCTACACGCAAAGATCCGACGCGTTTTTGGCCTATCAGAAGAAAGGTATACCTGGCGACTATATACGGTATTCGGAGCTTGATACTAAGCTTAAAAGCTTGGCTAAAGCAAAGAAACGCGGATATTGGCGTCGGTTCGTGAACGAGACGTCGAGGGAGACATCGATGAGCACTCTTTGGAACACAGCCCGACGAATGCGAAATCGTATAACGGTCAACGAAAGCGAGGAGTCTTCAAGTCGGTGGATATTTGATTTTGCCAGGAAAGTATGTCCGGACTCTGTTCCTGCGCAAAACTTTGTTCGCGATGCGTCTCCGGGCCACGACGCGATAGAATCACCTTTTACAATGGCAGAATTTTCAATTGCCCTCCTGTCCTGTAACAATAACGCGCCTGGGTTAGATAGAATCAAATTCAACTTGTTGAAGAATCTACCCGGCAATGCCAAGAGGTGCTTGTTGAACTTGTTCAATAAGTTCCTGGAGCAAAATATTGTACCGCAGGATTGGAGGCAAGTGAGGGTGATCGCCATCCAAAAACCGGGAAAACCAGCCTCTGATCACAACTCCTATAGGCCGATTGCAATGCTATCCTGTATCCGGAAATTGATGGAGAAAATGATACTCCGTCGTTTAGACCACTGGGTCGAATCAAATGGTCTACTGTCAGATACTCAATTTGGTTTCCGCCGTGCCAAAGGGACGAATGATTGTCTTGCGTTGCTTTCAACAGATATCCAGCTGGCGTATGCTCGCAAAGAACAAATGGCGTCCGCGTTCTTGGACATTAAGGGGGCTTTTGATTCCGTTTCTATTGACATTCTTTCGGGCAAACTTCACCGACAAGGATTTTCTCCAATTTTGAACAATTTTTTGCACAATTTGTTGTTCGAAAAGCACATGCATTTTACGCATGGCGATTTGGCATCTTTTCGAATTAGCTACATGGGTGTTCCCCAGGGCTCATGTTTAAGCCCCCTTCTTTACAATTTTTATGTAAATGACATCGACGAATGTCTGGCAAATTCATGCACGATAAGACAACTTGCAGACGACAGCGTGGTTTCTGTTACAGGAGCCAAAGCTGCCGATTTGCAAGGACCATTGCAAGATATCTTGCACAATTTGTCTGCTTGGGTCCTACAGCTAGGTATCGAATTCTCTCCGGAGAAGACTGAGATAGTAATTTTTTCTAGGAAGCATGAACCTGCTCTGCTCCAGCCACAATTAATGGGTAAAACGATTTCTCAGGTTTTGGTACACAAGTATCTTGGTGTCTGGTTCGACTCTAAAGGCACCTGGGGTTGTCACATTAGGTATCTGATGGAAAAAAAAGCCAACAAAGAGTGAATTTTCTTCGTACAATAACCGGATCATGGTGGGGAGCACACCCGGGAGACCTTATAAGGCTTTACCAAACAACCATATTGTCGGTAATTGAGTACGAGTGTTTCTGCTTCCGCTCCACAGCAAACACACATTTGATCAAACTGGAGCGAATACAATATCGTTGTTTGCGTATCGCCTTAGGTTGCATGCAATCGACCCATACGATGAGTTTGGAGGTTTTTGCTGGAGTTCTACCATTGAAAAACCGCTTCTGGAGCCTGTCTTCTCGTATTCTTATCAAATGTGAGTTCTTGAACCGTCCTGTGATTGAAAATTTTGAAAGGTTAATCGAACTTAATTCTCAAACCCGTTTTATGTCATTGTATTTCAATCACATGTCACAAAATATTAACCCTTCTCCGAATATTCCAAATCGTGTCAACTTATTAAATACTTCTGATTCTACTGTGTTTTTCGATACATCCATGATAGAAGAAACTCGTGGAATCCCGGATCATTTACGCGTGCAGCAGATCCCCAAATTTTTTTCCAATAAATATCGAAACATCAACTGCGTCAATATGTTCTACACTGACGGATCACTTATCGATGGGTCCACTGGCTTTGGTATCTTCAATAACAATTTAACCGTCTCCCATAAGCTCGATAATCCTGCTTCTGTTTACGTCGCAGAATTAGCTGCAATTCAGTACACCCTAGGGATCATCGAAAAAATGCACACGGACCATAATTTCATCTTTACGGATAGTCTCAGTTCCATTGAGGCTCTCCGATCGATGGAAGATGTTAAGCACTCTCCGTATTTCCTGGGAAAAATACGGGAACATCTGAGTGCTTTATCCGAAAAATCTTTTCAGATTACCTTAGTGTGGGTCCCTTCTCACTGCTCGATACCGGGCAATGAGAAAGCGGACTCTTTGGCTGAGGTGGGCGCAACAAACGGTGGAATTTATGAAAGACCAATTGCCTTTAATGAATTTTTCTCATTTGTACGTCAGAATACGATCATCAGTTGGCAAAATGCTTGGACCAGAGGGGAACTGGGAAGGTGGTTACATTCCATAATCCCCAAGGTGTCGACGAACCCGTGGTTCAAGGGGTTGGATGTAGGTCGGGATTTCATTTGCGTGATGTCCCGGCTTATGTCCAATCACTATAGATTTGACGCGCATCTCCGTCGTGTTGGGCTCGGGGAAAGTGGTATTTGTGCCTGTGGTGAAGGTTATCACGACATAGAGCACGTTGTTTGGTCATGCCCTGTACACCGTGACGCCAGGTCTAAATTAATAGCTTCCCTGCAGGCCGAAGGTAGGCAGTCGGCTGTTCCTGTTCGTGATGTCTTGGCGAGCCGTGACCTATCCTACATGTCCCTTATATACGTTTTCCTAAAATCCATCCATGCCCCAGTCTAGTCCCGTTCCTCTCCGTCTACACCCAACAAAACGACAAGAACACGTTTGAACCTTAAGCAGAGGTTTTGGAATCAACAACTGCACCCCACACGAATTCACCAGGACCTGAGAACCCGAGGCCTTCAGTGATATCTTGGCTCAGCGGCACATACCATAGGCCACTTGAACACCAGCGAACAATAACAACGAACCATAACCAGCAACTAGCCCCCGCACAATACCTTCAGGACCCGAGAATTACAAGCCCCTCTTCCAGCTCATGACATCGTGGCTCAGCAGAACAAATCCATACATGCTGCATATTCATGGCCATTCGAAGAGCATCAGACGACCATCAAACTACAAAACAGTGATTGAAAAATACATCCTAGTTTTAAGATAGACTTAATTTCAGCTCGTAGTCGGCAGCGAGGATAAAAAAATTGCTTTAAGATTTTAAATCTTCAGATATAATTGGAGCCGTTAAACATTAAATTGTATTTGTGCCGTGTCAAATAAATGATATGAGAAAAAAAAATCAATGCTTAGTTAAAACGATATTGGATGATGCATGATTTCGCATTGTCTTTGCTCTCGAGAAAAAATACATCGTAAAAAGAATGTATATTTCAGTGATGAGAATATATAGTTTTATTTATTAAGTTAAATATGGTGATTATTTCACGATTTATGTATTTAGCAATTTGCTCTAGAATTTTAATTATAAAACATTTTTGAGTTACTAAAACTGCAATAATTTAGAGCTGATTATCCGAATTTTTGTTTTATAGTCTTCCGTCACTAGCGATCCATACTGTTGTTTAATTTAGATTTTCTTTTTATCAGCGTTTTGTGAATTTTTGTAAACTTTAAGTTAAAAAGGGATGATATTTCGGATTTTTTGTGTTTAAATCTCCTTTGAAATTGAACAAAATTCCGACTATTGGAACTCTAAAAGCTTCGTTTTTGGCATCCACCCACTCAGAGGTATCTGTGTACTAGAGATGGCCGGGTTTGATGTTTTTCGAATCGTCTTAAAATGTTAGTAATTTTTACAGTTGCATGATTTTAGACAACATTATTATATAATCACGCTAATTTGATATAATCTGGTTTCGGATTTTCAAACCCAAACCCGACATTTTCAAACCCGAACCCCAATATTTTTTTTTAAAAACCCGAACCCGACACGTACCCAACACTTTCAAAAATTTTCAAACCCTAACCTGACAGGTTCGGGTCGGGTGCAATCATCTCTACTGCACACCATCAGTATTGTCTTTTTGCGTTTAAAAGTTATGAGTTACTTTTTATTTTTCTTATTGGCGATCATGATGTGGTTGATTTTAATACCACCCTCTCTTTTTGCGCTGTTAATCGTGGAGTTTTGGTATTTTCAACCAAGCGTGGAGTTTTGGTATTTTCAATAAAGCACGTAATTCCAAATAAAGTGATTCAAGTTCAGCCTAATGGTTGAAGGACGTTTCTAAATGAAAGAAAAGGCCAAAGCAGAAATTGATTCCAAACTTAACTAGAAATGGCTTCCACAGATGGATGGGGTTAATGTCAAAACTGACTCCAAACTGAAGCTTAGTTGGAAGTACCTCAAAGGATTTATGAAAAATGAATTCAAATTAACTTTGAAAATTTCAATGTATCTCTGCTAACAAGAGAAAACCATAAAAAAATCTCATTTCACCTGAAATTCTTATAAGGTTTTCAACACGTGTGCAACATATCTGAAGAATCTTTCTTTGAAAGAACGAAGAGGCCACAAATATAGCGATGCCAAATTAATCCTGAATATACCAGACAACGACTTCAAAAACCAGACTATCTGTAGAATTTTTATTATGTTTTTTTTCCATTCTTTGGAAAACACACTTTTCTTCAGGGAGCACTATTCTGCTGTGATAGCAATAATCTCCAAAGAATTTACAGACTCTTATTGTCTTCGTGCGCTTTGACCAGCGAGTAGGCAGGGTTGCCCCATTTATGTCTGTATTTTTTTTTTGAAAATATCGGTATATCTGTATCTCGGGCCCAAAAAAATCTGTATTAAAAATCTGTATCGAGCAAACTCAGAATGTTGGATGGAAACATTTTTACTTGCAGAATATATTTAAATAAGTTCATTTTTCTCTACGTGATGTTTATACAGGTTTTGTTAAATTTATTTTTTAATGTTTTCGTTTTTTAAATATTAGTATCTCATCCTTGGTCTGGAATGTAGCTTTCAGCTTTTACAATTGAGATCGTTAGCATAGAGGCCATGCAATTTCTGGTTTCAATTATATATTAAAAGTATGCGTCCTAAATAAGCAGAATAGTGTGGATTTATTAAAAAAAAATCTCACAAATGATCTGTAACGGAAACTTGAAATTACCCTCCCGCCTATAGTGGTGTTCAACAACTCAGACCAAGTTAAATCATTTGTTTTAATGAGTCTTCCGGTTAAAAAGTTTATTTCAAGCGTGAAAAATTCGTTAGATAGCCTTGGCAGTCAGTTACTATTACGAACTTGGGAAATTTACGCATCAAATCGTTTAAATTTTCCAATTTCACGAACGATTTAAGATTACTTAAAGCTGCCGTTTTTACAACAGGATCGGTGGAAACGCGGTCTCTTTACAATTTGTTTTACGAACTTTGCATAGAAATCCTGACAAATATTTCGGAACGTTCATTTTCGTTTTGCTTCGTTCCAGTCACATTCCACTTCTTCAGCATCGATACCAACATAATCCTAATGTTGTTATTTTTTTACAAAACTTTGAAAATCGTATAATCGAATTTTACCTTCGAAATTGATTTCAGTTCGTCGTTATAACAAAAAAATCTGTAAAATCTGTATTTTTGGCAATATTCTGTAATTCTGTAATACAGATTCTATATTGCTTTTTCAGTTCAAAAATCTGTAAAATACAGAAAAATCTGTATATGTGGCATCCCTGCGAGTAGGGTCAGATCTGTGTTGGAGTATGCTGCTGTGGTATGGAGTTCGTATACTGATGTCTGAACATCAAGGATTGAAGCAGTTCAATCACATTTTGTACGTTATGCACTAAGGTTTCTTTCATGGAGCAATCCCAATGAACTGCATCCCAAAAAAAAGCGTTGCCGTCTCCTGGAAATGGACACGTTGGAAAGGAGGTGTAAACTGGAAAGAGTATTATTCATACAAATACTGCTAACTGAAAGTAAAGATTCAACTCGTATTCTAGCGCATGTTGATGTCAATGTTCTACCGCGTAATCTAAGAAATTTTGACTTTATCAGGTTAGATTTTAGACGCACCGAATATGGTCAGAATGAACCTTTACGTGTAATGTGTTCCTTGGTGGAAGTGTGTAGAAGCCACCGCGTGGTCACCACGTGGTCGACTACGAATTTTCAGCGCCACAAGACTCGGGAATAGTTAATGCGTTATCTATGAAAATACTATCTTATGTTGCCGTCACATTAACAAACATGATGATATGTTTACATAAGTGATGCTTTGACTATTACCGAGTGGTGAGAATTTGAAAATTCGAAGTCGACCACGTTTTGGCTTGACGTCATTTGAGGCCATTTATGGCTTCAACACACTTCTACCTTAACAATGTGTACACCTTATTTGACTTTTCTCTGAGTAAAAATAGTTTTAGACATGATTGTTGCGCACAAACGTGTTTGTTTAGTATAAGTTTTATTCTTGTAGACCTTGATGTCAGATGAATGCAAATAAATAATAATAATAATAATATTAAATCATACTGATCTGGTTCCACCAAATACACAGGATCATTTTCGCAGCGTGTATATTCGGCTGAACCGATGATGTAGAAGCATGAGTGGGCATTTCCACGAGTTTTTTTTCTTTGGGTTGCTGTAATGAATCCATATTCCATCTTCCGTTACGATGCTATGAAGAAAATCCTTCCTTTTTTGCTGCTAGAGCAGTTTCCAAAGTATGCTTGAAAATGGCTTGGCGAGTAACTCCTAATACCTAAGCAAGCTGTTCCTGCGTTTGGCATGGATCCTCATCAAATTATTTCTCCAATTCCTTCACGCGACTACTCGTCGAGAAGAAAGTTGAGGATGTACCCGAAAAAGTCAGTTTCAAACCAAATATCCGGCTGGGGTAATGATGTTTGGCTTGGTAGCGTCCAACGGGTTTTAAAATGCCGCCTGTTGTTATAAATACTGGTGTTAAAACTAATACCGAATATATTATTGTTTTCAAGGATCGAGTGCTTCTCTGATGAAGGCCAACTTTTCTGAGGATCAATACCTTGTGCTACAACAGGACGAAGTGCCATGTCATAATTCTAATCGGACTCGAAACTGGCTGATAGAAAATTTAAAGTTTTGGTCGAAAGATTTGTGCCCCCCTAACGCCCGGACCTTAACCAGGTGGAATATTCGACGTGAGCGTATGTTGAAGCAAGAACCTGCAAAACATCTCAACCTAGTGTGAACACGCTAAAGTCTAACATAGTGCGCACATAGCGGTCGATGCGGGAGGACTACGTTCGATAGGCGCTCTAGCTTCCGGTGTTGTCTTGAGGATGTCAGTACTAAAAATGGAGGACACATCGAGTAAATTTGTTGGATAGGATCTTATACAGACAACTAAATTCGAAAATGTTGATATTATTGCCTAAAAGAACTTTAAATAATATCCGAAAGAAACACCATGAATTTTCGCATTTTGTCCGCCGCACCCTACATGCATCCATCCAGACTTTTCCAGGAACTCAACCCTAGGTGTGTAACTTACATTTATTCTTGAGAATTTGATACAACGGTTTGATGGTATTGAGCAAGAAAGCACAAATCACAGAGGTACAGTATTCAAAGATGCGATATTGTTGCTGGTGGCAAATTTTTTCCGGGTTGTTTTTCTGCATCATTAAAATTAATTCAAGTAGAATATTTCGAAACCAGTCATAAACAAAATATTTGTCACTGAGGAGTGCGACATTGTTTCAGATCATCCAACATCCCAAGTGTGTCCGAAAACGCGGCAAGTTGTGTTCTCGAAGCTTGTTGTGGATCTGTCTCAAGGTGAACATTTGGATCGTCGTAGAACGTCTGGCTTGAAACCGCACCAACATAGGTATTCACCAACATAGGCTTCATATAACCGTCTTATGCTATGGAACGGGATACGGGAGAGAATTCTATCCAGCTTTCCACGAGCGGTAATGGCGGACAGTGCACACAGTCCATTTTGACGTTTTCTGTAGGTCGGGTAATGTTCAATCACAGTAACGGAGTGAAAAACATAAAAAATTTGCAACGTAGCATAGCAATTTTCATGAACAGTTTTGTTTATTTTGATCCGCGCATGCGCACGACGAAATTGAAATAACAAAACACCCATTGTTTGTTGAAGTTGCTATGCTATACTACGACGTTGTTATATTTTCTAAAGGCCTAGAGTTAAAGTTTGGCCGACTGTCACTAAAAGCTCCAATTGAACTGTCAAAAATCGTTCCAATCGAACATCAGCAACGTTAAAACTATACTGAAAAAACTGTTGATTGTTCGATTGGAACTTTTCAGTGACAGTCGGCCAAACTTTAACTCTGGGGCTTTAATATTTCCTACTTCGTAACTGCGATTGAAAATTCCCTGACCTAAAGAAAACGTCAAAATGGGCAGCGTGCACTGTCCGCCATTACCGGTCGTGGAAAGCTGGATATGCTTATTCGAGGGAGGTTATGCCAGTGTTGTTAGTTACACTCATCAACAGCATGCAACACCTGAAAACAGGTTCTCTTAGCTTGCGGAGGGACAAAAAAATATTTCAATTAGGGTTATGGCCTACTTCACTAGGGGTTTTCTACGGCTAGTTTGGCATTAGACTGCTACAAAAAAACTTACTAAAGCAGATTATTCCCCCACGTTCGGCTGTCGGTGCACGAAACAAAACCGGGTAGATGATGTAAGCATTTTCGATTTCAAGCACTCCTCCTAGTCGAGCAATATAAGTCGAGTACTGCTACTCGCTAGCAGGAACTCGCGTACTCTTTTACAGTCGTTAAGTAGCAATACAAAACAGTTTTTGCGTGTCGGTGCGTACTTTCTGCCACTCAGGAATGCATGAAAGAGAAAGAGTATCTTGAAAGCGTGTGTGCAAAAGACTTGAGAAGTATAAAGGAGGAGAAAGGCTTTGCTTCTCGCTCGCTTTGCAACGCTGGGTTATGCCTTAATAGTAGCTACGGTCGAGTTTATGTCCTTTCTAATAGATAGGGCATATGAATCCGTGGGTAGTTTTTCCTCGACTTTCAATGTTCTGAATATTGAGAATAGGTTATGTTTCCATTTAATTCTACTACAAAAAATCGAATACCCTTTAATCGAATACCGTCCGCAGATATTCTCAATATTCATTCCCATTCTACTAAGGCGCTCAAAAAGAAATTTATTTTTCAAAGGTCTGCCGAAAAGTCGTCTTTATCAGCGGCCTAATTCAGCTCTCTGCGCGCTTTTTTAACCTCTTTCAAGATTGCCGGACCCAAAGTTTGTCAATACCCTCTGCGTGAATATGATTCCTGCTCCCCTCAACGACTCTCCTACTTACGTCACTGTTAAACACCACTTCGAAGTGCTGTTTCCACCACCACCTGCGATTTATCGGTAATCAGGTTTTCCTCCCTGTCATTACACACTGCTCGTTCCGGTCCACTCCAACTAGTTCATCGATCTGCACTCTGCCGAAACTTCTTCCGCTGATAACCGCTGGACGTTCAAACGTATTTTCTTCGCCGATCTTGAAGTTGCGTTGGACAACTGTCAGCTAGTCTTGCTTTCCACGAGATAGTGATCTTAACCGTTGTTTAGCCCTCGAAAAGATCATCGATCTGGGAGCAGGCCCCTCCAGGTGCGCTTCCCAATGTTCAGATGGCAAAACGCATAATACAGATGGCCTTTCCCCCGACCTCAGCGAACTGGTCACTAGCCTCACGCTGTTGTCGTTGGTGGTAGAGAAATTAGAAAAAAATGCAAAGAAAAATAAAAAAGCGGTGAATTATTCAATTTGGATTTTTTGTCATATAGAAGGAAAGATTGATTCAAACTAACAAAAACAATGAAAAATTGATCAATTTTCGAAAACAGGTACTGGTTCACGAACGCATTAGGGTGCCAATAAAAATCTACCATCCGAATTTCGTTTAGTAGTTAGGCTTAAAAACTTCGTCTTCTCGAAAAAATGCGCAAGTAGTTGTTAATAATATTTGAAAAAAAAAATCGACAATTTCATTACCTACTTCTTGTACATTTTTTATCGGTCAAAAAAGTAAAGTCAAAGACCGCTTTGAGACTCCACTTCCAGAAATCCGATAGAGTCAAAGGTCAAAATTTCCCCACACATTTTATTATCACTTTAAGGAGTACATCTATAGACAAAGAGTGTAAGAGGTCGGGTTTGCAAATGGTTATGCGATTTTGTTCAACATTGCTTAGAAGAGTGCACAATGTCGAAAGGGTCTAAAATTTTAATTCGATTTACCAATAATTTTCATTGAGAAAATGCATTAAAAAAACCATTGTCTTAAGTAAAGAAACTATAAACTGTTAACACCTAAATATTTTGCCAGAATTTCCATCTGTTCTGATTTTTATTTTTGTCATATTTTATTATTACTTTTTTAAAATCGCCATCTCATTAGTTTCTAACTGTTTTGGCCTTAGTGAAATCTCAGTTTTACAATCAATCTATTTCTATTTTCACTGCCAATGAACACATTACCTTTTCAGATCTACTAGCTTTACATTCATCCTTGTAACGAGGCGTTGTATTCTGATGAAATATTTCACGCGCATCATTCACGGTCACGCAATAAAAAATGCTGAAAAGCAAACCAAACCTCGCCAAACATGTGAAAAGGACCTTTCCACAATTTTTAATGAACACAAGCGTAGTCTACTCGTACAAATAAGATTGCGCCCACGCGACTAGTGCGTAATGCCGCTGTACAGCACATAAAGCTAATTTATAAAATTACAGTTCACACAACAAAATTTAGAGTAACTAATTTTCAGAAAGATCGAAACGATGAAAATCAAACGAACACACTTTCTCTGCGACTGCCAGATGACTTGACTTTTTTTTTGAGAATAATGATCAAACGAAGGTAGAGAATAAACATTGCATGAAATTGAAATATTTCCTTTTGATGGAATGTTAGCTCTGCCAAAAATTGGGAAACAAAAAAAAATTTTTTTTTAAAGAAAACCTGTGTTTTTCAATTGGGACCAGTCTCGCGACGATAAAGCACACTAGATTCTGTTTTCAACAATCTTATAACCACACTCAAAGTCAATCCAGTTAATTGACCTGAATAAGTGCGATGATTGATGATGTTTTTAAGTTGGCTCTTTTGCACAGGTACTGCCAATTGAAATGATAATCATAATAAATTAACAAAAAAGTCAACAAGCAATTTGAATACCTTCTACATAATATTATTACTGTTTCCTAATATTCTGCCAGCGCATTTGACTACATATTGAAATATTTCAACATCAGCCCGGTAAAAGCGGATGCATACCGCAGATGGCTTGCCATAAATGGTCTGAGCTAGGAACATGATAACATCAATTTCGATGCATTGGTTTTTCCTGTCTTCTATGCACAAACTGCTCGGCCACTTAGCAGAGGCTAGTTAGCCAAAGAATGCCTTGTTGGCAACTTCATGATGTTGCTCTCCCGCTGACAGCGCGTGCAACAACACACGGCTGCAGAGAGGTTGCGGAGAAGAGATACGCGAAATCGCACGCGTGAAAAGTAGATCTATTTCTATTTTCAAAGTGTTTCGTGTGTTTTGAGAACCGAACGGAGCTGGCAAAAAGCATTCATTGCAGCAATAAAATTGGCATGTTACTTTGAACCTAACGTATGCACAAATCGTGTTGGTCCATGCCTGTAAGCTACTGCTGTGGCGCTGTCAGAAGTGGTGCAACACCTTACCTTAACGTGCGCGTACTGTACCTTAATGCATACTTGGGAAAATTGTACATGAACTTTCAAGGCATGCATGCATTGAAACGATAACGCACGCTGCATCTGGGAGCAGAAAAAAATAAACGCCAGTGAAATTGTATAATCTTTCTAATAAATATTCACATACTAAACCCACTTCTAGCGAAATGGAGCGGTACTTATTATCGGACGGTCGCTACAAGTTGTTCTTGTTGTCGCTTTTGGAAGTCGGTACACTATCTAACGTCTCTGGCAGCAGAGTTTTTTTTCTGCATGGCCCTGGCTTGCATGTGGTGCAGTGCATCGCGAGCCAATCATTATGCAATGCCTATGTGTCTCTCCCGCGTGTGCTTCTCAATTTATAAATTATCAGAAAATTGATCGACATCTAAGCGGACTTTTTCATTCTACCTTCTTGCGGGTCGATAATGACGGTGATTTGATTGGAAACTTGTGCGATGCTGGTGTGTGTGTGTGTGTGTGTGTGATTGGTCTCGAAACGGTCCGAGATGTCGAGTTGAGTAAGTGACCGGCAGCGGAGTTCTAAATTGGTTTCACGTGAATTGCGAGCGAGCAGAGCGATCAAAAATAAATTTGCAAAACCTGTGAATTTTTCTTTGGAAGGTTGTTCTACGTATTTGGACACGTGTCTAATCACTTGTCTAGCGTTTTTGTCAACCCACTTTTTAAACGGCTTTAAAGTTTCAATACAAGCAGCACTTACCTATGACGAATCTTTTTCTTTCGATTTTTTTTTCCATGTAATTGATATTCAAAATATAATAAAAAAAATAGTTAAGCAGTTGCATTTTATATACCAGATCTTAACGAACTGGCTGTAAATGGTTATTGGTAATGATGATTGAAAATAATTGTCGCTTATAATTTTTCTCGAATTGTTTCTGTCGAAATTTTCGTCATGCTTATTATGCTTTCTGATCGGTTTTTTACTGTTGTCATATCTTTTATTGCTTGTCCCGCAAGCAATAAAACACATTAGGCCACAAGCCTAGCTGGATAAGTTAATTGGTTTTCTCTCGAAGCTTTTACACATTAATTGGGTTTGCTCCAGAAATGAGTGAAATTAGCAAATTCAATATTCTATTATCGTACGAATTGGTTTTGTTTAAAAAAATTATTCCAAATGGTTTGAAAATACGCAAAACGCAAACTATTCTCCTTACCGTATTTCAAGCAGAATGGTAATAATTATACCACACTGATCAGAGTCTTATTTGGCATAACGTTTTCAGAGGCGTATCGATTTTCAAAGCCTCTCAAATATCTTAAACAAGAGTTTGGTATCCTGACTTCCGATTTCTTCCAAGGACGATTTTTGCTTGTTTACTTCCTACTTGTTTTTCTTCTGTCCGACATTCTACTTTTGTACTGCAACAAAAAATCAAGTACGTCGTTTATAGTATCATTTAAATCTTTTTTGTGCCTATGTCGATTCCTATACAGCATATGAAGTTCGAATGAGACGCAGTTGTCGTATTTGCGATAACTGACACAGTTTCATTCTTTTTTAATTTGCCTCAAGCGAAAAAAACTTGTTTGCCTATATTTTGCGCTGTAAAAATCAAAAACAGTGTTATATAAGAAATTATTTTCGGTAAAAACAGAAATATCTAGCCGTGCCTTGTATTATAACCTTTCAACCAGGATCAAATATTCAGTCAATCGGATAAGATAAAAAATGGTTATGTGAGTAAGTGCCTCTCACTTATTTGCATTGCACCAGTAACTTTGCATTTTCTGTGCCATTTCTAACGATCAACCATCACTTCTGACGAATTTCTTGGAGCGGCAAAAACATAGCACTAAATTCCAACAGGTGAAACTCCCACAATTTATCAAAAAGATAACACTTGCGGTTCACATCATAATACCGGTATCCCTCGTATTTTTTGCAGCCAGCAATAACTTTCTCGTCTGTAACCCACCTCGGCCACTTCGGGGTAGGAGTGAGAATCGAGTCACCAGAGAGATGGTGGAGCTGTGGAGCTTTTACCTTTTATTTTATGTGCCTTTTTCGTTCAAGCTAGACCTTTTGTCCGATCGAGCAAACAAAAGACCGTATGATTGCTTCCGTAATGCATAGCCTCTTCTAGTCTGGCGACCGGCGAGCCATTTTGACAGGTTACATGTGCCAAGCATAATATATTATGTGGTTAGATGAAATATACGGGGAGGTAAAACACAGCGAATAAATCAAGAGTATAAGTTTTCATAACTCAAAACATGCTGTCGTTAAACTTATATTAAATGTTGACAAACTGAGGAGAATAGTAATAACTCATCTTATGACCAATAAATAAATAGTTTCCAAGCTCTTATGATCCGTTGGAAATGCTGTCAACAAAACTAAACCTAATTTGTAGTTTTTAAACTTTTCAGCAAAATGGGTAATATCTTATCGCCCGCAGGCTTCTGTAGATTACTTTCAAAATTACCCAACATCAGACCACTGATTTCAGTGAAGAAGCAGAACTACCAACAATAAAGCCCTAATTTACATTCTCTTTGAATGTGCCCAATTAATCTACGTAGCAGTCTCGTACGACAACAAGCTACAATCTCGAGCTTCCGTAGTTCGATTTTCAGTCTTAAAATTATCATCTGTCTTAAAATATTAAGACTAACCTGAATACGAACAAAACAAAGAGCTTTCAGCAATGGATTCAACTTTTACATGCCATTAAGAACTTCAATTTCCCGACCCGGTGTTTCCGAAATTTTTCGTGAGAAAGATACAAATAATGCCCATACACGTAATATTTCACTTTTGATATGATTGTTTTCCTTGGGATTCCGATCAGATGCCGTTTCGTTTTGTTGGTTTCGACGTCGATTACATATCGTCTTTTAAGGACCGCGAACTCGAAGAGAATGGTTGCTATGGTGGGCTAATAAGCAGATACTGCTTTTTTTCCTTTCGATTTGCTCGCGAACAGGATTTTTATCCGCTCCATTATTACACCGTTTGAGAATCAGAAAAGTATCGTTACATAAAGACACGCAGGTTAGTATAAAATTCTAGTATGCATATAAACCATGACGTACTAAACTAGTTCTATTTGGCTGATTGTAGAATTTATATTTGTGCTGAGAAAGATTTCGTCACATTACTAGGAGGATCAGGAGGGTTTTGGTGGTAATCGTTCCTACAGCGTGATACACATTTTAAGTTGGTACTATTTATGTAGATGGCCATCAGCGAATCCTTTCACTCACAGTTGTATAACGGAGCCGGTAAACATTCTATGGAATTAATTTCCTTTTTTTAGCTGAAACTACCGAAACACGCGAGTTGAAATTATTTTTAGTTTATTTTTTGGTAAATGATTTAAATAGGAATTAAAACGGAATACCTTTAGAACCATATCAACAAGTTGACATAAGGTGGATCATGTGAACATATGTGCTAGTATACTGAAACGAAAAAGCTTCTGATACCTGGCCTTTTTGTAGGTTCGATTAAAGACTCTTAAGATTATTACGGACCTTTCTTGCATACCGCTTAATTTTATTTAAGTAGTTTGACCTTTCATGCTTGGTTACTTAGGAAAATGTGAATTCTCGCTTTGTGATTTTATCAAAACAAACAGAAGGCATTTTAACCGAACGAGCTTTTCAACTGTGAAGAGGGGAAACAAAACAGTAAGCTACATTCATAAAATCTGTGAGTTACTGGTGTCATTCAAAGAAGCAAGGTTAATTCATTGTTAAGCACTCTCACCATTGTTGAATGATAGTTAATTTTGCTACCTGAAGCATCAAATTAAATTTGTTCTCAAACATTCAATTTCTTTACAGTTTCATTCACTATTGTTAAAGTGAACTTATTTCTTTTGAGGGACAGATAGGTTAAGTAGTTACATTCATTTCGGAAAGTACTTTCACCATTCGATTCGCTTGAAAATCAGGTTGTGCTAATTAGTGCGACCAATTTATTGCATTGCGTATAAACATTCATGTAATCTGTTGGTTGGTGCAATTCTACAATCCTTCATGCTCATTTCGAAAGCGAAATCTTATCTCTCGCCTCGGTACGGAAAAATTATTATCAATCGTGAATTCATATCTCACTAGTGCCAACAAACGACAGTAGCTAAGACTAACGTATGCTACACAATTTCGTAATGATGCTAGAACCGTAGCGCCAAAGGCGACTCATTAGACAGCGTACCACGAATTAATTTCAAGTAGCAGTTAATGAGTCGTACTATTTTTACATCACACACTATTAGACACGGGCACCTCCCTCGTGTGTTCGATTAAATGATAGTGTGCAACCGATTCGTGTAAGTTGTGATCATTAAAATATGCCGACTTTCATTGGGTGATTTCTTGACTGTGTAGCAAACTGGCGTACTGGAGCGCAAGATAGCAGTGCAGCTGCAGTACCTGTGTGACTTATCTGAAAATGAGATGATAACGGTAATTTAAAAACTAGTGAAGCAATGACCATTAAGTGCGTGGTGAAATAGATACTCGTACTCGTAGATTTTTGTCTACATGCTTAACAAAATCACTATACACTTCAGTACAACAAATTCTATTTTTAAAAAGGACGACAGAAAAATTTTCGTCAACTTTAAACAATTTCGCTTAAAACAATTAAGCTCAGAGCTGGGGTTTGCAAAAAAAAAAAAAAAATCTTACGTCTTCGCCACGAGCCACGAATAAACAAAGTTCAAGATAACATAATTTCATTGAAACATTGTCATATTGGAAAATGAAACGACAAGTCAATTATCAAACTGAGCGAGCAATTAGAATGAAAACATTCAATGGCAAAAGTGTACTTTGTTTCCGATCTTCGGATGTCAAAAATATATTGTTTCTTTGAAACGGAAAACAAAACAAAATCTAAAAAAAGGCTTCACTCCTAGGCTTACTTCCCGCTCTCAAACGAACACACCAAACGAACCATCACTAAAGAAACGAGATAAAGAGCGACAAAAAAACAGTCGGGCAAACTACGAGTAGCACCATCTTCTAATCAAACTTTCGCTTGCAAAATAACTTGGTTTGGAAAAATTTCGCTAATTTTTACATGCGGTATCTTGAGTTGGATAAGACTACATTAATTTATCAAATTTTTGATACAGCACTTATGGGAAAATCTTGAACGAAGGTAACAACTAAAAAGTTCGATTCAGTTAGAAATACTCAGAGAGAGAGAGATGGGCGATGAGCAATTAAGATTGTTGTGAGCAGCGTTGCTAGGTCGATTTCATCGATATCTAGAAAAAGTCTAGCAATCATTTCCTGTAATTAAAGAACATTTTTCGGATAAATTTTTTTGAGTTGCGCAACATTTGAGGTGAACAAATTGCAAAATTTGACCACCAGAGAAAATAGAATCTGGATTAATCTGAAGGATTGGACAACAAATCTGGATATCTGGATACATATTTGAAAATCTGGATACTCTAGATACTTCTTGGCAACCCTGGTTGTGAGCGAAACGAACTGTCAAAATCTGAGGCAAACGAACACGAAAGGTAGCACCACATGTCGGGTATTGTAATCAGGTACAATAAAAAACGTGTTTATTTTTGTACGATTTGCTACAAAATTGCATTACTCTAGTGTTTCTCAACCGGAGGTTCATGTATCTTTTTAAGGGGAAACGGGACGGAGATTTTTTTCCATACAATTCCGAGGTTAGGTTTCTTTTCACTTGACAATTTTTAGCGTGAAAATTTCAGCTTCCGTTTAACAAATAGGGCTCGAATTGCTACTGTATGTAAGCGTCGACAGTGCAAACAACCGATCAAAGTTTTACACTCGTAATTTCAATGATTTTCGTGAAAATTATCTTACAAAATTTGAGCAAAATTCGCGCACGGAGTTTCACTTTAAGGTTGACAAAATAATAATCAATGGTGGTAAAAGTGTATAAAATTAAACGTAAACGTAAAATCCAACGCTTCCACGGTTTATAGAAAATTATGCGATGCACTATATTATTCTAATGCACTTTCAATGAAAGAAGAAAGGAGTGACAGTAGAGAGAAGGGAAGGGAGGAAGAAGTAAAAAAAGAAAGATGTAAAAGAATAAATGAAAGAAAAAAGATGTGCAAGAAGAAAGAAGTGAAAGATGAAATGAGTGAAAGGGAAAAAAGTGAAAGAAGTAAGAAGTGAAAGAAGAATATGTTAAAAATAAAAGAAGTTAAAAAGAAAAGACAAAAAAGCTAAAAATAAAGAAGTTAAAAAAGAAATCTGTTTGAAAAGAAACAGAAGTAAAATAACAAACAAGTGAAAGAAGGAAGAAATAATAGAAGAAAAAAGCGAAGGAAGAAAGCAGTAAAAAGAAAAACAAAAATAAAGTGAAGGAAGAAAAAAGTAACAGAAAAATAAAGCGAAAGAAGAAAAAAATGGAAAAAGAAACAAACGAAAGAAAAAAGAAGTGAAAGAAGAAAGAAGTGAATGAAGAAAGAAGTGGAATTAGAAAGAAATGTAAGAAGAACGAAGTGAGAAAAAGAAACAATTGAAAGAAGCGAAAAATGAAAAAGGTAAAAAGAGTGAGAAAAGGAAGGAGGGAAAAAAGAAAGAGATGAAAGAAGAAAAGTGAAAGAAATGAAAGAAGAAGAAAGTGAAAGAAAGAAGTGAAAGAAGAAGGAAGTGAAAGAAGAGAGAAGTGAAAGAAGGAAGAAGTGAAAGAAGAAAAAAGTGAAGAAGGAAGATGTGAAAGAAGAAAGAAGTGAAAAAAGAAAGGAGTGAGAAAAGTAAGGAGTAACAGAAGAAAGAAGAGAAGGAAGAAAGAAGTGAAAGAAGAAACAAGTGAAAGAAGAAAGAAGTGAAAAAAGAAAGAAGTTAAAGAAGAAAGAAATGAAAGAAGTGAAAGACGGAAGAAGTGAAAGAAGACAGAAGTAAGAAATGAAAGAAAAAAGTGAAAAAACAAAAAAAAATTAAGGTAAAAATTATTTATATAAGAAAGAAGTGAAAGAAGAAAGAAATGACAGAAAAAATAATCTAAAGGGAAAAACAGTGAAAAAAGAAAGAAATGAAAGGAGAAAAACGTAAAAGAATAGAGAAGTGATAAGAGTGAAGGAAGAAAGAATTGAAAGAAGAAAAATGTAAAAGAAGAAAGAAGTGAAAGTAGATTGAGTTAAAAATGGAAGAATTGAAACGAGAAAAAAGTTAAAAAGGAAAAGATAAATAAGAAAGCAGTTAAAAAAAAGGAAACAACAAACAAGTGAAAGAAGGAAGAGAGAAGTGAAAGAAATTACTGAAGAAAGAAGTAAAAAAAGAAAGAAATGAAAGAAGAATGAAGTGAAAGAATAAAGAAGTGAGAGGAAAAAAAAGTGAAAGAAGAGAGAAATGAAAAAAGAAAAAAGTGAAATTGAAACACGAAATCAGTGAAAGAAAAGAGAAGGGAAAGAAGATAGAAACGAATAACGATAGAAGTAGGATGTAGAAGAAGAAAAAGTGAAAGAAAAATATATAGAAATAAGAGAGAAAAGAAAGAAGAATGAAGCGAAAGAAGAAAGAAGAGCAAGAAGAGAAAGTGAATAAAGAAAGAAGTGAAAGAAGAAAGTATAGAGAAAAGTGAACTTAGATAGCAATTTAAAAAGAAACAGTGAAATAACAAACAAGTGAAAAAAGAGAGAAGTGCAAGGAGAAAAAAGTGCAGCGAAGAAAGTGAAAGAATAACAAAAAACGAAGCTAGCTGTGAAAATGGAGAAAACTGAAATAAAATCGAGTGAAAAAAGAAAAAAATTGAGGGAAGAATAAAGCGAAAGAAAAAAAAAGTGAATGAAGAAATAAGTAAAAAAATAAAGAAGTGACAGAAGATAGAAGTGAAAGAAGACAGAACTGCAAGAAGAAAAAGTAAAGAATAAATGAGTGAAATAAAGAAGAAGTAAGAAGTAAAAAGTACGAAGTAAGAAGTAAGAAGTAAGAAGTAAGAAGTAAGAAGTAAGAAGTAAGAAGTAAGAAGTAAGAAGTAAGAAGAAAGAAGGAAGAAGTAAGAAGTAAGAAGTAAGAAGTAAGAAGTAAGAAGTAAGAAGTAAGAAGTAAGAAGTAAGAAGTAAGAAGTAAGAAGTAAGAAGTAAGAAGTAATAAGTAAGAAGTAAGAAGTAAGAAGTAAGAAGTAAGAAGAAAGAAGTGAGAAGTAAGAAGTAAGAAGTAAGAAGTAAGAAGTAAGAAAAGAGAAGTAAGAAGTAAGAAGTAAGAAGTAAGAAGTAAGAAGTAAGAAGTAAGAAATAAGAAGTAAGAAGTAAGAAGTAAGAAGTAAGAAGTAAGAAGTAAGAAGTAAGAAGTAAGAAGTAAGAAGTAAAAAGTAAGAAGTAAGAAGTAAGAAGTAAGAAGTAAGAAGTAAGAAGTAAGAAGTAAGAAGTAAGAAGTAAGAAGTAAGAAGTAAGAAGTAAGAAGTAAGAAGTAAGAAGTAAGAAGTAAGAAGTAAGAAGTAAGAAGTAAGAAGTAAGAAGTAAGAAGTAAGAAGTAAGAAGTAAGAAGTAAGAAGTAAGAAGTAAGAAGTAAGAAGTAAGAAGTAAGAAGTAAGAAGTAAGAAGTAAGAAGTAAGAAGTAAGAAGTAAGAAGTAAGAAGTAAGAAGTAAGAAGTAAGAAGTAAGAAGTAAGAAGTAAGAAGTAAGAAGTAAGAAGTAAGAAGTAAGAAGTAAGAAGTAAGAAGTAAGAAGTAAGAAGTAAGAAGTAAGAAGTAAGAAGTAAGAAGTAAGAAGTAAGAAGTAAGAAGTAAGAAGTAAGAAGTAAGAAGTAAGAAGTAAGAAGTAAGAAGTAAGAAGTAAGAAGTAAGAAGTAAGAAGTAAGAAGTAAGAAGTAAGAAGTAAGAAGTAAGAAGTAAGAAGTAAGAAGTAAGAAGTAAGAAATAAGAAGTAAGAAGTAAGAAGTAAGAAGTAAGAAGTAAGAAGTAAGAAGTAAGAAGTAAGAAGTAAGAAGTAAGAAGTAAGAAGTAAGAAGTAAGAAGTAAGAAGTAAGAAGTAAGAAGTAAGAAGTAAGAAGTAAGAAGTAAGAAGTAAGAAGTAAGAAGTAAGAAGTAAGAAGTAAGAAGTAAGAAGTAAGAAGTAAGAAGTAAGAAGTAAGAAGTAAGAAGTAAGAAGTAAGAAGTAAGAAGTAAGAAGTAAGAAGTAAGAAGTAAGAAGAAAGAAGTAAGAAGTAAGAAGTAAGAAGTAAGAAGTAAGAAGTAAGAAGTAAGAAGTAAGAAGTAAGAAGTAAGAAGTAAGAAGTAAGAAGTAAGAAGTAAGAAGTAAGAAGTAAGAAGTTAGCAATAAGAAGTCTCAATGTTGCTTGTTGTCAGTGTAGTAATTATTTTTCCCGGTGGGGTTATAATATATTATTCGTAAAAAAAAGTGATTTAAATTCAAGTAGCATTAATGATGAGACTTGTGCGAAGTCTTTCCCATTTCAGCTTGTAAATTTGCGCCTCAAAAATAAAAACCTGTTCCCATTACCACAAAGTTGCACCTTCAAAGTTGCACTATGTTGAAAGCAATAAAACTCATTAGAATTTTTCCTTTCCCGATTGCTCGTAGAAAAAAAAAACTCATTCGTCAAACAGGCAGTTACAAAATGCCGCGCCACCAAAATTGCGCAACCGAAATCGTTCATTGCACGATTCATTGAATTGCGGCGATCTGAACTATATACCTAGCCGTAATATAAAACATGCCGCACATCGAAACAAGTTCACACACAAGTTCCAGTTAAGTTTAACATGTCCTCCGGCGGTGCGGAGCCACGGTCCACCGAACGGTTTAGCACCCGTAGCCTTACTGACCTGATTGATATTGTGGACCCCGTTCTGTTATTGGTGTCCTGCCTTGCGACAGTTCGTGTGATCAAGTTTTTTTTTGTACGCTTACTCCACTTTGCAGTATATGGCCTGCTTTTAACGAGGGGAGGACTTTTGTTTTCATTTTTCGCCATTTTTTGCATACTCATTGAAGTTGATGATGGCGGTGATAGTGGAACAGTGGGTTTGTATGGAGGCAGTGGTAATTATCCTTTTATGGAATCCCTTTTACTTCTACTTTGGAGATTCGAAGATGTTATTGTAGAAATGCTGATGTTAATGAATTTATGAGTTCTATCATTTGCACATCCAGCATTGGTGTGTCTTTGATCCAAAAAATATTAAACATATTTGCATTTATCCCCCACCCTAGTACTGTTACTGACATTCAAAGGTTAAGCCTTATCTCTAAGCATGCAAAAAAGGAATATAAATAAATGAAGCACTTAACGACTCCTTTCTTACAATATATACGCCCGATCGGTTGCGTGCCATATTCACCTGTGGGCTCTTGCGGCAATTGGCGTAATCTTGAGTGTCAAGCATCAGATCTAAACGACTTCTCTCACTCATGTTTTCCGAAGCCTTTCGATTCTCTAAGAAAGTACCTCGGAAAACAGGACGCAGCAGACTCGAACTCCTGGGGCCGTAGCATATTATTATTGGACACTAAATAATATTTTATCGCATTCAAAGCAGGCACCAACAGGTCGCCTTCAGCGCCAGTCCGGTACTGGCCGCCGCTATATTTCTTTCCAAATGTTCGAATAAGCTCCTTCAACCCCTGAACGAATCAACAGGTGTTCCACTCTGGTTCCTGCGGGTTGAGATTGAAAGGCACTTCGCCAGTCTGCTTTGCGAAGAAATGTATAAATCAAAGGTGCGAGTTTTGCCGCCACGAATGTTTTTTTTTCCGCGCTGGCAGCCGAGAATTATATAGATTAGGTAAGTGCAAAAACAAAATTATATCTTTCGCGAATAGGTCGTCTTTAGCGGTACTTTTCTCGTTTCGCCTAATCAAACCGGGGTAATAAGCAACTGTATCGGCTGTCACTATTTTGTGGCACGGTGGAGAGCCAAATGTTGACTGCATAAACTGGTAATAAATTAGCGCTATTACCGATGAAATAATAGCGGTCTCAGGTGAAGTCCCGGTGTCCACTCACGTAGTGGCGTGGTGGTGTAAAGATTTTTAAATAATTAATGGGTTATGCTGCGCTGAGTTTCGCTTATTAGAGTCCCCAAAGGGTGGAGTACCACATGCAGCTTGCAATGATCTTTCAGAAACTTCTATTCTCCATATGTTCACCAGGGCAGAGAAATTGTGCAATTTTGTTACGATTGAGAACGGACTGGGTTTGGTGTGCAATTACTGTAAACGTATAGTACAAAATTGTTGCTAATTAATTTGTGCAGTCTATTCTTGTTGACAATTTTACGTACTACCACAAAGCAGCGGTTTGAAAGTCATTCAGGTTCAAGCTATGCCGCGTCGTTTTGATACTATACACTCTTTTGATTTAGCCAAATTATACCCTAGACAGTCAGATGTGAGTTTCAGTCCATGTTGTCAATGTACTAATTATCCGCCATGGTCAGAGTCATGCTGGTTGTTTATTATCTGCGAATGTTAATTCAAGGTCGATGATAAAGGATTGTAAATAATAGCTTTGAACTGTTTGCCAACATGTTTGCCGTTCGAAAGTGTCTCTCTATGGGCCAGCCTGATCTAGAAATCTAATCACTTTTCAACCCTTGATTACTGAAGCGTTTTGTGCAATAAAAATTCAAATTTTATTACACTTAATAACCGATCGATTAGATCTGATCAATTTGAAAAGGTAGGAAAAATTGCAAATAATGGGTTTATTTCTATTTTTAGAAAGCTACTGTCGGAATGTGTTGTGCAGGATCTTTTTACAGATACAGACTACTGTATTTAAAAATTTTGCTTGAAATTTAAAGTTAAAATTGCACAAATTTTTAGTTAAAGAATACATTTCTAATTAACTCGAAAGTCGACTTGTTTTTGGTTTGCAACAAACTGTTCGAGGTTATACTGCTTATCGCGTGATGATCAATGACCACGTAAAAACAAACAAATCGGCATGTTTTTCGTTTTGCAGATTCGTGTTTCCAAACGCACTACCGGAACACATCGCAGGCCATCGAAACAAGACATCGATAAGTCCGCCGGTCAAGCGCAAGACCAACCAAAGTAGCCACTTTCACTCCCAGTGCGCCACTTCCGCCAATAAGTCACACGTATCGAACTTAGCTGCACGAGTTATTGAACTTCACGAATCGTAGGGTTTCGTGGTCTGTCCCAAGTTACGTTACATCAACTGGTAATCATTGTTTTGCTGGCGCCGCACTGTACTTCCTGCACACTCTTGGCTCGGTTCGGGTTTCGACAGGAAACCATTGTAAGTAGGCAGGCCGCAAAAAACATACACGCGAAATAAACAGCCGGTAGCGATATGGTGTAAAAGCAAGTAAGTTTCACGAGATTTAGTTTGCTGACCTTTCGTCGAGACAAGCTAGCAACAACATCGTCGTGATCAGTAGAATGAATTGTTTTAAATGTGAATTCCACTAGGTGTATTAGTTTAAATTGGACGAGATTTGATGTGATGCAATCAGGTTAAACATTACATCACGATGGCTATCCTAGACATTGTGTAATGATTATGGAGAAAGTTTATTTAAAAGTAGTGGCTTAACATTTACACAAGGAATCAAACTAGTCTTTTTTGTGATAATTTTAATATAATTAATAGTAAAGTGTAGAATGGTGGACGCAGTTATTCAGATGTACAATCAATACACTTGGATCAAATAAAGAAAAGATGAGCGATAGTAGTCAGATTATACCAAACAATAAAAAAATGCAAGCAGTCGAAAATTGAAAAGAATAAAATTGAAGTAAAGTATGCATTACAGAGGTTTATAAGAGCATTCACATATCGAAACAAAATACAAAACTACAAGGATGCTACTTAAACTAATTAATCAAAGCGTGCAAGCAGTAAACAAGAAAAAATAGGGTACTGAAAAATGCTTAAATTTTAGTTCACGGGTGAAAACGATAATTTTGGAATTTCTTCTACTGCTGTCGAAAAAGGTTCTTCAAACATTCGTTCTGGTACACATTCCCTGGACTTGAATCATGATTTAGACATGAAGAACTTTATTGTACATTACATTGGCTAGTCTTCCACTGTCTACCTGGCGAATTGTTGTTAAGGTTTGCAGGAGCTGAAAGATTCTCGGTTTGAAAATGGTCTACCGTGAATTTTGAGTCAAAATATACGCCATATTGAACAGAACTGAGCATGCATGAACAAAACGAAAAAAACATGACATAAAAAGGAGAGAAAGAGAGAGATGGATTTAAGAAGAGAGAGGTTAATGAGATAGGGGGAGGAAGTGCGAGAGAGAAAAAGGGAGCGAGGGAGAGAGAGAGAGTTTACATGTTCTTCATAAAGCAGAACATCTTCCTGATTAGTTCTTCATGACTTCATTAACCCCCCGGACGACCAATACTTGACGATGATAGACCCGATTTATAAAAAAACTTCAGCCCATTACAGGAAAATTTTCAAAAATTAAAATATGTAAAATATACGCACCCACCGGTAAATTCGATGTTGACCTTCGTGTGAAGGAAGGCCAAAAACCTTCTAATACACATACTTGGAGGAATTGCTCGATGAGGATCCATGTCAAACGCAGGAACAGATTGCTTCGGTATTAGGAGTTACCAACTAAGCCATTTATAAATGGTTACATGCTTTTGGGATGATTTAAAAAGATGTTACTTTTGGTACTTATGACTTGAAGGCAACGTACGACATTTTTATGTTTAAGTGTTTAACTGCTATCATTAGCGATACCGCTTATTGTGCAACGCATGTGCTATTCAAATAAACCGTTGCATAGCTCAGTCAATAGTAAATACAAGAACAACATTCGAATAGTTGTTCATCGCATGACATAAACAGTAGGGTGCCAACAAAAATCGACCTTCAGAATTTCGTTTAGCGATGGGTCTCAAAAGTTTCGACCCCTCGAAAAAAGCCCTACGCTAAATTCTAGCTTAATCATGCAGTAACCACTTTTCCAGAATTATGTATAGACATAAAAATCCATTACCACAGACAGCTAGACCTTGCATAATCTGAAATGGTCTAGTTTCTTGACATTCCTTCGCCGGACAGTTTGTTTACCGTGAGATAAGCGGCGAAATAAGTAGACATTGGCAAAGAAAGTAACGATAAAATTTTCTCGTCATGGTAACTTTTTGTGACAAAAACATAGCCGAAAAATAAAAATCTGCAGAAGAAAAAGGAGAAAAATCAACACAGAAATTCTTTCTTTGGCTTCCAGTGGATTAGTTTTAGGAAAAATTTGTTTAGATAAATTAATCTAGCAAAATACTTATATCCGGGTGGTCGCATGAACGGAAATTTTAGTATTATAAATTCCTAGCAATGGCCTAAACAGTTAACTTAGCCTTTGCAATCGTATTCGTGTCTTAACGCAGTCGAAGTTTCCCTTTTGTGACCGATGAAAAAAAAGCATGAAATTTCCGGTTGTTTTTGATTTTTTACAAAACAACTTTTTTGCAAGGTTACACAGTCCGCTTCGACAAGGGGGTGATCGTGGGTTCAAATCTTCGTAGAATCAATCCATTTGGTTGTCAAAAGGCTTTAACATGGGTTCAGTGCTGAGAATATCCACTACCATGATATTCAAAAGTAATGACTAGTACTAATCAAGCGAACGATGATCTTCATGATACCAAGCAACCGATAAACTCCGACCGGATAAACATTAATACCCTAATTTTGATCATCAAAAATGAAAATCATTTCCGAAGAGTGAAAATCAAAACTACCTCATTCGATGATTTAGGTATATTGTATCGTGCGATGTACCTACATCGTCTGAACTACTTGGATTTCTAATCATCACACTTCTCTGAATATTATTTTCAAAGCCTTCCACTATTTTGTTATTGAATATGGTAACCGAAATCCATGCATCGTCGCAATGAACATTGGTTACTGAGGTTGCACCAGAAAATTAAAGTGCTGACACTGACAAAAATTCATTTCATCTATTTTTTTTTTATTCTAATTAAATGTAATAAGATGAAGGCCCAATCGCAAAGAGCATAACGGGGCCGAAATAATTGTTGGAGTAGGGAAAAGCCTGCTTGAGTAAAATTAATAAATATATCTCCTCAAACAGGCATACACAATACAATTATAAATAAATTACAAATCATAAAACACAATCTTGATAAATATGGTTCCTGCAGCTTCAAGAGCCAAATATATTTCCGGGAACGTCTTATTCCTGGTTAAGCGCGTAAATAGAATCTGAAAAGAAAACAAAAGTGTACTAAATAGGAACATCAATTCATTTAAGGAAGGAAATAGAAGACGAATATATGGGAAATCTAAAATTGCTAAGACATCACGAACAGGGACATTTGGTTGTTTATTCCGAGCTTTAAGAGAATTTTCTAAATTGGATCTAGCTTCACGATATAACGGACATGACCAAACAACATGTTCAATATCGTAACCCTCGCCACAGGTGCAAAGGTGATTCTCTGTGAGTCCTATACGACGAAGGTGAGCATCGAACCAGTAATGATTGGACATAAGCTGAGACATCATACAAATGAAATCACGACTTACGTCTAATTTGTGGAACCAAGGTTTTAAAGAAACTTTAGGAATAATTGAATGACACCATTTTCCTAGATCTCCATTGTCCCACGAGTTTTGCCAGTTCATGAGCGACTCTCGACGTTTTCATTCAAATTCATTGAATTCAATAGGTCTTTCATAAATGTCACCATGTACCGTACCGATCTTAGCTAATGAATGTGCCGTCTCATTGCCCTCAAATAAAGAATGAGAAGGGATCCATACTAATGTAACCTGTGATGCGATTTCGGATAAAGTACTCAAATGGTCGCGTATTTTATTCAAAAAATACGAAGAACTCTTTATACTTTTTATCGATCGGAGAGCTTCAATAGCACTGAGGCTGTCCGTAAAGATGAAGTAATTGTCTTTAGGCAAATTTTCAACAATACTTAATGTGTACTGAATAGCAGCCAGCTCTGCGACATAAACAGAAGCAGGGCTTTCGAGTTTGTAAGCGACGGATAAATTATTGTTATAAACACCGAAACCGGTAGATCCGTTTAGAAAAGAACCATCGGTATAAAATGAATTATTACAGTTTATATTTTGATATTTTTCACGAAATAGATTTGGAATCTGTTGTATACGTAGTTGATCAGGCATACTACGAATTTCATTTAACATTGATGTATCAAAAAATAGGGTAGAATCGAAGGTATCTAATGAGTAAATATTAATTGAAGGAAATGAAGAAGGGTTGATATTTTGAGACATGTAATTGAAATAAACAGTCATAAAACGAGTTTGAGATTGAAGTTCAACAAGTCTTTCAAAGTTATTTATTATCATTGGATTTAAAATTTCACTTTTCACAAGAATGCGAGAAGTGAAAATCCAAAAACGATCTTTTAAGTGGAGAACGCCCGCTAACACTTCTAAACTCATCGTATGAGTTGAATGCATACAACCTAAAGCAATGCGTAAACAGCGATACTGTATTCGTTCAAGTTTTATGATATGAGTTTTTGCGGCAGAACGGAAACAAAAACATCCGTATTCGAGCACTGATAGAATTGTAGTTTGATAAAGTTTAATAAGGTCCCAAGGATGCGCTCCCCATCATGATCCAGTTACTGTGCGCAAAAAAATATCTCTTTGTTGACATTTCTGTATTAAATATCGAATATGACTTTTCCAAGTGCATTTTGAGTCGAACCATACGCCAAGATATTTATGAACTAAAACTTGAGTAATGGGTTCACCCACTAACATAAGTTGGTGCTGAGCTGGCTCATGTTTTCTAGAAAAAACTACATATTCAGTTTTATCAACTGAAAAGTCTATACCTTGTTGTATTGCCCAATTGGATAAGTTGTTCAAGGTATCTTGTAAAGATCTTTGTAAATCGGATGCCCGGGGACCTGTGGCAGAAATCACACTATCATCTGCAAATTGTCTGATAGTGCAATTTACCAAACAGTCATCAATATCACTCACATAAAAATTGTAGAGCAGTGGACTTAAACATGAGCCTTGTGGAAGACCCATGTAGCTAAGTCTAAACGCTGACAAACTACCATGAGAGAAATGCATATGTTTTTCTGATAGTAGATTGTATAAAAAATAATTAAATTTAGGAGGAAGTCCTTTTTGATGAAGTTTATCAGAAAGGACATCTATAGAAACAGAATCAAAGGCTCCCTTAATGTCTAGGAATACAGAAGCCATTTGTTCTTTTTGAGCAAATGCAATCTGGATTTCTGTTGAAAGTAATGCGAGACAATCATTTGTTCCTTTAGTTCTACGGAAGCCAAACTGGGTATGTGATAATAAATTATTACTTTCAACCCAATGGTCTAAGCGATATAAAATCATTTTTTCAAACAATTTACGAATACAAGAAAGCATTGCAATTGGACGATATGAGTTATGATAAGAAGCAGGTTTTCCAGGTTTTTGGATAGCAATCACCTTTACTTGTCTCCAATCATATGGAAAAAAAAATATTGTATAAATCTAACAACATTTTTTTTAGCAATGTCAGGTAAATTTTTCAGTAAATAAAATTTTATTTTATCCAGACCAGGGGCATTATTATTGTAAGAGAGAAGAGCGATTGACAGTTCGGTAATAGAATATAGTAGTTCCATCACTGATTGTTCAGAAAAATTGTCACGATTAATTTTTTGAGCAGGAACAGTGTCTGGACATACTTTTTTTGCAAAATTTAATATCCATTGATTTGAATATTCTTCATTTTCATTAGCCACTACTCGATTTCTCATTCTTCTAGCAGTGTTCCAAAGAGTATTCATAGATGTTTCTCTGGGAAGCTCATTAACGAATCGTCGCCAATAACCACGTTTTTTAGCTTTGATCAAGTTTTTGAACATGGATTCTAACTTTGTGTATCGAATCGCGTTTTATTGTGGTATATAGCACGATAAATTGTGAATTTCGTGTGGTAATTGTGGGTAAAAATGTTTCGAGTGTTATAACAGTGTTTTAAAAGTGATTTGGAAGTAAAACGATCTGGAAATTTAAAGTTTCATTGCCGTTTTTTTTTCACAATTTGTCGCCTAGCAAATGGCTGCTTTTAAAGCGCAGCGTTGTGTTGGTGACTTTCCTTTGATACGGTAGTGTGCAAGCTTATTCTCCGCCGACGGCACGATCTGCTGCGAGGCAGAAACTGAGAGAGCGGCAGTTGTAACCATAGAAACAAGTTGCCTATACTTGTTTGCGTGCGAGCGGAGGCATGTTTGGTTTGCTGAAAGCTGATTCAATGGCTAAGATAAGTGCATACATTTACAGACATGTTTGTTTATTTATAAATGACTCGAAGGTAGTTTTCACCGACAAGAATCAAATTGTTTTTTTTTATATATATATTTCGTGTTGTAGTGTGTGCAGTACAGTATGATTTTTTAGCGATGAATTTGTGCGTCATTTAATGGCGAATTCATCATTCATGTGTAGCTACCACAGCGTAGCATTTTCGTACTGTTCTGTCATTCATTTATGCACCGCATGAAAAGGTGTACCAGACGATTGCTGTTTATCTATTTTGCGATATTGCATGATGTTAAAATTGTCTTGAATTTCCGAACTGAAATATATCTGATGACTATGTTTTAATATCCATTGTCATTCCTTTTCTATTTATGACTTCACTAGCTTTTGAATAATTATTTTTACGCCATAGCTAAGTTTTGTTAAATATGCTAAATTTTTATAGGCGCAGATCCAAAACGGTGAAATGAATAATAATTGTTCTAGCATTTTGTAAAGGGTTCAGGAATACTGTAGAGGGGTGTCAAGCTCGTTTCCGCAGCTGTGCTACACCGTTCTGAACTACACTTTACAGCACGAAAACGAACACGCAAGCGACGCTACACTCAGTTGTCATATTTTTCGTACGGCATTTGAGAGCATTTGTTTTTGTTATTAGTGTTTTGAGACTGCACCCTGTTTCTTTCGGGTGTAGTCCAGGATAAAGTGTGTAGTCGGATACAGAAAAAGATAGTCCGGAGAGTGAAAAAAAAGTACAGGACAAAACTGTAGTCCGGGTGTGAACGTGCCGCGGAGACGAGTTCGACATTACTTATGCTTTTACGCATGTCGTTTGACAAAAAGGTCCCTATTGCTCAGCTTAATAATGAGCCAACATAACGCGTAACATTACTTGAACTCGTCACCCAGAGAGTACTGGTGTGGTTAGTGGAATTCAGAGTATGGTGCAATGTTGCTAGTCGAAGTCGAAATCTTATAATTCAATTTTTTCGATTTGTCTAGTTTTTGAGCAGAGGTTTTTGTTCCTTATCCTTCTACAAAGGACACAGATCTCAATTGTTGACAATCGAGAATTTTAACCGTTGGAATGGAAGTGTTCTTGAAATATCCAACACCGTCTTTTAAAAGAAATTCACTGAATAAGCTGGAATCGGTAACAACACCGTCAATTTCTACATCTCGAGCGGAAACATAAACATGATATTCCCTGGTGAAAAATTCCGAAGTAGCAATTTTATTAGCTTCAGTAAGGTCTTTAACCACAACTCTCAACTTGTTAGGTCTGACCTTAGAAATTTCAGTGATAGACTTGAAATGAGACTCTAAATCTTTGGATATCTGAATAATGTTTAAGGGCTTTGATTTGGGCCCTATTTTTGGTCGGAAATAAACAACAAATGAACCAGTCGATCCGTCTGGATACAGTTTAACGCGTGAGGAAGTTGAGGAAACAGTGGAAAAAGGGTCAGGAGGTTTAGGTGTAATAGAAACAGGATCGGCCAAATTTTTTTCATCCACTTCCATTGTGTGTAAAAGGGCACACTATGGTAGGGCAACAAAAAATGCAAATGGATACAAATAGAATCAATTAAGTTCTATACTTAGCTGTTATAATAAAAGAAATCTTGATCTTTAAATTTCTTGGTGTACTTGAATTGTCGTTGATCTTCCGAAACCTTCGAACCCCTTAAAAACTCTGATTCCGGTATCCTGTAGAGCTGCAAATCTTGAATTGCTCTGGATCTTTTGGAATCTTCAAATCTCTTGAATACTGATGGCGGTATCCTGTAGAGCTGCAAATCCTGGTATTTCCAATATTAAATCAATACTTCAGATCTGCAATTATAAAGAAAATTAATGACGGTAGCAGCTGTAAATAATTGCGACACTTCCCAAGCGAAGGTTGCTGAGCTTATGATTTCATCTACTCGTAAATACACATTGATAATCTAAGGCACTGGATTTTTTCTCAGGCTCCCCACCAGAAATTATTGCTCGATATTGGCAGGAGGAACGAAGTTTCGGTAAGATTTTTTCCTCTCGACAATCCTTCTTATAGTAAAACTGACCAGAGGAATTGATTCTTCGTCAGGCAATTGAAACTGGCGATATCGGCACGGGAAACTTCTTTATTTTATTTCTTTATTTCTAAGATACTTACTTACTTACTTACTTTTTTGGCTAACGGACCGTTCACCGGTCTAGGGCCGAACGAATTAGAGATGTCCAGCTTCTTCTGTCTTGGGCAGCCGTTCTCCAGTCTCCCCGTACACCAGCAGATTGTGCATCATCTTCCACCGCGCACATCCATCGCGTGCGAGGCCTACCACGGAGTCGACGGCCTCTTCCTGGTTCTCTACTGAAGATAGTTTTGGCGGCTCTCTCGTCAGGCATCCTGGCTACAAGTCCAGCCCACTGAAGCCTGCCCCGCTGTATTACTTTCACTATATCAGCATGTTTGTATACCTGGTACAACTCGTGATTCATGCGTCTGCGCCACACTCCATCTTCCAGTTTACCGCCAAGTATCGATCGCAGAACTTTACGCTCTAAAACTCCGAGCACTCGTCGATCAGCTTCCTTCATGTCCGTAAAGAGCCACGGGGAGTATCAGCGTCCTATACAGCGCTAGTTTTGTGCGAGTTTGCAAACTACGGGACCTTAGCTGGTTACACAGTCCGTAGAAAGCCCTGTTCGCAGCTGCAACTCGTCGTTTCTCTTCACGGCTCATATCGTTGTCACATGTCACAAGCGTACCAAGATAAATGAATTCGTCAACCACTTCAAATCGTTCCCCATCTATCTCCACCTCAGCACCAACACCACGGGGGCTCCCACGCTCTCTGCCAGCTACCATGTACTTCGTTTCGGCAGAGTTAATGACAAGTCCCAATCTCGCTGCTTCTCTCTTAAAAGGTACGAAGGCCTCCTCCACGGCCTTACGGTTGATACCGATGATATCGATGTCGTCCGCAAAACCAAGAAGCATGTGAGATTTCGTGATGATCGTACCGTTTCTTTCGACGTTTGTCCTTCGTACTGCACCCTCAAGAGCGATGTTAAACAGTAGGTTGGAGAGCGCATCCCCCTGCTTCAGTCCATCCAACCAGCTATCCGCACGCACGATTTTGATCCTCCTCAATCTGAAGAACAGGATACGGGAGAGCACTTTATATGCGGAGTTGAGCAACGTTATTCTTCGATAGTTGCCACAATCCAATCGATGGCCCTTCTTATAGATAGGGCATATGAGGCCTTCCAACCAGTCGTTCGGCATTTGTTCGTCCGCCCAGATCCTTAGTATTATCTGGTGGATCGCATAGTACAGCCGCTCGCTTCCCGCTTTTAGAAGTTCGGCCGGGATACCGTCCTTCCCAGCGGCCTTGCCGTTTTTCAGCTCACTAATCGCCTTTTTCACCTCCTCCTGTGTTGGTGGCTCCACAGCTTGTTCGTCACTTATAATCGTCATCCTGTTCCTGCTCTGCTCATCCGGCTCCTCACCGTTCAATTGCGCCTGAAAATGCTCCTTCCACCTGGCTGCAACCGTCGGTTTATCAGTAAGCAGGTTGCCGTCCTTGTCATTACACATGACCGGCACAGGAAAATTCCTGCTTCTGACTCTTTTTTTTTTGTTCACACAACATTTATTTGACACGGCACAATATGCTTCTGACTCTGTTGACAGTTCTATAGAATCTCCGCACGTTGTTTTGAGCATTGCTGTCCTCTGCGCTGGCGAGCACCTGCTCCTCGTACTCGCGCTTCTTCCGACGGTGGGTTCTATTTTCGGCAGCCACCCTGTACCTCTCTCTGTTCTGACACGTAGCCACAGTGAGCATGCGGCTCCTGGCACGATTCTTTTCATCTGTCGCTCTCTGGCACTCTGCATCGAACCAGCCATTTCTAAGATATTCGGTTAAAAAAACAGTTTCGGCAATTTCATGTGAATCGATCGAACTTCTTTATGAAAAATTTCTGTGCATTTTTCATCGATCATAAAAGGGCAACTTTGACCGCTTTAACGTTCCACATGCCGAAGTTTGATTGAGCTGAAGTTTTGAAGTTTCGCTTGGGGATTTTTTTTTCGAAAAGACAAAGCTTTTGAGCCCTACTGCCAAACGAAATTCGAAAGTCAAAGTAACAAACAGTAATGCCAAACCCTAACATTGGAAAAAGATTAAATCAAAGGTTCTAGGGATCCTTGGCTACGCCACTGCTGCGTATCTTATTCTGCTACAGTCATACCAGTATTATGGGCCAACCAGTATTATGGGCCAGTCTACACCTTAAATTAGTTTCTAACATATTTCAATAACTTTACATAGTCTAAAGTGAACGTGAACAACATTCACCAATCTCAATTTGGCTATTACAAGTTATTGATATGCGTTAGGAACCAATACAAAGTTTGTTGGCCCATAATACTGGTTGGCCCATAATACTGGGATGACTGTATTTAAAAATGGAATTCCGTAACGCTTGATCTTATTGATGTTACTGCCTCCGTCCCAGTGGTGTAGAGTCACCACCATCATTTTAGATCGTTCTAAATCAAAAAAATAAGCGGTGACATGTGTTTTTTTTTTACATGAATATGTTTGTTAACGTTCAGGAAAGACATTTGGGGAAAAATCAAAAGTATCTGATTACTAAAACTTGAGATTTTATTCACAAAACTACGTAAAACATGCAAAATTATGACTTTTTATTATGACTATGAATTTGCCTCTAAATCTAATTTCAAAGCGATGACATGTGATTCTTTTTTCAATTAATGTTTGTTTATGTTCAGGAAAGACATGTGAGGGAATGACTTTTTAAGCTGAATTTTCCTCTAAATCAAAATTTAAAGCGATGACATGTGATTCTTTTTTCATTAAATGTTTGTTTATGTTCAGAAAAGACATCTATTACTAAAACTTGAGATTTTATTCACAAAACTACGTAAAACATGCAAAATTATGACTTTTTATGTTGAATTTGCCTCTAAATCTAATTTCAAAGCGATGACATGTGTTTTTTTTATTAAAATGTTTGTTAAAGTTCAGGAAAGACATTTGAGAAAAAATTTAAATATATGTTTGAAGATGATTTTCTGTATACAGCACAACAATATTGCACGCTGGCCTTCTAATAGCGTTCTCGATCAACAAAATTAGATGAACGGGGGCCTAGTGTGGTTGGTAACGTCTCAGCCAACCACGCTCGACGCCTGGGTTCGAATCCCACCGCCGACATAGGTGTTGATGGTTGTGAGGTGGCGTGATCCACTCACAACCAACTCAACTGGTCTAGATTCAATCCTAGCCGACACCGGGAGATTTTCTGAGGCGAAAAATCTCTTGGATCACGCCTTCCATCGCATGAGGAAGTAAAGCCGTTGGCGCCGGTCCGTTAATAAACGGGTCGTGAGTTAGGGTCCTGGGTGTGGAGTCGCCTCCCTGGGCGTCGGTGATTGGCCACAACAGTGGCGGAAATAGACCGACGGAAAATAAGCGAGAATAAAAAAAAAACCAAATTAGTTGAGAAACCTCGTTATCAATATTGTTTTTAGCACATTTTGCATGTTGTAGGATAAGTACAACGATACACCGTGCCCCAGAGCGGAGTCGAAAAAAATTCCAGTTCAAAGAGATTCTCGACCTGACGGGGATTGAACCAGATATCACAACCGTGTGGGAGCCAATCGACATCGCTAACCACAGAGCCACGAGGACCACATACAGCATACAGAATACAGAAAATCACCTGAAAATACTGTTTTTATAATTTATACGTATTTGACTTTTTATGTGCAATTCGCCTCTGAATCAAAATTCAATGATTTGTGTTTTTTTTTTTTCAATTAAATGTTCGATGTTCTTTCAACATCTACAATTTATTTTGCAGAATAATCCATGTCTCAAGCATATACATTTTACATTTCTGATGTTTTCGTAGTTTTGTGAATAGTTTCATATTACGGAATTAGATTTACTCTTGTACTTTTGAATTTGAATTTGATTTTTATTAGAGAGCTTTTAACCAGAAGGTCATTCAGCTCTTAACCAGGGCTCCTGATTCCTGCATTGAATCTTCATTCGCTTCGTGAACCGTTCGCTGTGGACTAATGTCAATGTAACACGAGCGCATACTTCTTCGGGCGCGTACATGTGTTCGGATGAACTGAAACGATCGATTCGTGTTATTCCCTTTTCCTGCTGTTTCTCATTATTTGCCGATTGGATACGGTTCAAAATCACACCGATGCAACTCAGTAAATATTTGTATCGGTTCACCGTGGCATTGATAGATTCATCATGGCAAATAAAATCGGGACGAAGACAAAATAGCATTCGCATCGAATCGTTCACTGAAGCTTACCAGAATTTCTGAGCTTGTTCGTACATTTGCTGGTGCTATGAGACAATAGGCCGTATGAGTTAGGCCGAAAATATACTGGCGCGTCTTGCACTGCGGAGACGGTTCGCCTTGCCGTGGGTTAGCTGTACATTAACCTGCGGCAGGGCTTCACTTAGGGCTGTACATAAGCCTACGGCGCTAGTATGTTCACGGCCTTAAAGCGTTGGCTTTATTCGCCGCTGCAAATACTACGAGACAAGCAGGACAAACTTTTTTGTTCATACGGCCGGGATCAAAAAAGCTTTTATTTTTGTATCTATGTCGTGAAGATTCAATAAAACAGCGAGCATAGTTTTTTAAGAAAACAATTAATGTTGGAAATCATACAAAATTTAGTTGAATTTATTATGATTGACGACGGGGAACATATTGTTCATATTTTGCTCGGTTTTTGAAGATGCATGGCAGCGCCGTGTTAGTTGTGTTGTAAATTATTACAACTAATCATTTGCTTAATTTGCGAGGTCTGTCTCATTTATCTAGAATTTTTTAAAATATTCCAATCCGAATATCCAAATTTTTGAAATAACCGAACAGTTAGTGTGCTTACTAATAATTCTTGTACTCGGTAAATATGGTTACATAAATATTTAAAAATTATTTTTTAATCGATGTTTGCAATATACGGTAGATAGTGCCCAAATTAATTTTCAGACGGACTTCGAAAAAATCACTTTGAAACTTTATAAACATTTTTTAAGTATTGATTGAAGCTTTTTAGAGGTTCAATTGAAGACCGTCTTAAGGCGGCACTGGGTACTAGAGGGTTGATTTATTTATCTTGGAGATGAAAAAACGAATTTGCAACCAACAGATTTTATTTAAAAGGTATAGCGCTCTCTTCAAAGTGTTCTCATTGCTCGGAGGTGGTTTTTCTTAGTTTTCTTAGCCCGAAAATAGGCTGAAAACTGCGATACAGCGAAACAATCTTTTGCATGCGCTTGAAGATAGGTTTGGGCATAGGAAAATAAAGTTTGATTAAGAAAAACGCAAAATGGCATATTTTAACAATCTTGTGTGCTGGATTGGCGTGCATAAATCAACTAAGGTTGCTTCATAGGCGTTTTTTTAACGCGGGTTTTTTACGCGAATTCCGGAATTTACGCGGTTTTTTTTTACGCGACACGTATCCCTCGCGTAAAAAGCGACTTTAGTGTAAAGAAAAATTACTTAAGTTATTTATACAAATTTACATTTGTTGCAAACCCGATCAGAAAGAAAAAACAAAAATGTAACAGAAGTTGTTAGTTTGTTACGGATAAAACCTTCCAGGCTGTGTTTTCAATTTGGTCCCGTTAGGTGTTACAATAACAGAAATTATAACAGAAATGATTCTACAAGTATCAAACACATATTAAAATTTGTTACTAACATATTAGCTTTCTAACAAAATAAGATAGTATATAATACAATATAATAACAACCATTGTTAGAAACAACAGGTTTTGATAAAAACGAAAAGTTAGTTAGACTTGTTTCAGAACTACTTCATTACACGTTTTGTTATTATATATATTCAAATTCAATTTTGTAATCAAAATTATATGGAAAAATACAAAATTGTATAAAAATATGTTATTTGTATCTCACGTTGATAGAATTTTGTAATGTTTTAGTTGTGCTCTTCTGACCGGGAAGACAATTAATTTTACAACAGTTGAGAAAAAAATATTTCAACGTTCAATACTTCTATTGCTACATGGTAGCAATAGCATAGTAGACAGACAGATTTTCACAATGATTATGAATTGCATGATTACGAAATTGTGAATATGTTCACCATTTTGTATGTTTCTTTTGTCGTTATTTTTTTCTTAACTCTTAAGTTACGTTTGAATAAATACAAATGATTGTTTCTTTGTGTCGCTAGAAAACATCTCAAAAAAAAAAAAATCAAAAGAAGAAACCCTTTCTCAAAAGTAAAAATCTTTTCTATTTATTTAAACGGAACAATTTGATACCCTCTACCTGTATCTTCTTGGAGACTGTTTCCGCGTCCTGGCCTAACAAGAGCCAACTAGATAAGCTACGGATCGGAGCAAATGACTATGGCCGTGAACATATTTATATATATATATATATATATATATATATATATATATATATATATATATATATATATATATATATATATATATATATATATATATATATATATATATATATATATATTTATATATGCCGTGGGCTTGCATTTTTACGTAAGCGCCAAATTTTCAAATTTCATTTTTTTACATATTACTATAATATAGAAAATCACCTTCAAGATGCTTGTTGCCGTTTCCAAAAATTTATATAAATAACTGAGAAATATCAAAAATAAGAAGTGACGTTAGCGCCACTTTACATAGAAGTGACGTTGAGGTACGAATACGATAGTGTATCATGCTTGTGGAGTGCATAAATTTATTTATATCCTTGCTGCTGACTACCGACCAGTACGCATGGCAAACTAGACTATTCAGGCGTACCAACGTCACTTTTAGTGCAAAACTTTGAAATGGTTTTGCTGTTTTGCAAGAGAAGTGACGTTGGCATTAAAACTCAATGCGTTTACATAAATAAACGTGTTAAAGCAATGGGGTATGTTTTTCATCATAATTACTCAGATTCTATCAGATCAGTTTGCGTAATAAAGCGCTTCTGTTAATTTGCAAACGATTTAGATCTGTAGCGATTTTGTGCTTTTAGCGCTTACGTCAAAATCCTAGTCCACGGCAGTATAAGCTTCTTCCTCGGCAATTTTCATTTTTCGTTTGGATTCGCCCCGAAGCATCATTGCGATTGGTAATACCATTCACGGTGAATATTCATCGGCATTGATCTGAGTCACAAAGGCTTCTGAAACGATGTATTCCCAACCGATCGCTCAATATCGCTTCGGATGACTTGAGTAAATCGTAGCCAATACGAATCAAACACGAAGGTAATCATATTACGTTTTAATAACTATTCATCGCCCACAAGCCACTCATAACAGTTCAGTTCACTATAGGCGTTGTTTTCATTGCTGAGTGAATACACTGTTGCCACGTGTTGTTGTGCTTCGGTAATAATGAATGAATACGAATGCAACGAAGTGATATTCAGCAGCCCTGCTCTTAACCTTACTTTTTTACGTTTTTTACGTTAATCCAAACTAGAACTCTAGGAACATTTAGCTGGAGGAAAGGTTACGATTCATTGGTTCGAATATCGAGGCAGCTTAAGCATTAAAAATCTTTTAGTTCCTTATTTTCTACGAAGTTTTGTGGATTTAAAAATGGCGACTTCCGGTTTCAGGAAAATAACCTAAAGTGATATTTGGCCAACAATTTCAATACTTCCGAAAGTGGTACTCCATGCGTCATTTTTTAGCGATAACATGTGTTATTTTTTTCATTTAATTGTTTGTTAACGTTCAGAAAAGACATTTAAAGAAAAATAACAAGTAGGGTAACGACCCCATAATTCGCCCACTTTATATGAGTACCCAAAATTCGCCCACCTATTTTTTTATTGTTCGCAATATAGTGTCAACTCTTAGAACCGTGATTAAATATAAAAAAGAAACAGCTGAGATTGAAAACAAATTATTATTTGGCATAATTCAATGAAAAAACCCCGTAAACAATTCGTTGATTAGTGGGTGGGCGAATTATGGGGTCAGGGCGAATTCTGGGTCCCTTACCCTATCTGATTACTAAATTTGAGATAATTCATAAAACTTCGTGAAACATGCAAATTTATGACTTCTAAAGTGATATTTGGCCAACAATTTCAATACTTTCGAAAGTGGAACTCCATACGTCATTTTGAAATCCAAAATGGTGACTTCCAGTTTCTGTAAATCAGCCCAAAATCACAAAAAACAATCCAATATGGGTATTTCCGTTCTGTGCGTTCTCAGAATATTGAAGTCCTTAAAGTGATGATGGAAGTATAAGATGTGAATTATATTTGTGAAGTGAGTTGAGCTAATGCAGCAATGAAATATAAAAAAAATCTATCTTTGAAACCTTTGAGCCCGAGCATCGCCGGGAACGTTCAACTAGTATATTATAATCGAACCAGATCGGTGTTATTTATCATGAGTTGTAGGAACCAAACGAAACCATCACTTGGGAACGGTATCGACTTCAATTGTCGCGATTAAGCAGAGCACTGCGCAAAAGACGATCACAATACGAGCAGAGGCACGAAAAACTGATTCTGCTGCATGACAACACCTGGCCTCATACTGTCAAAGTCGTTTGAACTTAAATTGAAAAGCTTGAATGAAACGTTTCAGCTCAGTTCAGCAAAGTTTTTGCTAGCAGTGGGCAATACTTTGAATGATTTGAATGATTTATAGCACACAACAATCTTAATCTTTATTAATACCTTTTCTAAGGTACCCAGATATGAGTTGCTCTCAGAGTATTACTAAATTGTTATAATTAGAACGGAGAGCTTGAACGGTCTAAAATTATTTTTCGGAAAATCGATAAAACATATTCATTTTTTTTTTTATTTTCCCCGAGTTTGGACCAATTTCAAGTCAACCATTGTTGCTGCTTTTGAATTTTTGAAAAATCGAAAATTTTCAATGTTTTTTCGACACCATTTTTTAAAGCCAAATTCCAGAGTTCTAAGAATTTGTCCACATAATAGCATGTTCTTATCCATCTTTAAAATAAATAGATCTTGAATCGGACAAAAACTGACTTCAAAACGGTGATTTTACGAAAACAGTTTTGGCGTGGTTTTATTATATTTTGCAGAGCAAAATAATATCAGAGTGTTAATGGATCCGCCTATATCTTAATGTGATAGTCAAATTATGCCTTATTAATAGCAAAACAGTCCCAGATATCGATTGGTAGTTATCTGATCCTCGTAAAATGTCAGCAACGTGTCGTTCCCTTACAATAGGCTGAAATAGGTTTATCTCGTCGTAGGATTAACTTATTTGAAATCTGTTCAATGTAATATCAGAAGTGTAAGCGATACACAAAGATTAAATAAAAAAAAAAATTAATTTATCCCCTTTTTGTGGAAAGAGGGTCGCATTTTTGGTCAAGACCGATCAAAATATAAAAAAATCTCGCTTAAGCGTCGAGACGGAATCAAAGTTGGTTCATTCAAAATATTGTGGTTTGAAAAAGTCTATGCTAGAAAAATTTTAGTGCGCTCTATCGAATCGACTATCGTCATCGAAACCACCAATTTCGGAGGGCTATAAAGTCACCAAAACCTCTTTTGAATGAACGTCGGTGCAAATGATTACATTTCCAGAATCGAAAAATTGGTTCATTCAAACTATCAAGAGCAACTAATTGGAACATAAAACCATGCACAAAAAAGTTTAACTGCATGTCGGGTCGTATTTCATGCAGTAATCTCGCCGCGGTCCGTGCCTGCCGGAGTGTATTCCCACCGCGTTCGCTCTTGTAGCGATAAGCGATCAGCTGTATTTGTTATTTAAAGTTATGTCAACTTTAAATTATGCTCACTTTCGTTCCACTTTCCTTTCGAATTGGATGGACAAAAAAAAGGGCATGCGTCGTCAGTGCAGCCTAGCTGAGACCAGGCACGACCCGCGCGCGCGTTAACGTAAACAGACTCTCATGCGTCTTGATGGTCAAGAAAACAGTCCAGCCCGCTGCTAGGGGCCCTACCGAACCAGCAGCAGCCTTGCTGGGTCCATTACACCGGAGCACTCTATCGCATTTTTCGCCACACATTTCTAGCCGTAAGGTTTGTGGCTGCGGAAGGCGTTTCTTTTGCCGCCGGCACCAAAGCTCCTAGGCAAACGAACGAACGAATACGACGAAGATAGTTTTGTCTGAAATTGAGATCGATCACGAGCAGATCGCCGATCAATGACGACGGAACATAAATTGATTAACAGCTCTTGCCATTCACACGAGATTATCTTACACGGCTGGCTAGGAACAGATCGATCGTGCAGGTGTTGCTATCGTAGCCTTTTTCGAAGCGATCTTCATTCTTAGCCGCAGCTAGTACCTTCCTTATCAGTTAAAGATCAGCTGCATATGAATGCATGAAATATTTGAAATTTTTGTACCTGCGTGTACAAGCTGCTGTTACTTTGCACGGTAGAGGAAGTTTTTGGAGCAGCAGGTATACGCAGGTATAGTGGTGCGCTCCCATTTATAGTTTTCTTGAATTGCATAATTGAAGAAATATATACTGCCGCTACAGATATTCAAGTGTGCGCTGATGATTGCGCAATCCCCACCCGATGGCAACAACTTTGGTGACCAGCAATGAATTTATGGTGAAAATGTGTTTCTGGACCATAAAATCCTTTACTGGTGCAGCGGCTGGCTGTCGAGACTTCTCGAGCTCGATTAATGCCATTTCACCCAACAGGTCATGGCATCACGGCACAGAGGCTGCCCCCTTCAGTCCTTCGTAGGTATGGACTAATGGAAATTTTATTCCACACTTCCAACCGCCATGCTGACAAGTGGTTGACTGGAATAGGTCGGCTAGGCTGTCTCTGTCGTTTGCCGCTGCAGATTATGGATGGTGTTGTCTTTTTGCTGTGAGTCTTTGCTCTCTCCAAGCCTCCCACCGGTAATCGACCATCAGTAGATCAACGGGTCAAGCTAATCGCAGTTACAGTAGCCCAGATAAAGCAAGTCCTCTGAAAGTAATAATGACAGTTAAGAAATTGTGGCGAACCACTCGGTGCAGGATTGTTAATGTTTTAAAAACATAAAGCTTTAAGCTGTCTCACGGTGTATATTCAAATCATTTTTGATGGCGACAGCAGATTAATTGCCTATAATACCGAGCGTGGTATTGAACGAAGCAAATCAATTACCCAGGCACTAAGTCATGGACCCCAATTAATAAACCGCAAAGCAAACGACCGTAAAACAAATCATCCAGTTTCGGTAGGCATGTGAAACGTGAATTTTGCAGTTCATGTACTAATCTGCCGGTCCAAAAATGCGCACTACGCTTTAGCTATTGCATTATCTAATTTATCAATTCAACCTGTACTAAATTGCACGTCGATGAAATGAGACTGTAGGAAAAAAATGTTCAGATGTTAATTCGATTACTACACCGTGCTTGAATGGTTGAAGTTGCCTGACTGTTTTCGTTGAAGATTGATTGATTCCTACCTCTGGCTTAGGCTAGCATAGCGCGGACACGCTTCATGGGCGATAACGGCAGAGGAGTTGCGGCGGCAGCACCATAAAGAGGCAACAAGCGTCAATCACCCGCACGCATCAATTCCGCTTCGATGTTTGGAACCGCTTAACCACCAGAGCAGAGAAAGTGAGTTGTGCATGTCCAGGAATTCTTGCGCCTTTTTGCGTGGCTCGCTCGATTCCCCCTGAGTGCACACAAGGCTCGCCACCCCTTGCTGCCAAATACGCTGCCGATTCGATCCGATGTTGCTGCCAGGTTTTTCGAACTGGAAATCGATAATTTGTCTGTTGTAGACACCGACCGAGCCTGCAATACCAGATGCAAATATTACAACGCCGTTGCGGCGTTGAAATATTACATCGACTTCGACAGCCGGTTGTGGACCGGTCAATAGCCGCCCTCATTGTTAAAGAAGTTGAACGTCACTTTCGTTGCAAGTCAGACGTTTTCCGTAGTTGGTGCGCCGGCCGTTGCGACATGATTGACAAGATTATAATGCACAAACGATAAGCAACAGTGAATGACGATTATTACAATCTCAACTACAATGGGATCAAAAGACTTCTATATATGTTATTTTCAGGACAGGTCTTTCATTTGAGGAAGAGTAAGTTTACTCAACTCTACCTGATACTGGCGGCTCCGAACTGCACAGAATCCTGATCGTGTCTGAAATCAAAATGAAGGTAAATTTCCTGTACGTTACGGTTTGACTATAAATTTTGTAAAAAGGCGGGGTCACGCAAATAATGGAATAGCAAACAAAACAATACCCTTCCGATATTATACCGGCTGAAGTTTAAAGTGGACCTTTACACTAAGAAACTATTTCGTATAAGATCTTATCATGGCTCATCAGAAGTTTGAATGACTAAATTCGAAAGAGTAACGCGACATTATCTTAATTTGTGTTTCTTTTGTGTTAATAAAAAGTCTAAAATACTGTGAGTAATAATTTGACGAGAAGAAACAAAAAGCCTAGTTTCGTACCGGTTTTCAAAACGTTACAATCATGTAACTGAGCTAATGAATGTTTCATAAACAGTGGATCAGTGTCATCCATTCAAATAAATTGTCATCAAACTGTAGAGGAAACTATGCATGCTAGCGGTGCGAGGAAAGCCAGTTGCATACATACGTAATTGCCCCTTGTATACCCCGGACTATTGTGGAAGCGCAAATCCTGTAGCAAAATCTTACACGCTTGCCAGTCAGCTACTGCTAGCAGTTCAACCTACCCGCACCCATCGTGCTGCAATCAATAGCATACACACATATGTATATCTGCCATGATGCTGTGAGCAAAAATCGATCATGTTGCTGATGCAGGAAAAGTAGAAAACCTTGCGCTCGAAACCTGTCTCGGGCTGCGCGCGATGATAAAATGCACACAGAAAAAGGAAAAAGCATGTTAATGGACGCAAATAAAGCATGAACGGAAAAAAAGTTAATGAAAATAGAGAAAAAAATACTTAGAAATTTCTATTGATGGAAACATCTTACTTGGATTGTATCTATGCTATGACTACCGGTATGGCAAAACCGCACCTTTTGCACAGTTATGCAAGTCGTATTTGCAAGCATCGGACACGGCCTATGCTGCGGTGTTGATTATGTAGCGAAAAAAGTTGTCTGTCGATCCTAAATCTTCTATAGTATTAAATGAAAGCAAAATGGTAAGCGAAATCGTCGGAACGAACGGAACACTCGTACGCAAAACCCTGCCACTACCAGGCGATTAATTGTCTAGTAGCAAGCTTCTTACATTAATGACAATTTATCAAACCGATCGATGTCATACGCAAGCGAAGATAGGCAGTTAACCAAGATGAATGTGAATGGTTTCGCACATGCAACCTAAACAAAGCTTCCCCTCCTGTTGATACAACATATAATCTTCCGTTCGATCCTTGAGCACCGATTGAAGTGAAATAAGATAAGACCAAGTGGTGGCTATAAATTGTAAACGGTGTGTCATCGTATCGGGCTGAAAGTCGTACCTGTGCTTGAACTATTGTGCCGATTGGATTTAATCGATGATTTCGCATTTAACGCAGCCCAGGCTTAGAGGTGCTTCCTGATAGCATGCGATCAAGGCTGGCGGAAGCTTCCATCGTTCGACAGTAGCAAGGATTGCAATAAAATATACGATAGAATATGAATTTATAACCTACGCTGACGACAGATAGATGAACAATCGAAAACTAAGTACCTACTCGTTACCACAAAACATTCACCTTGCGCGACAAATACTGCAGTCGGAAATGATCAGGGCTGTTCTGTGCATAGCTAAGGCTAAACAGGAAGTTTACAGTTTTTTTTTTGGTAATGGCCGTTAAATTTGTGAGAGAGTGTTTTTATTGTGTAGATATATCGATTAAGTATTTTTTGTTATTGCACCAGGGTGACAAAGGTTATAACAATAAACGATCGTCGTACGAAATCACATTCGAACGGGCTTATTGGTCAAAATTCGAGTTTAAAGCCGTACGCGTGAGTGTGGTTTATTGGAGATTACTTGAAAGATTTCTTTTAACTTCAGAATAAAATTATATGTTAGCATTTATCATCGGCTGATCGGCAAAATACAAAAAAATGCAAAATTTTGAGCTCTTTACCATTGATGCCTGCTTTTCATACCAACAATCCATCTTCCAGAGAGAATGCACTGAGGGTCAGAACCCGGAAAAGTTAGGACAGTAAAGTTTTCAGTAAGGCATACAAATGCATACTTTAGAATTATTTAGCTTACTCATATGATCTACCTATGATACAGGGTGTCGCCGTGAAAGTGATACACACACTTGAGTACCTCTTTCCGCTTGGGAGGCCTACCCTGTTTTTTTTTTTTGTATGCCTGAAGGGCAATGGGCAGAAGTGCCACTGCGACAGGAATGATTGTCTTTTGTGGCTGGCCTCGATTATAGTATGCTCGAACTCATTGATGGAGTTGAGATTGTTGGTTGTGTGACTGTGCCCCAGTTCGGAACAACATGGTTGATAAACCAGTGATCGTTTTGGGATTGGTGCTCCTTACCTGGTATGGAGTTGAGAGGTAACTTCTGAAGAAGTTGAACCTCGATGAAGCAAGAGCTCCGCAAAAGCAGAGCAAATGCGCTGAGCTCTCAGGTTCAGCGTTGCAGAAGCGGAAATTGGATTGTTGAGCTACTGAAGGATTTCTGATTTTTATATATCAGCTAAAAGAGTGTAATTTTCTGAGCAAAACGAGATCTTTTAAAATGTTATATCATTGTTCTAGATTTTTAAATGAAAAATAAAAAATCGCTCTTAATCGCTACAATGACAGTTGGTATATGGGCGAACTGTCATTGTAGCGATTTCGAGTGGTTTTAACTCGTGATTTAAAAATTGAATGACAACTAAGAAAAATTTTGAAAATCACGTTTTGCTTAGAAAATGTAGCTTTTTCAGATGATATAAAAAACTGATATAGCTAAACAACCCAATTGTCGGTTGGGACTTTGCTTACCCTGATAATCAGCTGTGTTTGTTTTGATTGCGACACATGTTCATAGTTCACACACAGGCACGATTATTCCTGAGTAGAAACCGGGTAAAAACCAGGGGCCTATAAACGTCAACATTTTGCCTACCAATCATATATTCATCACGGCGGTGATATTTCATTTCAAATACTTACAAAACTCATCTTATTCATTGAAAGTGCACATTTTACTGAAAACAAATGTTGAGCTCTTGTTTTTTCCGTCTAAAACGACATTTACTCGAGAATAAGTCTACCGAAAAAATGGGACGTTTACTCTATTTCACTTGTTTTAGGGCAAACCAACCAAAAAGTGGGTACCAGAAACGCTGGTACCAGAATCAATGAGTGGTAGATTGAAAATGTATGGAGTTTGACAGCCACAAGAGCCCCCTGGTAAAAACAGAGTGTGCGATTAAAAGACGTGCAAAAAGAATAGCTTGTGAAATGAACATGAACACAACACTATGCATGAAATACTAAAAGAATACCTTGGGTACGGAGCAAAAGATTCACCTATTATCTCTCATAAATGTTGGCGACAGGGTTTTCAGTTTATTATTGAAGACGCTCACTGCTCACAACATATTTTTTTCGGATGCAAAAATAATTAGGCGTTGTACACAAATTACGTAACTCTAAAAATCTAGATTTTAGATCCCCTCGCCACTCTTATATGACAATAACTTCCCAATAACTTTATAGATGAGGAAAAAAAATATTTTTCATATCGATTGTACCCCCTGGCTTGGAATGTTATCGCAGAGTGGGAGAGAGTAGTGGTAGATCATTTAATGGTAGTCTACTTCTGGTTTCAAATTAAACTATGGTTTGATTGATTGCTACAATCATGTTTTTCAAGAACAAGATTGGACAAGAAATGAAGTATTATAAAAAAATTGCTCTGTCCGCCATTACTGATTTTTCTTTCGCGAACCCCTAAAACCCAGATAGCCAGAAATCGTATAAAAATGGCAATACAAAATCGTATAAACAATCGAAATTGTATAAAGTTCATGATATAACCAGTTCAAGTTATTTTTCATCATATATGGGTCGTACAGTCCGTGATATATGACTGCATATTGTTCCTCGTATAAATGCACACAAAAAATCAGGTTTCATCGCAGTTGAGTTGTCTACAGTGCTAAACTTAATTGCAGTGCAAAATTGTAGGATTTCTATTTTAAGTGATCCACGTTGATATTCATATTCCTTGAAAACTTCTATAAGAGTTGTAAGAGGATTGCATAATGAATTATATACAATTTACTATCTCGTGACAGTTAAAATCGTCTATTATAAAACACGAAATCGTTGAATAGTATAGAATGATACCATTTTTATGTCAAATTTATTTTAAATTAAAATGTCCCTTTCAGCAACTCTGGTTCTTAAAATCTAGTTCCTGAAAGATTTGAAGAATTGGGTATAAATCATGGACGCAGTTTTGAGTAAAAGAAAAATCACTCAAAAAAATGGCACGTAGAGTCGGGTTTCACATAAACATTGGCAACACCTTGAAAGATTTTTAATCTTTGTTGATTGCATTTGCTTGAATCGCCTAACCGTTAAAAAGAAGGTCAATGTAGATCGCATGTTATTATTCTTTCGTATATGAGGCTATATTGAGTTACACATTGGCATCAGAGTCTATAAATAGATTTGGGGCAACATTAAAGACAATAAGAGACATTATATACGATTTACAGGTTTATACGATTTGAGGCATTCAACAGTACTAGAGGCATTCAACAGTACTAGATAAAAGATATATGACTCTGAGGATAGGGAATAAGAGCAGTGATCGGAATGTTGGGGGCTCGAGGCTGAACACAGCCTTGTAAAATATGATAAAGAAAAATGCCGCATCCTAACCTCAATAATTAATACATACCAAAGAATGTTAAAAAAAATCATTAAAACCTAATTTAATCCACCTAGCGGTCAGACTCAGCCTTTCTCATTCAAACTTATTATTTGTAAAAAAAGATTTACATGATTGCTTAAATTCAATAAAGGTATATTCACTCTTTGAGTTCTAAAATATTGTAATTGCAGTATAAAATATGAAATTTGACGTAATGTTAGTGCTTGAGAAATAGAGAAATAAAAGAAATGACTCTTAATTTCCTACAATTTAATCACGAGCGATACCGCGAACGTTCAAATAGTACCATACCACATTTAAATCATGTTGAGGCCATATATATTGATCAAAGTAGGTATAGTGTTGAATAGTATTTGATTTTTTTTTCTTTCCAAAACTTTTGAACAGCATATCAAATTGTAATGAGGTTTGTTATTTGTAAGTTTGAGAGATAACTCTTTTTTTTTTTTTCATTTGACTTCATTTGACACTAGTTATGTTCAAATAAGTCGTGTAATACTTGAGATAATAGACTTTCGTTGTTTTAACAATTGAATACATAACGATTACATAACGGGCTTATGTTCGATTATAACCAAATGAAAAGGGAACGTATAGGGCAGCCAAACTTTGAAACCACGTGTTCAATCATAAGTCAATAATTAACCCTTAACTAGCTCGTTCATCTGATGTCAATATTGTCCAAGTCGGTTGTGTAGTTTCTAAGATAATGAAGTTTTGTGATTTTCACATTCCGATACATTACAGACAAAGTTACAGTCCGATTACAGCGAAATTCATTAAGGTGTTATGAGGCAGCTAGACCTATCATTTGATACCAATTTTGTGAAAATCGGTCAAAAACTCCGAGCACTCGTCGATCAGCTTCCTTCAGCGTCCATGCTTCATGTCCGTAAAGGGCCACCGGGAGTATCAGCGTCCTATACAGCGCTAGTTTTGTGCGAGTTTGCAAACTACGGGACCTTAGCTGGTTACGCAGACCGTGGAAAGCCCTGTTCGCAGCTGCAACTCGTCGTTTCACTTCACGGCTCATATCGTTGTCACATGTCACAAGCGTACCAAGATAAACGAATTCGTCAACCACTTCAAATCGTTCTCCATCTAAATATCTGAGAAACCTGAGCGAGATTAAATAGTCTCCAGAACACGTTTCTTTCCATAACTTCAGAACCACATGCTCAATCTTCATAAAATTCAAAAGTTAAGGGTTTTTTAGATAGCCCGTTCGTTTGAAACTAATTTTGTTCAAATCGGTTGTGTAGTTTCTGAGATATTGATGTTTCGTGATTTCTACATGTTGATACGTAATCTCTAAACTAGAAATCAGATTACAATAAAATTCAATAGAGTCTTACAGGGCAACTAGACTTTTCATTTGCAATTAATTTCATTGAAATCGGTCCAGCCATCTCTGAGAAAATCGAGTGAGCTGAGAGAGCGTTACACTCACACACACATACCGAAAATGCTCAGCTCGTCGAACTAAGTCGAGTGATATACGACATTCGGCCCTTTTGAGCACTTTTATACCTTTAGTTTTTGCAGTGATTGCTATACCTTTCTAGGGAAAGGCAAAAAGTGAAATGATAGAAATGGCTTTTAATTTCAACTTCAATCCCGAGCAAGGCCGCAAACATTGAAATAGTACAATATCAAATTTAAATGATGTTGAGGCCACATATTTTGATCGTAGCTGTAGTTTTAAACAGTCTGCGGGTTACGTTTCTTTCTATAACTTTCAAAACACATGTTCAAACATTATGAAATTCATTGTTTAAGGGTTTAAAAGCCCATTAATTTGAATTCAACTATGTTCATAGCTTCTGAGATATAAGGACGATTTTCATATCTGACGCAGCGCCAAAACTAAAAGTTTGATAACAATGAAATTCAATAGCAACCGAAGCGGCAAATAGACCCTTCATTTGACACCAAGATAGAAAGAATCGGTCAGACCATCTCTGAGAGAAGTGAGGGCGAAAAAAGGTGCACATACACATGTACACACCCACACTCACACACAAATATACACCTATACATGCATACTTGCAGAAAATGCTCAATTCGTCGAGCTGAGTCGAGTAGTATATGACATTCGGCCATTTGGATCAGTTTTCTACCTTTTAATTAGCCAGTGATCGTTAGGAGAAAGTCAATATGTTTTATTATTTGGAAAATTCAGGTTGTATATAATGCAAAATTTATTCGTAGTACAGGTAACACACTGCTGCGTTTAAGTTCGTAAAGCATCGTGGTAGGATCATAATACGGGTGAAACGGAATTGTATGTATGCTTGAATTATCGCAATAGAAAATCGTACTAAGTAGCAAACAGAGTATTCATACCTCAGATTTTATGCAAAAGGTAATTATTATAGAATTGAAAAAAAATGGAATAAAAAGTTGTATATCTTTAACTGCGCGAACCATTTTGGTACGTATATTGCCGCCACTTTGGTGCTTATAAGCTCAAATAGAACGTTATATAGGTCATTCCATGTCAAGTGTCCGAGGAAATGCATCGACCATCTCGGATTTCGACCAAAATTTGTGAGTCGATGTATTTTGGGCCAGAACTCATAAGTACAAAGTATTGTACCGATTGGTGGACCCCTCGGTCAATGGGACTGCTACCACTTTTTGCGAATTTAGTAAAACACCTTTTTTATTTTGTGAATATCTCGGGACCCTGAAGAGCTACAGGTGATATTGACATATCATTTTGAAGGGTTTGAGATGTAGAATCAAACTACGTGGTCAATTTTTTTCTGCAGTGTTGCCAACATTGCATTTTTTTCGATTCAAACCTTAATTTTCAATTTGCTTGAAATACCCCCCTTTGATTTCGATTTTGACCACGCCAATGTATTTATCAGACGATTTTACATAGGAATCACTTATCAACAAAAAACAAAATGTAGCGTTCCAGAAATACAGCATTTGCAAAATTGCAAGATTTTGAATTTTGTCTACGCACGGAAGCGCTTCTACATAAATTGCTGTTATCTTAATGGTATCCTAGCAGGCGTTTGTGTTATCGAAGAAATGTTCCTTAGAGGAGCATCCGTTACTGATGTAACGCAAAAAATACCGTTCAAGAATCATTTTCACGAAAAGTTGAAGGAAAGTTTGGTTACACTTTTCACATGAATCTTCATTTTATTGGTTCATCACATTGTCTTATTAATTTATGTTACAATGTATGTTTTTGGTAAAAAAAAGTCATTAGAAAGGATGGAGAGGGGTATGGAGTTTGTTATGAAGCTACGTTATTATCTTGTAAATGCTACGGTGAAAAAGAAGGAAGGGGTTTTATTTTTTTTTCATTTTTCGTCGGTCTAGTTCCGCCACTGTTGTTGTGCCAATCACAGACGCCCGGGAGGCGACTCCACCCAGGACCCTAACTTACGACCCAACGGCTTACGGCGCCAACGGCTTTACTTTCTCATGCGATGGAAGGCGTGATCCAAGAGATTTTTCGCCTCAGAAAATCTCCCGGTGTCGGCTAGAATTGAATCTAGACCAGTTAGGGTGGTTATGAGTGGATCACGCCACCTCACAACCATCGACACCTATGTCGGCGTCGGGATTCGAACTCAGGCGTCGAGCGTGGTTGGCGGAGACGTTACCAACCACGCTAGGCCCCCGCCTAGAGGAAGGGGGGTAAAAAAACCTAAAAAAGCTACGTCATTTATGCATGCTAATAAATCTCATCGCGTAAGCCATTCGCGGGATGAAAATTGCTGTAATAACCATTACCGGTTTCCAGCAATACAATTTTGTGTTAAATACAATCCAATTAAACACACCATCTTCAAGAATGAAATGACTGCACACTAGGGTGGGGCTTATTTTCAAAAATGTTCGCGGGACCTGTTTCCCCAGGCAATAAGACCTCCTTGGGGTTCAATAAGCAACATATAAAAAATTGGTTGATTTTCATTAAGGTCTAGAGGTGGCGCAGAGGGCCTAAAAGTCAAATTTTAAACGAAAGCAATTTTAGAACAAAACATATGCCTATATAGGTAAACAGGTGATTCCTGCACTCTTTTCGGAAATACAATGATGTCTATTACAAGAATATATTCGAAAACATGACGTGTTAACTTATATAGACACATTGTGCATTTCCTTATAATCACATACCCCGAGATTGCAAGAGTGTACACTGAAATTGCGAATATCTCAAAAACGGTTGAATTTAACGCAAAACGGACGAAATTTACGTCCATAGGGTCACAAAATCACCTGTTTACCTACATAGGCATATGTTTTGTTCTAAATTTGCTTTCGTTTAAAATTTGACCTTTAAGCCCTTTGCGCCACCTCTAGCCCTTAATGAAAATCAACCAATTTTTTATATGTTGCTTATTGGATATAACCCAAGGAGGTCTTTTTGCCTGGGAAAACAGGTCCCGCGAACATTTTTGAAAATAAGCCCCACCCTACTGCACACGCGATGAGACACATTGTTTACAATTTCGAAATAATAGCAAACCTGGGTAATCGAGTTCTTAAATCAAGAAAAACATAACAGTTTGCCTGTTAGGAAACGGTTTTAAATTAAGAGAGGATAATTTTTACAATGTGATAAACCAATAAAATGAAGATTCATATGAAAAGTGTAACCACCACGCCCCTGTAGCCTTTCCTGAAGATGAGTCTAGAACGGCATTTTTCGCGTTACATAATTAACAGATGTTCCTCGAAAAAACATCTATACGATTAAACAAACGCTTGCTAGGATAAGATTACGATTGCAGCATTCTTTGCAAAAGCGCTTTTGTGCGTAGACGAATTCCAAAATTTTGCAATTTTGAAAATGCTGTATCTCTGGAACGCTACATTTGGTCTATTGCTGATTAGTGATTCCTATGTAAAATCGTCTGCTAAACACATTGGCGTGGACAAAATCAAAATCGAAGGGGGGGGGGGGGGGGTGACGTGCTATGATTTGAGCAAATTAAGATATTCGAGTATGATAAAATATTTTAGATGCGTTCGGAAATTTGTTTGAACATGTGGTTTCGAATGTAAATATATGAAATAAAATCTGAACAGAGCGGGATTTTTTGCGTTACATCATTAACGGATGCTCCTCTAAGGTACTTCTCTTTGATTGCACAAACGCCTGCTAGGATGCCATTTAGATAGCAGCAATTTATGTAGAAGCGCTTTCGTGCGCAGACAAAATCCAAAATCTTGCAATTTGGAAAATGATGTATCTCTGGAACGCTACATTCTGTATTTTGCTGATAAGTGATTCCTATGTAAAATCGTCTGCTACACACATGGGCGTGGTCAAAATCAAAATCGAAGGGGGGGGGGGTATTTCGAGCAAATTGCAATTTAAGTATCAAATCGAAAAAAATGCAATGTTGGCAAGACTGCAGAAAAAAATTGACCACGTAGTTTAATTCTACATCTCAAACCCTTCAAAATGATATGTCAATATCACCTGTAGCTCTTCAGGGTTTCGAGATATTCACAAAATAAAAATGGTGTTTTGCTTGAATCGCAAAAAGTGGAGGCAGTCCCATTGGCCGAGGGGTCCATCAATCGGTACAATACTTTGTACTTATAAGTTCCGGCCCAAAATACATCGACTCACAAATTTTGGTCGAAATCGGAGATGGTCGATGCATTTTCTCGGACACTTGACATGGAATGACCTATATACAACTTTATCAGATTGTACAAGGGTGCTTATATCTCACCAACAACTGAAATATACGGACCAAATTGTTGGCTGGGAAGCTTTCGAGTACCCCCAGGGGTACGCGTACCCCAGGTTGAGAAACGCTGAAATAGACGATAGAAATTTCACCAATAGCCATAGAGGTTTACTAGAGCACATACCAGCACTTGTTTTAAAAATATACTATTTCGAGAAAAATGTACAAGAAGCTTGTTAATTGGAAATGGTTATAAAATATAATCAATTTCACCCCGTTCCATGGTAATTCCTTTTTTAGTTTTTATAAAAAAAAGATTTTTAAAAAATATGCTGTTTTAGATGATTAATTTTTATTTTTATTTTAACTTCTTTCCACAAAAAAATATTTTTTTGGAGTGTATATTTTTTGGAAAGACAAAAAACTGAACAAATAGTACAAAATGGCATCTTTTGCCTACAGAAACGTCTATGCAAAGTTTTAGCCAACAAATCAAAAATGATAATTTAAAAAAAAAACTGGGACATTTTTTGTGGAACTGCACAACTAGAGAAAAGAGAACAAAATCCGGTAAATAATATGATCAAAGTATACCTGCTGATGATAGTTACTACAATAATTAAGTTTGCAGACTTAAAATCAAGATACGACAATGCGAAGATCTATTCAATATTCTTCTCAGTGTTCCAACCAACATTTTGCATGTCCTCATAAAATGCATATTATGTTACTGCCATTGAACGATTTAAATTGCTAACGTCTAGATTTAAAAGCCAAAAATTTTCCAAAACTTGTGATATAATAATTAGAAGTGGCAAAGTACTCGAACGTTCATAACTTTTTTGTTTTTCATTCTACCATCATCAAATTTTGATAGACATATTGTAATCTTCAATGTGTGAAAAAAATTTAAAAAAAGATTTTTTTGAGATATTTAATATGTTTTGATAATTTGGAAAATTTGGCCCAGAAAAAAATTACAGTTTATATATTTTTTCTAGAACCGCAATTTTATTTGTCTACAACTTTGCTGGAGACACCATTTCACATGCTAACGTCTTGATTTAAAAGCCAAAAATTTTCCTAAACTTGTGATATAATAATTAGAAGTGGCATAGTACTCAAACGTCAACTGGAAATTTTGCAGGTCGAACACGGGCTAGCACTACGATCCTACTGACACCAAGCTTCGGAAATTGACTGGGGTGCGACACAATACTGACGACTGTTCTTTCTTTTTATTCTACTAACCTTATGAATGAGAGCTCACATACAGCTAAAGCTCAAACAGACACAAGGCAACGAAGCTATCTTGTGTTGCACACGACAGTAGTGCTGGGACTATCCGGGTTAAGATATCCGACAAATATCCAAAATCCGGATCAACCGGATATCCTTATATACATAAATACTCAAGTAAACTTATATACATAAATACTCAAGTAACACACAAAACATGTTAAAAAGAATTTACAATGACAGTAGTCATATAATAGTACTATAAGCGCAGTTGCAAACTTGTGTTGTTATATTATTGTTCTCGAGATGTTTTTCTATAGCATAATTGTGTCTCATAGATTGAATATAAATTGAATATAAACCGCCGCTGTTTGTTCGTAACTTGTGTTTATGATGTTATCAAAACTGCACAGAAAACAACTTAAAATAGGTACATCATCTGCGAGAAGTTGTTTTTCACCAGTGATTCAACCACATTTCGAAAACAAGCTCGTTTTTTCCTGGTTTTGGAGATGATTTTCAATAGCATGGGTTAAACGAACAATAACTGTTACATGAATGGCACTTGTTTTCAAGTTGTCTTCCAGATGTTTGCACTATTAGAAAAACTGTGTATAAAATGCCGGGGCAGCCGCGCCTGTTCAATATTATACGCCTGATCATAATACTACGTACCTTCAAAGTACTTTTCTTATGATTGATCTTAGTATTCAGCAGTCAACGCAAAATTACTTGATCAAATTGTTATTAAAATATTTGAAGGATTTCAATAAAACTATTCGAGGTGGGTAAAAATGTGCCATGAAAAGATAAACAAAACGCTTGCAGTGCAACCAATATCACTTCATTTTTTGTTACCGTATATCTAACAATGTTTTCTAGTTTTGTTATATTTTGTGTCTAGATAACGTTGAAACTATGCGAAAACAATTTAAATATTCAAGCTACAGAAGCAATCCATTTTGAAAGGTTGTACATTGCTTTTTATAATCAATTTAAAATTAAATTGGAAGCGCCATTGACGACACGATTGTCGATCTAGTCACACTGCGCATAACATCACATTTGCGCATGCGCTGGGTAAATGTTGTCATAGCAACGCATTTGCTTTGTTGTGGCGGATTCTGACCCACGAATGCGCGAATTTCTTAATTCCACTGGGACAGTGCAGATCTACCAAAGAAAAAGGAAATCACATTGAGATTTACTACGTATGTAAGAAAGAGATGCCAGATAGTTGTTTACGAACTAAACCGATGCGATGGTGGGCTAAACTGACTCTTTACAACTAAATAAATCAGCGAACATTCTTTAATGCATAATCTTTTTATCACTGATTGACGAATGGAAAACGGTATCCAATGAATGGCGCATAATTTTTCAGAAGTAAAACACAATGTTTCACCATGAAATATGACGCGCACGTAGAACTTTGTATTACAAGCATCGAAACGTTGATCTAATCTTGTTTCTTATTTTCCAGTGATTATTCGGAACGCCATAATCACTATTTTTTTATTGTATCTAATATAAATCCGCGCCGTTCTACAATATTTTTATTTTGAAGTTTTATGCTTACAGCAACTATGTTCCGATTAGTTAGCAATTACAACTTGAAAATAACCTGTTTTGAACGTTTTCTTACCGGATTGGTACTCGAGATGTATTTTGCAGCTTCAGTCAAGTTGGCTTGCTTCTATGAAGTTATATAATATTATATAGCACCAGTGCTTGTTATAGTAGCCTTCAATTTTAGCGCTTTTTTGGTGATAGATATGTCATGGGAAAGGTAATGTCAACTGAAATCTATAACTGAAGGTTGTATTAGAGGAGTTACAACAACTGTTCTATAACAACGTCTGTTACTTGGGTAGTAGCAAGGGAGTGGGGGGGGGGGGTCGTGGAAAAAGCCATTTTTCGCGTTACATTCGGACATGACATCCCAGTTTGTTCATTTTGAGGATGTCCTGTTGGTTTGGCTTGCGCTGTGGACAATCTGCTGATCGGCTGCGGCTGTCATCGATGATATAGGGCTCGCACTCATCCATCATTCATCAATACTTTGAGAAGAAAAGCTTGCATTTTAAGTTATTTAAAAGTCGTGCGTGAGTGTGACGCATGATTATCTTTTAACGCACATCAAATAATGATTGTCCTTCCAGGGTTAGCTTCAGAATAATAATATGTGAGCATTTATCATCGGCTTTGCGGTTGATTGGAAAAAATAATATTTTAGCGCTGTTTATGCCAGTTTCGCATAAATTTATTAGGCTTACTAGAGATAAATCGATTTGTGATTGCCATAGTTTTATTCTTCTATCATCTTTTTTATCCATTTTTTGTATTCCCGCCCAATATATCATCGAGTTTTAAGTGAAGAAACCTCGTAAGAACATGTTCTAAAAATTTTTGATTAGATTTTGTAAATTGAAAACTTTACTAAAATTGATCAGACAAATGATCTTTAAAACCACGTACGGTTAAAAAAATGGTTGATGTAGACGATAGATGGTTCCCCAAGCAGCACCTGCAGTTCGTGATTCATTCGCATTTTCCACTTTCCGCAGTAGCGCGTTGGTCCTCCACAAGCATAGTACATGTCTCATGGCCGGAAAGGAGTTCTCTTGAACTTGTTCCGTGTCCATGAATGATCGTTTTATCAAAAAAATATTTTTTTCAATACTGGAACATTTTTTACGCCAATGTTCAATGGGAGCAAGTGAATGAACTCGTTATTAGATCATTTTCGAGCAGTTGTCTGCTTTGAGCACTCTTGTAAATCTAAATTTTACTGAATGCCTTGATAACATTTTCATACATGCGCTCAACCATAGTTTTTTTTTAATTGTTCTAAACATTCTAAAAATTTAAGCAGCTTTCTTATTGTTGTTGGTATTCAATTAAGCCGAACTGAATAATAGTAAAAGATCTACTGTCCTTTTTCCAAACTGGTAGCTCTCTGTTATTTATGAACAGATTTAACAAAAAAAAAACTTCATACAGTGTTTAAACTACTTCCATCTTCATCAAACTGAATGTTTATGTAACGTGTGTTATCAATTTTTATAAAATCACTACATCAGCTGAAATTTGGACACACCTCCCGAAAGCAGGGAAGCATATTTACCTTTGAAAAGAGCAACCAGCTGTGTTTGGTTTTCCTTTGCCATCTACCACGTATCGCTAGAGAGCTTGAGCATACCGACAGTATCGCGCACCATGTGAGTGCATACTTCGAAAGCAGCACCACCGCTGCTACTGCGCCATCCGCAATGATTTATGTTCAATTAACAGATTTGTGGAGCAGCATTGCGTGTATGTTTTGGCGTACCGCAATGATGCTGTGAAGGAGTCTCGCTCGTCTTACTGCCACGCTGTGCCACTGGGATGGTACGAGTGGGTGTAATGTGGGTTACCTCATGCCGCACAATTGATAAGAGGCAAACGATGAGGTAAGCTAAAGCACACCCGTGCACCGGGAGAGAAGGTGCTGCTGCTGCTGCTGCACGGAGCAAGATAGTAAGTGTTTTAGTGTGCCCGCTGGATTCGATACCATTTGTCACTGGTTGCGCAACAACAAACATGAGGAGCGCAGAGTGCAGAGCGTAAGAACTGCAAAGCCGTTAGACACGTGTGTGAAATTTCCCCGCCTTTCGCAGCGACCGCTAGTGGTGTGCAGTGTGATCAATTGATTGATTGAATGACAAGTGTAGCGACTGCGACGTAGCGTAATTCTGTTGGAATTTATAGTAAATAGTTTTCCAACAGCAGGATGGAAGGAAAAGGAAAATGGAATTAAATAACATGCGATAAATTTGGCCCGAGCGTCGTTGCACAAAATTGCGAGGCAGCAATGCCATTTTTCGATCTGAATTCGTTTCACAAGCCGCGAGTATTAACTATCTTGGCATGTCTTTTCTGTTGTCGACGTGAGAGCGTAATAGAAATAATATTTTTAGTTATGACATAATTTCTCTCTATTGTGGCATATCTGAAACGAGATAAATGGAGATATAACCAGCTCGTCGTTTAAACAGAAGATAAAAAAACCTTTATCCAATGCTAGTAGTGCTGAAGCACGTATCACTGCAACCGTAATCGGTGGCAGGAATTTATGGCGGTTTATTGAAAGCAACTTTTATTCCCAACTATAAAGAAAATGTTTTTGATTCGCGGTGATCAGTGAGCATCCGAAAACGCAAAAAGGGTTTTGTTACGTAAAGGCTTCACATACTAATTGTAGATCTAATTTTTTTGTTATCATTGTCTAATAATAATTGAATTTTCTCATTGTCTAATAATAATTTTAAATTTGAGAAAATAATTTTGTTTCTAAACTTTTTATTTGAGGTTCTGTAATTTTACAACTATTCAATAATAGATATTTTTGGAGACTTCTATTATCGGATTGTCGTTAATGGTATATGTCTAGTAGTATTTCTCGGGTCAACAATATAGATAACTACATTATCTTACTGTCCATCACATGCCCATTGTGGAACTGTCACAAAAACATTTCACTGGATAAACTGGTTGCATGGGCGTTCAGCTTATTACGAATTCTGGAAAATGATTCCATAAATAAGAGTAGTCAGTCAGAGTTGAAAAGTCGATGCCACTGTCGACTGCCGCCGCGCCAGGAGATGACCTGTCGTGATACAGTAAATCGGAATGGACAAATTGCTACTGCATCAAAAGTGACGCGGAGCGCAGCAGCCGGATGACTGCCGATGTCAACTCGGCACGTTTCTCAAACACGAGCTCGATTGCTAGACGTCAGAAGATCAGCCTTCCCCTAGAGCCCAGACTTGGTGCCGATCGTGCTTCGCCTGGCTGCGTACAGATCAAGAGATCAACGGTTGCCAATCGTCCTCGAGTCTCTCGGTGCTCTCATTGCCACCAGATAGTATCGTGATGCGAGAGCTAGGGTCTCGCTTTAAGACCTTAGCGGACGGGGATGCCGATATAGTTTAGCGGATAGTGAATATATAACCTATAATCAATCCACGTCGGTTGTAGCTTGTTTTTTCTGTTGTTTGCTACAATTGTGTGGTCGACTTAAAACAGTTTTTTTTTTAACATTATTTTACTCAAAGAGCTTTAACGTTCTCTTGAGTTGTAAAAAATCTGCTTGTTTCTTTGGTCGTTGAACAGCTCTCAGCCACGGTATGATCAGCTTCCAGCAGAGCACGAGTGCTTGGCGACTTTCAGTTTTGATTTCAAGTTGTAAGCTGTACTATTTTTTTTTTGCTGTTGTTTGTTCCCTGATGCTGTGTCGCCGCCGTCATCGTCTTCGTCGTTGGCGTTACTCGCGGAAGACGCTAAGGTGCGGCACGAAAAGTGGAGACTTTTTGTTTGCTCTAACTTTCTTATATATGAGAGTACCCACTTTAAACTGGAGCAAACCATACGTACACTGGGGAATGTCAAAAATGATCTGGAGAATCCGGAAAACATTAATCTGTTGATGTAAGATTAGCTCAAGCAGACTAATTTTCGCAACGCGGTATTACGTCTGTTTCGCCGTGATGCCGTATGTTGTGCTGGGTTGAAACTGATCTTATAGGTTGGTAGCAAGTAGAAACAGGCATAGTGTTTGGAAATATTTTAGAGCCTAACTTAAAATGAATTTACGTATGAAGTAAATGGCCCAACTCTAAATATTTTTTTCGGTGTTGCTCTTTAAAAGGTGTTTTGTCATACAAACTCTTTTGTATGTATTCTGATCGATCGGTTAATGTAAACGCAGTCTCCGATGGTGATCTATGTGGGCTCTCTGTGCTGTCTGATTGTTGAGACCTCCGCGAGAGAAAAAAACTCTTACCTTTACCTACGATAAGCTACGCACGAAACGAAGCTGTGAGAGATGACGGCAAGATAGGGATGATCAGTGATCGCAAGCTGAAAATGTGTTCGGCATGTAAGTATTATCGAACAGGTATTTTAACCATGCACAAACCCTTATGATAGCAACATATTCTAATAATTTACTTTTTGCAAAATGTAGTCATTTAAGAACAACCAATAAAACCAAATTTCTACCCAGGAAATAACTGAAACTAACTTAAATGAGATAATATTAATTATCCAAATAATCCAAATATATGAAAACACCTGGTGACGAGTTCATATTTTATAATGTGTTAAAACATATTCCTGAGAGCGTGATGTGATTTTAGTAATGAATTTCAATAATTGTTTTAAAATAGATTTTTCTCTAATGGAAAAATGCTCCAATTTTAAAGTCGAATAAGGAATCTCGCAGAGGTGCTGTTTTCCGAGCTTTTTACTTTTAAAAAATCATTAAATCTTCTATACCTATAAAAATGAAGGCCGGTCTGTCTGTCTGATCCATATAGGCTCGGAAACTACTGAACCGATCGACGTGAAAATTTGTATGTAGGGGTTTTAGGGACTGAGAAAGGTTCCTATGATGGTTTGAGACCCCTCCCTCCTCTGAAGGGCGGGCCCCCATACAAATGAAACGCAAATTTCTGCACATCACAAGACTAACCAAGCAAATTAGACCAAATTTGGCATGTGGATGTTTCTAGGAGTAACAAATACACTAAAGTCGCTTTTTACGCGGTTTTTTTACGCGGATTCCGGAATTTACGTGACAACATTTCGAATTGTAAGATGGCGACATCCAGTGTCTGGAAAACAGCCGAAATGACCAATTAACACCCAATATGGGTGTTTCTTAAACCAGAATGACACACAGGGGCCAGAAATTGTCTCCAAATGCCATTTTGAAATCCAAGATGGCGACTTCCGGTTTCCTAAAAACAGCGGCAAATGACTAGATATTTCTGGAATTGTTATGATGCACTGAAGCCACAAATCGACCTATCAACCTCAGACAACATTTTTAATTGTTAGATGGCGACTTCCTGTGTCTGGAAAACGGCCGAGAATGACCAAATACCACCCTATATTAGTGTTTCTTTAACCAGGTTGACGCTTAGAGACCAGAAATTGTTTCCAAATGCCATTTTGAAATCCAAGATGGCGACTTCCGGTTTCTGAATAACAGAGGCAAATTACCAAATACCACCCAGTATGTGTATTTCCGGAATTGTTATGATGCATTGAAGCCACAAATCGACCTCAGACAACATTTTGAATTGTAAGATGGCGACCTCCGGTGTCCGGAAAACAGCCTAAAGTGACCAATAGGCGGGACGAAGTTTGCCGGGTCAGTTAGTAATTAATAAATGCAAGGTTGTTTCAAATAAATTTCACACAAAAGTTAGTTTTAAGTAGACACTGAAACTGCAACTTTTTCAAAAAGTTCGTTCTCGAAAGATTATTAGTTTCGTCAATCAGAGGGATAATAGCCTTGAGTAAAGCTACTTTCTCTTAGGGGTTGATTTTCTTTGGATGATCTGCTCACTTCAAATGATCATTCAAGTTGAAATTGTCAGAATTCAGAAGAAATCATTTTTAGTTAATCTGCCATACCACTTTTCGAATATGCTAAATGCACGGGCTAATGCGGAATAATTTTATTCAACACGTATTGCGAAGACGAAGACGTAAGAAAGGAAATTATTCAGTCGCATATCCAAGACTTCAACTTTATATTTTGCTTTGTCAACGACGACCTTAAAGTCGGGTAAGTAATGGGTGGACGTCTCCGCCATTCTCCATGCATGTCTGTTCCTTATTTTCCATTGTAATTTTTACGAAAAAGGCAATTCTTCAATGAAGAAGGGGGGACTGATATGCGATTAAAGGCAGTATAAAAATATTCAGATATTTTCTTTATCTACTTGTAGAAGCTCCCATCGCTTCTAAAACATGATTTATCGTTTGGTTTAATAAGCCAGGAGCTTCTGCTCTTAGATTGGACTTGAAGTTTGGGGAATTGTTTGATATATGGTCAAAAGCAAAGCAAAGCCTTGGTGCAAAGTCAACCTTCCGATTCGGCACTCGACCTTCTGTTTCATTCATACACAGACTTCGCAGCTAACTGTTTAGTGTACAGAACACGATCCAACTGACACTAACAGTCTCTCCCGAGCCGAAACTTGACGATTTGGTTGCATTTTTTTGACGACGATTGGTTGCATTTTTCGACAAATAAACAAATACACTGAAATTACTATCACCCCGAGGTATTATCAGCAAAAATTGCATCTCTGGAAAATAAAGTCAAAATTTCTCTGGTGCTAAGCAATCTTCTTCTTAAAGTTTGTTTTTATCTCGGGATATGTTATACCAATAAACAGTCTATAAATTGCATTTTAGGAATCAAACAACATTTTTTTTTTTGAGCGACTCTAATTATGGGTACAATTTTTGTTCCTATATTGCTAATATAACTGATACTTTACCTTTGATTGGATGATGGAACTAGCTATAAAATTCAGAAAATATATAAATTTTGATAAATTTTGATATTTGTTCTAGATTAAATACCGCAAAGAAAGGGAGAGGCTCTGGCAGCACGGCTATCGTCAGCACGGGTGTATTGTCTGCTTAGTTTAAATTACAAGTGTTTTTCCCTCGGTTCTTTTGCTGGACCTATTGTGATTGACGAGAGTGGTTGCTGCAAGCTGTAGAGGCGCTCGAATATGCAACGATTTCAATGGGTTCAGGAAGATAAGTACTGATTATTGTTTCGATTTTGTTATGTGTTGGTATTCGCGCTCATATCCAGTAAAAAATATTCGACGTTCTATCTTACGCCGCACTGATAGTGTAGAAAAATATCGCGTGTATGGATTGCAATATCAGTTTTTTCCTATATTTTTATCTTCATCATACATTCTTTATGCGTTGTACATACGCTGGTAAACGTGATTATACCATTTCACGAACTGGTAGGATATACGGTATTTTCTGATGTTGATGTTGCTTTTACGTGCGTTATACCAGCGGTTCCATGTTTTCTGTTGAAAGTTTATTCATGAATTCGATAGTCGTGTAGGGTCATTTTTGTTTCGCTCGACCTGTGAATCGTCACATCTCAGTGCTCTGATTTTTCCATTTTTTGCCGATAACGTTTGTTGTTGTGATAGATGCGTGAACGTGTGGATGATCTGTTTGGATGACTCTATGCGGTGAATGGTTGTAGAAAGGAGCGACACGTCTGTGCAAGCGCTGCAATGTTGTTATAATAACTTATTTCTCACAGGGTTCAGCGGTGGTTTTTGAAGTGTTCCTTAGTACGCTTCTCACATTGTTTGATGTGCCTTTAGCGTAGATGAGGCTCAAAAGAAGCACTCTGATCTTTTGGCTCGAGCGGAGGCGGCCAAGAAGGAGGCCAGGAGGGTGACTGTATCTACACAAGTGCAGACGGACGCCCCCTCATTCGCAGCGGTTTGCTTTACGGGGCAAGTCGCCCAAAGAATAAGAAAGTCTCCAGGGGAAGGGGCCCCCGGGAACACAAAAAACGGTTGTTTGTTTTACTCCCGGGAGACAACGCATCAACTGGCTTAGGGTTTACTGGAAAACCGGCCAGGATGGTAAGATTCGTCAAGATGGCGAAGCGGCCAAACGACCAAAGAAGGTCAAGAAGACGCGGAGCAGGAAGGACACCATCTTACTCAAGACAGATGTGTCTAAGTACGCCGAATTCTTGAAGAAAACGAGAGGCAAAACTTAGCTCAAGGATTAAGGAGAAGATGTGCGGAGTATCCTTCGATATCGCACTGGCGAGATGACCCTTGACCTCCAAAAGGACGCGAGGAACGAAGACGCTACCTACAAGTCGGCAGCAGGACAGATTCTAGAGAAGAAAGTGCAAGGCACTCGTCTCGGAGGTGACTCTTTAGCACAAACCCTCAAAGAGAAATGCGGTGTGAAGGAAGCCACTGAGTCAAACCACCTTCGAAAGGGTCCAGCGGGAATCCAGGTGGCCACCTTTCGACTAGCGTCAGAGAATGCGAACAAGCTTAAGTTTGGCTGATCAGTATGCCCTATGGGTATATTTCTGCAACCTGACGTTTGCTTCAGGTGCTTTAAGTTAGAGCACAAATCCTCCTTCGGGAAAACGGGAAACCAGACACTTTACGGGAAACCACGGCTTAAGGGTGACGCAACTAAACCTGAATCACTACTACGTGGCCCAGCAGCCGCTATAACAAGCAGCCTCTGAGTCGTTGTCGGACCTCGGCATCGTATCGGCCCCCTACCGCATACCTTACGGAAACCAGCATGGCTGCCATATGGACGACGGGCAAGTTCCCGGTTCAGGAGGTTGTGGCAATGTTAAAAAAGGGGTGCTCTACTGTTGTTATTATGCTCTGCCACGTTGGTCTATCCAAAGGTTCACCCAGACGGTTGACCTGTGAACTATGGATCTGAGGGGCCTAACGCCGTTGGTGGTGGTGGGTGATTTCGACGCTTGGGCTGTTGAGTGGGGAAGTCGCAACATCAACCTGTAGAGTTACAGCTTGTTGGAAGCTTCGGCAAAGCTCAACTTAGCCCTGACCAGCGTTGGGACCAAATGTACACACAGCAGAAATGGTGTGGAGTCGATCATCGACGTGATGTTCTTCTGCCTAGAACTGATCATGAACTAGAGAGTAGACAGACAATGGTTACACTACTAGCAATCACTAGTAGGTCGGCTATAGTGTGGACTGCAACGAGAGGCGGGAAACGGTGGGTATAGCCAGCACTCTGATCATCCGCGGGTGCAAGACGAAAAAGCAACAAGAAGAGAGCGCGAGGAGGGCAGTTTGTTCCGCCCGAGTACTAACCAATTAATTGCCACACTATCGCGGGTGTGTGACGCCACCATGCCTTGGGCTCGCTAGCCTGGAGATGGGAAGCCACCGGTTTACTGGTGGGCTGACGCGATAGCGGACCTTCGCGGTGCGTGCTTCCGGCACCAAGAGCGCCGAGGTAGCAACTTAGCGTAAGAAAATGGGCATCACACATGGGGTCACACTCGACGTGAAGAACGCGTTCAATAGCGCCAGCTGGGACTCCATAGCGCTTGCACTCAGGAGCATTCATGTACCGGTGTCGTTGTACAAGATTCTGGGAAACTATTTCCAGAATTAAGTACATTTTGACAGCTCTGAGGAAGGTCTGAAGTACGTCCCAATCACCAAAGGGGTTCCGCAAGGTTCTATTCTGGGCCCGGTGTTCTGGAGCGCCATGTATAACGGTATGTTGAAACTCAAGTTCCCTGTAGCAACGCTTAAGGGTCTACGGCGAGACAATTGAAGAGGTCGAGTTAACGGCTGCGCCATTACCTCAAAGCGATCTTTGATGCTCTTATTGTCGACGATAAGCTTACGCTTGGGAGCCACATCGACTCTGCTTGCAAAAGGGCCTCATCGACTATTGCAGCACTATCTCGTATGATGTCCAATAGCTCAGCGGTGTATGGCTGTAAGTGAACACTTCTTGCCAGCATGGTTTCGTCTATACTTAAGTATGGTGGTCCGGTGTGGTTCAAAGCTTTCGGTACTAATTGTTATCGTGATAAATTGGAAAGTACCTACAGACTCGTTTGCCTCAGGGTTGCGTATCTTACAGTGTCGTACAATGCAATCTGCATCTTGTCCGGCATTATGCCTATCAGCAGGAAGATGTAGAGTGTTTTGATCAAGGTGACACAAGGAGCATACGAAGTACCAGCAGGACATTCTTGATGGTCAGATGGCAGCAGGAATGGTTAGGCTTTAGGCAGTAGTAGCACAGAGGTCCACCATGTGTCCCGAGTTCGTGGATGTGGAGGAGACCGCTGAGCATGTCTTATTTGTATGCATTCACTTTGCGCATTCGGGGAGTGATATGATGGTAGTGAGCAGGCCAGATACAACTCCGGACAACTTGGTTCGGAAAATGTTTGAAGACCCGAACATTTGGAGTGTGGTTCATGCTGACTGTCAGTCTCCAGGTGGTTAGCTTTGAGGTATAAGACCCCGACCCCGATATGTCTTTCTTGTTAGAATATTTTCCTGCCACATCTTGATTTCTACATTTCTAGAACTATTTATTGCCTGTGCTTGTTATTGCTTCAATAGGCATTCTTTATAATGAATAAGTGAGCGCTTAAATTAGCTGTGAGAATATTTTCTCAAACGAACACATATCTTAACTACGCGTAAGAATTATTCAGGTCACCAAAAGATCAAGATAATCGTCACGTCACGAAAATTTAATCTCTTCTCAAACGAATGATTTGCAAACAAACAAACGGTCCATTTTGAACACCTCTACCGAAACCTGTCTGCCGTGGGCCTGACCGGTAGCTACTCCACTCGAGACCCGAGCAGCGGTAGCCCTCCTTCGTGAAAATGCGACTCCACTCGCGCGTCACAACAAAACAAAACGCTCACGAAACGATGACGACGACGCGACGGTCTCGCATACCGGTCCTCTTTTGCGCCTTGGCCAGGCACAGCACAGCATGGTATGGCATGCTGCTGCCGCCGCGCGCTGTTGATCGGTTGATCGTGTGCGAGCGCTCTCACAGCACAGATCGCTCCTTCCAGCCCGGAGCCTAGCCACTACATGCCACAGAAGGCGCGCAATTCATACCCTCTCGGCTCGGCACATAGTCTGTCTATGCTGGCCAGCGCAGAAATTATTTAACCGCGATACGAATCGGTTGTGTTTTTGGCGTTTTCGCGTGCGATTTTTTTTCTAGTGGCTGATTGTTGTATACAACTTAATCCCGCTGCTTTGCGCGAGGATAGATTACTAGTCTATGTGAGTACGCGGCTTATCGGTTACATAGACGAGCAACGTTTCGCTATCAGGCGAGGTGCGTTGGGTGATATTTTGGTGACCCGGGGCTTACGAATTGTTGGGTTTAATTTCTGGGTTCTTTCTACGGCAATATTATTTATGATATGACAGCGGTGAATCTATCTGCGGCTGGATTTCGTCTCTTTCTCTCTTTCTGTGGTGGTTTCAACGATATTTAATGACGATTCGATGGCCTGTGACGGATCTTCGGATAGTTTTTTTTCTCAGACGAATGATTTTTAAGTACAACTGAAAGTAGAAAGTGATACCGTTCGCAAAAACTTGCCCGGTAGAAGAAAGTTTGCTATATGCAAAAGTGCATGGGCAAAACAAGTGCTCGTTAAGGGAAGATTTCAAACGGCAACAATTGCATCCTCGGGAGGAACGGGTAGAGTAAGGCGAAGAAACGCAAAATAGTTGCGGAAAAATTACAGATACGAATCATATTGCCTGTTAGTGTATGAATCTTGTGCCAATGAAAACGAAAAGTAGTTTCCATTAAGTGCAGCTCTGGGGTGCGTTTGTGTGTGCGAGTGAATAAAGCCCGTGCGGCACAAGTGCCGAGGTGACTTACAGGACGGCTGGAGAATGCGCGTTTGTGGCAGTGGCGGCACTCGGGAGATAAATTCTGCAACCTGCCCGCACACTGGTGCCGCGGGGCATTTCGAAGGCTGATTTCATGCGATCACCGTCTCAGAACGTATGTCGGCTGTGGTTGAGGGCCTAAACTCGACCAAGCTGACGGCGGAACTGCGGTGATCAAGGTTTCATCATTAGGATACTGTACGACTGTTTGGCTTCTGATTTGTTCCTACATTTTCGGCAGTCTAAGCTCTGTTTAAACTATGAAAAACTTGGTGAAACTTGTCGCAGTGTTCGACTTTATGAGTGTGATTTCGATTTTAAGTAGAACTCCGTTGGGGTATCCGGCTGATGTGAAGCGATTAAGTGTATACACATAGATAGACGGGTCGATATGACACGATTCATGGGCTGTTCGTCAATGTCAGATATTGGAAGTTACGCACCATTGACGCAAGGAAAGAACAGAACCTGCTACGTTAGTGGGCAGCTTGAGTTACGGGGACAGAGGAGGGTACAGAAACGATCAAACAAGTTTTTTTTCGGACGCGTGTAAGTGTACGATATGCTTTTGTTATTGTTCAGCTCCAAGAACCCTGAAGTGTGTGACATTTAGTGTCAGAAAAGCGGACTCGCTTTCGTTCGCTTCGCACTGAGCGGAGTGTGGTTGTTTTCAACGCGAGGAATGACGAGCCGGTGTGGCAGACGTGAACGTTTTCGCAGAGTTCGTAGCACGGATGTCGTGCTCGGAAATAGGGGTATTAGTATTTGAAACTGCTGTTTGGTTAGTTTTATACCTATATTCCTGCTGAAATTTATGGTATCGATGGATGAATTGTTGACATTCGAAGATTGATTGCTGGTGGTGTCGGCATTTGCATTTTCGACGGGGAAGTATCCCGGGTAACCTTTCGTGCTGATCGGTATGGATCGTGTGTTTTTTTTTGCTAGAAAATGGAATAACTAAATGATAATAAATTGGTTTTCTACAATTTTGGGAGATTCGGAACAGGAATATGGAATATCTACAAAGATTAGAATAATATTAGACAGCTACAAATGTGAATGGAATGGTTTGAGTGCTTTCAAAACTTTTATAGAACTATGACTTCACTTCGCGATTGAACTGTGTTCTATCGCGAAACGCACTAGATTTTGATTTATCATCTAAAAAATAACTGATAAAACTCCAAAGAACGCTGAGGATTTTCTAATTTATCTTTTTATTTCTCCAAACAAAAGTAGACTACTTACAGATTCATAGTTAACGTATTTATCAATATTTCTACAAGGTAGGGATATTTGATATTATTTCAATTGTGTGTGAAATATTCAGAAGAGGTTTTGGAAACTAAATTGTAAAATTGTGTAAAAATATGTGAGATGACCTTTTTTTTAAATCTCTTTTTTTGACTATTTTTCTCAGCATGAATTGAAATTTTTTTTAATGAAAATTGAGACAAACCACTAAAAGTCACCCATCGACATTTTGTCTTTGCTTCTTGTCATTATACCTATATCGATATATAAAAAAAAGTTTGAGGTCCGACCTTTCCAAATGTTAGTCTTGATAATAAATAGATTTTTGGAGAAAAGTGTGCAAAGTTGCTTCGTTTAGTAGCATAGAATTTCATGAAATTCTGAGAAGGCGCGCCAGCCTCTTAGTCGATATAGTAGTCAATTATAGTAGCAAGAGGTGCCAACAGCAACTTGTAAAGTTTTCTAGATCAGTGAAATGGGTACTGTATAATCAAATAAATGGGCGAATTACTCATATTCAATCCAGTCGAATGTGGCTCTTGTGTAGGTAGAGAGAAAATTACACCGGTCAACACCAGTTTTGCCATAGAGCTCAAAATGGAAAAAAGAGAAGATTTTATATATTTTAGCAGTACCTGTGAATTTTAGTGCTCCTAGCCGCATAGGATGTGCGTCAAAAGGCCGTAGAGTAACTGCTAGCCGGGTTCGTCGTTTCTCAGTTTGCTTACGGAAAAACTTTTTTGAAATCTTCGAGGACTAAACGCACTTCTAACGAGGCTAAGGGCACTAAAATTCACAGAAAAGATTAAAAAGCTATAATGTTTTATTTCTTCCAGTATGAGTTCTAGGGCAAACTTACTTCGCTTTTATCGGCCAGTGTTATTTACAAAAGTAGGTGGTTTTTCATTCTAATTCAATAATGGTACTAGAAACTAGGACTGGCGCCGGCGGGCAGATAATATTTTCAACAAATTCTGATAACTCTTACTTTCCGTTTGCTATAAATTTGTTCGAAGCAAGTTTTCTCTGTAAGAATCTCAGACATGAAATCTTTAATAATTTTGAAAAACGATGTGAGCCCGAACATCGGGAAATAAAATATCTCATTTTTTCATTAACCTTTTTATTTTTTGTCGATTGAATGCCTTCGAAATGTTTAGGTAGAATTGATCAATGATTGCAAAATCTAAAAAACTTTTTTATAAAAACGATTTATTGCAAATGATTCATAGCGTTCTGATGAGAAATTTCCGATTAATCAGATCGTCCCATATAACAACATTGAATAAATCTAAAATTATAGCAAAAAATATCGATTTTTTGAAATCTGGTTTTTTCGTGAAAACTGTGAAAGGTTGGCTAAACATTAAAAAAAAATTAAATTTTCTGAAAATAATTTAAAAAATAAGTCAGAATGGTTTGTTGGTATAATATCTTCTGCAAAGTTGAAGACAGAAGTTTCGTCTGTGTGAACAAAAAAAAGTTGTTTTGTCCTTGTTGAAAAAATATCGTAGTAACGTAAAACCAAAACCCGTATTCGGCTCAGTGAATTTGAACCATATGTCAAAAAAAATGTTTTTGTACTAACGGGAAATCTAGCTTCAAGAGTATTTCCTAAGCCGAGTGCCTATTAAGGAACGAATATTTTTAAAGCCAGAACGGTTCGTTTCATTGGTATAGTGTCTTCGGCAGCTTTCATATCAAGAAAACGGCATCGATCCTCGTTGGGTGGCAACCTTAGTGCAAATGTTATGAACTGTGATTAAATTGCTTCGGTTCTAGTGGTCCAACAGTTTGTGTGTGTGTTTCCAATACGGAGCGAACAAGAGCATAGAACGGCGATCCCAAGCAGTAGGGATCACCAACATTTTTGGCAGCTCTAATGATGAATCCTAGATTTTGATTTGCTTTAGTAATAATATTTATGAACGAAAGCTGCGTGTCCCATAAAAATCCAAGGTCTCAAACAAGTCCAACTGTAACGACAGGACATCCGTCAATTTCGTAAACCCACTCAATGGCAGATTTATTCCTCGTGAGGGATATGACACAGCATTACTGTACGCTAATGACTAGTCGATTCCATCATTTTCCGAACATTTTAATAAGCCATTGTAGTTCAATGCAGTCTTAAACTAATCTGACAATGACGGAAATTGTGAGATCGACAGCATACGCAAGTTTACAACCAGAAGGAAGAAATATACAGACATCGTTGAAAAAGATCGAGTACAGTAAAGGTCCCAAATTGCTTCTTTGAGGCACTCTGGAACTGTTTGTAAAGCTGTAGAGCGAGTTGATCCAAATTTTATATCCAAATTACGGATGATTAAATAGGATACCAACCTGGATAATAATATTATCCTTCAAAAAAAAAAAAAAAAAAAAAACAAAACAAAAAAATAAGAAATAATACACATTGTAAAAAAAATTCGAAGAGAAGAGATTATTTTTTGGAAATTTTAATTTTGATTTCCCCAAGTAGTTTTAATTTCCTCACAATCAAACAAGTACCAATGAACAGCTTACACAAGTCCGTTTTCGAGATACCTAATTTAGAATAATATTTTCATGTTTCTTTTTTTTGTCTTACGATGCATATTTTTACAGAAAAGACAAAATTACTCTCTACAACTTTGCCGAAGACACCATAACTATCAAACAAATTTTAATTCTACAGGATTTTTTTTCTCATTCTTACATGATCGGACAGCCACCGATATTAACCCTCTAGTGCCCAAATTAATTGTTAGACGGACTTCGAAAAAATCACTATGAAGCTTCATAAACATTTTTTAAGTTCTTATTGAAGCATTTTAGAGGTTCAACTGAAGACCGTCTAAAGGCGGCATTGGGAACTAAAGGGTTAAGCTAATCTATTGTAGTTTTCTTTGAAAAAAAAAAGAGATTTTTAAAATACAAGCTTTCTGTAAGAGTAGTTCTTTATTTTTTTTTAATTAGAAGATTGATTAAAATTTTATTTCACGGTGTTTTTCCCCCCGGAGAGTGGGTTGCTAGAATCATTATTTCAATATATCCCGTTACCATGCTTGTTTCCTTCTTGATCTCTTTTCTTTAGTGTTTTCACATTCTGCTAGTTACTTCGATATATCTCCAATTTCTGACTTTTTTTTATGTGTGGACTCATCACTGCGACCAGAGAATACTGCTCATAAAAGCATAAGAGTCCCATATAGAAATTTTCACAATTGAGAAAATTGCAAATGAAGTTCCAACCTTGCATTGAAGGCAAATAACTATGACTTAACTAAAAGTATGTTTTATTCATCTGTATGTTCATGAGGTGGAACATTATATATTTCCATGAATTCTAAGAACTTTTGCATGGATTCCAGACTTGGAAATAACTGATGGGACTCGTTTGCCTTTATTTTTTCTCTATGTACAAAGAATAAACGCATATCAGTCTCCACGCATTATGAGGTGGCCAAGACATTTATTATCGTTCCTTATTGAATCTGTCATGTGCAAAGTTTATTTCAGTCCAACATTTTAAGACCATACGAATTGCAAAACATCGATTCAGTTTCAATGGATTGTAACATGAACTGGGGCATGTTTTTCACCAAAAAGCACCTTAAGCTGATAGACGAAAGTTCGTTCGACGAAGAGTCTACAATGATTTTTTCCTTGAGTCCACGAGGAATCGAGGCATACCGTAAGGCCACAATCCTGAACACTTGAATTCCACTCATCCCAGATGCTAAGAAGCATTTCTGGAAACAGTTGAAGTTGGAAAAACTTCACTATAACATTCGATTTTTTTCGAAAACACACATTAGTTTAAATGAGGTTTGATATCTCTAGCTCATTTTCAATTGTACCTTGCAAACATGAACTGAGTTTAAATTTATTTAAGTCAATGATGTTTTTATGTGAACACTTTTCTTTTAATTGATAACATATGTGAAATGATTTTTTTTAGCACAATCGAATATAAACTAAGGATGGGACTCGTATGCCTTTATTTTCAATATGGGACTGACAAGGTTTGGTATTTTTTCAGTATTTTTCAGAACAAACTTTCAAATTTCATCAAGGCATACGAAAATTTGAACAAAATTAGATACATTGACAGCATAAACTAAAATTAGCCAAAAAGTAATATGGGACTCTTATGCTATTATAGGCAGAATAGGTCTATTGTGATATTACCCAGGTGTTTTCTGTACTCCGCACTTAATATTATTGGCAGTATCACTATTGAAGTAAGTGATACGCTTATCATCCATATCCGTGCTTGTGTGTAAGATTTTACCTAACCGTTTCATGTTTACTACTCTACTATACCGAGCCTCTGTCCATCCTAACAATAACGCCTAATTACAATTCCCTGTAGAGAACTTTCATACGTTACTCACACCAGTTTTATAGTTTTATGATAAAAGGGACTTATTTTTGTTAGAAGGAGAGTGATTTTACTAAGATTCGAACCCACGACTACCCGCTTTACCAAAGCGGACTCTGTAACCTTGCGGCTACGGAACTCCCCTTCTGATTTAGACGTGAATGCCATGTGTCTTGAATAAATAATAATATTCCAGGTTCTGAATTGAGACTAGTTAGACACTTTTAATCCATATAAATTAGCAAATCTTTGAAAAGTTGAAGAAAGAAAAGTTGAAACATTTTCAATTCTTTGATGTTTTAAAATGCGTTATGGAACAGCCACCACACCACAAAACATTGATCCTCCTGTTTGGGCCACAATTCTGTACTTATCAATTGGATCCTAAAGCTATACCAGTTTTTATATGTCGTTCGAAAAAGCTGCGTTTTCTGAGAAAAACGTGATTTTTGAGAAATGTTTTTCGTTTTCCTTCGATTTTTAAATGAAGAATAAAAAAACTGCTGGAAAGGTCTTAAATGACATTTCGCCCACGTACGGTGTATGAGAGAACTGTCATTTAAGGCATTTCGAGCAGTTTTTTGTTCATCATTTGAAATTCGAAGGAAGACGATAAACGTTTTTTAAAAATCACGTTTTGCTCAGAAAATTGCACTCTTTCAGCTGATATATTAAATTCAGGAAACCGTGTAAAACTTTAGGACCCAAATGTTACTTCACCATATTGTTCGAATTTTTCAAAATAAAGCTTCAAAAATGAATATAACGTTTAATGATTTTCACATGTACGTAGAGTGGAACTACCACACCGTAATCAATGTTAAACTATATTCAAATTATTCCAAGAGTCAAATAAACCTTTTGAACGAAACTACAAACTAGTTGCTTAAATTAGGCGCCATGGCGCGCCATCCACATACCACGTAGAGGGGTTGCTAATGTCCATGGTCCATACAATTTTTTCAGAATTTATATTGTCAGTTGTCCACGGAGGGGGAGGAGGGGGGGGGGGATTCAAAATCGTTAAAAATCTGTCCACGTGGTATATGGATGGCCCCTAACTAATTGCGATATTTATTGAGATAGTAAAAAGGTATAAAAAATTGCTAGTAACACAACTTTCCAGGCAATTTGTGTTGGCCAACCAGTTTCGATTTGGACAAACCCATGTATGTATTTTATACGCATTTTCTTTTTGCATGTGTCTGCGTGCCGCAGTAGAAATACAATAATCTGTCCAGCGAAGTGGATTCGCATCAAAGCAGTTTCACTTCCATCCAAGCATTGCGTAAAAATTCGCATCAATGCGATCAGCCTATCAATGATGCGTGAAATTATGCAAAGCAACGCATTTCTCTGCCCGTTTCGACCTACTGTCACATATTCTGGAGTCAACTGAACAACCGGATTTGTACGTTCACTGATGTTAAATTCTTTATAATTATTTGTCGTTTTGCTTACGTCGTAATTACAGTCGATATGCCGCTGGCAGCAATAAAAGACAATCCAATAATTTTGCTCCAAACGCATATCTATTCAATGTGGACCATTTATTTTACCGTGCGATAGCAAGATGAAGGCTTCGAGCCTCCGAAACTCAATTATCCCTCTCGGACATTAACGATGTACAATTCCCAACCTCGCCACGCCTGAGACCAAACAGCCTCTGGGTAGAATTGAGGTTGGACCACTGCTGAAGTCAATTCGATGCAGAGGGGTATAGCCAACAAATTGAAATATTTAATTGTGCTGCTGTGCTGATGCTGATGTTGCCGCAGTTGGTCGTGATCTCACACAGCCGGCAGAACGTCGCGTCGGTGACGCGACGGCTGGGACAGACGCGGTGGGTACATGGCCATATAACTTCATAGCTTTAAACTGACCTACCTGACGAAACTGGAGCACTTTTTACTGCTGTCCGAAAGACAGAGAGAAACGCTGATCCATGATCGAACACTTGATCGGTGGGGCAAACGTCATTAGGCAAAAAAAAACTTAGCGCATTCGTAGCAGCTGAGTTGTATATATAGTAAGTGCATATTCCGGATAAGATGAAGCGGAAGGCTGTAGCCGGAGAGAAGTGTTGGTTCGGTAAAGGTTAATAATTTGCAGCGATAACACTTCCAAGGATCAGCATGATTAGAGACCATCGGACCAGATTGAGGAACATTTTATCAATTTATTTCGCGAAATAAGCGGTCTGGAAAGTGTTGTTAAGTACTGTGCTGCTGCAACCACAAGATGCAAGTCTGGGGAAATATACAGTGCATATTTAAGGTAATCCATCGGAGATAGCATAGTTGGAGAACCTTCAGTTGATCTTCTAGGATAAAGTATAGTCGGTATGGACTGTAGTTCAGAAGATGAAATCGGTGATGGAAAAAAGATTCAAACGATTTCAACAGCTGGTATTATGATTTTATTGGTTTATTGGCTCTGTTTTAGTCTGGTATATTCTATTATAGAATATATAATTGGGCTCCACCAACTCTGGAGAAAATTTGCAGCACCTTGACCTATACATAATACTTTTATTACATATTTGTTCTTACTGATATTTTTTCCGTCAAACCCGGCTCAAGAAGAAGTATCTTTTCGGGATTATTTTTCGTCAAACCATTATACTTCGGCAAAAGAATCTACGCACATTAATCAACCCCAGTAACTCGTTTCGGCTAGGGAATAACGCACTGCGAATTCGTTTCTACCCATGGTTAAAATTAAACTGATCATTGATTTAATCAGCATATTTCTACGCAGCTAAGTCCGTAACGCTTAATGTTTGACGGTTGGAAGCGTTTCCTAAAATAGATTCTTTCGTATGAACCAAGACTGGTTTTAGGCTAATCGTTGGCTAATCAGTGTTGTGAGTCGTGCCATACGGGTACGAACTATGATGAATCAGATTGAAGGAACGAGGAAGAAAATCAAAATGGTGAAGCTAAATTGTCAGGTCACGAAAATAATTTAAAAGCATTCCCAAGAATGTTGTAGAAAACTTTGTTGCGTTCTTGTTAAACACATACCATAACCCTTGACAAATTATTTCCATAATAGTTCAAAAAATGAGGACTTGGTCAATGTTAATTTTATTTTTTGGACATGGTCAATGTTAATTTTAATTTTTTCTGAAGCAACTATTAGCAGTTATTATGGAAACTAAAATGACTTCAATTAGGCATGTAAAATATGAAAAAAGTTGAGTCATCCAAAGCTCCAAATTTTTCGGAATAAAATTGCAGGGTGTCAGCGTGAAAGTAAAACATTTTATTTATGCCATTTAAGTAGAACACATGAGTAGTTTTCCCCGATTTTTTTGTATTAACATGGTAGAGTAGTGAATTTGTAGTAGGATTAGTTCAGTTGTTATCGGCTACAATATCTTGAAGATAAAACAGCCTGCGCAATAATAATTTTCCATCTGAAAAAAATATGTTGTGAGCAGAGTTCTGTTCGGTAGCATTCAAGGTCTTTTTTTTATTTCAAGCACAGTGTTACGACTCATGTTCATTCCACGAGCCATTTTTCTTGCCGACTTGCCGAAAAATGTTTTGACTGGTATGACCATCGCTGCAGTCCTCACACTCCATTTTTTACCTGGTTTTTGCTTGGGATTAACGTATCAGTTTCCTCGAATCGTTCGATGGTCCTGTACACGAATAATCAGCTCAAATTCAGATGGGACAGCTTCCTTTTAATTCGTATGTTTGTCATTTTAGCAAGATACAAGACCTTTATTTGTGCTCGACTAGAATCCATTGCAATTTTCCTTTGAAAAAAAATTAAACACTGGCTTCATCTCCCACACGGTTTTTGTCCAAAGTGTTCTACAACTACCAATCTCATATAATTCACTGCTACATGTATACAGAACATGATCAAAGGTGCTTGAATCGACGTAGTTTATACTGATTTGAAAGCTGCGTTCGATTGCGTCGACCATGGTTTCCTGCTCGCCAAGTTGGGGAAATTAAGAGTTGCTTCTACTCTCATACAATGGCTAACATCCTATTTGGTAAATCGAATGCTGTACGTTAATATTGTATCACAGCATTCCACACTCATTTCGAATCTACCGGGCGTTCCGCAAGGTAGTAATCTAGGACCACTGCTCTTTGCATTGTTCGTCAATGAAGTATCGCAGACTGTCACGAACTCCAGCAGTTCATCGACATTTTTTATAAGTGGTGCTCCAATAACCTGCTGACAATTAGTATCCAAAAATGTTGTGTAATCTCTATCCATAGAAAAAAATATCCTGTAATGTTCAGCTACACCAGATTTGGTCGATCATTGACGAAAGTTAACCAGGTTCGAGACTTTGGACGCATTGCTATCATCCAGGACTCGACAGCTTGGATATATTTTCAAGATAGCCTCGGAATTTCACGATCCACTGTGCCTTCAATCACTATACTTCTCTTTGGTCCGTTGTGTTTTCGAAACCAATTCTGTAGTGTGGTGTCAGATGATGTACTATTAAACAAATACAAAACTACAAAATACGAATACAAGTGAACTACAAACATATGTCGCAATCAAAACAAACACCCTGTTAAACAGGGTAAAGCAGAGTGTGTATCAAATATGTGCATTCCTTTCACGGTGACACCCTGTAGACCAGTTTTGGTTGTTTGTGAGTGGATCAAAATTCATAATTTATTTTTATTGTCTTTTTTTGTCAAATAATTTGGCTTGGAAAATATTTATATATTTTTAATCAATTTTGAAGAACGACGTTAGTTTTTAGCGGTGTGTTTGGGGTCGTTTTTTGCATTTTAACAGCATTTCCCACTCTACGTGCGGTAGTATAAGATTTTCTAATCTTAGCGTAAAGGTATTAGTTTGTTATCTTGTCGGTTCAGTACAGAGGACCAACTCCGTACCAGGAGAAGCACCTTATAATCATGATGTTGCTTCCTCAGTGTTAGAAGTTTTCTCGTGTCCTGTGGCTAATCGGATAATGTACCTAGGTTTTTCTAACCAATTAAAATTATTGAATAATTAATAATAATTTTTATATTTTTTTCTGATAATTATCAGAACCGATCTAGTTGTCCCTCGTTGTCGGCAATCCACAGCACATTTCAACATTTCGTGCTGTTTTCTGGGCCTACCTAATCGAATTGATCCTTGGCAAACTTCAACCTCGCTATAGAAGATGCTGCATAAGAATCTTTTTTTAGCCCCGGATTCATGTCCAACAAGCCGTCTCTGGATTGTTTGAGAACTTCAGTCAGTTCAGAGACAAGTTTAGCCCTGATTTCTTTGCAGGTTGAACGAATCTTTGTTGGCGGTTGTTTTTCGGGGGTGTCCAGTCGATTTCGGTTTATCTTTCGATCATGGAGTGCTTTGAGAACAAATGTTTCCGATCGTCCTAGGAATTCTGCAATTACCTGTTGCCTTGTTTTGCCAATTCACGGATAACAATTCGTTGCGGTTCCGTTCAGTGAAAGGAGCGGTTCATGTTTCGTTATTTTAACTAGAATTTACGAACTAAATCCGACTGGTTTAGTTTCAACATAATAAATACCTACTAGGATCGGTATCAAATGAAGTATTTCGGTAAAACAGCCAGTTTTCTTCAATAATCAAGAAAGTATAGACGTCACAAAAAAGAAAAGAGATAGAGATTTGACACGCGGATTTGTTAACATGGACTTGTAAAATTTTCGGCTCGAGTGAAAATGCAAGAACGTGTTATTAAAAATTGCTTTACTACCTGGTAGTAACGAATTCGCATAGGCGGAGAGTTGTCCGATCTTTTTCGTACTCGTATCTTTTTTTTTCGATCCTATCACTGAACGGTGAATGGAAAAAAAAAATCTTACAGCTTGTAAACAAACCCGTGGGAAATGTCAAAAGTGAGGTTATTTTTTGTATGCAATGATCTATAAATTTTGTATTTTGTGCAACTTCTTTCGATTTTTCGCCAGAATCAGAATTACCTCTACTGCGTAGAATGTGGCGCGATATGTTGTCATACTAGTGCAAGTGCTCGCCGCTGGGTGTCGCATATGTTTTTGATGGGGTACTGAAGCCCTATCCTGCCTATAATCTTAATCGATAAATGATGGGTTTTAAATATAAGTATAGTGAGTTCGCAAGGTATATCAAGATAGTTTTTCTTGTCTCACTGTGGCCGTTTAGCTGTATACTGCTCGCTCGATGTTTTTTAAGACAGATTGCAAACCAAAGTAGGATTCGCTCGGTCGATAAATATCGTGAGTTATTATGCGGTGTATACCGTTCAAAGAACCTCGTCTACGAAATGCTTTCCTGAATGTTTCCAGGATTCGAAAACGAAATTTATATAAATACTTAGATACTTAGGATTTTCACGCGCGTCGACTGCATGGATTCGCGATGGTTGAAAAGAAAAATAATAATCGCTCGCCTTCGTAATGAGTTAACGATCGCACGCAACATCGTTCAATTCCGTCACTTACCACTGTGACACAATTCTTCTTTTTCGTCGCAGTCGTAGAGATGCAGAGGTAAACTCGGTGTCAGACAAAAACGACTGTTACGCATCCTTCCTTACAATATTCTACCTCACCCTAACGATCGCAAGGAAGTGGCCGGCTCCGTTATCGATCTATACAAAGAAGAAGCTACTGAATTGTTGTGCATTGAAGATGGTAACCTAATCCCAAGTAGCCATATACGTGGATCTCTGAGCAAACTCACTAGCTCAGATCCATCACGGAGGAGCAACTACGAAATGTGTGGTCGTCAAGCTCAAGCGAACCAAGCCAGCGCTGATAAAGGGAAAACCCTATTGTCGTTCTTCTATGTTTCTGTGTATAAGCTGCCAAATGATTTCAAAGTTTGAACCCTGCGGCGAAAACCGATGGGCAAATTTGTCACTGTTGTTGTTGGTTCTTTGAAAGACAAATACTAGCAATACTCAGAGGCACAGTGGAGAACTTAGAACATCAAGCCGGATCAAAATTATTTTGAAGGATTTTTGAACTGGAAACGTATCATGGATCGAGAATACAGTATAATAAATAGCTGTGACTAGAAATTTTCATGGAATAACCCCCCTTTGAGTGATTTGTTACGTTTCAATAAACGGCTGAGCCTTTATGAATGAAACATAACTATTTTTTTAGATCAGTGAGGTTCGGGCTTAACACTGTTTTGTTTATTAATCGATCTAAGCACTCAGAAGAATCTGAAGAGTCACTAGTATTATCATGATTGTCCGTGTAAAAACATTTCACTCGCAACGTTTGCATTGCTTCGGACGAAGAAGTTTGACCGTTTTTCTTGGATTTTGACCTTGAGATTGTAATCAAACGTTCCGAATTCAATAGCAACCTGTTGAGAATGTCGCGGTTATAGGCTATCCTAGAAAAATTTCGCGACATATTTGATCTGTATTCTGTCAAAGCAGTTTCAGTTATTTTTTCTTATTACTTTAAAAGCAAAAGCGCAAAACTGCTCTTTAGGTAACAAATCTGTTACTTAAAGGGCAATAAAGTTCTTCCCCAGAAAAGTAACAACAAAAACTGTCATATATTTTGCACGTGTTACGGAAATACGATAATCTAATAATGGTCGTTGCAACCACATGCAAAACTTTTTCTGTCGAAAAATGCTCCCTTTCATCCATCCCCTGTTAAGAAAAATTACACACCGTCGTATATGTTGCACATGTTACCAGTTTCTTCTTTCTCCAATTCATCCAGTGTGCGTGTATTAGTTCGCTCGTTGTATGCATACGGGGTAAAGAAAAAATATGATAAAAGCTGCCAAGCAGCATTTCCCCATCATACAGTATGCAAACGTTGATGATTTCAAAGACTTTAAATGCGTTTTGAAATCACAAAAACACAAACATTCGCTTTCTTGTAAGCTATCTAAACACACACTCATTGGTTCATGGAAACTCATTTCGACTTGTTTGAAGTTACAAAACTCGTGCCCGTCTAGAACAACAATCACAACCCTGGCAACTCTGATCACATGGTATTACTTCCATTTCAAGTAACCACTGGGAAACGAAACAGTGGTGTTTCTAATTAGACATTTGAGGTTGACGGGTGAGATTCTGATTATGTGTGAATAAAGGGGACAGAAATAGTCCTGATCGTTGCATCAATACAAATGCAGCGAGTGAAGTCTCGATACACATGCATTGCGGTTCTTGGTTGCATGTTTCCCGGCAGAAACACATACAAGCGTGTAGCTGCCATATATTTTGTTACTTTTTGGTTATTACACTTTGTGTCTAATGCGCGGTCATATAACACAAAAAAGTAATAAAATGTTGCTCTGAAGTAACAAAATCTTCCCCGTTTCTGTTGGATGTTAAGGCAACAACACTGCCGGAACTGAAAAGTTGAAATTTTTCGATGGTTTTCACTATGATGTAACTCTTGAGCTCGGATTGGTTCGGCTGATCCACCACCAGTACCACCAGTTTGACCAGAAACATACAGACTTTCATTTGCAATTGACTATTTACATTGAAACTCATTGACATTTCACTTACTTCATATCATAAGACATATAAAAAATCTCATTTACAGCATTTTTGTGTTAATAAAATGTCTTCCAAGTTTACAGATCGATTAACCTAACCTTTTTTGACAATTTCTTCAGTTGGTTTGATGATAAATCATTACGTTGCATTTTAATGTTTTGAAAAACGATAAAAAAATTCAATTCATATATTTGAAACATATTTATTCCATGTTATTTGCATGTGTTAATGTATGTTCATATGTGTTAAAATGTTATGTTTTAAATGTTCGGTATAGTTTCACTGTTGACTACCAAAAGTTTGTTATTTAGAGTGATGAATAAATCCAGCAAATATTAGGTAAATCAAGGTGTATTTTTTATGAAAATTGAAGTGTTCGTGTAAATCTATTTTAACAAATAATAAGTTCAGATGAGAAAGGCTGGGTCTCACGGCTAGGTGGATTAATTTGGGTTTTTTTTTGATAAACGTAGCATAAAACGTTTTTATATAAGCAATTTTGTTGGAAAATAATGTCGTTAGTATATATCTGGCATGACTTTGTAATAGAGCATCAATTTACCAACAGTTTTCAGTTTCACATGATTTAGAAAAAAAAAGGTTTAAAAGATTTCCCTGGAAACCCCCGGACCCCGCGATATTAGAAAAATTACAAAGAAAAGTGAAAACGCAACGATTTATTTAGTTTGGATTTTATGATTGGCAGATCATATAATAGGAAAAAAGTAAAGACCGTGATTTAATGATTCGGATTATAAAATATTACAACTATAAAAAAGATTGAACAATTTTTAAAAACAAACTGATAATTATTTTCAATGTCAAAAAAGTTGAAGAGGTTGTTATAAACACGACCGCAGAGGTAACGTAGAATACGACAGCCTGTCATATGTCAATGTCTTTCTTGGTATAGGTTTGGGAATACACTTAATTGGGGTTAATTAATTTAATAGTCTCTTTGCTCCAGATGACGTCTACCTCTGTAGCCGGCACTGCGGTTTCACTTGCTGCCGTATCCAAAACAAGAATGAAATTGAATTGTTTTGTGGCTGTCTTTTGTATCAAGTTGCACTAAGATATCCTAAGGGGTTATATACCTTTTTATTTTTAAAAAAACCGGAAAAATTTTTATTACATTATCTTCAAATACAACATCTTGAGAACATTTCCACAAATTTTCATAAAGATCTGAGCAATAGGAAGAAAGTTAGAGCGATTTGCAACGCGCCTCGCCACGGCCGCATAAGCTAAACTTGAAACTTTACACGCGATTATCTCGGAATAGTTTATTCCGGAAAATGGCTTTGCCGTGATCCTGATTGCGGGAAAACTACTGAACCGATTTCCTTCATCTTTTTTTTTTTAATTTTCGTTATTAAATTCGCCGGTCCTTGAACGGTCGCTTTTTGAAACATACAGTTAAATTTTGCCGCAAAAAAATTTTCAATGCAATTTTTTGCGCTCAAAACGTGCATTTTTTGAGAAAAACGTTCCCGTTTACACTTAAAACAAAATACTCATAAAAGCGATCGTTCAAGGACCCGGCACACTTCTAAACTAATGAAATAATATGAGTTTTTTAATTTCCCCGTGGTGTTGGTGCTGAGGTGGAGATAGATGAGGAACGATTTGAAGTGGTTGACGTATTCGTTTATCTTGGTACGCTTGTGACATGTGACAACGATATGAGCCGTGAAGTGAAACGACGAGTTGCAGCTGCGAACAGGGCTTTCTACGGACTGCGTAACCAGCTAAGGTCCCGTAGTTTGCAAACTCGCACAAAACTAGCGCTGTATAGGGCGCTGATACTCCCGGTGGCCCTTTACGGACATGAAGCATGGACGCTGAAGGAAGCTGATCGACGAGTGCTCGGAGTTTTTGAGCGTAAAGTTCTGCGATCGATACTTGGCGGTAAATTGGAAGGTGGAGTGTGGCGCAGACGCATGAATCACGAGTTGTACCAGGTATACAAACATGCTGATATAGTGAAGGTAATACAGCGGGGCAGGCTTCAGTGGGCTGGACACGTAGCCAGGATGCCTGACGAGAGAGCCGCCAAAACTATCTTCAGTAGAGAACCAGGAAGAGGCCGTCGACTCCGTGGTAGGCCTCGCACGCGGTGGATGTGCGCAGTGGAAGAAGATGCACGATCTGCTGGTGTACGGGGAGACTGGAGAACGGCTGCCCAAGACAGAAGAAGCTGGACATCTCTAATTCGTTCGGCCCTAGACCGGTGAACGGTCCGTTAGTCAAAAAAGTAAGAAGTAAAGTAAGTGATCCGCTGAGTCTCTATCAGGATCACCGCAAGCCTCTGCAAAAAAATAGCGTTTCGGGGAAACGGCCATTACTCCAGTAATAATTGGTATATCTCAAAATCAAACGTATTTTCTTGTTGTTGATAAGCTGTACTTTCAGAAAAATTCCACTTTGATGCAATGAAAATGGTGCTATGCACTTAAAAATAAATTCAAACTTCCCTCATTTTTCTCGACCAAAAAGGTATAGAACCCCTTAATTTAGGCAGTGGCTACATAGAGGCCATAGACAAGTGCAAATAGTGCATTCTCTATCTATGATATAACAGTTCAAATAACGATTTTCTGCATTTTACGATAGCGTAGATAATTTTACAACTGATCGCTGCAATTAGTAAGACTTGTGTGTGTGTGTGTTTACAATTCATCTCCCACTGACCGGCAGTGCTTTTATGGAAGAAACCTATCTGCATCCCTTCCTATTTGAAGCTGATTTTGATTTTGATTTTTGATACATTACATAATATATAGGTGCAAATATTTTTAGCCCTGGAGATGAAAGGTGACAGCTCTAATGTTCATCCAACGACCCATTTCAAGAATGCCTGGTAATACACGTACATTCCGAGGTCGCCTTCATATACACTAAGCCCCGCATGAATACGTTGTTATACCTATTGGATATAACATTGTATTCACACTTTCAAACTAATTTGCATTAGTGGCACGTATAGATCGCTGCAATTAGTAAGACTTGCGCGAAAAATTATGTGATTCAGGCTCACTAGCTCAGAAATTCTTCAGATAAACTTTGAGGTTAATTGTGTTTGTCAATGCCATTTATTGACAAGTGAATATTTTTTCAACATGGAAAATTTTTTATGTAGTTTTGGATGATTTACAGTGATAATTGAATTCTACATGAGGTGATTTATTAGCAATTATGTATATATGAAAATTTCAATCGCTATACTGCTAGCCACACATGCTATAAACTATATAGCCTATATAGCAAGCCACGCACGCTAGCCGCACGTTATATGGCAAGCCACATACGCTATATAGCAAGCCACGTACGCTATATAGCAAGCCACGCACGCTAAATAGCAAGCCACACAAGCTATAGACATGCAAAGACACGCTGGACATGCACAGACACGCTAGACATGCACACGCTATAAGGCAAACCACGCCATCTATATGGCAGGCCACACGCGCTATAAACAGGCACACACGCGCTACAGACATGCATACACGCCAAAAACATACACACACGCTATATAGCCAGCAACACACCTTATATATTAGGGATACACGCTACAAATATACACACACATTATGTGCACCCTACATACGCTGGATGATGGTGGCTTCTCAAATCACCTGGCGGTGCGAGCCTCTTTCAGTTTCGGGTTGTATTCACCCAACGATATCTGAATCGGATTACCGCTGGTGGGGTCCAACTCAGATCGAAGGGAAGCCGAACTGAAAGAGGTAAGAACTGCAGCTAACCACTACCACCGCCGCTGTTGCCTGCTGCTGATCCACTTCGCCTACTGCCATCGGTGTTGATGTCCGCTGCTGCTGCCTGCTGCTAGAAAACTGATTTGCTTGAGGAGAAACAGTCTCTTATATAGCCCGAAGAGTGCATTCTCGGCTATCTAGGTACTCCATTCTATCGTCCTTTTTAGGGAAAGGCAGCAAGCGACCAATCAAAAGTCGACGTTTGCGTTTCGACAATGTTCAACAATTTTTAATATTACAATAGTTTGAACAATCAGATTACAATTTTCTGCATTTGGACGGGTGCTTAAATGATTTTCCAATCGATTGCTGCAAAAATGACAGAAAGCGGTTGAAAACTGACTGGGTTTAAAACGTTTGAAATTGGACAATTTTTGTGACGCTCTCGATGTTTTCGGTTTTGAAATTGGATCCCTGTATTGAAATTGGGTCCCTGTAATTGTTGCCGTAAGACGTATTCTACGTCAAAAAGAAAGCGAGGACGGATAATCATTCAGGAACAGGAACAGGCACAGATCCATGAAACTGTCGAAATCGACTTGTTTTTTGATGCCAGATGTCTTAGAAATAGGGTATTGAGCGTCTTCGGCAGGTTTTCTGCAGCAGTCTTATGCAAAAACCGGCCGAAGAAAACCACTGCCGAAGAAGTTCGATACCCTGCATCAAAATCAGAGATCTTGTCTAGAAAAAAAAAACATTTTTTGAGACAAATTCCTGGGATTAGAAGACTCTTTTTCTAAGCTCCGTGAATTATTTAGCAGCAGTTGCGTTCGTTATATCTTTCATGATTCTCTATGGACAATACACGCACATGTAATTTATGGCCCTTAGAAATTGCAAAAAAAATATATGTTTATGCTGCAAATTCAACCAAAGCGGATATTACTAGCTCAAAAATAAATAAGATTTTCGTCATGTAGTAAGGAATTACATAGTTTAGTAACGATCCACCATTAAATTATCAGTTAAAGCTTCAGATATATGGTTTGCTGTACACCTCGCGAAATTTGCAAGCTCAACAAACTGTGTGTAATTCACCACTTGTTACACGTGTGCCTGCCAACCGTGTATTTAAACACTTAAAAATAATTGATTAATCGTCTTCCAGCGTTTACGAAAGTCGGTTAATGTTGAGCATTGAACCCCTCTGTAACTGCCAAACAGCAAAACGACAGCAACAAGAGAGCGATATTTTCGACGCAATGTAACTCCTCGGTCGTAAACATGCAATCATCGCCTTGCAAAAGTTCAATCATCGAGATGGCAAAACCGGTGCAATTGCTGGCTGTTAACGGGGGTCGAGCGAGCGAGCGAACGGGAGCTGGAGATGCCATTTCACCGAAACCAAACAGAGACAGAGTGTGTTTTTTTTTTCAAGTGTAGTAATCCAGTTAGCAAAAAAAAGAGTGTCAATTAGCGGTAATTTAACAGTTCAACTGTTCCGACACTTGCATTCATTTCACTCCGGTCGTCGCCACTATCGGAAAAGAGCACAAAATTTCAACGTTCTTGCGTCATGCGTGTGTTTGTGTGGTGATGCTGTTCTGTTGTAACCTGAGATTTGTAACGATGCTGAATAGAACAAAACAGAGGTTACTATTTATTCCTCACTGCGTATTTGATAGGATTGTTTGATTTATTGTAATGCATCAAACGCTATAATTAATAACGTCAGGTGTTGACCAGGAAAGTGAAGTCTAGAATGCTGATGAATGAATTTTCAGTTCAGATTACTGAAACAAATGAATAAATCTCCTTTGAATTATCACTGCGTTAACACTCTAAGGGGATATCTAGGTTTTGAAATTTAAAATATTTATCAGACAAGTAAGAATTTAAAACATGCACAATTTCAGGCAGTTAAGAAAAAAATCTCCAAAGCACAATTCTTAATATTGTGCACGCTTAAAATAATGCAGAAAAGGTAGTAACAGCAATAATTTCGGGCAATTCACTAAAAAACGGGCAGTTTTTTTTTCAAATTGTTTGCGTCCTCTCTGTAAATTTATATGAGAAACATGTACATCTCCGATAAGTGGTCCTACAGCTTGACGACCCTCTAGGCTGCATTAAGTGCATGAGACTTGATGGTATGACTCTCGCTTTTTTTGGGCGTCCTTTCGCCCCGACTTCGATGGGCTAAGAGCACTAACATCATATACATTCCGTCTCGATCAATCGCATTCCGTCTCGATGCTCATCACCTATTCTCCTATTTGAAAACATTGTTTTCTTTCAATTTGCCTTTTCATTGTTGTGGTTTTTGGAGTCAAACTTGAGCGATTTTATTCAGACTATGCTTCGCTGTGGTGTTTGATAAACGGAAGCAATCATCAAGCTGGAGCCTGTAATAAGTGTCTTTTTTCCTGTCACTAATTGTGAGGAGAGATTGAATAAATTCCATTCACACGTAGCAATAAATTCGATCTTTAACCGCACCTAATACCTTTCCTTCAGGTCATTAACGGCTATTGCGCACCGTTTCCTGGCGTTGAACGAAATAAACAGTGCGGGCTGGGAAGGCCACCCAAAATTTCTGTCTGGGTAACACAAATGTGCACCCTTTTGGCACGCGACCTTCGCTGCCAAGGTTTGCCAATCGCGGCCAGATTAGCCTAACTGCCCACACCCGATGTCGCACCGAACAGTGTCGTAAGATACCTTAAGTTACGATTAGTAACACGCGGTCAGCTGCTCGGCTCGCGGTGATAAAACGGCAATGCTTTCCAATAAACTATTTATGTCGAATAAAAGACCGGCGAAACGTATTACTTTTTTTTTCTTTAAAGCCATAGCTGTTGATCGGATTTGCGAAGACAAATGGCCGCTGGCATGCTGTGCCTTTTCATTTCACTGCGGTCCCAAAGACCCACGGAGACTTGTGGGCTTGGGCATCCACCGAGCGTTGTACGACAGCGGCAGATAATTGTATGTGAGATTTGTGGTTACTGGACATCCGGTGGCGGCGATTAACTACTGTAAAGTGGAACGGTAACAGGTGACGTTTAGGTGTTTCAGCTGCCCGGCAGCCACCATCGGAGATTGACAGAAATGATATAACACCGCTCGGTGAGCTCCATTTAAACCCTTCAAAGTTCCGCGTTGGTGTTCATCTGAAAGTAAGAACGGTTTGTTACCGTTTGGGAAGGTTGTTTTAAAGGGCAAAGTTTTGAATAGTTGAGAGTTAGGTAAAGGATACCGACGGTTGTTTGTCGAATTTACATATTAACCCATTGCTCTGGCATTCGCTGGCGCAAGAGAAGCTACTGCAAATAAGAGGTGCTCTATCCGGTTATGGAAACAATGCTAGAGAAACAAACAGAAAAACACTCGCGTAGTTATAATTACTAATTAAGAGAAATCTACCGGTGAAGAACTGGCCACAGAAAGAGACACGGAGAGGGAGAGAGACCAAACCCAGCGCAGATCGTGAAGATGAAACCCACGGACAGTTGATTAATTCGTCATTGTGTTTACCGTTTTGCGACGCCATTATGCAGAATCTCTCAGGCTTTACTAACGCTATTTCCTCTTTCCCAAAATCTAGATAATTCGTCGCCGGTGCTGTCGATGGTAAAACTATAGTTTCTGGTGAGAAGACGAGCGAGCCGCTGGCAGGAGTGCTCCTGTGGTGGGGTGAAGAGGGAATATACAGTGCATTATAGTGAAGTGCAGAAGAGTGAAATCCGTGTGTATAGAGCCGTAAAGAAACCGGAACCGGTTGCGGTTACCATCTGGCCAAGCTCCACAGTGTTTGAGTTACACCCGCGAGTGCCGTGTCCATCCTTTAAACCACAGAAACTCCCCGCAACCAGAAATGGCCTGCTCGAGGGCCTTCTACTGTTGTGCGCTACTGATGCTCTACTTTGGAGCTTTGGTGCAGAGTGGCGCACCGGTCCGTCCGGGAACCGGAAATCCGTCTCCACGGCTGCCACGTACCAGTGCCAGCCAACTGTCGGCGCAGAACAACAACAGTACCGGAGTGCGTAATTTGGCTGCGAAGAACCTGACCGCCCAGCAAGGCCGTGGGAACTACAGATCAAGGTAGGTGTACTAAGATGGTACTCGGTAAAGGGCGTAAACACGTTTTTGCAATAATGAATAATTCACAGTTCATAAATTTCTTAGGGTTTTAATAACATACATTTTAAACATGTATTTTATACCAAGAACGCGAGGTTTTTCAAGGATTCAACCGTTGATGAGATCAAATCTATTTAAGTAATTTAGATAAACAGTTAGGTCGCGCAGTTGAGGTTAGTATTTTTGAACTGAGAGTTAAGTGAGAATTCAGCAAAAGTGGTTATTTTATACATTGTTGATCTTAATCTCAATTGGACAAACGATTTTTCTTTATGTGAGAAAATGTCATCAACAGGGCATTTTTATTGTTTGACTAGCTGATTGCAGGGAAGACAAAAGGATAAGCAATTTTCCAATCCTCCAAACTCTTCTTGTTCAGAAACGCCTTACAAACCCTTTCGCGTTTGTGCTTGCAGGAGAAAGATAGAGCATGAAGTTTGTTAGTCTACGTAGGTATTTGAAAAATTTCGTAAGGAGAATCCATGAAGTAAGTACGTGCTGTGCTACTCATCAATCGCGTTTCTATCATGATTTCAAAAGTCATACTTCATGATTCTAGCGAATGACTCATTGTTATAAGAAAACATCGTCTGTAATCAAGGAACTTTGAGGGAACCGAATTTGCAGTGAAGCAAATGTATTAATGAATTAGTAATGAACGGATAAAAATCCTGAAGGGGTTCCATGTTCTCGACAAATCAGTTTGATTTCTACGAATTGAAAGAACTATTCTTAATAGGATGATGTACATAATAATGAAAAACTAATTTTTGCGTCCTTCGTTTCATATAGTCATTTAATTTAATTTGAAAATTAAACTCCCGCTTCCCTCTATGTGCGTGAGGTACTGTATGGAAGCCTTATGTTTCCGTTAGTACTCAATGTTATTTTTAATTGACAATTGTTAGGTACAAGTGACACTGTTAATACCAGTTTTTAATTGACAATCCTTTTTTTCCCTTTTCGAACCCTTAAGCTGTCAAAACTGAAGCAAAAGTCACTCGAATAGTTTTCGTTTGACTCATTAACTGCTTAAACATGATGTTTGAACAAATGTTTCAAATAAAACAAATATTTTTCAATTGAAAGTGATGGGTAATAGAGTTACTATAACCTGACAATTGTCATTTGAAACAGACTTTTTCAGGCTCTGTTCGACAAAGTATATATACGTAAGACGTTACTTGAAAAAGAAGCCGACTACCAGAATCGATCGTTTGTCAACAAGAAGCATAATCAGAGTTGATTACCATCCATAATATTTCTTGAGGATCTGGTGTTTACTAACACTTAAACTACCTGTGACCTGTTCGCGAAACACTTTACTAGCGTTTTCAGCTCTAGTGTAGGTTTAGATTTGTAAATTGATGACGCCATGCGTAATGTTCCTAAAAATGTTTTCGAGCTGAACTCTATTCACTTTAGCGAAGCCAATAGCAACGCCGGTCTTCTAAAGCTTAAAACGTCCAAAAAGGCGAGCCCGGACAAAATACTATCAGTGGTGGTATCATCAGTGGTAAAAATGTGCTGAAGTGTTCTGCAAGCCGTTACAAAAATAATTGCAATATGTCACTTTGAAAGAATAGGTTCCCCGAATCTTGGAAGAAAAAAAATTTTAGTCTACAAAAAAGGAAATCAATGCAACATTACGAATTACCGCGGCATTACATTTCTGTGGGTTAAAATTGCTAGAGATTAAGTAAGAAAAAAAGTACATCACGATGGAGCAACACAGCTTCTATCCCAAACGCTCGATTAACATAAGCCTGCTTCAATTATGCTCGTTTTGCATTAGTAAAATAGAGGAAAATGCTTAAATTGACACAGTGTACCGGATATTAAGGCTGCTTAAGATCGCATATTGTTACGAAAGCTAGCCGACTTGGTGCTTCTGACGGTTTTGTTCATTGACTATAATATACCTACCTGACAAATCGCTGCCTCTGGATGCCTTGGCCTAACTAAATCTCATACCTTTTGCAATCCGTGTGGAGTCCCACTGGGAAGTAACTTAGGACCGTTGTTTTCTCTAATCTTTTTTAACAATGTTCGCTTTGTAATTCTACTCGGATTTAAATTACTATGTGCTGACGATTTAAAAAGATTTTTAATAACTGATATATGCACTATAAGAAATGAGTTGAATATACCGTCAGTCGGGAAAAGATTGTACCATCCAGCCCGTGACCTGTCAGCCATCCTTTTCGGCTTTGAAGACTAGTCTTTTTTGGTTGAGTATTCGAGGAAACTTATTCAATAAATTTTGGTCTTGGGATCGTCTTGAGATGGCTAACAAACAATGGGTTTTTAGCAAAATCTCACCGCGGTTACGGTATTCAATTGATGTTATATTCAGTGAAATTTCCAGTTTTTCTCGCTTCTGAACAATTTCAGTTTTCTCCAGTTTTCCCGGTTGGGTGGCCTGACACCAGCAAAGACTATTCGATGCTCACGCTGGGCTCAGTTTAAAAATTTTAACTGGTTATAAAATCGAAGATGCCCCTCTTGGAAGGGTTGACGTGGTTGGAGATATGGGAGTAGAACTGGATTTAAAGCTTACCTTCCAGAACCCCTACTTTAGCATTATAAAGAAAGCTAACGCATCTTAGGGTTCATTAAGCACATGGCCAAGGGCTTTTGTGACCCGTACTGCTTGCGAGCTCTTTACTTCTCTTTAGTACACTCCGTTTTTGACATGGAGCCCTCGTTTATAAATTTGGAAATCCAGAATAGAAGCTGTGCAACACAGATTCATTAGATACGCCTCAGGTCATCTTCAGACAGACAGACAGACAGACAGACAGACAGACAGACAGACAGACAGACAGACAGACAGACAGACAGACAGACAGACAGACAGACAGACAGACAGACAGACAGACAGACAGACAGACAGACAGACAGACAGACAGACAGACAGACAGACAGACAGACAGACAGACAGACAGACAGGCAGACAGACAGACAGACAGGCAGACAGGCAGACAGGCAGACAGACAGACAGACAGACAGGCAGACAGACAGACAGACAGACAGACAGGCAGACAGGCAGACAGACAGACAGACAGACAGACAGACAGACAGACAGACAGACAGACAGACAGACAGACAGACAGACAGACAGACAGACAGACAGACAGACAGACAGACAGGCAGACAGGCAGACAGACAGACAGACAGACAGGCAGACAGACAGACAGACAGACAGACAGACAGGCAGGCAGACAGGCAGACAGACAGACAGACAGACAGACAGACAGACAGACAGACAGACAGGCAGGCAGACAGGCAGACAGACAGACAGACAGACAGACAGACAGGCAGACAGGCAGACAGACAGACAGACAGACAGGCAGACAGACAGACAGACAGACAGACAGACAGGCAGGCAGACAGGCAGACAGACAGACAGACAGACAGACAGACAGACAGACAGACAGACAGGCAGGCAGACAGGCAGACAGACAGACAGACAGACAGACAGACAGACAGACAGACAGACAGACAGACAGACAGACAGACAGACAGACAGACAGACAGACAGACAGACAGACAGACAGACAGACAGACAGACAGACAGACAGACAGACAGACAGACAGACAGACAGACAGACAGACAGACAGACAGACAGACAGACAGACAGACAGACAGACAGACAGACAGACAGACAGACAGACAGACAGACAGACAGACAGACAGACAGACAGACAGACAGACAGACAGACAGACAGACAGACAGACAGACAGACAGACAGACAGACAGACAGACAGACAGACAGACAGACAGACAGACAGACAGACAGACAGACAGACAGACAGACAGACAGACAGACAGACAGACAGACAGACAGACAGACAGACAGACAGACAGACAGACAGACAGACAGACAGACAGACAGACAGACAGACAGACAGACAGACAGACAGACAGACAGACAGACAGACAGACAGACAGACAGACAGACAGACAGACAGACAGACAGACAGACAGACAGACAGACAGACAGACAGACAGACAGACAGACAGACAGACAGACAGACAGACAGACAGACAGACAGACAGACAGACAGACAGACAGACAGACAGACAGACAGACAGACAGACAGACAGACAGACAGACAGACAGACAGACAGACAGACAGACAGACAGACAGACAGACAGACAGACAGACAGACAGACAGACAGACAGACAGACAGACAGACAGACAGACAGACAGACAGACAGACAGACAGACAGACAGACAGACAGACAGACAGACAGACAGACAGACAGACAGACAGACAGACAGACAGACAGACAGACAGACAGACAGACAGACAGACAGACAGACAGACAGACAGACAGACAGACAGACAGACAGACAGACAGACAGACAGACAGACAGACAGACAGACAGACAGACAGACAGACAGACAGACAGACAGACAGACAGACAGACAGACAGACAGACAGACAGACAGACAGACAGACAGACAGACAGACAGACAGACAGACAGACAGACAGACAGACAGACAGACAGACAGACAGACAGACAGACAGACAGACAGATAGTCATTATTTTCATCATCGATGAAGGGGGAGAATAATAGTGTCTTTTGAAGATAAACAATCAATTCCACTAGAAAAACACTCAAAGTTTGAAAAAAACAGTGGTCCAATTTATGGTCAAAAAAAGCACGCTGTCTTGCTGAGTACCTGAACTTTTTTTTACATCGAAGTAACACAGCGAATCATAGTTAACATAGATGTGTTATGATCGTGTTATTGTTACAAGTTGCAGCTAAAATGCGAAAAACACCAAAACCTGGTGAAAAATATACTGAAGCAGTTGTTACTGAGTGTCTCCAAGCAATAAAAAGTGGTGTTTCGATTAGAGAAGCTTCCACGATCTACCGTAATGTTCCGTGCAAGCAGGAAGCCGTCAGGAAAACCACGAAAAGGAAAACCAGCTGTATTGTAAAGGATTCCCCATTTCGGAAGAGCAGCAGCGGCAGTCTACAGTTGCAAGATTCATCTCAGAAAATACTCGTCTTTCAAGGTTCGTACGAAATGTTCAGAATTACTTTGGAGGATTGCTTACGAAGCGAGTAAAAACGGCTACATAGTCTATGGATGGTCCTTTATAATTCAAAGCAATCTGCGGCATGGTGCAATTGTTCACAACTACCTGTTATACAGTGGATTAGAAAATTATTCAAGTAGATCTGGCCCAAATTAGGAAATTGTTGTGGTTCAAATTAGGAAACGGTGGCCTATTAAAGGAAACTGCAGCGATGATTTATTTCTTTTATTGTAAGGAATTATAGGTACACTGGGGTCGCTTTTTACGCGTTTTGTTTTTATGTTTTTTTAAACGGGATATTTTTACAATAACGCGGATTATTTCTGCTCGATTCGGTAGACTATTTGTACGCGGTATCAAATAAATTTAGTATAAGTATACCTAATCTAATCTTTTAAATGCGGTACAACCAACCGCGTAAAAAGCGACCCCAGTGTATTATCTTGTTATTTTCATGCAGAAAAGATAGTAAACATGTTACTTCATGTTTATACATAATGAAATACTTAATTCAGTTGAGATATTTACACTTATTCTTGCAAAATATGCAGCTACACTACTAAGTGGTCCACTAAAGGCAGTTGTACCCTAAAAGGAATAAGATATAGTTAAAAAATGATCAAAGTCACTCCGGTTTACGGTACTTAACTTTATGAGAAAAAGTTTTTCCTTATCTTTGAAAATAGTAGATTTAGATTGAAAAACACCTGCTGAAATCATAAATATCTTAATTCTTCTTGAATTTACTGATGTTTGTCATCAAAAAATATTAACCTAATTTGTTAATGTTCGTGATAATTTTATATCTTTTGCTTTTAGTTGCTTTTATGTGTGATTTAAACATATAAGATTCATTGGTATTTTTGCTGAAAACTAAAAATAATTACCTTTAATTCGATCCAAAAAGATCGAATATTGATAACCTGGTTCAGAAGTTATGAATTTCCGAAAATAAAATACAGGTTTTTGTACCATTGTGCAATGGTCAATTCGAGAACAACATTCCAATTGCTGTTTATCGCATGGCATGTCATATAGCTGATAGAAGCACAACCAAGAACTAAGAAGCTAGAAAAAGACAGGGAGAAAATCTAAAATAAAAATTGTTTCTTTCCGGGGTTTCACTAGGTTAGGTTAAAACAGAATTTATTTAATAACATCAATCTGGCAACAGACTTGATTGCGGGAGGTCTATATACCTCTGTGAGAGTAAATTTTTAGCAAATTAAGACTAAGACTTGAAAAAAATAAGATCAGCAATATTTTATGCTGTATTTTAAAGAGTTTTCTTCCTTGTCAAATCTTTGGTTTGGTTAAAGATTAGGTCATTAGGTAAAATCACATTATCATAACCACATCGGACTTAGATAACGTTGAAAGCCAGCATTACAACCCTAGCAATGTGACCTCTAAACAACCAAAACAGTTCATAATTTTACGGTCAATACACTGCGTGCTTCCTCCGCTTTTGACAAGTCCGTCAATCGAGAAAAAAAGAAGTGCCTCTTCTCCCTCATTTCGTACAACCCAGCCAGTTTCTCAAACTAGTTATGGTCACCCGGCCTCGGGTTAATTAATTTGCTACGAGAGTTTACCAACCGCCCATGTCTTCAGAAATCAAACCGCGATAGGCAATAGCCGTCAAGATAAAAATCGACATCACATCGATTCCGATGACGGCAACACACGCTGGACTCGGCTGACAATCTGCATGTTGGTGTCTTCATTTCCTCTCCCCGCGCGCCCCCGATGACCACCGGCAACGCATGCACTTGGCAGATGATAAACTAGTACCTCATCGCCGTTGCCTTCGTCACTATTGGCTATAGTTCGCGTATGGAAGGAAGAGCCTCTCGTAGCTACGGTTTAGAAATTGTTCGTCACCATAGGATATTTTTATTGCCAAACTGGTCTTAAGAAATCTATACACACAAATTGCAAGTAACACAAGTGCCTAACAACCTGCACCGGATAGTTGAAGTCACCTCAAAACAGAACACACTTAAAACTTTATTCTAGAGATATCAACCGATCAAATAAACGAACGGTGAGAAGCGTCCTCTCGGAGTGACTAGTCTAGTAATAAGTCGCTAGAGTGACCGCAGAGACATTCAGCAACAGGTGAAGCTAAATTGGCAAACGTATGTGCGGAGGTTTAAGTATGACTCCATTCGTTTACCACCAAACGGAACAGCTTGACCTTTCGCTCGGGGTGGACGCATCTGCCGATTTGTGTGCTTGAAAGTTGTCCCGCGCACGGACAAGTTTCGGGGCTACGGCGAGGATTTATTACTTGAAACTCGGAAACTTGAACGGTACTGTTTGCGTACCGTGATCATACCGGGTAACTTTTTGATTCGGAGTTTGGTGATAGCTTTTTTTTTGTTTTGCCCGGCTTGTTGAGCAAAGCTCGCACATAATTCCTTCGAGGGTTTAGAGAGTTGCGAACACAATGGGTGAGTAATTAGTAAAAATCCTTTTTGGGATTTTCAGGTGCCAGTTGTTGCGAACCTGTTTTCTACCATTATTCAATCCATTGTTACCTAACCAAGTAGCGTCCAAAACGTGATTGATGCGACTTAAATGATTTCATGAAGCGTGACCGTGATAAAATCCCGCTGGTAGACAATTTGCTAGCCAATTACTTGGAGCTTTTATTAGATATGGCAAGGGTTATTGCGAAAATAAACTGAATATGATCCTGGCTTATTTTATTTTTAGCTTGGTTAAGGTTACGAACCTGATTCATCGGCAAAAAATTAAGTAAATTGAGACGTGTTTTATAGAATTTTTTTTCCCACGAAGGTCAGAGACACAGTATTATAAATAGATTCGGTAGCGATGAGACCAAGGTCCTGTCGATGAATTTGCCAAAGTTGTTAGATTTGTGTTCTCTATGTTGATCTTTGTGATATAGCGTTAGTTTCAAGGTAGTCTGAAATCATGAAAGGACAAACGACTAGAAAAGCGACTTTTCCACTGCCACAGTAATAAGCAGAATGCGCATCATATCGTATACAGTTATAGTTTTTATTAAATACACTTTTCATACTGGATTCCAATTCAAATTAAACTTTTTATGGCCCCTTCATACCGTGGCAGTTTTATCGATTTTCGTGAACAATCAGATTGTAAACTTAAGGTTCGGCCAGCATTAAAAGTCAACAACTCAACAACTGAACAAATCGACGGCATTTCGTTGCGTCATAAAACGTAGTAACCGACTGACAAAACCCGTTGAAACTGCTGTCAAAATTCGTCAATTGTTAAAATGTTCCATTCGCGTCGATATTTCCAACTGCATTATGCAGCTAAGTTGTGACCATTCAATCTATTCATAAATGAAGCTTAAATTTCATTGATACAATGTATGTCCAACGCACAACAAACCCTACTGACTAGCGAACATTGTTCCAGCCACGATCGCAAGATTAGGCGTACAAAATCACAACCAATCGAAACTCGAAATTCACGCATAGACCTCGAAGCCCAACAGTTTGATTCACGTTTCACCCGAGAGAGAGATTACAATCTCACACCTGTCCAGTATTAATCCACTGCTCTTTAGCGTTGCTGCTCCACACGGATCGAATACAAGTTACTACGAGGCGGGCAAGGCCCCCTTCGCCGCCGGTTTCGTAAATTGGAGCAAATGTAATTTTGTACTTCCACCTCCTCAGGCGCTCGGGGAAACAATTTCGAAATAATTGGCGCAAGGCGTAGTAGATTGGCATAAAAGACGATTCGCGAGCCGCGCGAATCGGCAGCCTCCAGTGCAACCCAATCGCGTCTGGGGAGCAAAATTTATGGATCAGTCGAACAAAAAAAAAAGTGACGGTGTTTATGCTGGGGTTGAATGGAGTAAAAATGACTTGCGGAATTATGCAACATCAACCACACATCGTTGTCGCATTCGATTGGCTTTGCATTTCAATTATCGATGTGTTGGTGGCAATTGCTGTGAAAACATAGTAGGAAAAAAAACTGCACGCGCCAATTGGTCTACAGCGCATAGATGTGGATCTCCGATTTCCGACTAAGAAAATATGGTAGGTGATAGTAGCAACTAGCAATATTATTTGAAAAAATGATGAACGTATCCATTTTAATGATCGTTTTCCGTGGGAAATGTACACAAAACAAATTTAGTGTTGTTCATCATCCTACACAGCATAATTAGAATTTTTCAGTGATCTTATCACAACCGCGGATCGATAGCGCAGTCAGCAAAACCGAAAGCCAGTCGATTTATCACCTCATAAAACGTATAAATAAGTGTCGACCAAAGACCCAGCTGGTGCCGACACTAAAGAAGTCTGCGACACAGTGGACAAGTTTTTCGTTCACTTTTATTAGTGTAAGCCGTGCCTAGTTTGAGGCAATAGAATTAAGGCTAAAGCTTTATTATAATATCATACAGATATAGGAAAAAATGCAGATAATGCAGCCGATCGGTCGAGTGGTGGACCCTCGGAATGGGTGACTTTTCATTCCCATGAGATTGCACAAAACTAAATCTATCGCTCGTGGAACAGTTTTTCCCGCACTCTGCAGGGTTTGTATGCATTTGCCATACGGGTAAAAACTCGCGAGTTGGCTTTAGCTTGCGCTTGTTTGTGTCGACTGCATGGGAATAATCGATTACAAAATCATGAAATTGTTACCATTTCTGCAACCGTCATAGTCCAGTTGCTCAAGTTAGCGTGATCTTACCGGCAGCGTTCTCCGGTTGTTCTTGGCTTGGTGCATTCTTGTTCTATTTATTCGTCGCTTGTGGATAATTGACAAACGCTCAAAGGACCTGGACTGTTGCGACAGCGGGCATGCTGCACGCGTGGGTGGGCATTATTTCTGCTGACTGATGTGTCTTGCATTGCGCTGGAAATTATCCGCCGAGTAGAGGATGAGAATGCGAAAAACAACAGCTTCGCCGCGCACTCCGGTTATTCAGCTAACTTTTTCTTTCGTTTTTGATGTACCTATATACTTTTAATGATGTTTTGTATTAATGTATCAAGGATTTTGAACCTACGCTAGATTAAACATTACTTTTTAGTTATATGTACTATTAGAGAATATTATATCAAGTTTTTGTTAAGATCGGTGGACTGAAACATTAATTATGAAGAATTATATTCGTGGTGAAGTTCCATCATCTCACAAAAAAAATGAAACAATCAAAATTTTCACTTCCAATGAAGGCAGCACCAGTTTTACATCCTTTTAAAGGAGCTATCATACTCTGATGAAATATTTCACACGTCTGCTGAGAAATATTATTACAAGATTATCGATAAGAATAACTTCCAAAATCTCCGAAGGCAACGTGCATAAACTCTCTTTTCTAGAAAAAAATGGCAAAATACATATAGTACAGTAGGTTTCCGTTTTTGGCAACAAAATTTCAAATTTCAGTTGCCAAAACTGGAACCGTGCCAAAAAAAGGAAACCTTTTTTGTCATCAATAAATTCAATTTGAGAGTTCCAAATTATTATGAAAATTAATTATTTATATAATTAAATGGGTTTTTAACAAAATTCGTCTTATATAACGTACAGTAATAACGAATTTAAAATTTGTCGTCACTTTTATTCTCTCGCGCAGCGCTTGTACAACAGTGCCTGTCACGTCAAACTCTCTGTTCTATTTGAAAGCAAATGAGTGTAAAAGACGGCTGGTTTTAAATTGCCAGACCTGTTATATAAGACAGTGCGTTGTTTACAGTTGGAGTCAAATACACGTTAAACTTAAGTTACCCATAAATAAGAGAAATTTCACCCATATTTGAAAAAGTTGCACGATTTTTTATTGAGTAAAATTTTTAACCATTTGATGAGTGACAGCTACCAATTAGTCTTTTGATAAATTTTCAATTGATTTTCAGAAATTGAATTTTGCGCTGTGTGAAATATCACTCTAGGGGAACTGCATTTAATCACGCTTGCTTTATTTGAAATAAACTATGAAAAACATATACATTGCGTGTAAACAAACATAAATAAGAAGACAAAAGACCTCGTGGAGGAATTCCATCGTTACAAAATTATTGACAGAACAGTCCCCACATAACTAAGCATATGTCTACGGAACACATAGAAGTGAATATGTTTCAAACCTGGGCAAAAGTGAAAAACTCAAAGTAAGTCAACTTTGTTGTGTAGTGTTTCATTTTGAAGTGTGATGTTTGCTTGATCATTTGACAGCCTGTCAACATCCAAAAGTTATGTTTACGATCGTAACGAGAGGTTTGAACCGACCGCAATTGAACAGTTTTTTGTGGATGATAGTTACGCTTTGATACCGTTAGCTAATATATAACGTTTCGAAGATAAACAAGCGATTTCTAAATATAACAACGATGTAGATTGTTAAAGAAGGTTAATCGAACAGAAATGGGTACTTAGCGCGTGAGGTTTTCTCTCCAAATACTCTGGTGTTCGTCAAGATCAATGTTATAAAATTAAAAATATTTGTTTTTACAAGTTAACTTAAAATTAAGTTATGTTTCCGATAATATCCGGTTGAACGGCTTATATGACGTAAAAGTGCTAATATTTTGGGTTATATAGGTAAAGAAAAAACATTCCGGATTATTCCGGTTTCGTGTTTTATCGCTCTGTAAAAATAATTAAGAAATAATTTTATTTTCGCTCCTCTGATAGTTGTAGTCATGGTTACAAGAATGAAACTTTGTCAAACGATGAAAAAGTGTATCGAAAAGTCATTTAATGATAAATTAAAGTATTTGGATGAATTTTGAGCCGAACATGACTTAATTTGGGATTTATTATAAGAACGGGCATATATCACTTTTAGGTGGGTTACTCTTTGCAAAAATATGCCCAGATCCACTCATAAGTTTTTGTTATCACCAGGGCCGAATTTGAGCGTTGAGGGGCTCGGGGCAGATTTTTTCGTGGGGCCTGTTTTTGTTGTGCTACGCGCCTTCACAACCGCTAGAACGTGACGAGCAAAAAAATAGGTCTTCACTTCGTCTAGAGGGGGGGCCTCGTGTCGAGAGGCCCGGAGAATTTGCTCCCTTAATCCCCCCTCAAATCCGGGCCTGGTTATCACTATATGATACGTTTTCAGTGCAAAAAAATATTAAAATAATTATGATAAGGTTTGATGTTCTAAGTGTTCCACTGTGCGGCATATCAATAGTGTTGGTAGTTATGCTCGTTAGAAACCATCAGGCTTAAGATGTTTTCAGTTTCAACCTAGAACGGGTTTGACACCCGTCAATCAGCTCAGCTTGTTGTGTAAATCATTGTATACTATGTAGTATAAAATGTTGCCAAAAATGGAACCCATTGTTGCCAAAATCGGAGTGTGCCAAAAACGGAGCATGCCAAAAACGGAAACCTACTGTACTCGTTTGACATGATTGTTCAAGAAAATATTTAGACAGCGAGCCTCGCCAACGTCAGAAGCAAAAGAAGACGACTATCGCAGTTTCAAAACTGTACTACCGTGAACATTTGAGAGTCTGGTTACAGAACTAAATTAACTAAATTATAACGAGAAGTATCTGTATTAGAGAACGTTATTCATTACAAATATATATTTAATAAAAAATTGTAATCAACTAGTTAACCCTCTAGTGCCCAAATTTATTTCTAAACGGACTTCGATAAAATCATTATAAACCATTATAAACACTTTTTAAGTATACATTAAAGCTCTTCGGAACTTCGACTGAAGCCCGCCAAATGGCGGCATTGGGCACTAGAGGGTTAATGTGATAATGTTTTCAAATAAAAAATGCTTTGACGTTTCCGTTGCATAGTCTGGAATAGCACATTTTTCCACGTTCCTTAGCCGAAATGAATTCCGATATTGGACACCTCGTTTCCCATGTAAAACGATGACGGTTGCATAGCAACGATTAAGGCGACAAGAGCGTACGTTAAGGTTTTCTTTTCTTAGTAATTGGAAGCGTTGGGGCTAGAATTTAAGCCCACCCTGTCATTTCTGCTCAGAGAATACATAGTGCGTAGGAGAATATCTTTTACTGCAGGAATAACTCTGTCTCACACTGGACGACAAATCCATGCACGTGCTTGAAGATAGCAGCGAATCGTGTGTATCTCAAGAGCTTACAAAAAACACCATGATGGAATCTGAAATATCTCAGAGCTTACTGCATACATTGAATGAAGAGAGCTTCTGGGTAGGGAAGTGAGTTGCGTTTGCTTTGCGTCTCGGAACTAAAAAATAAAAAGTAGAAGATTATATCTGACACACGACCGCATTATTGACGTAGGACAACGCCGAGGATTATTGTTGATTAACACACGACACAGTGGGCAAAAGGATAGAAAACTAAAATTACCACATCTTTGATTTTTACTTGCTAACGTCATTAATTTCAATTTCATCACCGCTCTATTTTCATTAAGTCTTACTGCAACGACTTATCCAGCACATAACTTCTCCCTACCCCCACCTCGCGAACGACAATACTGGCTCGACCTTGTCTCGTTAAGTCATTCAACTCTCCATTGAAAATGGTGGAGGTGCCTAAAAGGACCAGTTAAATTTATGATGTGGCTCTGAAAAGGGCCGTTTGAGTTTTCCAAGTAGCTGGAAAAAATATGTCGTAAGGAATAGAATTTAGTAATTAATTTAGGTTTGAGTTTAGAAATTACAAATCGAACATCGGTAGTTTGTGGCATGTCATTCTGACTTATACTGCAAAGCTCACCTGCTCGTCATGTGAAAGATTCAACATTTCAGGCAAAGGACATCTACATTACAAGTGTTGTTTTCTGATGTGGAAGCATACGCAGCGAAGGAAATGGAATAAATAACAAACAGGGCGGGGCTTCTCAATTGACAGTATGCGGGTACAAAACAAAAAAAAAACGTACGCGCGAACAATTGTTTCTACTTGTGAGCTGGATCTGGAAACGTCTTTGGTTTTAGTTTCCGCAGAATGTATCCCGATATAGTGCGGTAAGGCGTAGTCCTACGTTAAAAAATGAATACTGCCGCCACTCCGCATCACATTCTTCTACGAGAAAACTCAAGTTGTATCTGTTGTATTGTCTCAGTAGTGCACACTGCGGCGTACTTCTGTGAATTCTCATCAAAGTGATTAATCACTCTTGTTTCTTTCGTGTGTGGTGTAAGCGGCAAGTGAGTATTTTCTGCGAGCGGTAGAAGCACAGCACGAAGCAGGAGACAAATTGTGGTGCAAAAGGTTGCTACACACAGCGCTAATGCAGCAGAAGAAGTGTGTGGTGAATTTTAGCTTCGCTCTTTCCATATATTGAGGAGAACATCAAACCTGCTCACACCTGAGGCAGCACAAAAAAAGTTGTTTCAGAAAATCACGATCTTCATCGGAATTTAACTCTTTAATCGAACTCAATATACGCAATTTGTAAGATAATGGAATCCGCTTCTAACATGATAGCACTATGGCGCACTTAACTTAGCGGGAGACATCTGGGTATAGATTTTCATACAATTTGGGAACCACTCGCTGATTGATTGAATTTGAAAACCCCGAATGCCGGTAAAATTTATCATCAAGCCAATTTGAAATTTTGATTTTGGCAGTGTTGCTAAACATCATGTCAACAATATGTCATCATCAAAAGATCCAAAAGTGCGGAAGGAGTGGATACGGATTATGCGTGAAGCATGAGAACGCTGCTTAAAGTGAGAAATGAATTGTAGAGTATGAGCTTAATTCCTCTTGTGAATTCGTTCTGGACTAAATTTGAAGTATACCAGCGACAAAAGCGAATACCAAATTAGGCGAAACCTCTTTAAAAAAATACCTGTTGAAACACATTATTTGTGCACGACTACAATTAAAATGAGTCAATGAACGAACCATAATCATCGATAATATTGGCTCCATTTTAAGGATATTATAAACTACGCTGGTGCAGATTCTCCGGTAGCCCTCATACGGTAAATCTATTGGCTGCAGGAAGAATTGTTTCTAATGTTAATGAGAAGCATTGAAAATATTCAAGTATTCGCCATGTGAATGGCATCACCAGCAAAAAATACAACAGAACTCATCGAGGTGAGTGATGAAGAAATGTAAGAAGCCAGTTATCGCTTTTTAGTTGTTAACTTTCGCTTTTAATTGGAAATCATGCGTTTCCAACCAATGCAAGAGCGTTCATGTAGTTTTAAGTGATTCACTGCTCGAATGCTCTTATTTTGATTTTGATAGCTAAAGCGCTCGAAAAAGAAACAAATGATTTTCAATTAAGTTTAAGAGTTATACCAGTTTTTTAAATATGTGTTTTTTGAACCAAATGTGATTCTGAAGGAATGTTTATCATTGTCCTTAAATGACGAATGAAAAACTGCTCGAAATGTGGTCGATGACAATTCGCGTGAACTGTCATTTAACGCATTTCGAGCAGTATTTTATTCTTCATCTAAAAAACGAAGGACTTTTCTAAAAATAACGTTTGTGTAAACTTTAGGTGTCAATTGGAAGTGAAGGTTAACAGCGGGTTTATCACCTAACGATTTTAAATTGAAAATGGTTTGTAGTGTTTCCATACTGCCGTTTCAACTGTGGCTTACAGTGGATCGATGAGCCGGCGCAGGTCATCGCGCTTGATGTTTGATATAATGTGAGTGAAATTTCGGTTTTCGAAAAATTTTTTTTGATGCCAAATGACTTAAAAACGCATGAAACGTCGAGAATTGGTGTCATCTGAAAAAAAATTTTTTGCAAAAATTTACTCTCTGGGACTCGTTTTTTCAATTGTGGAAGGCTGAGTTCAAAATGATTAGAATTTATCTTTCGAAATTGATCACTAGTCTGTCGAAATAGCTTGTATAATGATATACACTATAACTAGCATGGAATACATTATGTTTCATTAGGGTGGTTCATTAATTCGACATAGGGTGGTTCATAATATTGTGTGAAAATGAGTATAAAATGAAAAAAATCACTTTTCACTGAATACCAATAGAAAAATTCCTGAAAATATAATATTTGTTATATCATTGTCGTTAGGGTGGCAATGTTGAATTGGAAAAATTATAAGTAAAATGGCAAAATATTACAAAACAAATTTACAAAATGTATCAAACTACTCTGTGCAAAAAAAAAATTATCTCAACCAAAATTAAGATTGTGTCTCGTGGAAAATGTTAAATGCCTTCATGTCATTTGCAAAATCACACGCGGGTGGTACATGGAATTTTAATGTTTGAAAAATGTTTTCGATTCCAAGTGTCTTAAACTTTTAAATGAAACGGTGGAAACTGATGGAATATGTTATATTACTTTGTTTGAAAAATCTACTCTCCAAGACACTTGCACTCGTCTTTCGAATGTTGTACCAGACAATTTGTTTGTTTTATTTACCACAATAATGTCCTTTGCTAACACTTGATTGAACACACAGTGCTCTGGCTTATATAAACGGACAAAAGACTGTATCGATGTTATTCAGTGATAATGGAAGTATAGGGATCTCAATCAGACACGCAACAAAACTGACTCGTTGTTTCTGGGTTTGCGACGTTTTGACAGTTCGACCATACATTTTCTGTCAAGTCAGCCCATTTAAAAAAAACTGTTTTTTTTTATAAAAACTACGAAAATTTTCCTGAACAACGAAACCGGCCATGGAGAAATCAGAAAAAAAGTGAAAAGAGAAATCAGAAAAAAAGTTCACAGGGTACATTTTCTTTTGAGGAACGAAGTTATTATTTACAACTTTGCCAGATACACTTTGTCAATCAAATAAACCGTTTTGACTGTAGAAATATTCTTGATTCCTCATTGAGTGCTCTATTGGAAATTAAAAATATGTCTACAGTCGAAACGGCATAGTGTCTTCGGCAAAGTTGTAGATAATATTTTGTCCTTCCAAAAAAATATGCCTTTTGAAAAAAAATTGAAAATAAATTTTTTTTTTCAAAAAATATTGCCTTTCTCCTAGAAAGGTACAGCAATCACTTGCAAAACCGAAGATATAAAAGTGCTCCAAAGGGCCGAATGGCATATATCACTCGACTCAGCTCGACGAGCTGAGCATTTTCTGTATGTGTGTGTGTATGTGTGTGTGTGTGTATGTGCAGATTTTCATTCTCACTCACTTTTCTCAGAGATGGCTGGACCGATTTTCATATAATTAATTACAAATGAAAGGTCTTGTTGTCCCATAAGACCCTATTGAATTTCATTGTAATCGGATTTTTAGTTTAGAGGTTATGTATCAAAATGTAAAAATCATGAAACATCATTATCTCTAAAACCACACAACCGATTTGAACAAAATTGGTTTCAAAAACCCTTAACTTTTGAATTTTATAAAGATAGAATTAGTGGTTCAAAAGTTACGAAAAAAACGTGTTCTAAAGACAGTTTAATCTCACTCATGTTTCTCAGAGATGGCTGGACCGATTTTCCTGAAATCAGTGTCAAATGGAAGGTCTAGTTGCCCCATAAGACCCTATTGATTTGTTTTGCAATCGGACTATTACTTTGACTGTTATGTTTAAAAATGTGAAATCCAGCTTTGAAAAGGAACATATTCCGAAGACTACTTGGACTCACTCACTTTTCTCAGAGATGGCTGAACCGATTTCCACAAAACTAATGTCAATTGATAAGTCTAGCTGCCTCATAACACCCTATTGAATTTTACTGTGATCGAACTGTAACTTCGTCTGTAATGTACCGAAATGTGAAAATCACGAAACTTCATTATCTCAGGAACTACACAATCAACATTATTATCAGACGAGCGGACTAGTTAAGCGTTAACTGATCAAATGGTATCTGTGGTCGATTTGAGCTCCTGTGTATCATTCTAAATCCGGATATTATTACATTGGGTGGAAATCGGCCATTTTTGGCTGTTTTCCAGAAACCGTATGTTGCCATCTTACAATCCAAAATGTTGCCTGAGGTCAATTATGGAACATATTGGTTACCACTGAAAACTTTCAATCACCAAATATGGTTCCATTTAGTTGATTAGTTCGCGAGATGTGCAGAAATTTGTGCAGAAACATGTGCTTCCAGAAGAGGGAGGGGCGTCGAACCATTATGAACATATTTGTTACCTATCAAAACATTCTCATACCAAATTTGGTTGTATTTCTTGATTGGCTCTAGAGCTGTGCGAAAATTGTGTTTCATTTGTATGGGACCTCTCCCTCATAGAAAAGGAAGGGGTGCCAAACCATCATGCACTTTTTTGTTACCTCTAAAAATATATACACGTGCCAAATTTGGTTCCATTCAGTTGGTTAGTTCGCAGGATGTGCAGAAATCTGTGTTTCATTTGTATGGCAGTCCTCCCTTCCAAAAGAAGGAGGGGTGTCAAAACATTATGAACATATTTTTTACCACTAAAAACATTTACCTGCCAAATTTGGTTCCATTTAGTTGATTAGTTTTCGAGATGGGCAGAAATTTGTGTTTCATTTGTATGGGACCCCTCCCTTCCAGAAGAAGGAGGGATCTCAAACTATCATCGGAACCATTATCGGCACCAAAAACCCATACATACAAATTTTCACGCCGATCGGTTCGGTAGTTTTCGAGCCTATATGGATCAGACAGACAGACCGGATTGCATTTTTATATGTATAGATTACAACATCAATTTTTTAGAACCTTAAGAGTGAATATACATTTATTGCTTTGAAGCGTTCTTGTAAATCTATTTTCATAAATAATAAGTTTGAATGAGAAAGGCTGGGTCTGACCGCTAGGTGGATTAATTTAGGTTTTTTAATGATAACTTATTTTTCTTGATTTTTATATGAATGGACTGGTTTCATTGTTTTGGTAATCTTTCGTAGGTTTTATTAAAAAAATCAAGTGTTTAAAAAATGACCCCTTTTGAATAATTGATTTTCAATCTTTCTTCTAACTTTTGAACGAATAATTTTTTGAGTGTAATTTTTTGGAAAGACCGAATTATTATCTACAACTTTGTCGAAGACGTCACACCAATCAAACGAACCGAAGTGCTTTTTTTATTTTATACTCATTTTTTACAATATTATGAACCACCCTATGCCGAATTAATGAACCACTCTAATAAAACAAAATGTATTCGATGCTAGTTATAATGTATATAATTATATAAGCTATTTCGAGAGACTAGTGATCAATTTTAAAAGATAAATTCTAATCATTTTGAATTCAGCCTTCCACAATTGAAAAAACGAAAAAAACGAAGTCCCAGAGAGTAAATTTTTGCAAAAAAAAATTTTTTTCAGATGACACCAAGTCTCGACGTTTTATGCGTTTTTAAGTCATTTGGCATCAAAATTTTTTTTTCGAAAACCGAAATTTCACGTAACGGTAATACGGTTTCGAACTCCATGTGAGGAGCTAATTTGATTCCCTGTGAGGCTTTCGATGGTTTCCTTGTGAGGAGATAAGGTCCCTTGAGTGGGTATTCCTGTAATCTCCCTGTGAGGAGTTTATATTGTTCCCTGCGAGGAACTGTAAATCCCCTGAGAGGGTGTTAGCAAATTCCCTGTGAGAAAAAGTAGTCCCCTGAGAGGGTGTATTCATTCGGACTCCCCGTGAGGAGTTTAACAAAATCCATTTCCAATAGAGATGCCTCAGTGTTGAAAAATGAACGTGTGTGTATTTGTAAAAGTGATGGAATTAACTACAATACACAAACAGTTAAACCCAGAAATGCCAGATATTACAAAAAAAGAAACATTCGCGGATGCCTCAATCACTGTATATTTAACATGAATGATTCTACCATGTGCTGCTATCAACCAGGTCTTGTTCACGATCTCATCCACCGTCATACACCAACACTCTTTCACGAAGCATTGGAAATGAAATACACGGAAAAGAAATTGTCATTGCTATGCGAAGCGTTTTGGCGGTGTCACAATTTAAATGAAAAAGGTTCATTTTTTTAAAAAGAAAATCATTTAATTTTACGCTACTGAATTTATCTTTTTATATTTGACGTGTTTTATAGTTCTCAGATTTCAAAAAAATGTAACATTCGTCAATCAGAATCTGATAATTCAAGTGGTAATACTCTGTGTTCGGCTACCGTAGCTTGAATTGTAGAGAGTTACGACAAGCTACCTGAAAAAATGACTACCAGTGACGCCAGCCTCATACACCAGCGAAAAAAAATGTATTGTAGCGATAAGGTCACCAGGCGGCGCTAGTATACAAGTGATTTATAACGCAATTCGCTTTGAAAATTTACACGGAATTTTCAATCAATTTTGTTCTTGCTTGGACGTCTGTCTGTGGTATGTAAATTATATTTTTACTTTTGTTTTGTAGATTTATCGACTTAATCAGTACGTGTATAGAAGCAAAAACAATTTTTTTTGTTTCCTTATCCGACAGTTTCGGTGACTTTATTTCACTTTTTTCGAGGAGTAGAAAAGATTATCGTTTTATTGTTAAGTGTGTTGGTGTCCAACATGGATTGTCTGGTGTGTATTGCAAATGGCGTCCTAATTTGGTGACGGTTACGGTTACGGTTTTGTACATCTCGGTTGTAACTGAAATGTACGCCCCAAAGCTGTTGACTGGGTACACTTGAAACAAGGCGAATGATCGATTGATCTTACCTCCTGCACCTGTTGTAGTCGCACGCGATAAATTGGCTGACGCACGAGAGGCGTTAGATTTCCAGGGAGCCTGTTTTTTACGTAAAGTTGTTATGAAGTGTGCCACCAAGTGCTCACTTGGTATGGCAGCAGACATGTTTGCGGTTTTTATAAACCGAATACACTAACTTACGAAATTCATCAAAAGGCTACGGTAGAAGACATGAAGCAGAGCTGGTACCGATATTCACCATAAGATTCGCATATCTAAAGTTATCGATCAATAACACTAGTCGTTTGAATGTTGCGGCATCACCTTGATGCTGTCGGTTCAAAGCATCAGCGGTGAAGAGTGCTGTTTCTGATCGAAGGCTGTATTATCATATTGGGCCTGTACTGATACACTAGAACTTACGAAGATGAGAGCGATATGCGCAATAACGACGCCAAGTAAACACTTGAGACCGAATTAAAGGATGAATTGTTGCTGTGAAGTGTAGACCTTCAACCCCCAAGGCGATAATCGCTGGGAAACAAATAGTTTACGATTCTGTTGATAATCTCAATAATTTCCGGATGATTCGGTTCTAGGCCATGGGCTCTTGATGCAAAATAGCTGCAAGAAAAATCTTACCATTTGCCAGCTGTATAGTGAATGTTTACACAATACCGATCAGATAATTTTATATAGGCAACTGAAAATCAAGATTGCTTACACGCCCTTCTCGACGTAACACACCGAGCATTGTTTTTGAATTTTGCGTGACTCACAGCTAATCTCCTTCATCAGTTTTCTGTTGGTTTCTGTATTGATTTTTATACATTTTGCAACAGCTGCAAATTTTTGCCTAGCTAAAGATCGCTCTCCCTGCAATCAAAACCATTTAACTTTAGCGTTCCCGTCGATTGTCCGACTGTGCTGTGCTAATATTGTCACCAATAGTGGAGCACGATTATGGTTTGTCATACTCCGTGTGCTGTAGATCGACCGATCGATTCTAGCGAAGAACTAATCAAACAAGCTTGGTAATCAATAATGCTTCAAAGCCGGTATAGGCCAGTCGAAATGACTCACAACTGAACTGGTTGTTGATTTGGCAAAAAATCGCTTTATTTGGTGGCCTTCGGTTTCGTGGTTTGATTAATTACCAAACGTAAATACTTATGGACGTATTTAAAAACTTTAAACATGGTTTCTCTGCGCACAACAATATGGAAATATTTATTTAAACTTTCTGCATCATGCTTATAGATTTTTTTATCATATTTATTTTCAGGTAACGTATCTTCACTCGTGTGCAATCAATTTTTCCTAACGCGAAGCGTCCAGAGCGACTGACAGAAAACGCTTCAACGAAATGGTAAATTCGTGATTTATTGTAATTATCATAATGACCGACAGACAACTTGGTAGCGACCGTATGTCACCAAAATACATTCCACGAGTTGGGGCGTAAGTTCAATGCATTGCAGTCGTGCAGAACGGAGGAAGCTTGTAGCAGTTGCTGTATGCACAGCTAATTTTAACTTTCAATCGTGCGTTTCGCATTACCGTCGTACGAATTATTAATAATATTAATGCCAAACCACTTTGGTTCTGAAATGTCGCTAAAAATAGCAACCGAATTCGGCTATTCGACCTAAGGTAAACTTGTTGCGCTGCATATTGGCATGGACCGAACAAAAAAGCCACTCACCTGCAGCAAACTTGACTTAACTTGACTTGATGCATTTTGTTAACCACGGGTTCATACCGAACTAGGTACCAACTTCGGCCTTCGTCGAAGAGTTGTTCCGTGGAATTTGGCACATATTATCACACGTTTGTGCCCCTACTGTGACCTGACAGGCACAACGATTCCCGTAAAGTTGGAAATCATTTGATAATAAATCATCGGGCAAACCGACGTCAAAGTTATGCTTAAGGGAGGGCTCTCGGCTAAGCAACAACTAGGTACGTGGTTACTTATCGTCATCGTTCATCGTGGCACGCGCTAAGCGACTTATCACGTTGCGCTGGAAATTTTCTTTACATTTTCAATAATCATCTGTTAGATTTCCTTTGCTAAAATGTATGCTTAGACGATGCCAAGTCGGTTACCTCCCCGAAATATGTGGTACGTATATATAGAAGCTGCGTTTACCAGAGCCAGAGCCCAGGCTGACTAACTGCGTCGTGTGCTCAGATTCAAGGTAAACTGTCCTATTGAGTTGTACAATCAGACTTAAACCGATGGCCTGCTGCTGCTGCTTGGCTTTGGAACTGCAAGGGGTATTAGTAGAAATTGTGCACGACGAAGGTAACATTAATCGCTTCGATCGCTTCATGCCTTCGGGGGGTATCGCAAATCCGAGTGCAATCTGTTTCGCGAAGATATCCCAACACGAGCTAGCCACTAAAAATGTCTTCATTTCGTTCTTCTGCACACAGAAAGGTTATTCCTCTGAGCTGCTCTAGCGACAGGATTAGGAAATTGCAATTTTTTTTTTCTACCTATCGAATTTCAGTAGCAGTCGGCGGTGTGTTTTGAGTGGCTGCAGTTTGATTACAAATGAGGTGTCAAATTGGTCAGCGGGTCGTCTGGTGGCTGCTTTTGGAAAAGATATTAGATAACCGGCAACACTCTGATTTTATCCGAAAACATTGGTTGCTGCGGTACTCCCGAATGTGGGTTAACGATAAGCAACTTCTCTGGTGCCCGAACATATGCCAATCGTCGCCTCGGTATAATGCTGATGCTTACGAGGGCGACCTTGAAACAGTCGCTGACCGGCGTGTAGTTTTGGGCTGGCGAAGAATTTCTGATGGCTAGATGTATGCATATTTTAGTAAGCGTAAGGTTATGGATCAAATTTCTTTCATAATAAGGGGAATGCATTCAATTTGTTTTGGCTGATTTATGCAGAAAAGGGCGGAATTTTTCTATCAGGTTTGGATAAGAATACATATTAGTTAGCAGTGTTTGATTAATCTTTTTATTAAAAGCTTTTCAGGTAAAAAGCAAAGCCTTGGTGCTACATTCCGATTCGGAACACGACCTTCTGTTTATCATACACAGACTACGCAGCCAGATGTTTAGTGTACAGGATAATTGCGGGGCTAGCGCTACAATCCTATTGACACTAACAGTCTCTCCCGAGCCAAGACTCGAAACTACGACGGCTGGCTTGTTAGGCCAGCATCGTACCTCGAGCCCAACTGGGAGGGTGAAAGGGAAAGTCGAAGAAAAAGATCATATCTGTTTCCGCAACATTAAAAAGCAACTTTATGACTTTACGTTTTGATGTAGAAAATCAAACCTTCTAGGCTTACTCAGATTTGGTTTTAGATTTGTCGCAGTAACTGACAAGAACTAATTGAATAAAAAAATCTATTTGTTAGAAAATATTACGGCTTCGTCAGGGCGCATGTATTACACTGGTAAACACAGGTTTGGCCCTAGAGCTCAAACTAAAAAAAGGCATAAGCTTTCTTTCTCGCTGTTCCATTGACGAGATTTAATATAGACTAGTCGAAAACACAGTGCAACAAAAATTTGCTTTTTCTTGTGCTTTGGCTTCTATGTATAATTTTTTTATGTATTTTGATGCAAATACAAACTTCTCCGAATTTAAACGAATTTTACCTTGAGGGGCAACAATGATGCCATTTTAAATTTTTGAGAAATCAGGAATTTTTAATGATTTTCAACGGCATTTTGTTTAAAGGTCAAATATTAAAATTTTAAAAGTTTGTCCACATAATAGCATTTTCTTACTCATCTTTAAAAAAAGAGATCTTAAATCGGACAACAACTGAGCTCAAAACGGTGATTCTACGAAAACAGTTTTGGCATGGTTTTAATATATTTCACAAAGCAAAATAATATCAACTATGCATAGCATCAATGGAACCATTAATATCAAGTATGCAACATACATCATACAAAGAATCCAAGGCAAAAAATTGTTGCACTGTGTGATAGAACTAAAATAGCATCGTTCCACAATTATGGTTAAAAGATTGGCTGACTTTTTTGTAAGGTTTGCTCATTAAAATAATAAGATAAACAGAAGGAAATTAGGACAAAATTAAATTTAACGACATTTGACCACTATCTAAACGGGGATGGCAATTTTGACATAACTGTTTAGACTGCCAAAATCTAGAGGATCTAATTGGATCTACAGCTCGACACCAATCTCCTATAAAAATCCGCCAGATGAAAATGAAAACTAGATGGCAGCACCGGGTGAGGATATTGAAAATTAGATAGCCGCACTGTGTAAGGATATTGAAAACTAGATGGCAGGACCATACAAAGATATTGAAAAAAATTGTTTCACCTTTCACCACCTTGCCGTTATCATCAAATTACCAGTATACAAATTAGTTCGACTTTCGTTCACGCGCAGCTACGTGTCTGCTGCATACTGCAAGAGTCAGGTATCTTGTACTAGTCATCTTTGGTGTTTGATAATGATGAAAAATATTACTAAACGGTTTGTTTGAACGCTTTAGTGTCTACGGAATAGTTGCAAATAATAATTTTGTGCATTAAGGCAGACAGTGTATACAGCAGAAGAAGCGAAAAATAAGCGAACGGAAAACTATGATACAGACTTGGAAAAATATATTGCATCCAGACAGATTCCAAACGAGATCCCGTTTGGATGCGATATCTTTTTCTAAATCTGTGTCATATTTTATAGTTTGCTAATACTGTCTGCCTCAATGAATTTTAATGTTGACAGGTGAAAATTCTTTTTTTCTTATCTAAAAATATTTATAATCATCGATACCTTTTTATACATAAGCCACAGACAGACGTCCAAGCAAGAACAAAATTGATCGAAAATTCTGTGTAAATTTTCAAATAGAATTGCGTTATAAATCACTTGTACACTAGTGCCGCCTGGTGACCTTATCGCCACAATACATTTTTTTTGCTTGTATACAGGGCTGGCGTCACTGGCAGCGCTAACTTTACACAAGTTTGGAACTCAGCTTGGACGTCTGTCTGCGCATAAGCTATTCTCAAAAATGAGTTGTGCTGTAAATAAACTAATAGCACAAAATGAAATCTCTAGCCCGTAGAAACATTAAGTTTCAGACACATAAAAAATGGTTTAATGGTTTCTATGTTATTTGGTCAGTTTGTACAGAAGCATTGATTCTTTGTGATATCACCCGAGTGTCTGCTGTATTCCGCACTTCTATTATTAGCAATATCACTGTTGAGAGTAAATGGCTTTCTTATATTATTATCACATACCAAATTAGGTTCCAATTTTTTTATTAGTTCACGAGTTGTTCATAAATTTGTGTTTCATTTGTATGGGAGCCTTCCCTTCCAGAAAAAGGAGGGATGTCAAACTACCACGAGAATAATTTTCCAAGTTTCCAAGTCTATATGGATCAGACAGACAGACATATCTGCATTTTTATATGTTTAAATTACAAATAAATTTTGTTAAAATTAATAAAAGTGCACTTTTTTCCATCGCAGTAAATCACGAAAAACTTTATTGAGGATACAGACAGTCCTATTCTTTTTCCAGTAAAGTTTTTACTTATAAAAGTGCCCATTTTAAACGATTGAACGTCGAAATGTTGATAACAACTTCTCGATAATTGAAAAAAAAAAACATGTTTGGGACTCTGAACTGCTCTGAAAGAGAAAACTGGCTTATAGTTTAAAACCTAAAAAATTCGTTTGCAATTTTGAGACATAAAATTTTATCAAAATTTGAGGTGCTAATTTTTTTTTCAAAAATTAAGCTGTACTCTCCAAAAAGCATTCTATAATGTTGCCGCCATAATAACGATTGTTTCTGACAGCCTAAGCTTTTATTCGAAGGGTGAGCCCCCCAGGTGTGCGAACATCATACAATTTTGGGTCAGCCTAGTTAACAGCGTCACTATCGCATGACGATTTTCTATTGAAAATGACTCTGAACACTGGAGATGTCAGGTCATTTTTTTTCGAATGTTTTCACATCAGTAATGCTCTTTTTTCTCTTGACTACAAAAATATCGCTGGCAAACTAGAAGCTGTTGAGCAAAAAAAGTCACCACCTCTGCGAATTGCGGATGTTTTCACTTGTTTTCCAATGACTTCACGTTGCCTTCGCAAACTAGGTTCAAATTAAACTTAAGGCTAAAAGTAGCATGTTTTGATTCATTCGTTGATTTGTTGTTAACCAGTGGTATTTTCAAATAGCCATAATTAGGCAAATATAAAGCATGTTCCGCTGAACCAGGATATCATGAACTGGGACATATGTTTGTATTTCTCGGGCTCTGAGGGTATCCTGAAGTAGGTCCATATCATTTATTTGACACGGCACAAATACAATTTAATGTTTAACGGCGCCAATTACAATGCCTCTACAGTTGTGGGTCAGCTACAATTATGGGTCACTTTTACGCAAATATGTCTATTCGCACGGAACAGAATAATTTTTATTAGCAGTGGTATTTTTTGTAACTCACTTGTAACCTCATTTATACGATTAAAATGATTTGAAGTTGAAAATGTCACTAAAAACTATAATTCTGCTTGGTGCAAAAAGTGAAGTGACCCATAATTGTAGTAATGTTACATTTTGCGGTGCACAATTGTGGGTCAGTCCATATTTTAGCAATTTTTATTACTTTTACATGATAATGCATCAAGACTGAATAAAATAACTTGTTATCAAGCTTTTACAACAATAAAAAAACTTGCGTTATGTATTTTGACAGTTTTATAGCCTAAACGATTTTGTATGTCAAAAGTGACCCATAATTGTGTCTTTTGCTATGTAAATGATAGTTTTCTCCCCAACCGATTTACACGCATCAACTTTAGTGAAACTAATTGTTGATCGAAAGTACACATCAGAACACAGAGATGCATAGTAAAATATACGTAGTTGATAATTTTTCCGATTTTATATCCATTTTTGAACATTCAGAAAACACGTTGACTGACCCATAATTGTAGAGGGACTGTATATCTGATGACTTAAAAACTAAAGGCATTTTTTTATCCTCGCTGCCGATTACGAGCTGAAATTAGGTCTAACTTAAAACTAACATGGATTTTTCAATCAGTGTTTTGTTGTTAAATGGGCGTCTGATGATCTTCGAATGGCCATGAATATGCAAGGTCCAAATTAACGTTCAAAATGAAATTATAAAAAACAGATTCTTAATAACATAAAATTTGACAAATTTGTTTTTTGTTTTGAATTTATTTTATTATCCATATTATTTGTAAAACCGTCACTGGTCTGTGTTAATTATCAACAACTTTATTTTAAACGTACTTGGGATAGACTTTATAGGTAAGATTAGACAAAAATTAATTTTCAATATGATTTGTAAAAATGTTAGTCAATGTTGAAAAAAAAAGTTTTCAGAAAAGATAGCCTACAAGTCAGCAAAGTTTAATTGGAGGGTGAGAAGATCAATATAAAATTGGTTAGCAACCGCAATCACATTGCATTACTTATTATAAACAGCTGATGGATAACCTCAACTTAGCAACAATCTCTGCCCAGAATAGCTGCACCAGTTCTTAATTCGCAAAACACTGTTACTAGGCTTCGCTCTATTATCCTTGTGTCCTCCATATAGCCACGGAACAGGGTCAGCAACTTTCCCAAAACTGTGCAACTCTTTCGATAGGCTTGCCGAGCTTGGTGTATTGAGGAAACGATGGCCGGTGGACAAACTATAAAACATAAACGAATTGTCGAAAAATGATCAGCTGCTCCTCGGGGGCTCGGCGACGACAGAAATGAAATCTATATTATCTTACAAAACTATATTCTTCATCGAAGTAGACGTGTGCGTTGCGAATAGACGTCATTTTTCGAGTCCACGTTTTTTTTCAGAGGAATTTAACTCGGATAAAATATTACATAACTGGCATCGTTTGCCCGATTCATCCTGCATTGTTTGTCCTGAATCCTGATTTGTGTTATAACCCGCGCCCAGGGCCTTTGATTTCCTGTGCTGCTGTTCATCACTACTTGCTGCTGTTTGGCTGTGTTGCTGCGTGTGGCTGTGATCTGGTGATTGTGCTGTCGAAGACAACTCGAGCATCGTTGGGAAAACGCTAAGAAAGAGGTACGTGCTTCTTGTCGGACCTATTGCGCTTACCTAAGCGCAATGGATGTAGATCCCTTACCCCCCGATCCTCCGTCCCCAAACCCCATCGACCCTGTCCCTCCTGATCAATCCTCTTCTGACCCTGTTCCAGTCACCCCACGCCCCAGGCTTTATCCAGACGGAGCGGCGGGCAGCCGGTTTTTTGTGTACTTTAGGCCAAAAGCAGGGCCGAAGTCGAAATCGTTGAATATTTTGCAGATTTCAAAAGACCTGACGTCGCGTTTCAAGGCCGTGACTGAAATTTCGAAGGTCAGACCAAACAAGCTCCGTGTTGTGGTCAATGACCGGAAACAGGCCAACGATATAGCCTGCCCCGAGCTCTTTACTCGAGAGTACCGCGTATATGTGCCAGCTCGCGACGTGGAGATCGACGGCGTCGTGACCGATTCGGGTCTGTCGGTTGAGTGTATACTAAAAAGCGGAATCGGTTGTTTTAGGAACGCCGCATGCCCCGATGTAAAGATCATTGATTGTAAGCAATTGCGGTCAGTGTCGCTCGTCGACGGCAAAAAAGTGTACATCCCGTCAGACTCGTTTCGGGTTACGTTCGCCGGGTCTGCACTGCCCAGTCACGTGACGATCCACCGGGTGCGTCTACCTGTGCGCCTGTATGTTCCCCGCGTAATGAATTGCACTAATTGTAAGCAGTTAGGTCACACTGCGGCCTACTGCTGCAATAAGGCAAGGTGCGGCAAGTGTGGAGAGACCCATGCTGAGGCTACCTGCAGTGTAAATGCTGAAAAATGTATTCACTGCGGGGAAAATCAGTATGAGCTCTCCACATGCGCGGTGTACATGCAGCGCAGGGATAAAATCAAGCGGTCACTCAAGGAGCGTTCGAAGCGTTCTTACGCAGACATGCTTAAAAAGACCGCGACCACCTCTCCCTTTACTTCAAACCCCTCTCCTAAGCTTCCCAGAAAAGGTCCTAGGATTTCTCAAAGTGAAATGTAAAATACAATCACTACAAAAAGTGCTGAGGAAAAACCTAAGCAAATTCCTCCTGGGCTCGGAAATTTAAAGTCCCAGAAGGAGTTCCCAGCACTTCCAGGAACATCTAAAACCCCAGTTGTTCCTTTTGCACATCCAGTAGATAAATCAAATGCTGGATTGGTGAAATTTTCAGATATTGTGGACTGGATTTTTGAAAACTTCAATATACCTGATCCAATTAAAAATTTTCTTAAAGCGTTCCTCCCAACAGTTAGATCATTTCTGAAGCAGTTGACTGCCCAATGGCCCCTCCTTGCAGCGATTTGAAGGATTCTATCTCTGTCTTACAGGGGAATTGTAGAAGTATTTTACCAAAAATCGATTCATTCAAAGTTTTGATAAATAAAAACAAATGCGATGCATTTTCCCTTTGTAAAACTTGGCTTACTTCGAATACTGATCTTAACTTCCATGATTTTAATATTATCCGCCTTGATCGAGATACCCCATACGGAGGAGTACTTTTAGGGATTAAAAAGTGCTATTCTTTCTATCGTATTAACCTCCCCTCGATTCCAGGCATCGAAGTTGTCGCATGTCAAATGACAATACAAGGTAAAGAGCTTTGTATTGCCTCAATATATATTCCTCCCAGAGCACAGGTTGGGCAACGGCTGCTCTTTGATTTAATAGAACTTCTTCCCTCGCCACGTTTGATTTTGGGAGACTTCAACTCTCATGGTGTGGCTTGGGGTTCCCCTTACAATGATAACCGCTCCTCTTTAATCTATAACCTTTGCGATGACTTCGACATGACTATTTTGAACAACGATGAAATGACACGTATCCCGAAACCTCCAGCGCGCCTAAGCGCTTTGGATCAATCATTATGTTCGACGTCGCTACGGTTGGATTGCACATGGAAGGTAATCCTCGATCCTCACGGTAGCGACCATTTGCCTATTCTTATTTCAATTACTAACGGGTCAACTCGCATGCGACCAATTGACATTCCGTATGACCTCACACGGAATGTCGATTGGAAGTTATACGAGGAAATGATTTCGAAAGCGGTCGAGTCGATTCAACATCATCCACCTTTTGAAGAATACAACCTCCTCGCGGGCTCGATTCTCGACGCCGCGTTGCAAGCCCAAACGAAAAAATATCCCGGCGTGACGATCAAAGAACGGCCTCCCACTCCGTGGTGGGACAAAGAGTGCTCCAATATCTACACGCAAAGATCCGACGCGTATCTGACCTTCCGGGATACAGACAGTGCCGACGACTTTAAAAGTTATTCGGAGCTTGATACCAAGTTTAAGAGCTTGGCTAAAGCAAAGAAACGCGGATATTGGCGTCGGTTCGTAAACGAGACGTTGAGGGAGGCATCGATGAGCACTCTTTGGAACACAGCCCGAAGAATGCGGAATCGCGTAACGGTCAACGAAAGCGAGGAGTCTTCAAGTAGGTGGATATTTGATTTTGCCAGGAGAGTATGTCCGGACTCTGTTCCTGAGCAAAACATTGTTCGCGATGCGTCTCCGGGCCACGACGCGATAGAATCACCTTTTACGATGGCAGAATTTTCAGTTGCCCTCCTGTCCTGTAACAATAACGCGCCTGGGTTGGATAGAATCAAATTCAACTTGTTGAAGAATCTACCCGGCAATGCCAAGAGGCGCTTGTTGAACTTGTTCAATAAGTTCCTGGAGCAAAACATTGTACCGCAGGATTGGAGGCAAGTGAAGGTGATCGCCATCCAAAAACCAGGGAAACCAGCTTCTGATCACAACTCTTATAGGCCGATTGCAATGCTATCCTGTATCCGGAAATTGATGGAAAAAATGATACTCCGTCGCTTAGACCACTGGGTCGAATCAAATGGTCTGCTATCAGATACTCAGTTTGGCTTCCGCCGTGCCAAAGGGACGAATGATTGTCTCGCGTTGCTTTCAACAGATATTCAGCTGGCGTATGCTCGCAAAGAACAAATGGCGTCTGCGTTCTTGGACATTAAGGGGGCTTTTGATTCCGTTTCAATTGACATTCTATCGGGTAAACTTCACCGACAAGGATTTTCTCCAATTTTAAACAATTTTTTGCACAATTTGTTGTCCGAAAAGCACATGCATTTTACGCACGGCGATTTGGCAACTTTTCGAATTAGCTACATGGGTCTTCCCCAGGGCTCATGTTTAAGCCCCCTTCTTTACAACTTTTATGTAAATGACATCGACGAATGTCTGGCAAATTCATGCACGATAAGACAACTTGCAGACGACAGTGTAATCTCTGTTACAGGAGCCAAAGCTGCCGATTTGCAAGGACCATTGCAAGATACCTTGGACAATTTGTCTGCTTGGGCTTTACAGCTAGGTATCGAATTCTCTCCGGAGAAGACTGAGATTGTAGTTTTTTCTCGGAAGCATGAACCTGCTCTGCTCCAGCCACAATTAATGGGTAAAACTATTTCTCAGGTTTTTGTACACAAGTATCTTGGTGTCTGGTTTGACTCTAAAGGCACATGGGGTTGTCACATTAGGTATCTGATGAAAAAATGCCAACAAAGAGTTAATTTTCTTCGTACAATAACCGGATCATGGTGGGGAGCACACCCGGGAGACCTTATAAGGCTTTATCAAGCAACGATATTGTCTGTAATTGAGTACGGGTGTTTCTACTTCCGCTCCGCAGCAAACACACATTTGATCAAACTGGAACGAATACAATATCGTTGTTTGCGTATCGCCTTAGGTTGCATGCAATCGACCCATACGATGAGTTTGGAGGTTTTAGCTGGAGTTCTACCATTGAAAAACCGCTTCTGGAGCCTGTCTTCTCGTATTCTTATCAAATGTGAGTTCTTGAACCGTCCTGTGATTGAAAATTTTGAAAGGTTAATCGAACTTAATTCTCAAACCCGTTTTATGACATTGTATTTCAATCACATGTCACAAAATATCAACCCTTCTCCGCATATTCCAAATCGTGTCAACTTATTAAATACTTCTGATTCTACTGTGTTTTTCGATACATCCATGATAGAAGAAACTCGTGGAATCCCGGATCATTTACGCGTGCAGCAGATCCTCAAGATTTTTTCCAATAAATATCGAAACATCAACTGCGACAATATGTTCTACACTGACGGATCACTTCTCGATGGGTCCACTGGCTTCGGTATCTTCAATAACAATTTAACCGTCTCCCATAAGCTCGTTAATCCTGCTTCTGTTTACGTCGCAGAATTGGCTGCAATTCAGTACACCCTAGGGATTATCGAAAAAATGCCCACGGACCATTATTTCATCTTTACGGAAAGTCTCAGTTCCATTGAGGCTCTCCGATCGATGAAACATGTTCGATGAAAGATGTTAAGCACCCTCCGTATTTCCTGGGGAAAATACGGAAACATCTGAGTGCTTTATCCGAAAAATCGTTTCAGATTACCTTAGCGTGGGTCCCTTCTCACTGCTCGATACCGGGTAATGAGAAAGCGGACTCTTTGGCTAAGGTGGGCGCAGCAAACGGTGAAATTTATGAAAGACCAATTGCCTTTAATGAATTTTTCGCAATTGTACGTCAGAATACGATCATCAGTTGGAAAAATTCTTGGACCAAGGGGGAACTGGGAAGGTGGTTACATTCGATAATCCCCAAGGTATCGACGAACCCGTGGTTTAAGGGATTGGATGTAGGTCGAGACTTCATTTGTATGATGTCTCGGCTCATGTCCAATCACTATGGATTTGACGCGCATCTCCATCGTATTGGGCTCGGGGAAGGTAGTATCTGTGCCTGTGGTGAAGGTTATCACGACATAGAGCATGTGGTTTGGTCTTGCCCTGAACACCGTGGCGCCAGGTCTAAATTAATAGCTTCCCTGCAGGCCGAGGGTAGACAGCCGGCTGTTTCTGTTCGTGATGTCTTGGCGAGCCTTGACCTTCCCTACATGTCCTCCATATACATTTTCCTGAAATCCATCCATGCACTAGTCTAGCCCCACTCCTTTCCGTCTACATCCAACTTAACCGCAAGTACACGTTTGGGCCCCCGATCCAGAACCAGCAACTAGATCCCGCACGATACCAGCAACTAGAGGCCCGAGAAAGTCCATTTTCCAGTTCGTGTCTTGGTTTAGCAGAACATAACAAATAAGCTGCTCATTGTTTTTGGCTGTTTGAAGAACATCATGACGCCCCAACAACAAATCACCAGTTTTAAAACGCGTTTAATTTTAGTTTTAATCTTAGATTTACTTTCAACTCGTAGTCGGCAGCGAGGATAAAAAATTTGTCTTTAGTTTTTAAGATACTTTATGAAGTAAAATTCTAGATATAATTGGCTCCGTAAAACATTAACTTGTATTGTGCCGTGTCAAATAAACGTTGATTGAAAAAAAAAACTATATTCTGATCATTTTTTATTACAGAACAAAATGTTAAATAATCGAAGAAAATTGGAAAAAGAGATCGAAAATTGTATACTGGTGAGATAGAAAGCATCAAATATGCATTTAGTAGTAAAACAATATTCTGTCTGTAAATTTTAGAATAAACAATCTGCTCTTCGCATAAAAACCAAACAATTTTACTTCCGAATGAATTTAAATACTTTTTTTATAATAAGCAGAGCTTGGCAAAGTTTTTTTCAATAAAAAAATTATCAGGCGATAGTGACGTTGTTAACCTTCGCTTTCAAAAATGTAAATCAATTGCTTCATTTTCGAGCACTTTGTGAGTCACATGACAACTACTCGATTGTTCTTGCATTGGGTTTGACAGCGAAAAGGTTCAAAGAGGAAAGAAGTGATTTTCAATTGAAAGCAAAGGTTAACTTGCGTGACGTCCATCGCGGTTCCAACAATTGATCGTAGCGCAGGTGAGCGATTCTAGCTGAAACCCAGGCCTAGATCTAGGTGCACGAGGTCTTTCAAATTTGATAACAATGCAACTAAGGTCACTAAGGGTGGAATAGTTTTTAGAAAGTTAGAATTTTAGCAATTCTTGTTGTTTATTTGAGTTATATATCTAAAATTGGTTATGGAAGCTACTACAAGAAGTACTTTTTTTGTAAAGAGGAAAGATGGGGCTTCCATTTGAAGTGATCAGAATTCTGGTCCCTATCTCGAATTTGGCCGCTATTTTTGGTTCTATCAGAAAAATGTGCTTTTGACTGTGTTCACAACTAAAATCATTCGTTGCGCCGACAATTCGTTTCTTTTTCATAGTTTTCTCAATATACCAAGCTTGGCAAGCCTATCGAAAGGGTTGCACAGTTTTGGGAAAGCCGCTGACCCTGCTTCGCGGCTATACGGAGGACGCAAGGATAATAGAGCGAAGCCTAGTAACAGCATTGTGCGAACGAAGATATGGTGCAGCTATTCTAGACAGGGTTTGTTGCTAGGCTGAGGTTATCCATCAGCTGCATTACAATTAAGAACAGCTGATGGATAACCTCAGCCTAGTAACAATCCCTGCTGCTATTCTGAACCTGTTCTTGGTTCGCAAAATGCTGTTACTAGGCATGGCTTTATTATTCTTGTGTCCTCCATATAGCCACGGAACAGGGTCAGCGGCTTTCCCAAAACTGTGCAACCCTTTCGATTCGTGTATTGAGGAAACGATGGCCAGCGGACAAACTATGAAGAAAGATAAGAACTGTCGAAAAATAATCAATTGCTCCTCAGGCGGATCGATGAGCACAGCTTACAAATTTTCTACAATTATATGCACTTAACTGTGAAAGCAATTACATTACAATCTATAAATTTAAATTAAATTTGAAATATATATAACACTGTTGATATGTCACCTTTTGTGGCGGAACACGCAATATAAGTTCTGATTAAATATTAGTAAATAATTAATTCATTACAAAACATTTGTTTATTTATTAATTTATTTATTTAAATTAATTTTACTGACAAAATGCTGATTAAAATTGTCAAAATTATAAAATTATGTCTCTAGACCGAGTACACGACAGCGATCAGTTTACGGCGGAAGATCTACGCGACCCCAGGTAGATCCTAGCGTCCGTTGCAAAAATCCCACACTTTGTAGGTTAGATTAGTTAAAAATCCATTTTCATTATGATTTGTGAAACACCAACATAGTCAATATGAAACAAAAGATAGCCAGAAATCAGCAAAATTTAATTGAAGTTTGACACGATCAATATGGAACTAGTTAGCAGCCGCAACCGCATTGCATTACTATTAAGAACAGCTGATGGACAACCTCAGCCTAGCAACAATCCCTGCTGCTATTCTGCACTTGTTCTTCGTTCACAAAACGCTGTTGCTAGGCATCGCTCTATCATCCTTGTTTCCTCCGTACAGCCACGGAACAGGGTCAGCAGCTTTCCCAAAACTGTGCAACCCTTTCGATAGGCTTGCCGAGCTTGGTGTAGGTATAGAGGAAACGATGGCTGGCGGACAAACTATAAAAAAAGAAACGAATTGTCGAAAAATGATCAATTGCTCCTCAGGCGGCCTGCCCGGCAACGACGGCGCAACGAATGATTTTAGTGGCCGCTAGAGAAAAACGGTAACCAATCTACGGAGTACAGCCATAAATAACGAGCTCGTAGCAAGGTCGACCCCTTCCGTCACCTGTTGAGTCGACCGTGGCAACTTTGCTCTCGGGCTTATTGTCCCACTGCGTGAAGGTGAGCGGAAAACTGGTGCACTTCTCCCACGGCACGAGTTGCTATGTAGTCCATCCGTATGGCCTAAAAGCGATCGTTCAAAACGAAAGCGCTGTAACGAAAGGAGAACCGTGACAAAAGGCAAAGTGGCTCCCCACGTACAGTGACAATGTCCATTATTACCACTTTTTTATGGCCAACGGTCCACAACTTTGAAGCTCTGTGAATATACGAACAAAATGGTGTGGGGTCAAAAAAAAAGCTATCTAAGAGCCAATGCTGTCGGGACGCCTAACCGGATTGACCGGCCTGGATGATGTCCTTCGTCGAACAGTAGACATTAATTAATTTTAATTGTACCAACAAGTAATTCACTTTACGATTTCACTGGTTGATAATGTCCGAGACGGCAATCTTTCAGGCGGCACGGCGGCCCGATTCACACGCGGATAAACAGGCTGCTTACTAGAAAGACAGTGAAATGTTGACTATCATTGCGATTTTATGATGGCAATTTGTTCGGCACTTGTCTGGATCTCGGACAGAAAGTTCACCCGTGGCAAGTGGGATAAATTGGCCGATCACTATCGCAGTCGGGGGAAAATTATGGCCGTACGAAACACTTTCGATCCATCAGTTCCTCGAAGCTATAGAGCTAATGGATCGGAAGAGTTTCGAGTAATAGCGTGGGGTAATCAGATCTTAACTTGAAATAAAATATTTCAATTGGTAGGTATACTATTTTACAGTACCGCACTAAAATAACAACTAAAACATAGAACCAAATGTTAAAAGTCTTATGTATAATCATTGGACGAAAGGTCAATAGTCCAATGACCGAAAATATAACAGTAAAAAGTCCTTCGGATGTCAACCAGTTGAAAGTTGAATAGACACGAATCTAGTAGTTGAAAGCCCAGTAGTCGAAAGGCCAATGAGAAAAAGCCCAATCGCAAGCAGTGTAACAACTTGTAGTTTGTCAATCAGCAGCTCAACAACCTGCAACTGATTTCGTCAATTTTGAAAGCAACCTTTTTTTCTCCTAAGTTTAGCTTATGAATAGATATAGCGAAAAAATTATTTTATTCTTATAGGGGTGGAGGATCTCTGGTGGAGGGTAAAACTATTTTTTGATCTGGTAAGCTTTTTGACATGCTTATTGGCTACAATATCCTAGGTTTCTAATTTTTTATGCATTTTTAATATACAGTGCTAAACCTCGCAATATTGGAGACGAAAAAAGTTCATACCAAAATACTTAAATATAATAATAATATACTTGAATAATCTTTTTTTCGGCATACTACATGCCAAAGTTGGACAATGTAAAATCACATCAATATTGTAAGACATTTAATAGACCCCAACGTTAGGCCATTTTTTGGGACAAACATTATTAAACTTGTATCGTATCTCACCAGTGTCAAAACAGACCAAACTTAAATTTTTATCCCTGAAAAACAAACTGCTATCCAAAGGTTCCAGAAACGACCATTAGAAGCTCTGATTTAAAAGTGATTCCACAGTCTAACTGACTGGAGCCTAAATAAAATACTGAATTAATATCTTAGATTTAATCAGTAAATTTGTTGGACACGGCTTTCGAAAATGTTTGTTCGTTTGATTTATGGCTTACTGTCTCATTCACCCGGATTGCGCACGTTATATCCTGTTCGTTAAAGTACTACATTACAAGTTCGACCAATTTTGCATTCATGTTCACGGTCCCTCGGCTTTTTTTCTTACTTTCAATCACCGCGTACCTAATTTTTGAACGAAATTCCATGCAATCGCTCAATTATCGGAATAGACAATAGCAGTTACAAACTTTTCGCGCCCATTCGAGTGTTGGTTGCACATCCACCACAATTATCCTCAATTTGCGTACTGTTCACTCGCCTGGTCGATTATGCCCGCGTCTTCCTAACGATTCAACGTTCAAGATCTCGACCGAATTTGATTGAACGCTGCTGGTAGGTTTCATTGGCAAATGCCAAACGAACAGTAGGCTGAAAACAATAACGGACAGCGAATCCAGTTCAAAGCCGCGCCCAGCCATTCGGAGTCTAAGACCACGTGCTCTCACAAGGATCCAATTGCCCTAGTGCTGTCTATCTGTCCTTGGTGTTTTTTCTCACAGGCATATTCAGTAAATTGCTTTTGGGGACACCGTGATTTACCCGACCGTGAAGCGTGGGCGTTGCGGGAGTAAACGGCTGACCACATCTTCGGGTTAGAGATTACCTCTGACCATGTTTGGACTCATTAGGTTTGACCAACCATCTGTTGTTGTAGCTGTTGTTGTTTTTGGAAGCATTGAAAAACCACCGCAAGACGGTATCGGTCGATTCCTTGTGTGCGCTCCTTCGCGCGATGTCAAGGTTACAGAAAGCCGACCAGCACGGCGGTGATGAAAACATGTTTACAAACCACAGAGCCAGAGAGTCGTTAAGCCTTTTCTCGACTAGATATGCATGATGCAATGACTGTTCGCAAACATTTATTTATTTTATTTATATTTATTTGCTGTGGAGTGCATCTTTGTTTCACTGGAAAATGCTGCTACTGCGTTGTTTTACTAAAAGCAAAGTTACCGGGGTCCAGAAAGGTTCGATTGAATCAAAACAAAAAAATGAAGAAAAAAAATCTTTATGAAATCACAGAGAGACAGTCTACGGGTTTTTGTAAAGCTTACACAGAGTCGCTGTCCTACACTTAAGGATTTTGTTCATCGTATAGGTTCTGGCTGGATAGGCTCAGAACTTCGCAAGTTCAGACATCGTTAATCGACCTGTGAATGAAATTAGAATTAGAAAATGAGTATCGCCAACTTTTCAGGAAAAACTCGATTGAATTTTTCGAATTACTAGAACATTCATAACTTAACAAATGAAAAATAATTACCGATTACCTCACGAATTGTTGTAAAATATTACGGTAGAGGGAAATTGCAGAAATAGCATTATTACTTCGAACGACGTAAGTGAGTGTATAAGTATTATTTTTTTTCTTCATCTAATGTATAAGTGTTATTGATCGGATAAAGATATCTGGTTATAAGCAAACTTAGAACTGTAACCCCAATTTTCTTATTATCAAACTAAGATTATCGTGTTCTTCGCACTTATTTGTTGTGAGAACTTATTCGTGTTTGGAAGCAATTGCGACATTCCTCAAAATTAGCCTCAGCCGGACTTTTTTAACAATACTAATACAGTGAATAGTGCTAAATATGCGATCTAACACAGGATAAGTCCTTTTTTAAATCTGTACTCTTTTACTCTGTTAATTTTCCACTCTGTATTTTTTTATCTTTGTACTTTTGTACTCCATACTTTTTTATTCTGTATTTGTGTACTCTATACGTTTTTACTCTGTCATTTTTTGTTCTTTTTTACTCTATACTTTTATTACTGTGTACTGATTTCACCCTCTACTATTTTTACTTCTTTTTGTACTGTTTACTTCTTTACTCTGTTTTTTTTTAGTGTACGTACACACTAATGTCACTTTTTCACGCAGGGGGATACGTGCCGCGTAAAAGAACCGCATAAAACCACTTAAATTTCGTAGTCCGCGTAAAACAACGCTTAAATTCCGGAATCCGCGTAAGCAAAAATTACCGCGTAAATTCCGGGTTCCGCGTAAAGTAATTCCGGAATCCGCGTAAGAAAAAAATACCGCTTGAAATCTGAAATCCGCATAAGAAAAATCGCGTAAATTCCGGAATCCGCATAAAAAACCGCGTAAATTTCGGAATTCGCGTGAAGAAATCCACGTAACGAAATTCCGGAATCTGCGTAAGAAAAAAATAACGCCTAAACTCCGGAATCAGCGTAAGAAAACAGCTAAAATCCGGAGCCCGTTAAAAAAAACCGCGTGAATTCCGGAATCCGCGTAAAAAAAGCCACGTAAAAAACGCGTCAAAGCGATCTTACTGTATTTTACTCTGTTCTTTTTCACTCTGTACTTTTTATACTCTTTACTCTTTTACTCTATACTATTTTACTCTGAATTTATTATTAACCTGAATTTTTTAACTCTGTACTTTTCTTACTTTGTAATTTTTTCACTGTTATTTTTTTCTGTAGGTTTCTACTCTGATAATTTTCGATTGCCGTCAGTACAGCTAATGAAAATGGCAAACAAATATTTTGTTTCTCTTACATTTTGTCGACTGTGAGACTTCTCATTCTCTAAGAGTTTCTCTATAAAGCCTTGTATAAAAGGTAGCAAACAAAATTATAATTTCTATTATAGTTTTATTTCTATTCATAAGACACTACCATACGGATGGTAAGGCCTGGTAGCGACAAAGAAGAGAACGGCAAAGTCTCGTTCATCTCGTGGCTCCAATTCCCAGTAGGTCAAATTCATCGTTAAAACAAAGTGCGAAGAAAATCTGCTGGCTGTTGAACTGCACATGGATATTACCCCTTAAATTAGCCTCAGCTGCACTTTTTTAACAATACTAATACAGTGCAGAGTACTTAATATGCGATCTAACACAGAATGAGTCCTATTTAAATCTGTACTCTTTTACTCTGTTAATTTTCGACTCTGTATTTTTTACTCTATACTTTTTTACTCTGTGCATTTTTACTCTGTACTTTTTTACTCTGTATTTGTTTATTCTGTATTTTTTTACTTTGTACTTCTTTTACCTTGTACTTTTTTTGCTCTGTAATTTTTTGTGCTATTTTACTCTGCACTTTTATTACTGTGTACTGGTTTCACTCTATACTATTTTCACTCTATACTTTTTGTACTATCTACTTTTTTACTCTGTCATTTTTTTTATCTGTACGTACACCAAAGCCATTTTTTACGCGGAGAATACGTGCCGCGTAGGAGAAAACCACATAAAAACCGCGTCAGTTTTGGAATCCGCGTTAAAAAACCGCTAAATTTCGGAATCCGCGTAAAGAAATTCCGGGATTCGCTTAAAAAAACACGTAAATTCCGGAATCCACGTTAAAAGAAACGCTTAAATTCTGGAACCCACGTGAAGTATTTCCGGAATCCGCGTAAGAAAAAACTACTGCTTGGATTCCGGAATCTGCGTAAAAAATCGCGTAACTTCCGGAATCCGCGTAAAAACGTGTAATTTCCGGAATCCGCATAAGAAAAAATACCGCCTAAACTCCGGAATCACTCGTAAAAAAACACCTAAGATCCAGAGCCTGCATAAAAAAAGCGTAAATTCCGGAATCCCCGTAAAAATATTCAGATAAAAAAACGCGTAATAAGGGACCTTAGTGTATTTCACTCTGTTCTTTTCCACTTTGTACTCACTCTTTACTGTGCTGTCTGTACTATACTCTTTACTTTTTTATTCTGTACTTTTTTACTCTGAATTTGTTTTTAACCTGTACTTTTTTTCTGTACTTTTTTACTCTGAACTTTTTTTACTCTGTACTCTTTTAGTCTGATAATTTTCAATTGCCGTCAGTACAACTATTGAAAATGGCAAACAAATGTTTTTTTCTCTTTTATTCTGTCGACTGCGAGACTACTCATTCTCAAATAGTTTCTCTGTAAAGCCTGGCATAATAAGTAGCAAACAGAAGTTACAGAGAAGAGAAAGGCAATGTCCCTTTCATCTCGTGGCTCTAATTCCCATCAGGTCGATTTCATCGGATTCATCATTAAAACAAAGTGCGAAGAAAATCTGCTAGCTGTTATGGAATACTTAATAGCTGATAAAGTTTTGAAAATGATAGAAAATCCTGCCGCGATAAAAATAGAACGTGAATCATTAATGATGAGAATTAAACAAAATTGGCAGTTATTTCTATTGCGTCACACCCATGGCGCTTCTAAGGAGCCAAAAATCATTTAGTTGCAAAGCAGATAAAACTTTTCTGCTACTCGTTCAAATATTTCCGATAGTGGTGAAACTCAATTTCATTTACATGACTACAAAAGAATATCATTTTTTCTCATGCATTGAAGTTTGATTTTCATCTACTTATTGCATGATTCAAAGTATACATCTAAAGTATTCTAAAGTCTCAATGAGAATGGTAAGTTTTGAATTTTCATAGATATGGCAACGGTAATTTCCAACACTAATTTTCACACTCGTTTTTTTTTCGAAACTATGAATTCTGAGATATCCCAGCTCACGTTTGCATTGAAAAATGGACTTTTTCGGATGGTGATGAAAAAATAGTCAGATAGAGCCCTTGACCTTCTGAACAACTTTGCTGAAGATCGCAACTTTTTTGGAGTTCGAAATTGTGAGTTAAATTGAGATCGAAATACGACGAATTTAATGCTCATTAGCAACACATAGGGGTACAATTCTGCGCTAAGCTGTCCATTAGGGTGCCAATGAAAGTCAATTTTTCGAATTTCGTGTCGTGGTAGGGCTCAAAAGTTTATAGAAAGTATTTCAAGACTCTGAGGCCTTTGCTCAAAAATAACGAGGATTTCTAACACCAATTTTCGATTCGAGAAAACATGCGAAAAAATTAAGTATAGCAGAGATTTTTTTTTAAAATTATTTCGATATTTTCCAACAGTTATTAAGAGCTTCGTCGTTGATTTTTCGCAGAAATATTGCGCGCTTTTAATCGAGTACCATGAAACGGGGTGAAATTGATCAATTTTTATAACAATTTCCAATTAACTAGCTTCATGTACATTTTTCCCGAAATAGTATAATTTTAAAACAAGTACTGGTATGTGCTCCAGTAAACCCCTATGGCTATTGGTGAAATTTCTATCGTCTACTTCATAAAATAAATTCGATAATTCTATAAGGTACTATGAGGTTAATTGGGGTGAAATTGATCACCATTGAAATCCATACATTCTATTGGCAATGTGCCTTTTTTTCGATATGCTAAAGATGAATGATGATTTCTGTACTAAAAATATCATTTACAGCTAGTTTGGAAACGAAAATAACGATATTTCAGCTTAAAATTTGTTTATTCTGGTTCACGAGCTGCTTGTTGCTAAATTTGCTCTTATTTAATCGTCGTTAGACCGATTTCAATTCGGTTTGTTGCAAAAGCTTAAAAACTAGTTCTGAAATTAAAATCTTTGTGGTTTCCTGCGAATTCATCAGTATGTCTTTAATGGTATTGAATGATCATTGTTGAACATTTGATTTTTTGAGCTTTTATCAAAGTTTACTAACTTCTCAAAATTTAACGTAATCAACCCTCAACTAAGATTATTTTAAGTAAATTCATTTTTTTTTTGTTATTCGGAAACTTGTTTGATCAAATTTGATTGAGTTTTGACTGAGCTAGAAGAATTTTTCGAAAATATGAAAAATTGCACCGTGCGTGCAGGGGTTAACTTTGACAGGTATGTGAATCATGCAAAAGTTGCGTTTAGGGACACGTTGTCATTGCCTAGTGTTGTAAGAGCAATATCTTTTGATTAGTGTTTTTTATCATGAATTTTCAGATGATCAATTTCACCCCACTGATCAATTTTACCCCATTCCAGGTACTATTGTTTCCATATGTCTCGTATCGGATATCGGACTGAACTTTGAAACGAAGTTTTCTAGTTTGTTTTAATTGGCGTTCAATCGTAAGAACTTACCAAAAGCTTTTTTAATTCAACCTTCCTTCTGTCGTATACTAACTCTTTCGTACGGCACCGTAAACTATAAACAATTAAAATTAAATTAAATCATTGACCCGCGCAGGTAAGTTCCGTTACACACTCAGCTGTGTTGACCTGAACGCCTGTTGCCTAAGCGTTACATTACACTCCGCAAGGTAGCGAGTGTACTGCAACGCTTGGTGCCCGATTCAAACAGCACGCAAAATGCAGCGTTGCAATTCTGATGCTCGTCACTCCAGCTTTTTTTTTTTGTTAGGGAATTAGAATTACGTTGTCCATTGATGTGAACTTTTGTAATATATATCCCAGTCAATTGCTATACGTGTCCCCTTGCAAAATACAATGACCACTATTGTTGAGTGATCAGGTACCTGCACCGACACGCTCCCAGTCAGGTGAAATATGGTTTATGAAGCCAATCACCTTCCCAGGATTCAAAGACCAAATCTCTTTGGGCTGTAAACAGCCACTGCCAAGAAACCTTGATCTGCGTTTAAATAATGCACCACAACTGCACAGCAGATGTTCCGATGTCTCGCTTTCCATATTACAAAAGCGACAGATATCATCCTGAACCCGGCCAATGTTCTTTAAATGATATCTACTCGGACAGTGCCCCGTTACTAGGCCGACGTATGTACAAAGAGCTCTTTTGTTGAGCTCTAGGAGCTCTTTCGAATGATTCTCGTTTGGTGTGATAAATCTTTTAGATTGGGAACACTTTTTGACATCAAACCAATTGGTTATCACCTTTTGTTCCTCCCAGCGTTTAAGCTCCATTTTCACTGCACAGCTTGATATACCGCAGAAAGGTTCTGGGCCGATAAACTGTGAGTAAGATCCTTGTTTTGCAAGTTCGTCTGCCTTTTCATTCCCACCAATGCCACAATGTCCTGGAACCCAATACAAATTTACTGAGTTTGTTTGACATAGCTGTCGCAATGTGAGAATACATTTACCCAGTTGGCCATACATGTACACTCATAGAGTTAAGCATTTCGGCAATTGCATTTGCCTATAAAAGTAATAAATTTTCAATAAAGAAATAATTATTATTTAGCATTCCGAAGCGACTGGTCTACTCCAGTTCGGCTCACCGGATTAGCTTAAAGGACAAAAGGGTCTTGTCAATGCGAACGGTTTTGACTTTCGTCAACTCCGTCACCGCTAAATGAGAAACCTCCCGTCCTAGTTCTCCCAAAAATCCGCCGATCGTTCTTAAACAGTACAGTGCATCGTTTTAAATAGTAATAGCAATAACATCGTTTTTAAATAGTACAATAGTACTTGTAAATAGTACACTTCATCACCATTGATGTTATTGAAACATGAATAATGTCACTGAGCTGGTTTCATTTATAATTATATGAAAGCTTCGATTAATGTTACACATAACTCATCAGTAATAGGTCCACTCACATTTCGTACAACCGATTCGAAAAACGGCTCTAAGCCCAACATATCATCTGCACATGGCGACAGCCTCCCAATTCATTTGGCATTACCAGAAACGACTGTTAAATGTTGTACTCTGACTTACTTCCAAGTTTGCAGAGATACGTTTACCCACGCTCTGGCACACTACAGCCATGATGAGTACCTGATCGAATCTATGTGCGTGGAGAAGCATTCACTCACGCTAGGCCACGGCAGAACCTCTCGAAGCTGCCCCATGGTCAGCTTCGGTAGGTTGTTCCGCAGTCGGCGACGCGTCGCCGAGCGGAGGCAACAAACTCGACAAATATCATCGGCGCATTTACCTACTGAGCCCATCCGAAAAGTCAATAAACATTTACCTTTCTAAAACTTGGAGCCATCTTCGCGGACTGGCATCTTAAAACACATTAGTACGAACTACTCGATTATGGTCGTAACCTGCGAGGTTTAGAGACTCTGTGTGTAAGCATCCAACGTGCTCCCCGCTGCGGAGTAAATCGTTAAGCTTCCTCACATATCGACTATTTTTTTACTTAAGAAAAGCATTTGCTTGATCGCACGCACGCAGTTAGCTGCGATATTTTTATTCCAAACCTTACAGTTCAGCCAAGGTTATAAAAGTGCAAGCGATCGGTCCGCTCGGACGTTCGTCCGGTGGTCGTTATGCTTCTTCCATGCCGCATTTGGTTCCATTCACTGCCACCATGACACACGCGTGAAGATCGCGGGACGACGATTTGTTTGTTTGCTAATTTCGTCTCATCATTTCCACACCGCGAGCCGTCACGGAGCCGGTTGATGAATAAAATCCACAGGCGTTATACCTATGGTCAGGTTTTTTTTACTCTTCTTATGATGCCTGAAAGCTGATGCGCCGACATTGGGACGGGTGACAGGCGGCAGCAGTGGTGCCACACGACCGGTAGGCAACGATTAAAGGTGACGAACCTCGTTTTTTTTTGCTCTGCCACTCTTAGGTCCATCAAGATGCAGTCGCAGGAAAGTTAAACGTAGAAATTCGATTAATTTGATGATGTTTGTTCAACGACGCAATCAAGCTGAGATTGTTTGTCTCTTCGCTGCATCTCACACCACCAATTCGGCTGTTTGCCTTTTATAGTATTGTTTTGTTTAATTGGATGTCGACGAAAAAGCTAGGTAAATATGCCGAACTTGAATCGAGTGTCATGTAACCGCAGCCGAAGTGAGAGCGATAACGATTTTTTGATTGAATTGCGAAGATTGGTTAGATGGTTTCGAATCACCAATCGGATTTTGCTCGGTAACGACTCAACCGATACGAATGCTTTTTGTTGAGCGCATTGTTTAATAGTTATTAGTAAAAATATGAAAATATCTTCATTCAGACAGTAAAATAGTCTCGACGCGCTGTTTTTATTAGATTAAACTAGTAACAAAAACAATTTAGAAAGTTTTGCCTCATTTTTCTCAACTTATTCTTATTAAATATGTTACGCTAGAATTATTTTTCTTCAATTTCGTGCTATGACAACTCGTCCCCAATGCTAGAACTAGATGACTCGAAATTTGTCAATTTTGAGTTAAGTATGTCATCATACCTATCGCGTCGAGCTCTATAACATATCTAAAACTCGTTGAAATGCGATAACAAGAAAAAATGTTATTCATCAATTACAAAACTAGGATATCTCAACGTAGAACAACTGTGTTTTGTGCTAAAACTAGATAACTCGGCTCTTTGTTGACTTTTTCATGGCTATAACAGAATATTCCAACAAATAGATCGTAACGCGAAAAAACGATGACAAATCTAACTCGATTCATGCCTTGACACAACACATTTTCTTTTCTTTTTTCGGTTTTTGTGCAACATTGTTACCACTCAAAATGCATAGTCTCGAGAAAAACGCATTTGAAAATTAGCTTCGAAAATTTTTTTAATTCTTAAAATAACTGCAAATTTTAAGATTTACCATTCCCATTAAACATGTTAGGGTTTATCATATACATATTTTAAGCACGTTGTACAAGGTAAAGCCTTATTTCTATCACTTTTCCAGCGAAGTTTCAAATTAAGCTACAATGGCACATCTATTCATAACTCTGACTTTTTTTGTAAATTTTTAAACGGGGTTTCGTGGGATGAAACTCAATAATATTTTCGGCATCGTTTGCCATCAAAAACTCAGAATGTGCAATTTCAAGTTGAGCCAGTGTCGCAAGAAACGGACGATTCATTAAACAAAATATGACTACCCAAAAAAAACTTCTGCGAATATTTCGTTTTGTGGCCTGAAATGACATGAATGCGTTTCATAAAATCTAAGCCATTCAATGTGGCATATAACACTTCGTACCAGGAAGAAATTTGTCACGGTGGTTTCAACAAGCAAAGCATAAGACTATTACAGAGACCAATACAGTAATTCTATTGTCCATCAATACCGATTTCAACATAAAAATATAATGACCTTAAGTCTCTCTTTGATTTATAACCTCCAGTTCTCGAAGATTGTTTCGAATATTTTTATTAGAATATTTGGTGAATTGAATTAGAATATGTGGTGAACGATTAGGTTAACGACGATCATCTGTGAAGAGGATGAAGATTTTTAGAAAAAAAAAACGAACTCACAGTATAATTTTTATTGGTAACACGTGACATAATTGTTTGTAGGGTAGGGAACGGCTTAAGCAGTAGCGCCAATTTTAATCAGTCGAAGAAAACAGCCCTCAAACTCCTGCATTTTGATCAATATCGACAATTTCAATGATGGAAACGAAATCTTTGATTGTCTTGCGAATATAAGAAATACCGTAAATCACAAAGAAATCTGTGAACAATTGCAATTGAAACAAATCGACCTATATTGCAGCCATTCAGGAGCCACTTCGGGTGCTGAAAAAAAAAACGCCTGCAAAACAGATGGAAACTGCATAAAATAGGTTCGGGGTGATTGGAATAGTGTCCCTCGATTGGTAACTTTGATTGATGATTGTTTAAGTTTGCTAACTTAGTTTTACAATCTGAAAACAAGTTCTGACAGAGAAAACGATAGCGAACAGATTGATATACTACTGTTTGAGTATCACCCAACACATTCCGAGTATTTCGTCTGAATACACAGGCGGTTCCTAAAGCTGCTTAGAATATGTTCCCTACCTTATAAACAACACAAGACTGTTTAGATAAATGAACCTATTAAAAAAGCATTAGTTTTGAGCATTTTTTTCTGCTCATCCAAATGCTAGAACTAGATAACTCGAAAATTCCTAGTAAAAACATATGGTTTTGCATGCTATAACTAGATAACTCGGGCTAATTTTTAATTTTTTGATTTTTCTCTTCCTCGAATCACCCACTGACATTAAAAAAATATCTGGTCAGAGATTTGAATGATTCAGGGCATTGATTAAATTTTAAAATATCACTTCTGATGTATTTTAGTGGTCGAATCGTCATCACCAACATTGATCAAATCTTCAAACTCGTTTTTCTCAAAATGTCAATTTTCTAGTTATCTAGTTCTAGCATTAAGGGGACGTACTCTTCTTTTCCGGCCTGTTTTTCCTAGCAAAATCATCAATGTTTTTTAAAATCTACTCAAGGATTTTCGATTGTTATTCTCATCGACTTTGTGTTTATGCCTGCTAACCGTATCTCGCTTAATGGTGCCGTTTTTTAAGAAGTTCAGACAAATCAATTAACTCATTGCCCTTTTCACCATCTTTAGGAAACACGGGAAACATTTGTTTCTTTTACGAGGTTCCCCCCGCACTGTATGTGGAAATACACCAGCAACAAGAACAATTCAACGTAACTTCCACAAAACGAACGTTATATCGAAATGCCGTGACATTTTACAAACAGATGAAATGTACATCAGTGCTGTATCCTTTCGCAAGCCGCCGAAAAAACCTTGAATGTGTGTTTAACCTTTCCAAATTATAATGTTTTCGTACCAAAATTATTGAGCTCCGCGTATCGTACGTGAAATTTTTTTTTTTTGTTGGCAAAATACTCTCAGAATATGGAACGAATTTCGAATATTTAATTGAAATACACAGCTTTGCAGTCAAAAATCGTGTCCTTAATTGGAAAAGATGAAGAGATTAAATGAGAGAAATTTGATTTGTGGATTTCTGTTGCCAAAAAGAAAACCAAAAATGAAGTATTAAAGGTTAAATTGTTCTGCTATTTTCAGTGCATTTTCTTAAAACAAGCCTCAAAGGAGGATAAAAAATAACAACTTTCAATGACCTATTACAATATTGGTTGGTCTCAGAAATCAGGTCAACTCTCCGCCATTGCTTCCCAGTGCAGCAGCTGTTCGATTACGTAGCATAATCGCAGCACTCTCTTGTGGTCCACTCAGCAGCAGCCCAGTGGGTCAGTGGAGCTAGGTTCAGGTCGGGTGTCGGGTGACAAGATTACCGATCATGTTCTGATTAGAGAAAATCGCGCCTTTCCTGCGTTGCGCGTGGGCCAAGCACACCGAACTGGTTCTCGTCGTCTCGGTTAGCCGTTTTGCGTCGTCGGCCACGCACTTGCAAGTGCAATCGTTTCAAAATTTATTACTGCCACATTTCATCGTACATGTTCGCACACAGATGTTTGGGCATTCCTACCGTTTTGCAGCAGCAGAAAGTGAGTAGGAAAAAAGCTTACATTCCAGTTTCGGTCAAGTAACAGCAGAAGGAAAGCATTAGTCTTACTGTCTTACAGTCCGTCAAAATTTCTGGGCCATCCAGCAAACACGACGCAACATAAACCCGGTATCCATTTCCACATACAACAATGTTGCACCCGCGGTGCGGGGCGCTGAGTGATTCGATTGGAAAATCATAACACGCATCGTGGACTTCTTGGGATTTGCACTCGGTAGCCAAACTCCAAGTCCAGCAGCTCACCTCGGATCAACGACTGAGTGAATGTTGTTGACTCTGTGCGTGTCTACCGATTGAGCATTAGCTTTACCAGTTTTCATCTTTGCACAATCTGCTGCTAAACATGTGAACATTCTGTGCGAAACATTCATCAGCCAGTGGTTGGCCGACTTAAGCCTGTCTGCAATCAACAAGCGGTGGCAGGCTGTCAGACAACTTTGGCTAATCAAAAGCCGATCAAAATGCGAATGCTATATAAATGCATCGTGTGTGTGCATTTGTTGGTTGGTCCTGGCGCTGCTGCTGCTGCTGGCTCGAACTTAGAGCTACAAATGCACTGCAAGTGTGGAAGTAGTATCTAGTGCGAAAAAAAATGAATTTCAACTTACTTTTGCGAATGTTGCGCCAGGGCTAAGCTCCATATTTGCACGCATTGCGCCGCTGCTAACTACTGCTGCACCGGTGGAAATTATGACATGCGATTCGAAAGAGATAAACCGTTCGCACAGCGGTATTTGGCAAATCACGTAAGATCCGGTAAGCAGATAACAGATTAAGGCAAAACGCGGTCCGTCGAATCATGTCTGTGAATTCCATTCGGCACTTGTGCGGTTCGCGTGGCCGTCCGTTCCGTCCGCTCTGGCTCGTTGTTGTGGTAGCATGCAATTTATGTGATGAAAAATTAATTCACTCGTAAATTAAGTTTTACGGTTGGTATGGTTTCCTGGTATAATCAAATGGCGATTGATTTTGCAAATTTATGTTATAGAACATATGTATTCTGAAACTACTAAAAATACTAGGATCTAATTACGACTTGCACACCAAACGTTAGAAGGACAATCAAGCAGAAACTGCCACTCGCTAAAACATTTGAAATGTTGCAAACCATCACAACGACCAAGAACAAATTCCGGAAGAAAACTGCTTCCGCAAAAATCCAAGATTATTGAGTTGTGTCAAATAACTTTCTTGAATGAAAAAACTAGTGCTTGTTTTATTAGCAATATTAGAGGGTGAGAAATGCGAAGAGAATGTTGTGAGCCAAACGAACATGTCAAAATCTGAGCCAAACGAACAAGAAAGATAACACATTGAAAGGTATTGCAATCAGGTACAAAAAAAGGTTACATTTATTTTTATCTGTTTTTCATGTTCTTTTGCTAAACAATGAATTGAGAATGCTTCAAAACTGCTTTATCACAGTGATTTTTAACTGGTGGTTCAAAGACCTTTTGTATGGTCAACAAAATAATGATCAACTATGGTGAAAATATATAAAATTATTATTTATTATTCCCCAGGACTTCCACCGTTACCATCAGTTATACGAGTCGAATGAAAAAGTTAGTCAACGTTGTGCTTTGAGAAAAGATCTGGCACCTCTGACATGCAAAACCTAGTTGCCCAACAGGCGTTTTTTATCGCTTTTCTCTCCCTCTCTGAGTATCTCAATTGTTTTATGCAGTACGATTAATGTACACAGCTTGCCACGATAAGTGCGGACAGTGGACACAGCCCATTTTGACGTTTTCTAGAGGTCAGATAATTATCTGTCGCAGTAACGAAGTAAAAAAACGAAAAAAACATAAAACGTCGCAACGTAGCATAGTTTGTAGGATGAAAATACAACAATCGTCTTTTTCTTGTGTGTAAAGTTAAAAAATTCAAAGAACATAATAGCTTAGTGACTGTGATTGTTGCTACTCCGTGATAGGCTCGAGCCAGTGAAGATGAAACAACGACTGGGAGAAAGAGTGATCATTTATTCTCACCACAAAAAAAAAAAACAGAATTATAACCAGATGTGTCTTTGCAACTTGAATCGAAAACAATTTTAAAGGATGACAGAAAAAAGATTTTTACTTGAATAACTTGCTCATAACAGGTAGACACATTGAAAAACCGTCGTTTTTTATCATTGGCGTTAGCATTGATAGACGGCAAAAAAGGTAAAGACGGTAAAAAAGGGCTTGTTGTGAGAAAATGTCGTGATTGGTTGTAACGCTACGAAAATTGCGATTTTGACGTAGAAGACATGAAAGACATCCTGGAGGTCTGAAAAATCGGTGAATGCAAAATTAGAACTGGAACCTTAACAGGAGCTCTCTACTGACAACAAATGATGTATTTTAGCCAAGTGTTAAAGATAAAAACTACCACATTACAAGAAAAGACACGACAATGTGATTTATCTGCACGACAACGCTTGACCACATATTGCTAACTTTGTCAAAATATATCTAGAAACGTTTGAATGGGACGTCCTACCTCCTCCGTTGTATTCTCCTAATATCGCTTTATCCGAATAAATCCTCTCCTGATTAATGAATAATAACACAGTTATTTTTTAGGAAAAAAGAGAATTTTAGGGAGTTTGAATTTTTTTAGATAAAACAAATCTCGAAATTTCATGCCTTTCTAGAACAAAAAAAATGGAAGGTTTTATCTGACACAGTTTTATTATTGACATAGGAGGAGGAGCTATCATTCACTAACACACAACATAGTGAGCGGGTCATTCAATAACACAAAACACAGGAAGAGGGTAGGAAACTAAAATTACCACGTTCCTCATTGTTACTTGCCAAATTATTCAATTAATAATTCAATATTATTAGGTCACTTTGTAACGACATATTCAGCTCATAACTTCCCCCCTCACGACGAACGGAAATGTTGACATCGTTCATATCTCGTTATGTCACAATCTTAGCTATTTAGTCGGCAGCGAGGATAGAAAATTTGCCTCTTAGTTTATAAGTTACTTTTATAAAGTAAGACACTAGATATAATTGGCTCCGTAAAACATTATTATGTATTGTGCGGTGTCAAATAAATGTTGTGAACAAAAAAAAAATGTCTCAAATTGAGTTATACATATCCTGTAGAGTAGAGAACAGACTGTGCAATACTCGAGCTATCTGATATTAAAGCACTTTTCGACAAGCTTGTGATAATATCAGCGTTTTGGCTATAATGTTATAGAAAGCAGAAAATCAACTGTTATATTTTTAATCCCAATTGTCCTGTGTGTCAGTGTGCCAGTGCTCGAGTTATTACCACCACAAAAGAACGAATATTTATTCAAGCTCGTGTCAATTTGGTCTATACCTACCACTAAGTGTATAACCAAAAGAGACAATGCATCAACTTTTCAATTCGAGATTTGTTTGTCCTGAGAAGGACAGTGTTTGTATTGAAACAATTACCCCCAATCATTGAACAAAAATCGAATTTCGTTTCAGTTAGTAGTGAATGATCACTTTGTCTATTCTACAGTCGGAAGCTGGGCCCTACGGTTCCCCACCAACATTGCAATTTTAATCTGATGCTCACCTTTTCTTTTCTTGATTGAAATGTTAATGTGGGAACATAGTTACAGTATTCTTTTCATACATAAAAGCAGTACACACATGCGGCGCGCGTCATTTTCTAATCTGGTTTCTGAAGCAGAAGCACCAGCAGCAGTTCTTGAATATCTCCCAAGAGATGGTGCATATGAAGCACACACAACTTCACAACTTTTTCAAGTTCTGTCATTCTCGCTTCTGCGTTTACGAAGCCTGTCGTTTTCACTGCCTTAGGGCAGCGGTTTTCAACCTGGGGTAGAAGTACGCTAAAGCCTCCAAGGGGTACGCGAAAAAAAAACAGTAATGGCGGACAAAGCAATTTGTCTATAATATTTCTTTTGTTGTTTCAAACTTGTTTTTTAAACATGACTGTAGCAGTCAAACAAACCATAGTTCAAACTGAACTAGACTATCACAACATGATCTACCATTATGCTTAAGCTCCCACTCTGCGAGAACATTCCAAGCCAGGGGGTACAATTGATTTGGAAAATATCGCCAAGGGGTACGCTGGCAAAAACAGGTTGAGAACCGTTGCCTTAGAGCAAATACGTCCATGCTCATATGACGTATTATAAATAAAAAGAACTATAGAATATAATATGGAATAGGAAGATCTTGGTTGTTTACCTACCCCAGCAGAAACATCATTTTATTATACTGCCCATAAAAGCATAAGAGTCCCATATGGAAATGCTCACAATTGAGAAAATTGCAAATGAAGTTCTAATTTTGAATTTAAGGTAAATAACTATGATTTAACTAAAGGTATGTTTTATTCAACTGCATGTTCATGAGGTGGAACATTGTATATTTCCATGAGTTCTAAGAAATTTTGCATGAATTCCAAGCTTGGATATAAATGATGGGACTCGTTTGCCTTTATTTTCTCTCTATACACAAAAAATAAAAGCATATCCTCGCATTCTAAGACGGCCAAGGTATTTATCATTATTCCTTATTGTGTCTATCATGTGAACAGTTTATTTCACTCCAACATTTTCGAATCATACGAATTGCAATATAGCGATTTGGTTCCAACGGATTGCAACATGAATCAGTGCATGTTTTTATCAAAGAGCAACCACAGCTGATAGACGAAAGCTCGTTCTACATAGAATCTACAATGAAATTCCCCAAAAAAAGCTCACGAGAAATTGATGCAGACAGCAGGGTCACACTCCTGAACACGTTACTTTCACACATCCCATATGTTAGGAAGGATTTCTGGAAACAGTTACCAGAAAACTTCACTTTATCTTTCGATTTACTTCGAAAATAGACAAAAGTTTTAATTAGTTTATATGTCTCTAGCTTATTTTTAATTTAACTTTGCAAACATGAACTGTGTTTTAAATGATTCATGTCAATGATATTTTGATGTCAACATTTTTCTTTTAACTGATGACAAATGTGGAATGTTGTTTTTAAAGTTATTTGAATATATACTTGGGATGGGACTCGTATGCCTTCATTTTCAATATGGGACAGGCAAGGTTTGGTACTTTTCCAGTAATTTTCAGAGCAAACTTTGAAATTTCATCAAGCCATATGAAAATTTGAACAAAATTAGATACATTGACAGGATAAACTTTAATTCGCCTAAAAGTCATATGGGACTCTTATGCTTTTATGGGTGGTATAGGACACCTAAATATAGCAAGAAAGCTAAGGAAAAGGCAAGCACCCACTATGTGACAAATCTATGACATCTCAATAGAGGTTGTTGTGTTGCCCTGATCGTATACCAACAACACACTACCACAAAATACACCTGTCATCTACTAAAGCCAAGCACCGATAAAACTACCCTTTGCTTATGCGAAACAATTTTGCAGTGCTTGCCAAGATGTTTTCATCCAAACAGATCATCCTCACGTTCATATATCTACTCCCTTAGGGGAATCGTGGGTAAAATGAACAGGGGTGGTAAAATGGACACCCGTTTAAATTTTGACTATTACGTTGAAAAATGATACAAAATTCTTTGGCACCTTATCTTAGAGGCACTAGAAGCTATTTGAGACAAAATATGCGACATGAAACAGTCAAAATAATAAACAAAAACAACAGTGCGTCTTGAACTGTCCTACAGATCAGACGTTTTTCCGGTTGCTTGTCTTTGACTGCCTATAGCTTCAAAGTTTGTGTTTTGTCAGTGTGTCTTTTAAAGACTACCTGAAAGTTATTTCCCATCAGTCTTTCTCAAGACTACCTACTTTTGAATTTAACATTTGTTTTAACTTTTTTCGTATCACCTGAAACGGCTGGACGGAAAAAGAAGCCTCGCATCGCTGCGGGGACGAAAAGAGAGGCATCTCTTTCTGACACTTCGAGTGTCTGTAGTGACAATCCTTTTGATATTTTGCCTGAGCAAGAAGCTGGTGAAATGGAAGTTATTACTAATGAAACTATACAAAATATAAAATCTTTAAAAAAGGAGAAAGTTCCACCTATTGTGGTAACTATTTCTTCTGAATTTAATATATTCAAAAAGGAACTTTCAACGTTTGTTTCTGACGTTAAAGTTACCTATCAAATTGGCCGTAGAGGTGAATGCCGCTGATTAGCCGACTCAGTAAAGGGTCGTGATCGTCTTGTTCAGTATTTAACTGACAAGATGTACAAATTTTTTACATATGACACCAAGAACGCCAAGCCGTTCAAGGTTGTCTTGAAAGGTCTCACCAACGATCAAACCGTTGATGAGATCAAACTTACTTTAACAGAATTACTTGGCATAGCCCCTACCCAAGTAATTCTAATGAAACAAAAATCACGAGGCGAAAACAGTCAGAGAACTGGAATTTCCCTTGTTAATTATTTAATTCATTTTAACCGCAATGAGGTTAACAACTTTAAATTTTTTGAAGCAAAGCATGTGCTTTGCTTTGTATAATGTGCGTGTAAAGTGGGAAATTTATAGGAAGTATGGCGGAGGTGAAAAGCATATCACCCAATGCCGTACTTGCCAACGTTATGGCCATGGTTCCAAATTCTGTAACATGGACCAAAAATGTCTTAATTGTGGAGACTCTTCTCACAAAAAGGACACATGTCCTGTGAAAGAGAGTAAAAATTTTCGCTGTGCGAATTGTAACGGCAACCATATGTCAAATTTTTATCAATGCCCAGTCCGTTTAGCAATTGTTAAGGCAAGGCAAGGTAAACAAAATTCAATTTCTCAATTAAAACCAACTTCAAAACAAAATTCTCCAAGCGTACCAGTGACGCATAGTTTACCTACTCCTTTGCAGGTAGTTCGAACATTATACCGCCTAGTGTTGGTAGTTCGAAAATGACCGTTAATATGGGTAAGCAAAACACGCTAGAAAATAATTGTACACCTATTACTCCAGCTAATATTGCTGCCGAAAAAATTTTTTCTAATGTCAACTGCCTGGGGCCTATTACGGCAGGTAAACTTTCTTTTTTGCAACAGGCAATGTTCGATCTTATGAACGCCATGTTGCAGGCAAAATCAATGTTTGAAGCCATTCAAATAGGCACAAATTTTACTATTAAAATTGTTTCTAATTTAAAATTTAGCAATGATTTTAAATAAAACAATTAAAATATTAAATTGGAATGCTCGCTCATTGAAGGCCAATGAGAATGAGCTTTTTAATTTTTTAACAGTAAATAATGTGCATATTGCAATTATTACTGAAACATTCTTGAAACCTAACATAAAATTAAAATATGATCCCAATTACGTGGTTCATAGATATGATAGGATTCAGGGTTCCGGCGGTGGAGTTGCAATTGTTATTCATCGCCGAATCAAACATCGTGCTCTTCCCCATCTTGAGACGAAAGTTATTGAAACTTTGGGAATTGAAGTTCAAACTGAACTTGGAATTTTATTTATTGCCGCAGTATATTTACCGTTTCAATGCACACGCGAGCTTAAAAATTATTTTAAAGGTGATTTACAAAAACTCACCAGAAATCGTTCGAAATTTTTCATAATCGGCGATTTTAACGCTAAACATCGTTCATGGAATAATTCTCAAAGTAATTCCAATGGCAAAATTTTATTCAATGATTGTTCTTCAGGATACTATTCTATTTTGTCTCCGAATAGTCCTACATGCTTTTCTTCTGTAAGAAACCCTTCAACAATTGATTTGGTGCTGACAGATCAAAGTCATGTATGTAGTGATTTGATCACACATGCTGACTTTGATTCTGACCATCTTCCAATAGCTCTTTCTTTATCACATGAATCAGTTTTAAACCCTATGAGCTCTGTTTTTAATTATAACAAGGCTAATTGGGAAAGATACAAAACTCATATTGAGAGAAATTTCAATAATGAGCTTGATTTGCAGAACGAAGTGAATATTGATTCCGCTTTGGAAGCATTAAAATGTGCAATTGTGGATGCCAGGAATTATTCTGTTCCAAAGGCTCAAATGAAATTTGATTCACCAATAATTGACGAAAATCTTCAACTTCTAATTCGTTTGAAAAATGTCCGCAGACGTCAGTATCAACGTTCTCGTGACCCTGTTTTTAAAACTATTTATAAAGATTTACAGAAAGAGATTAAGCATAGATTTACTCTTCTGAGAAATCAAAATTTTGAGACTAAAGTTGAAAAATTGAAACCATATTCAAAACCTTTTTGGAAGCTGTCGAAGATTCTTAAGAAACCTTCAAAGCCTATTCCAGTTTTAAAAGATGGTGAACGTTTTCTTGTATCCAATGAACAAGAGGCTCAAAGACTTGCTCAGCAGTTTGAGAGTGTTCATAACTCAAATTTGAATTTTGAATTGGACTCACAATTGAAAATGAAGTCACACGTCAATTTGATTAAATTTCTTCCCAGAATTTTTTACCTGCAGAAATAATTGAAACTAACTTGAATGAGATTAAATCAATTATTAAAAATTTCAAAAATATGAAAGCACCTGGTGACGCTGGAATCTTTAATATACTAATCAAACATCTCCCTGAGAGCACAATGGAATTTTTAGTGAAAATTTTCAATTGCTGCTTTAAAATTGCATATTTTCCCAAATTATGGAAAAATGCAAAAATTACTCCCATTTTAAAACCGGATAAGAACCCAGCTAAAGTTTCAAGTTATCGACCAATCAGTTTGCTTTCTTCAATAAGTAAACTGTTTGAGAGAATTATTCTTAACAGAATGATGTCACACATCAACGAAAATTCAATTTTTGCAAATGAACAGTTTGGATTTCGCCATGGGCATTCCACAACTCATCAATTGCTCAGAGTTACTAATATGATACGAGCTAACAAATCTGAAGGTTATTCCACTGGAGCTGCACTTTTAGACATAGAAAAAGGATTCGAGAGTGTTTGGCATAAAGGTTTGATTGCGAAATTGCAAACTTTTAATTTTCCAATTTTCCTAATCAAAATTTTAAAAAATTATCTTACTGATCGAACTCTGCAGGTTGTCTATCAGAATTCAAAATCTGATAGATTTCCTGTCAGAGCAGGTGTACCTCAAGGTTCAGTCTTGGGTCCAGTCCTGTACAACATATTCACTTCAGATCTTCCTAATTTGCCTCCAGGATGCACAAAGTCATTGTTCTGCGATGACACAAGCATTTCCGTAAAAGGAAAAAGTCTTCGTGTCATATGCAGTCGATTGCAGAAAAGTTTAGATATTTTTTCTTCCTACTTGCAAAAGTGGAAAATCTCTCCCAATGCTTCTAAAACTCAAATGATAATTTTTCCGCATAAGCCTAGGGCTTCTTTCCTCAAGCCAAACAATAATCACGTTGTCAAGATGAATGGGGTTATTTTAAGTTGGTCCGACAAGGTTAAGTACTTGGGACTAATTTATGATAAAAAACTTATTTTCAAAGAGCACATTGAGAGTATACAAGCCAAGTGCATCAAATATACGAGATGTTTATATCCTCTCATTAACAGGAATTCAAAACTTTGTTTAAAGAACAAACTTTTGATTTACAAACAAATTTTTAGACCAGCAATGCCTTATGCTGTACCGATCTGGCCAAGTTGCTGTTCAACAAGGAAGAAAACGCTCCAAAGGATTCAGAATAAAATTCTGAAAATGATTTTGAAGCGTCCTCCTTGGTTTGGCACACTCGAATTACATAGACTTACTGGTGTTGAACCATTAGAAGCTATGTCAAATAAAATTATTAACAATTTTCGACAAAAATCGTTGCAATCCTCAATTGCTACGATAAGCTCTCTTTATAGCCAATAAGTTAGCAATTAAGTTAGTTGTAAGTTTACTTCCCCTTTCCTGACAAGTAGGTTTAAATCCCTACGAATGATAAGTCCTAATTGCGAAAGCAAACAAATCCTAACAATTAAAATTACAAATTTCTAACAGTGTTGAGAAGTCACCATTTGTGATTGGGCACACATACTCATTATTTACTAATATTTATCATAAATACTTAAGCTACTAACAAATCCCCCCTTAAAAAAAAAAAAAATAAACAAAAACAAAAAACACGTGTACATTCGTGGTGGTGATGTTATTTTTGGCCTACAATAAATAAGGTTTTTCTAATGTAAAATAGTATTTTATAACGATTTTTCTGCAAATATCTGTACTCAGACTACTAACCAGCAGAAACCATCAAAGGTTAGTAATTGTTTAAATGATTTTCTGGATATATTCAGGTATTTTCAATAATATGTATATGCGGGTAAAATGGACAGCACATGGTGATGGTGAAAAAATTGTGTTAATTTCCATTAAAAAATCTAGATGCTTCGTGTGTATATCAGAAAAACGCAAAGGTAAACTCGGACCGATGAACAGATGACCGCGGCTAAACGTACCTTTAAATGCGGAATGTCCCAAAAAAAGCTTCCGCCATTTCTCAGTTTCTTGCGGATAAGGTCATATAGTGTTGATAATTCTACGACAAACGGTGAAAATTGAATTGTTGGTGAATGCAAAAGTGTGTCACGTGCTATGGAACAACATTTTACTATCTGTAAAGGGATAATTAATGTTCATGCCCAAGGTGTTCATATTACCTTATGTTCATTTTACCCACACGTGTCCATTTTACCCCCAAAAAACTGCTTTCGAAAATGCTCATGAAAACTACGAAAAATACTATATTTGAGTACTTTATTTTATTTTTTGTATCAACCATTAGTTGCTCAGCTAATGTGCGCTATCGATTCAAAGTTGTAGTGTTAAACTGTGGAGGAAATTGGGAAATGGCTTAGGGTGTCCATTTTTTCACCCCTTCCCCCCAATCACTGACCACCACTGACAACTGCAAACGTTATTGGCACAAAGTAAGAACAACGAAATACAACGATTCACAGCTTGAGGGAAATAAAAGTTACCCTACACGGTTACATACATTTGCCCATTTGTGTAGGGAAAATGTCTCTTCTTAACGTTTTTTTTTCGAATGGTGATGAAAAAATCTAAGACAGTTAATAAGTTTGGTACATTACCCATGGATGGTAATTATAATAGCCTACTGGCAAAATAATTCTTGTGAGCAGCCTTGACAGTCAACCAGAACATTCGCCATGGCGGACGAAAACATGCATGCAGGCATGTTTTTCAGTTGTTACGTTTATTTATCAATTCCTCTTCAGTTTTAGCGACAAAATTGTTGGAGTAGATCTTACGCTTCAAGTTTGATCAGAAATTCTCGATAGGACGCAGCTTGGGGACGTTGGGCAGGTTCGCCGACCTGGGTTCCAAATCGATATCCAGCCGCTCCATCTATTTAAACGATCGGTTGACGCCAAATCTGGCCAGAAAAAGTGTCGCCGCCCTTATGGTATTTCTTGATGAATGACGCAATTTTCTGCACGTACTTCGTACCCGTTTCCCCGTTCACGGCCATTCGGGAGCAAAAGTAGAGCGGCTTCGACATCCCCTTCTTGAAGAACTTGGTTTGTGAAATGAACTTCACTGCGGAGCCTACTTTCTTCGTGAGGGTAGTCAAATACGAAATGCCCTGCCAGTCGTTGCCATCCAGGGTAAGATAGGTCTCGTCCTAGGTTGTCAATCGATAACTTATCGTAAACGCCGATAACGGTACTGGTTGCTATCGCTACGACGATGACGCTAACGTTTTCAGACATTAGTGTCATTCCCAAGGACGATAGCTACTGGACGGTATCGAATAAACGAATTTGCAGTTTGTTTTCACTTTGGCTGCTGTCTTGGATAGCACCAAAAAACAAAGCAGCATTTGGTCCAATAGCAACGGATCGGTTCGTTGCTATTGCATTGCCAAACTTATGAATTCGTTGCTACTCAATAATTTTTCCTTCCTTGAGTTGTTATTTTCCAAAAGTAAATAGCAATGCTCGGTGCGGTTATTTTTGTTGGTTGTCATCCAGCTTTAGCAACCGAAATATAGTCGCTGGTGCACTTGCTCTGATAGACGTTAGTGAGCTGATAACGACAGATAAATATCGTTATCGTCGATAACGTTAATGTTTGAAGACGCAATCGCCATCGTCAATAACGTTAGCAGACGTTATCGGTATCGGCGATGACGATTATCGACGACAATTCATCGTATTAACAAGCCTGCTCTCGTCATCCATTACCTCCGCCATGTCCCGATTCGCCGGGAAAATCGACTTGACCATCATATGGTTTTTTGTACGATCTTTTGCTGAATTTATTCTTCTGTTAGCAATGTTGAAAATAAGCGAGGTCTATCCAATTTCCAGCGGAATCGATATTTTTATGTCCGCCATTCGATTTTTTGAATCGATCTTTCAGATTTTGATTAATTGATTTAGGCGATCCGATTTTTTCCGAAAATCGCCTATTGTTAGAGAGCTGTTAATTTTTCTCTGCTGACTCATGGGTTACTATGATTGATGCAATATGGGTATTTTCGTCAGTGCGTGTGAAGGTGAACCCATGAAAAATCGGCAATTTTTGTTCATTTGTTTTAAATGCAAACATTATCTGTATGAGCAAATGCGTAAATAAAGTATGAAAATCAATAAACAAAACACTATAAAAAATCCCGATATTGCAATCCACACTGATACTGCTACTTCTACGCTGTCGGTGCGGCAGTAAGATAGAGCTTTGAATATTTGTTTACTGGGTTGTGATCAAATGTAAGCACATCACAAATTTGGTACTAAAAATGGAAGCACATACTTAGCAGACAATAGGGTGTTTTAGGAGTATGTATTTATATTAAACATAACTTATGAGAAAAATTATTTTCAAATTTAGCAACCGTAAGTGATTTTAAGACAAAAAATCATGACACATGGATGCCATCACATTTTTTCAAATTCATCAACACTACTCAAAAAATGACTTCAGACGTAAACAAATCTATAAACACGTTTCCATCAAAATTTTGACAGTAGGCAAAAATCCCAGTAAACACACGTTTTCTCCCGAGTTATAATGTCTTCGGAATGAAGATATGTCTTCACAGCTAGCATACCTGTCTTCACACGTGAATCAGGGTTATATCCTACAGGGCAGCCAGTTTGTGAAAATAAACAAAAAGTATTTTTTTATCTCAAAAATCAGAGAAAAATGGATGAGATCTAAGAAAAATTATGTTTTCCTTACTGAAATGTCGGTTAGTATGTCTTAGAAAAATGTGGTGCCCGGCTCTGTGGTTAGCGATGTCGGTCGGCTAGCTCTCCCACACGGTTGTGATATCGGCTTCGAATCCCGATCGAGTTGAGGAACTTTTCGAGCTGGAAATTTTCTCGACTCAGCACTGGGGCACGGTGTATCGTTGTACTTATCCTACACATGCAAAATGTGCCAAAAACAATATCTATAACGAATTCTCTCAACTAATCTAATTGATTGAGACCGCTACTAGCCCCAAGGCTAAGCGTGCGATATTGTTTGTTTTATGTCTTAGAAAAAGCAGGTGTTTTTATATTAAAACCTCCTATTGACAACGGCACAACGTGAGCCGTGCTGCAAGAGTCTCCAAAAGTGAAAAAAATAGTATCGACTGTTCCGGAAATTATGACTACACTTTCATTCTAAAATAAAACAAAATATATATGAGCATTTTGATAATCGTATTCTTAAGTATGCTTAATACTCACGAGTACACGACTTCTCAGACATTATTCTTAACACCACCCATAAGCTTCTGCACAGTGCTTTCTCCGACCTTTTTCACCGTTTTTGACCAATCTTTCTTAAATTTTTTTTACATTTTCCGCTGATTTTCTATGTTTCCTTAGCTTCGCCTTCGTAAAAGCCCAAAAAGTTTCGACTGGGCGACCTTCAGGGTAATTTTGCACCACATTTCGTATTTATGTTGAAAGCAGTACATTGTGTGATATTACAAGTGCAGATGCGAAATGAATTTTGGAGCACCTAAAAACGGTAAAAATTGGTGCTATAATTGATGTATCATCACCCTTAAATATTACCAATTTGATTGCAAATTTCCGTACACAGACCACACACGCAGACAGCTGTTCTTGCGAATGACCGTTTAATGATCCGTCTGTGGAGCAAATACCTCGCGAAGCACCGCTCTGTGCGTAGAACCGAGAAATTGCCGCTGGACTTAATTCGTCAGAATAATTTGGCTTCGGTTGCTATCACGCTTAGAAAAAACAAACAGCCCTGCGCAGCTTACGGTTGCGCAACACCTCTAATAGCGCAGCGCCCTTCATTTTAAAGTGCGGTCTACTTCGTACCCTACGACTGCACTTAGGCTTTGCACTCCCAACTACACTTTCAGTGAAACGACGCACCGCCCCATCAAAAGATGCCTTGAAAGGAAAATTATATCATAACCCACCACACATTACCACATGAACATGTGATCCATTCAACAAAAGACCATTTCACCGTCTCCGATCCGATTCAATCCATTGCACACCGTCCGCAAAGGTACCTACTTTTTTTCGGTTTCGAGTGGCGGTGTGAAACAGAGTGAGTGGCTCTATAGCCACCGTATTAAGTTCTCTCATTTTAGTTTTGATCCAACACATCTTTATGCTAATGGAAATAAACTGCAAATTAATGCTTCTCCAATAAGAAGGAATTCATCTTAAGTCGATATGTTGTCTGAAATGACACTCGAAAGTATTCTCGTTTCCAACCAAACCGCAACAAGTTGTTCCAACTCTTCAGAGCGGCCTAGCAGAAAGCAATTGCTGTTTTGTTGGTCAATATCAGTTGATTGGAGAGCGATGGGGAAAAAGAGTCGGTTTTTATGAACAATTTGTTCGTGTTTCAAAGAAATTGAAACCTAAGCGGTGTTACAGTTAAGCTTGTTTCTGTGAAGACAAGCATAGCTAGGTACATGCTTTTGATTCAATTAAAAAAAACTCTTAACCGCAATTTCAAACGCTTGCTCACAGTTTATGATCTGATTTGATTTAAATTACTCTGTTGTGCTCGGGCCTGCTATTGGAGCCCACCATGATTATAAGCGATAAAGTGTATACACCTTCCATTGAAATTGCCTTCAACCAAACAGTTTATTGAAAACGATTTAAATAATCGGAGATTTTGTTCAGCTCCCTTTTTCAACCTCGATTGCAAGGGTAATTTGCAAAACAGTGCATTGATTTATTTCATGAAGCCCAATAACTGAAATGAACTAATAAGCATTGAGTTTTAACAATTTGAAATACTTCAATTACATCTGCTAAGACTTATTGAAAAAACCTTTTTCAGACCAAATAGCACGATAGATAACAGAACGTTTATGTGTAAATCGACCAATTTTTGCAGTTAAAATAATCCATAGGAAAATCTTCCAAAAATCTTTTCTGAATAGAATCTTATACCAATCAAATACTAAACAATTTGGAAATAACATTTAAACATCTCAAATAGTTTCCCTCCTGTGATAGTTGTAGTCAAATCTGATTGTAATAAAAAAACTGTTCTTTGGTAGATTCTACTATTTGAATAGAACCAAAAGGAAAAAATTCATTCCTCTTTCTCAATAACATATAGACATTTGAGATGATTGAAATCTAAACAAGAATGCAAAATAAATCCCTCGATTAAACTAAACGATAGTACGTAATTTTAAAATAAACACATCTTCCTCGAGTTTCGTCAGATTACGCCGGACAGACGCTTTTTGCTTTTGGTCGTAAATTTTCTACCATGATATCACCGGCAACGCGAACCTTCAGCGGCTTTGGACAAACCCGGCTCGCGCTGAGCTAAAGACGTGTGTACAGCAGCAGTACCGCAACGAATTCAATTCGTTGCCAATAAATTATACAATCAGATAATATATACATTTATTAATAATTTAATAACCACCCTTATCGGTTTAAATATGTTGTACGGTTATTTGCTGCTTGTCAAACGGTCTCGCGAACTTGTTGATGTTTGCCGATTTTGAGCGACATGCGGTGGACTGCCCTGGATGGGAATTCTTCCATTAAATTTTTTTTTAATTAGCAACAAATTGATGTTGAATGGAAACGGAATTTATTGTTTGAAATAAAAAGAAATAAAATTGTACTATTTATGGTCTACGCTAATTAAAAGCTGAAGATGATACGCTCCTGGAAGCCTAATCGAAGTGTTGCAACCGGTGATATTAAAAGACACACATCTCTTGCATAATATTGTCGAAGAATGGCAATTAATAGTCTCTGCTTTGTGTCCGGAGATCACACCGCCTGAGTCCATTAAATAGGTAACCTTAATTGCATCGTATTCATCGAGATTCGATTATGATATAAACATCGTCGACGGATGTTGCGACTAACGAACGACACCAGCTCACGCAGAACGCCACGTGCAACCCGCCGCGAAAATGTTCTGTTCATTAATAAAGAGCTATTGAAAAATGTAATTGCAATATTGGACATTGCCCTGATTAGACAATTCTGTAAAATTAACACGCTCTATAGTTGGTCAGTTATTAATTCGATCACCGTTGAATACCCGTAGCCTAGGGTGGTCCTCTCGAACACGAACGGCAACAGTGAAGTGAACCTAACCATTCCTGTTTGAAATTTATGTCTTAACCGATTCGGGGCACCATTTATAAAAGGTGTTCGATGCAGTGGCTGCTGTTGCCGTGCTTGCTTACCCAAAACGTACGAACATTGCGCCACACTTCTAGAAAACTTGCTGCAGTGACAGGCGGTTACCGTGTCGAGAACGAACTTCTTTCGGCTAGTAGTACCAACTTGCTTACTGCCTGCCCACTAGTTCCAATCCAATATTTTACCTGAAATTGCATCCTAATTCAGTACAGTTCAGAACGGATCAACGTTTTACGATCTACGAGATGAAAAAACTAAAAAACCGGTGGCGGGTGGCGTGACTTCTCTGGCCACCACGGCCACGGCAAGGTGCGGAAAATTAAATAATATATCACCGTTTATGCGGGTGTCAATGCGTGCCGAGACTGTTTGCAGAGTTGAAACGAAACGAAATCGTGGCTCTATTACGCAATGGGGTTTGGTTAACTCTGAAATAGGTTTTCAATTAGTGCGGTCAAGTGGCAAATATGAGTTTGTTGAAATGATTTTGTAGGTACCTAGCCCCGTACGGTTGGAAAAGCAACCCCGCTACGGAAAAATCGTGACGAAGAATAATAAATTAAGCGTTCACGATAGGGTACACGGTTGGAGCTGCGAGGTGCTTTTGTGCTGTAGATAAAGCTAGTAAACCTGGTAGCTTTGGGCATTATCAACATATTAGACTAAATAGAAGTAAATAGAATTTTTAAGTGAGTGTTGAGAGCTCCTGGTATGGACATGATTAACCTGTCAAATTTTACAATGCGTAAGTGAATAGAATATGCTTGGCCACGATATTTCAATTGGAAAACAGATACTGGAAACTATTTTACATGGATATTGAGAAAAGGCAAAATTTCCAGTTAGTTCTAATGCATATTTTTGTATTAAAATTTAATTAAAACCGTGTCTGTTTTCAATATTTGATTGCATTTTTTCAGACGCTCGATAAGAAAATTCTTGAATACACACTAATAACAATGTTTCTAAAATCATTCTGAAAACCAATTGTAGAACGATTGATAAATATTTAACAAAATAAGCTTCATTTTATTAACAGGTGAAGTTTAAAATATTTACTCAAATTTGGTCTTCAAACACCTTGTTATATTTTAAGCGTTTGCACCTTGAGTGTTATATGAAAAGTTCACTTAAACTTTATGTTATAACACGGGCAGTCATGTAATTTAAAATTCACAGTCACTGCATTTATGCTAAAATTTTCGATTATTGAGCAAGCAATAATGGAGTTGGACATAATTATTGTCATGAATAAATTTTGTTAATTCTTTTTCTAGTGACGAAGTAAATAAAAAGTTCTTGTGGTGCACAAAGTAAATAAAAGTAGACGAAAGTCTATCGAATTGATTGTCAAAGCCAACCTTTAGCTACCTAGTTGCATGAAACTCTTCACGCTTTTTAGATTGGCTGAATATTCAAGCTAATTGGTCGGCGTGCGACCAGACCGAGCCAAGCGCCATTTTCTTTAAAATTGAGATATTAGCACCAGTGGATGTGCAAACTGATAATCTATGTTCCATTAAAGAATCAAATCATTTGAACAGTTCATTGGCGTGTTATAATAAAAATCTTTGTAGCACTTTGTGAAAAGAACGAAATTGCGTTCGACCAGAGTGAACCGTAAACACAGACATGGCATCTACAGAAAGTGATTGTTTGTGATTTAAACGCAAACTTTGCGATTTATTTTAACCAGTAACTGATTTGTCCGCTTCAGACAGCTCGTTAATACGACTGTCATCAGAACTTGATAAATAAACAGCCAGGTGGTTTTCGTATAGCCGAATTTTGTTTCAATGGGCACATCACTTTTTTTCAAGATCTTGTTGAGCCAGACCGAACCAAGTGCATTTTTTTTCCATTTGATATTTTTCAAATAAAATTAATTTTTTTTTGTAACAAACGTCGAGACTGGGTTAATATACGGTAAATCAATAAAATTAGACAATACCCGCTTCAAAATACCAGAGCATTTCATATTGATACTATCTTAACACTTAGCACTTGGTGCGTTTTGGCACCAGGAAATAGAGCAACAGAAATAAAGCTTCGCTTATCTATTAGCTGTATAATTTTTGATACAGATTGGACTAAGAGATAAAGCAGCGTTGATATCTATGTATTACGTTTGACTAGTGAGAAAAATTAGTTTGTTTAATAGTCAAGTTGATATGTTGTAGTAAATACGTTTGACCAGACCGAACTGAAGACCATTTTTTAAAATTTTTGTTCGACCAGAGTGAACTGAGTGCATTGGTATCAAAAATAAAAACCAAATAGTTTATCAATTATTGCTATTTTTCGTATATTTATGATAACAGGACATTCATTAAGCCCTGTTCATTACGTGTTAGCATTGAATTAATGATAAGTTCAAACACGATTAATTTATGGGTAGTCAAACTGCAAATGCTAATTACTCAGAACAATGTGTTTGGCGCTTGGCTCGGTCTGGTCGCACGCCGACCAATTGTATTACATTCAAACCGCTTTCTCCCCAAATAATGTCAGTGAAATGTGAATGGCATACTTTTACCGTTATACTTTTTTTCTCGATTTTCTAGCTTCTCCGGACGAAAATCGAAACCAAACAAATAGGTATTCCCGTGATGAAAAACGCAAAAAAATATTCTGCAGAATAATCTATTCCTGATCCATAATAAAACATAAATTGCTTGTTAATTACTTTTCAATTATTACTTGTATTGATCTACTTGATTGTTTCCAGCTATTTCGCAACACGGCAAATCGAACCCCTTTCTAATATTTGCACACATTTGTGTTGTCAAATTCAGTCGTGTCTTATCACTAGAATCTCAGTCTTGTAACGAGCTGTCATACTCTGATGAGATATTTCACGCGCATCGTTCACAGTCACACAATAGTATTGACTGAAAATCCAACCCAATGATTTTCATGGTTCAATTGCGTAGCCAGGGGAAGGGGACTCAGGGTTCAACTCCCCTCCCCTTTCTTTCCAGAGCCTTTGATCTTGAATTTCTTTTTTCAACATTATAGTTATGTATTACTGCTGTTTATAAGGGTGCCAAAGTAATACGAAAATGTTACGTTTAGCGGTAGGGCTCAAAAGTTTCGTCTCCTAGAAAAAAAGCCCTCATGCAAAATTTCAGCTCAATCGGACTTCGGGATGTGGAGCTTCAAAGCGGTCAAAGTGACACGTTTTTGGGCGATAAAAAAAACACAGCTAGCAGTTCATGAAATTGTCGGAATATTTTATTTTAAACTGAAAAAAAAAATTGCATAAAACTTTCCAAAATAAAAAAATCTTGAAAAAATCAATTTTCCGGGGGTGTTTTTTTAGCGAAAACTTTCTGAGTCCCACAAAACCAACTCGAAAAAAATACATATAGACAACATCAAATTTCAAGCAATTCAAAGGCATTTAGCATAAAAAATCGATATCGGAAATCTCATATTTTTTTCAACGGTGAAAAAAATGAAACTTTGAAAGCTAACGTATGCGGTCAAAAATGGACTTTTCCGGATGGTGGTAAAAAATAACTAAAACAAATAATTGAGTTTGATAATTTTCTCATGGATTTACCTATGTTAGCTTATTCGCAAAAAAATTCTACGCCCTTACGTGCGACCCTCCGGCAGTTAGCCGGAACATTCGCCATGGCTGACGAAAACATGCGTGTAGACATATTTTTTAATACTTTCTTCATTTTATTTATCAATTCCTCCTCAGTTTTCGCGACAAAATTGTTGGAGTAGATTACACTTGGGCCGGCCAAACACCGCATCTTCGGCCTTATAGTATTTCTTGATGAACGACACAACTTCCGGCAGGTACTTCGTACTATAAATTCACCCGTTCACGGCCAGTCCGGAGCGAAAGAAGAACAGCATTGACATCCCCTTTTCGCTGACTGTCAGCCACAGCAGAATCTTCTTGGGGAACTTCTTGGGTGTGTGAAATGAACTTCTCCTCGGTGCTCACTTTCTTCGTGGGGGAAGTAAAATACGAAACTCCCTTCCAGTCGTTGTCATTCAGGGTGAGACAGGTCTCGTCGTCCATCACCCGGTGGTTGTGTCGCGATTTGACTGGAAAATCGACCTGACCATCTTATTCAGGCGCTGTCGCTGCGTCGTTACGTGCAGCTCCGAAACCAGTGGACGGAACTACGGCATCCTAACATGTGTGTCCATGTTTGTCAGGTACGTTTTTACTGTTTGGCCTGTTGCACCGATCTCCCGGTCACGCACGCAGCGATGTAGCCACTTTTCCCTCAGTCTTCCTCTTCAGCACCCTTTGGAGCTTCTTGTCGGCGGTGCGGAACCGATACTCTGATTGTTGTCCAATAGTGCCAAGATGTTGTGCCACATGATGTCCGTTTTCGACGCGACGGAATACCGTTCTTAAAACGCGCACACTTCTTAACGGAGTAGCTTCACTGTTTTCGCCATCACGGTTAGAGTTCGACTGATAGAGCTGTCAATTTTTTTCTGCTGTCTCGTGGGTCACTATAATTGATGCTGCATGGGAAGTTTCGTCAGTGCGTGTGAAGGTAAACCAATGAAAAATCGGCAATTTTCGTCCATTTGTTTACCGCAAACGTTATATCTTTCGATACTTCTAGAACAGCCACAGTAACCAGTGCTTGAATAAATTATATCGGAATTTATTGTTTTGCAGATTTGTTATGTTATGTTATGTTATGTTATGTTATGTTATGTTATGTTATGTTATGTTATGTTATGTTATGTTATGTTATGTTATGTTATGTTATGTTATGTTATGTTATGTTATGTTATGTTATGTTATGTTATGTTATGTTATGTTATGTTATTTTATGTTATGTTATGTTATGTTATGTTATGTTATGTTATGTTATGTCATGTTATGTTATGTTATGTTATGTTATGTTATGTTATGTTATGTTATGTTATGTTATGTTATGTTATGTTATGTTATGTTATGTTATGCTATGTTATGTTAAATGTCTCAGGTCGCAGTGATGAGTCCACACAGGAGAAATGACGTAACATTTTTCAACGCACAGGGTAGAAGATTGCGGTTGCTCCAATCACTGAAAACATTAAGCAACTTTTGTAGGTCCAGGCAGTCTCCAAAGCTGGCTATAACTTCATGGCTATATAGCAGCAACATCGTTTATGGAGAGTGACCACAAAAAGTGGGCTTAGATTGCTTCTCTGCGGCACTTCTGAAGAATTTGTGAATGGCGCAGAATGGGATGATCTAAGAATAACAAATGCGACTCTGCCAGTTAGATATGAATAAAACCATCCAACAAGCATGGCAGAGAGCGACATTTTATTAAGATTTCGTAGAAGCATGTCATGATTCGCACGATCGAATGCTGCCTTGAAGTCAGAGTACACAGTATCCACTTTCAATCTCGCGTTTTTGTTCGAATTGCTTTCTGAATGTTTAAGTGAAACGGACCTAAATCCCCAACATTTTTTTCTTTTTCTCGTTGAGCTTTGTTGTTAACATATCAAACTGCAGATTTCAAGTTTTTGGCTATTTATTTTAGCATAATTAAATCACTTAGTTTGCCAGATAGGATTGTTCTCAAGAGAACTGACGATCATTTAAGACAAGACATGGTTCTTACAGTGAAAAAATGCCTCTATATAGAGCTAGAAGCTAGAGTTAATAATTGTCATAACAACACTTTGCGCTTTATGCGGTGAATTCTGACTTCTTATTGTGAGGTGTTTTGTACACACATATGCGGAACGGACCGGAACTGAAAATGAAATTCCACAAGCTTGATTTAATTTTATTAATTTTCATGCGTCAAGACCTAGGACAGGATGTGAAATGTGGCTTCTAGTTATTCTTCTTTCCGTTCAAAATAGCCTTCATTAAACATTCTAATTTTTCGGAACGACGCTTGGCAGTGTCGCCAAAAATGTTTAATAAAGGAAATTTCAATACCTAGGACTTTTCAAGTTCTGGGTTACAATTATAATTAGTTACTTGATAATGGTTACTCAATGAATCTTGAATTGATTTGAATATATATTTTGGATTTATCTGAACTAGTCATAATCTCAACTCATTCCTCTTACTTTTCTTGAATTAAATCTGTAATCGTTCATCATAAGTAGTTTAAAAAACATAAGCAATATTTTGAATGGTAATTTTTACAGATCTGGTGAAAATGTTTCAAAAAGTTGTTGAACGAAACACAGTTCATCCACTTGGTGTGCAGAAACAGTGTTAACCAAAAATATCGAAAGTTTTTGCAGCACGGCCAACCATACCGACTAAAAATAAAACTTAACAGTGCGCTAAACAAAATCGACAAATCAGAGAGGGCTTTCACTTTGACAGAACTTTGGGTGATTCACCTATCGCAATCAACAGTGGTAGGCAATTAAATCTTTAGTTTTCGAATTTTTCAGTGTGTGAGTTTGATTGCACGGTTTAAAATAAATAAGAAATTTTCAACGTATTTAAAGGCAGTAACTCGTTGATCGAAGTGCTGAAAACCCCGGGAACGATTTTACATTGGTCGGTAAATTATAATTTAGTTGGAATAAATAATCGAAAAATATACCGCAAATGTTAAAGAATATTCTTTAATGAATAAAGTGAAAGGAAAAAAGTTAGTTTTGTTGCAAAAGTCTGCCTTATTTAAAGTGATGCAATGGTGATATTAATATGGATTGAAGTGTTATCAATTACGGAACGAGTTTTTCCATCGTTATTGCTGATGTTAGCGGTATAAATAGTTTAATTTGGCGGACTGTATCAAATCGTGGGGTTTAGAGGTGGGACAATGCTGGGTGAGAGGATGGGATTTGTTTACGCTGCCATACTTGTGTACTGGATCGTGCGTCCTTAAGGTTAAGCCATGCATTCTTTCGTATCACTTATTGCGATGAGAGTGCGTCTTGAACTGTCCTACAGATCAGACGTTTTTTCGGTTGCTCGTGGACTGGTCTTTGACTGCCTATAGCTTCAAAGTTTGTGTTTTGTCAGTATGTCTTTTAAAGACTACCTGAAAGTTATTTCCCATCAGTCTTTCTCAAGACTACCTACTTATGAATTTAACATTTGTTTTAACTTTTTTCGTATCACCTGAAATGGCTGGACGGAAAAAGAAACCTCGCATCGCTGCGGGGAGGAAAAGAGAGGCATCTCTTTCTGACACTTCGAGTGTCTGTGGTGACAATCCTTTTGATATTTTACCTGAGCAAGAAGCTGGTGAAATGGAAGTTATGAGTAATGAAACTATACAAAATGTCAATTCTTTAAAAAGGGAAAAAGTTCCACCTATTGTGGTAACTATTTCTCCTGAATTCAATATTTTCAAAAAGGAACTTTCAACGTTTGTTTCTGACGTTAAAGTTACCTATCAAATTGGTCGTAGAGGCGAATGCCGCTTATTAGCCGACTCAGTAAAGAGTCGTGATCGTCTTGTTCAGTATTTAACTGAAAAGATGTATAAGTTTTTTACATATGACACGAAGAGCGCCAAGCCGTTAAAGGTCGTATTGAAAGGTCTCACCAACGATCAAACCGTTGATGAGATCAAACTTACTTTAACAGAATCACTTGGCATAGCCCCTACCCAATTAATTCTAATGAAACAAAAATCACGAGGCGATAACAGTCAGAGAACTGGAATTTCCCTTGTTAATTATTCAATTCATTTTAACCGCAATGAGGTTAGCAACTTAAAATTTTTTGAAAAAGCACATGCTTTGTATAATGTGCGTGTGAAGTGGGAAATTTATAGGAAGTATGGCGGAGGTGGAAAGCATATCACCCAATGCCGTACTTGCCAACGTTATGGCCATGGTTCCAAATTCTGTAACATGGACCAAAAGTGTCTTAATTGTGGTGACTCTTCTCGCAAAAAGGACACATGTCCTGTGAAAGAGCGACCATATGTCGAATTTTTATCAATGCCCAGTCCGTTTAGCAATTGTTAAGGCAAGGCAAGGTAAACAATATTCAATTTCTCAAATAAAACCAACTTTAAAACAAAATTCTCCAAGCGTACCAGTGACGCATAGTTTACCTACTCCTTTGCATACCCGTTTAACTTATGCACAGGTTACAGGTAGTTCAAACATTATACCGCCTAGTGTTGGTAGTTCGAAAATGACCGTTAATATGGGTAAGCAAATCACGCTAGGATATAATTGTACACCTATTACTCCAGCTAATATTGCTGCCGAAAACATTTTTTCTAATGTCAACTGCCTGGGGCCTATTACGGCAGGTAAATTTCCTTTTTTGCAACAGGCAATGTTCGATCTTATGAACGCCATGTTGCAGGCAAAATCAATGTTTGAAGCCATTCAAATAGGCACAAATTTTACTATTAAAATTGTTTCTAATTTAAAATTTAGCAATGATTTTAAATAAATCAATCAAAATTTTAAATTGGAATGCTCGCTCATTGAAGGCCAATGAGAATGAGCTTTTTAATTTTTTAACAGGAAATAATGTGCATATTGCAATTATTACTGAAACATTTTTGAAACCTAACATAAAATTAAAATATGATCCCAATTACGTGGTTCATAAATATGATAGGATTCAGGGTTCCGGCGGTGGAGTTGCAATTGTTATTCATCGCCGAATCAAACATCGTGCTCTTCCCCATCTTGAGACGAAAGTTATTGAAACTTTGGGAATTGAAGTTCAAACTGAACTTGGGATTTTATTTATTGCCGCAGCATATTTACCATTTCAATGCACACGTGAGCACAAAAATTATTTTAAAGGTGATTTACAAAAACTCACCAGAAATCGTTCGAAATTTTTTATGATCGGCGATTTTAACGCTAAACATCGTTCATGGAATAATTCTCAAAGTAATTCCAATGGCAAAATTTTATTCAATGATTGTTCTTCAGGATACTATTCTATTTTGTCTCCGAATAGTCCTACATGCTTTACTTCTGTAAGAAACCCTTCAACAATTGATTTGGTGCTTACAGATCAAAGTCATGTATGTAGTGATTTGATCACACATGCTGACTTTGATTCTGACCATCTTCCAATAACTTTTTCTTAATCACATGAATCAGTTTTAAACCCTATGAGCTCTGTTTTTAATTATAACAAGGCTAATTGGGAAAGATACAAAACTCATATTGAGAGAAATTTCAATAATGAGCTTGATTTGCAAAACGAAGTGAATATTGATTCCGCTTTGGAAGCATCAAAATGTGCAATTGTTGAAGCCAAGATTTATTCTGTTCCAAAGGCTCAAGTGAAATTTGATTCACCAATAATTGACGAAAATCTTCAACTTCTAATTCGTTTGAAAAATGTCCGCAGACGTCAATATCAACGTTCTCGTGACCCTGTTTTTAAAACTATTTATAAAGATTTACAGAAAGAGTTTAAACATAGATTTACTCTTCTGAAAAATCAAATTTTGAGACTAAAGTTGAAAAATTGAAACCATATTCAAAACCTTTTTTGAAGCTGTCGAAGATTCTTAAGAAATCTTCAAAGCCTATTCCAGTTTTAAAAGATGGTGAACGTTTTCTTGTATCCAATGAACAAAAGGCTCAAAGACTTGCTCAGCAGTTTGAGAGTGTTCATAACTCAAATTTGAATTTTGTGAGTCCAATTGAAAATGAAGTCACACGTCAATTTGATTTAATTTCTTCCCAGAATTTTTTACCTGCAGAAATAATTGATAACTTGAATGAGATTAAATCAATTATTAAAAATTTCAAAAATATGAAAGCACCTGGTGACGATGGAATCTTTAATATACTAATCAAACATCTCCCTGAGAGCACAATGGAATTTTTAGTGAAAATTTTCAATTGCTGCTTCGAAATTGCATATTTTCCCAAATTGCTTTCTTCAATAAGTAAACTGTTTGAGAGAATTATTCTTAACAGAATGATGTCACACATCAACGAAAATTCAATTTTTGCAAATGAACAGTTTGGATTTCGCCATGTGCATTCCACAACTCATCAATTGCTCAGAGTTACTAATATGATACGAGCTAACAAATCTGAAGGTTATTTCACTGGAGCTGCTCTTTTAGACATAGAAAAAGCATTCGACAGTGTTTGGCATAAAGGTTTGATTGCGAAATTGCAAACTTTTAATTTTCCAATTTTCCTAATCAAAATTTAAAAAAATTATCTTACTGATCGAACTCTGCAGGTTGTCTATCAGAATTCAAAATCTGATAGATTTCCTGTCAGAGCAGGTGTACCTCAAGGTTCAGTCTTGGGTCCAGTCCTGCACAACATATTCACTTCAGATCTTCCTGATTTGCCTCCAGGATGCATAAAGTCATTGTTCTGCGATGACACAAGCATTTCCGTAAAAGGAAAAAGTCTTCGTGTCATATACAGTCGATTGCAGAAAAGTTCAGATATTTTTTCTTCCTACTTACAAAAATGGAAAATCTCTCCCAATGTTTCTAAAACTCAAATGATAATTTTTCCGCATAAGACTAGGGCTTCTTTCCTCAAGCCAAACACTAATCACGTTGTCAAGATGAATGGGGTTATTTTAAGTTGGTCTGACAAGTTTAAGTACTTGGGACTAATTTATGATAAAAAACTTATTTTCAAAGAGCACATTGAGAGTATACAAGCCAAGTGCACCAAATATACGAGATGTTTATATCCTCTCATTAACAGGAATTCTAAACTTTGTTTAAAGAACAAACTTTTTAGACCAGCTTTGCTTTATGCTGTACCGGTCTGGTCAAGTTGCTGTTCAACAAGGAAGAAAACGCTCTAAAGGATTCAGAATAAAATTCTGAAAATGATTTTGAAGCGTCCTCCTTGGTTTGGTACACTCGAATTACATAGACTTACTGGTGTTGAACCATTAGAAGCTATGTCGAATAAAATTATTAACAATTTTCGACAAAAATCGTTGCAATCCTCAATTGCTACGATAAGCTCTCTTTATAGCCAATAAGTTAGCAATCAAGTTAGTTGTAAGTTTACTTCCCCTTTTCTGACAAGTAGGTTTAAATCCCTACGAATGATAAGTCCTAAGAAAGCAAACAAATCCTAACAATTAAAATTACAAATTTCTAACAGTGTTGAAAAGTCACCATTTGTGATTGGACACACATACTCATTATTTACTAATATTTATCATAAATACTGAAGCTGCTAACAAATCCCCCCCCTAAAAAAAACTTATTGCGATGACACGATTTCAATCGCACAATAAAGGTCATGGGAGCGAAAGATATTTTTATCAAGATGCTTAGCTGAATGTGGAAAAAGCAACAAAAAAGCACGTATTCCTCCCCAACCCAAATATTGTAACTTAGAGCGCACTTGTAGTTTATGAAAAAAAGATTGAAAAAAAGAGGAAGAGATTTGAGGATTATTATATGTATAGTATTCTGTCATATCATGATGAATATTTACACCATCTACTTTACTTCAATTTTATCGTTGGTTATTTTTAGCGTTCAAAATATCCAGCAATTTTTCCAAATTTATGTAATCAAACTTATTTGAGTAGATTCAGTAGTATTAAGAACAAGGTTCGGTTATTTATGATTTCCATCAGCAGCCGTTGCATAAGTTAATGTCAAATTGCATTATCATAAATAAAAACAACGCAAACAGTCAACAGAAGGAAAAAAGTTCTACGAATTGAGGTTCAACAGCCGGACCAGCGACTTTTTCTATGTTTATAATTTAAAACTTATCGTGAAATACTTGTGAATGATTCAAAACATTTTGAAAGTTGCATTGATAATATCGGCATTGCTCTCCATCATTAATTAATTTTCTTTCAGTGTGGCCAAATACATTATTGATCAGTATCTCAATGAGATCACGAGAAGTTGCTTTTAAAAAACGATTCCGTTCTTTGTGCAACTTTCACATTCAATAAAAAAACCTTTGAAAGAATTATCGTATCGAAACCAAACGTAACAGCGATATTAATGGGCACTGGTAATGGTTTCCAATGCAAATGTAAACATTAAATAATCCAGTAACTCAGCGCCGATAGTCGGCAGGAGTATTTCAAAGCCAATTCATTTATTGCAGGGGACAACATTAGATTTAAAAATCAGGCACGATGTTCGACACATGCAATGCTTAGTAGATAGGTAATTGGGTTTGGGCGTGCTTTTTCTATACCTTCTCTGCTGACTTTGCTTTGGTCGCTACCGGGCGGCGGTGGGTTGTCCCGTTCTGTTCACCCCGGCTCCTTTGCTTGTTACTTGGTGGGCGGACAGGGCGAACAGTACTGGCAAGTACAGATAATTGTGAACCTTTCCTGGTCTCTTGAGAGACTCTGGTCGTTGTAGCGATTTTTGTCACAGAGCATGGGAAAATGAAAGGCACACTAAATTGAAAAATTACCCAATCACTCTATGAAATAGTAGTTACATAGCACCGATCATGGATCGGTGGGTGAACTAGAGGTGAACTCGTACCTTGTTGAAAGCAGTCGGTTCGTAGAGAATCCAGCAGATCATAAATTGGGCGATTGTGGAAAACATGTCGCGCTTTTGTTTCGACCATGACAATCTGTTGTTGTCTGTTCGTTAAATTCAGTACCAAATTATGAAGTGTCCAAATTAGAAGCATGGCATCGATCAACTTTGATGAAATCCACTGCAGAGTTGTTATGTTGACTGGGTTAATTGCAGATGTGAATTGATAACAGTTTTATACACTGTGAAAAGTGTTGTTAATTCACACCCTCGAGCAATTTAGTGTCCGCAGTGTGAACTTTTCATAACACGTTTGATTCATCTTTTATTTCGTGCTTCCTGCTTTTTTAGTTCGGGTAATTCATATAATTATCGCTGAAATGGAAAGTTATGGTTATCTTCTGTACAAATTAAAAAAAAAAAAAACAACCCTAATAGTTTGTTTTCCAATCGAGTTAAAATCTTTTCTATCTTGATTGCAAAATGTGAAACCGGTGCAAATTTCGTCTGCTTATCGTAAGATATCTTTGCAAAAAATAATCAATCATCGACTCATCGCTAGATTTTCTTGTTAGCGCCGTTGTAGCCGTACGTTTATTGATTTTGCTAGTTTGCAGTCGCTCAGCCACGTTTCAATTAAACTAATGAGGTTTTCTTTCTCCTTCTCTTTTCTGCCACTTTTCCGTCCACAGGTACGAATGCACCAGCGTTGAAACCAGTAATGCAGCAGTTCGCGTTCGCGAAGAGGGCCTATTGTTGGAAAATTTGCCGATTTAAAGTAAAGATGTAAGCTGTTTGTATGGTGAGATTGTTCGGCTTCGGTTACCAACGTCGAAAGTGTCAATGAATGCGCGGAGAGCCCAACAAGCGTGAGACGATGATTGAGGTTATGTGATGCCGTTATTGGTATACAAATTATAGGTAACCCCACACCAGATTATTACATGAATCGGAGAGCTGAGCCAACCCCCAATCAAAACAATGCATTATTTTAAGAAGAAAATGGAAGCATAATTAAGGTTCACTATCATCTACTCACAATTATCAATTCCGTTATACTAAATTTATCTAGTTAAACAACAAAAAACTTGTGTGAGAAATGTGTGGTACCAGGAATTATTTAAATTATGTACAAGCAAATAGTAATGGCATAACTTCGATTGCGGAAAGTTGTCTCTTCCAGCCCATTACCATATAGATTCACCAAAATGAGCTATGATTCGTTGGAATTGCCAATCAATTTGACGAACGCTCGCAAGCATGAAACCAATGATTATACCTGCACGCTTATTGAAATGGGAGTTATGAACTTCATTTTCCACGCTAGTTTAATCTGCTCGGGGCTAATCAATGTTATTAGAAGCAAATGGTTTTGAAGAGAGGTACGGCCGGTTTGGGTGTGTCAGTTTTCTCTTAAATCAATCTCACAGACGAATCACATGGCACGCCTTACGCGTCTAGAAAGGTCTGTTGTATTACATAGCAAGTAATTTGCTTTCAGATTGGAAGAAATGGACCATATGACTGGCATATACCGAGTAATTGACGGCTGCGTCAGGTCGCATGTTCAATTTGATTTGCTCTTCTGCTTTCACTTAGAAACTGGGTATCACTTTCCTTACTTTATACTTTGAGGCTTTTTCGTTTGCATGCGATGGATTTCGCGCCAACTCGACTAAAGGGCTGGCAGCACCCTATCTGAATTTGAAGAAACATTGTGGGTTTGTAGACCCTAGCAAACTAAGCAACTTTACATACTTCATTTTTCAAACAATTACCTAATCTAACATTTTAAAACGGCTGAAATTTTTGAGCATGTCGCTATAAATCGTCATATCTTAATAATGACAAAGATAAAAATGTTGTGGAGGGATGACTTTTGGGAATTTTCTGGTGAATTTTCTGCAGTAATTATACAACCAGCCATCCATTAAAGACATTCAATAATCTTTGCCAGCAGCCACAACCAGGGTTGATATTTGTTAACACTCTTGAGTGAAAGTGAAAAAAAGCATCCATAAACGTTATTTTTTTACAATCCTTTCAGAGTTCTCCCTTCCCGCTTTTTGCATGGAAGTGAACTGTCGAAACACCTCATTATATTTCATGCGATGAAAGCAAGACAACAAAATCAGTTTATCAGTTAACGAAGATTGTCAAGGCATCGGTCAGTGTCAGTGAAAAAGTGTTTCGGTGAGGTTCATTTTGGTTGAGTGGACTGTTGGTTTTTTTTCGCTTTGAAGTGAAGATCATTTGGTTGGATTTATCGTCAAATTTAATTCCGTAACCGTGAAATATGCGCGCGATCTATTTCATCTGAGTATAACAGCACGTTACTAGGGCGAAAATCTAGTGTATCTGAAAGAGTGCTGCGATCATTGGAAGTGAAAATTGAAAATGATTGGCTGTAATTTTCAAAGAATTTTGCTGGGGAAAATGACTTTTATCAGCACTGGCCACAACACAATTTCACCTAGAGCAGGGTTAATAATACCAAGAGTATCAAGAAGAAGCTGCTGATTTTAGCAATCCAGCTTGGACACCAATCAAGCTGGCAAAAACCGAGCGAACTTGACGATAGCGAGTCAGTTAGCCTTGGCAGTCACAGTATAGCTTGCAAATCACTTTTATGAATGCCTTTCCAACACATTGTGGATTTATATATAGTTTTATGGCAGTCCTTCATTTACGAAAAAGAATCAGTTTACTTTCTGTTGCCAGGCAATTTTCATTCACTTTCCAATTTATGCAGAGATTTATTTATGAACATTACTTGTTGCCTGATAAAATAATACGAATAACAACTGACTTTACTTACTGAGCCACGCACTCCTAAGAATTCTCTAATCGACTCGAAAATTAGAAAAAAAAGAACGAAAAAAAAATAAAATTAAAATAGAAAAAAAATTAAAATTAAAAAAAAAAAAACAAAATTAAAAAAACAGGTCATAAGTAGTTATAAAGATATACTTATTTTTGTAGGACTTTCTGAATTTTCTGACTTGTAGGGGGATGAGTCAGGAAATAAAATTCTTATTATGTATTCTAAAACAAGAAAACATTTATGTGAAATTAAAAAAAATCTGATCTGATTTTATATAGTGAAAAAAAATCGGAGACTATAAATAATCGAGTCCGACCTGTATACCATACACATTTGCGCGTGGCCCCAATAGCCCTCTTATGGTTTGTTGGTTTAAAATTAAAATTTTGTGCTCTATTGAAATAAACCACGCACACTTGTGCGCGGCCCCAACAGCATCCTTGCTGTCTGTTGGTCTAAACCGGTGCCAAAAATAAATAAACTAATTGCGTTTCTCCAACCAACCCACAAAGGAGTATTTCAGTCAAAAACCTGGCCAAAATACCAAAACAAAAATATCAGTGTACCTCGTGGTATTGATATTGTTTGCATTCTCTGATAGTTACTTCGTTGTATGCTGGCCATCTTAAATTTATCTGAATTGTTCACAAATGACTTTAGCTATCATAAACTTGGTGTTACTTAGAGTGCATTAATAAGTCACGAATTGTTCTACGAATAGTAAAAACTTCCACTGATGTTATTAAAACTTTAAAGTGATTTTTGTATGTAAATTCAATATGGGTGGTGACAATGAAGGTATGTTGAAAAGATTTACACCGGTAATGTGTTATTTGGTTGAAAAAATTGCATCGAAACAAGGCTTTGTCATGAACGTATTTTTCAGTCTCTGCTGCTTAACAAAATTTTCACAAAAAGGGATTTTTGTTTGGGTTCCCAGCAGGGATGGTATTCTACGCGATTTTTCGGGACTCGTAAGTAATCTACGTAGAAAACGGTATTCTACGTTTTCGACGGTAGAAAACCTCTCGCAAGTAGAAAACTCTCAAACACTCGAAAACTCACAGTATGAGTAAGCCATTGAGAATTATTATAACAAAAAAAAAACACGGAGAAGCAAAAAAGTGTTTTTCCGGACTATTTTGTGATTATGGCGAAACAAGCAATGATAAAGAAACTCAAAGAAGCAAACAGAGTTTTCACTCAATAATCTCGATCGTAATTCACGGTTCAACAACATATTTTTTGTCATCCAAAAATGCTAATGAAATCAAAATCGCATAATATACGTCATATACAAAATCAGTGCAACAGGCGCATACCAAATCAGTGCAACAGGCGCATCTAAGGCCTGATTTCTACAGAACTATGCTATCGATGTCAAATCTCATATATTTAGAGCGTGCTCAACATCTCAATAATTCATGGTTCCCCTGGCATAAATAAAAAAAGCCCACCAAAAACTCCATGCAACTTTCAACGGTTGCAGGAAGAATTCTTCACACCCTCGGGAAAAATAACTCTAAAACGAGTAAGATTTGACGCATTTTTGTAAAAAGTGGAACAACTCATAAACTGAGTAACTCCGTAAATACGCATAATTGAAAAACAAGGCGTTTTAAAAACTGAGTGTTTGTTACTCACTTTTTGGGTACAGTATTACTCAGTTTCGAGTTAAGTAATTATTCATTTTTTGGGTTTTGAATTGCTACTTAATTTAATTTACAAATTTATATAAAGTTTCGAAGATAAAATTAAACATACCTGGGTTTGTTGTTTGTACTGGCTAGAAAGCCCTAGAATATTTTGCAAACGGGAGGTATTTCTAATCCGAAAACTCATGAAACACAGTAAAAACAAATTCAGTCGATGGAGATTAAAAGCAGTGTTGTTAGTCTCGCTCGTAAGTAGCATGCAACAACTCATCGAGAATTCTCCATTCAAGCTATTTCTCGTTCTTTCCTGCTTTGCTTCTTGCTCGCATTTACTCCCGAGATCATATGCACACACTCCCGTCTACTCTCCTCGTGTGTACTCGTCTGTACCTACTCGTACTCCCCAACTCGCGAGAACGACCAGCCGAAGACAATTGATTCAAGATGCTTTACGATGGCTGCAGAGGGATAGAAAAAGATAGGGTATCGGACTACTTCGGCAGCGGTTCGCTTCGGCTGGTTTTGCATTAGACAGCTGTAAAAAACTTACCGAAGCAGTTCGATACCCTACACGTTGCCCCACTGTCGGCTGTCGGTGCATGTCGAGAAGAAAGCATTTTCGTTTTCGAACACAGTTTTTCAAGCAATCTGCCCAGTCAAGCAATTTAAGTCGAGTACTCCTACTCACTAGCAGGAACTCGTGTACTCTTTTACGGGAGCTGAGTAGTAATACGAGAGAGTTTGTTCGTGTCGGTGCGTGCTTGCTGCTATACAGGGGAATGCATGATACATAGAATTTAAAAATTTTATTAGTTTTTTTATGTTGTGTGATAACTTGCCGAGCATTCTTCAGAAATACCCTCGGGTTGATTACGCACTCACACATTCGATTGATTTCTGTTTTTGGAGGAAAAACTTGAAGGAACTCTCAATTATTACCACAAGAGATAAAAACAATGATCCCAGTGGTCCAAATCTTTCAAAAAATTCCTCAATTGTCCTCCAAAATACATTCGATCTTTAAGATGCCGACTGAGTCGCTTCGAAAGTTGGTTTGAACAAAAATTGATAGCTTCGGAAAACGAAAAAAATTGTTGAGCCCAACCATAAAACTGTAAAGTTGGTCAGAAGCTTTGCATTCATTGATTGCAGTTATCAAAGCGTTGATTGCAGTGATCGATTGCGTCTCTTGGGCAGAACGCAAATGCTAAGAGAAAATGTACCATTGGATGAGTTGTGTTACGCAGTTCCCAATGGGAACTTTCCATGACTCAAAAATCGGCTGGGAGCACTGCGGTTTCCAACATTATTACGAGCACATCAGACGATCCTTCCAAAGCGAATGATTTGAGAGCTTTAAGAGCAGCATAATCTATCACTGGCCAGATATACACCAGAACAAGCACCTGCAATATTTGTTGAAGCTTTCTTTTTTCAATTCCAGAGTATTAGCAGAGGAAAGTTTTTATATCACTGCTAGGTGATCTAACTGTTGATAATAAGTTTTCATGGCTAAATTTGTAGCTCAATAGAGATAAAACCACTTTACGACGCATTTGCTATCTGAAAACTCATTGGAATAATTTTGGCCAGGTTTCTGTTCTACGTACTCCTATGTGCAACCGTCTGAATAGAAAATAAACACTTATTAAGGTGAAATAATATCCAACGTACCCTTGTCTACTAACAAAAATCGCTTTCCTGAGATGAAAATCGCGTTTAAATACGGTCTGCAAGCAGCAAAGTTTACGCTAACATGCCTTCCTTCTTTTCACCTGATTGCAAGGACGTTATCGGTGCCGTTGTTGATCCGGTGCCGAGTATTGAGTAGTGCTGGGACTTTTAACCGGATATATTCGTGATCCGGTTATCCGAAGCTCGGATCACGGATGTGTAAACGAATACTATTCGGATGTCCGGATATCCGGATACGGATAGTCGAATAGTCGGATATCCGGATATACTATCCGGCTATCCGGATTTTTTTCTAGCTTTTAGGCCCGTTCGAATGAAATGTAACGCGAAAAATGGCTTTTTCCACAATCCCCCATCCCCTCGTAAGTATTTATTTACATAATCCTCATTAAAGTATGTTCGAATACAATATCCGGATATCCGGATATCCGACTATTCGAAAATCCGGATATCCTGTCGGATAATATCCGGATATCCGATTGATCCGGATTTTGGATCCTAAATTTAAATATATGCTTCAATATAGACCAGGAACGAATGAGCGTTCCTCTAATATGAAAAACCATAAATAATGGAACAACGGTTTTCAAAGCTTGAGCAAAAAAAAATCGTGTTTCGGATTTTGTGACCTAAAATTGAGAAGCGAATTTTACTTTTTTTCATTTTTGCATATTGAAATTCACTTTTCTCAGCTAAATTGTAGCCCATTCTATACGAAATAACTTTGTCGAAGACACCATACTTCTACCTGCCTGTTTAAACAGTCTTCTGTGGAGTTTTCTATGGTATGTCCCTAAAAATTCATTTTTCCAATATAATATTTACTAGTGATTTTCTACAATTTTTCAATATTCTACAATGTTGTTTGATATAACGAAAAAAACAATCCATCAAATGAAGTTTATTTTTATCTTTTTGTTTTTTTTGTTGCTTTCTATATATCTTTGATAATTGGCGATTTTTATTAAAATAAAGCACTAATTTTCTAACAGATATCAATAAAATCTGCAAATATCTGCAGACCAACTCATTTCTATATTAAATCATAAGTAAAATATCATTAAATCCAGATATAGACATTTGTTTCTCGCTGTTTCTTGCATTCTCTTTGTGTATCTGTAAGTAAATTGTTGCATTATTTTCAATGGAAATTAAAATAATTAAATGAATATAATCAGTGAATTTCTGTTATTGTAAAATCATGTGAAATCACTGGGCTTTTCAAAGAAAACACCACAATAGCTAAATTTAATTGGCAGGTACAAGTATGGTATCTTCGACAATGTTATTATTTATTAAATGTGCTACAACTTTGCCAAACAAAGTGGATTTTTATGTGCAAAAATAAGAAATCTCCAGAAAACTCCACAAAAGTCTATTTAACTAGTTAGATAGAGTTATAATACCTACAATAAAGTTGTTACTTTTAAAATGTGCTACAACTTTGCCGAACAAAGTGAATTTTTAAATCGCAAAATCAGAAAAGTTATATTCGTTTCTCACAACTTCTATAATATGAAAAAAAAAAAAACATGATGCTTCCTGCAAATGATAGTATTTATTCTAAAATGAATCTAAAATGACTTTCTTCGAAAAGTAACATACTATAAAACTCGCCCGTTCGAGTTCAAGATCTACATTTAACTATGACAACATCGACAATTCGATACAGATGGTTACCGCCCTACTCAGCTGATTAGGCGGCCGATAGGTTGAGGCGTAGGAATGCTAACCCATATCTGAAAAAAAAAAACAAAAAAAAACGATGGTTTAAGTTCAACTTTTACCCTCACGACGATAAACATCCTCCTTGTAGTAATGAATGAAAACGCTTAAATTGATCGCTGCCTTGTAAACTTCTTATAAGGTTCTACTGCACAAAACAATACTTTTATCCCATTAATTTAATATTTTCAAAAAATTATTTTCTCATGGTTTACAATTTTTTTTAACTTTTTCATTTAAATAGGAGTTACATTTTTCCTATTGTTGTTGTATTTAAAGTAAACCTTCAAAATGAACAAATATGAATGTGAATGAGGAAAGGTAACATTTTACAAAAACAATTGCCCGTGAGAAAATACTGTAATACACAGGAAAACACTCACAAGTTCAAAAGTTGATTTCTACAATTTCTCAATGGTCATTGCAAGATCTGGAATAACTGGGTACTGACGGCTTTTAAGAATGAATGAGTAGTTCGAATTATTTGTAGTAATTAGTGCTGTTGGTCTCGCTGATAAACAGCATGCGGCGCCTCAAATGAGGTTCTGGTTGCTACCGATATCACACACTGGAGTATTCTCTATTCAAGCTATTTCTCTTTCTTTTTCACCTTCTTCCTTACTCGCATTCGCTCCCGAAATCATATGTACACCCTCGTGATTGCTCTCCTACTCGCGAGCGCGATCCGCCGAAGATAATTGTTTCAAAATGCATTGAGATGATTGCGGAGGGACAAAACAATTCTAATAGACTATCGGACTACTTTGGCAGCGGTGACTTTGGCTGATTTTGCATTAGACAGCTGTAAAAAAAACCTACTGAAGACTTTACAAATTCTTCGCCCCACTCTCGGCTGTCGGTGCAAGAAAGCATTTTCGCTTTCGTGCACAACTCGACCAATTTTAGTCGAGCACTTCTACTCGCAAACAGAAACTCTCGTGCTCTTTTACAGTCGCTGAGTAGCAAGACAAATGAGTTTCTGCGTGCCGGTGCCGTTAGTTGCGGCACTGGCGAGTGCATGAAAAATAAAAAGAAGCGTAACATATGTCTCGTTCTCAAGCGGAGAAAGGTTTTGCTTCTCGCTCACTTTGCAACGCTGGTAGCAATGCCGTATCTTGGGAGCCTAACATCACCTATGTGATACTCCGACATACCCTTACCCATGATAAATAGTGCATGCAGAATCTGTCATCTGTGTGCGAACAAAAAAAACGATTGTTCCTGGGTTTAAACATAAAATGCTCTGGGTTTCTCCGGCTCCAAGATAGAAGAATTTTGTAAGCTAATTAAGGAAGGAAGAATTATGTGATGAAAGATTGCGGTAATGTAAATTACCAAGCCGACACCTGGTTTGCTCAGAGAATTTGTTGTGGCATCACTAGACATTTCAACTGTTCCATTTTTTGGATATACCAAGAAGTATTGAATCATACAACGATTAAGGTGAAACGGGACGGTGGCTTTATTTCGTACAATTTTCAGGTTAGGTTTCATTTCACTTGACGATTTTGAGCGTAAAAATTTCAGCTTCCGTTTAATAAATAGGGCTCAAATGTTACTTTATGCATGCGTCGGTAGTGCAAACAACCGATCAAAGTTTTACACTTGTAATCTTAATGATTTTCGAGAAAATTACATTGTAAAATTTGGACGAAATTCGAGCACGAAGTTTCACCTTAAGAATGACTAGAACCCGATAGATCTTTCCATTGGAAGCTTATACCAATAGTGCATGTGGTTAAAAAGAAATGAAAGTAACTTACTTTCATTTATTTTTCGAGGTGAATTTTGACCGCTTTGACTAATTTAAGAACAACAGTAATAAACTTCAATATTGAACGAACACATGAGGGTAATATTTAAAGCTGTTCAATTTTGTTGATTATTTGACCTTAAAAAAACGTGCGGCTAAGAATTTTGATATTCTTCTAAAATATAACTATAAGTGCGAGATTATAAATACCAATCTAGTGATACTTAATTTTATTTGTCATTTTGTTCTTTTTATTGTGTCAAAAAAATTAACCCGATAAAAGTTTAGAGCTCGCAGCAGCTGAATGGTACTACGGAATAGAGTCAGCGTACCGATTCAATGCAATGGGTTTACTGCCTGCTACTACCTTGGAGCCCTTTTAAACAGTTCACTGCAAAACAAGCCCCCCTAACAGAGGCTGCGGTGGTGGTGATGGTGCCTCTTAACGGCCGATAGTAGCCACACTTTGTAGAAGGGGCACGGTCGGTAACTATCGGTTGACTGCGACGAATGGAAAATATCAGTTCAGCGCGAATACGCTGGCAATGGTATTTCGCTTTCCGCTGATTTTCTCAATCTTCAGCGTGGAACTTAAAGCTAAAGAGATAGTATACAAAGCGAACTCAAGCAATTGCACCGACGCACGCATAGGTCATATTGTATGTTTTTCATGTTGAACAGCGGTATTATTACCGCTTTTTCACAAAATAATAGCTCTGGCGAGCGTGGGCGGTGGGGGGTCAACAAGGTGGAAGGCTGGCAGTAGTAACTAGCGTAACAATATAAAGTTGCCCGTCTAGTGAGGCTGTTGGAAACTTGGATGCATGCTGCTGCCGACTGCAGATAGTTCAGAAATCACTTCTTCGGGGCACACTTAACCCTTTAGTGGGCTGAAGGTACTTCGAGTGAATCTTGAATTCAAAACAAAAAAAAGATACTAACAACAAATCGTCTTTTGAATCACTAACGAACAGCAACTTGCTTATAGACCGCTTCGAAAGGTATCATTCAATTGAGATATGATCAGACCAGACCGATGGCGTGAGGTTTGATCTCATGTCTGTTATGTGTGCCTGCCTGCATATAAAAGGGTGAATGCATAAGCTAGGCGCCCGCACTGCAAGGGCGCTGTTTGAATACAGTGGCTAATGTAATTAAAATTATTTGAAAACAATAATAATCCAAATTACACCATCGTCAGATCGCACATGCACAAATCTTGCAGCTAGCGCAATGTTTGGATTGTTGCATGGGTGCTGTTGCTGCCTGGGTGAAGTAATTTTGTACCTTCTGTTTGTACAGTGAGAAAATTCAATAGAGTGAACGAAATCGATGTTCTATGACTTGTAAGAAATAAGAAGTTGGTCATTTTCAAGCACTGTGGGGTTTCTTTGTTATTTCTGGCACTGATTTTGCACTCACAATATTTGTTGTCGTAATCGTTAAGATTGAACATTTGATTTTTTTGTGAGGAATTTCTGAGTCCTCACCATGGTATTTAAAGCACGAAGTCATCTGTCTTATCGTCAAGATATGTGTTCGATTTGCTTCGCTATATTATTATTCCAAGGACTGATTGTGCCCCCTGGGTATTACCGTAGACACTAAGCTTGAGACACCATGCCCGAACGGACTTCCCCTTGACCGTTTTTTCTCGCGCTGTCGTGCCATTAAGATCTACTCGAACCTATGGCTACTCCCCTTCACTTCCGATCCAGTAACAACGGTGTGTTTTCAATGGAACCGAGATAGGAGGGTTCCGAGCCCTCACTCGTGCAGTTCGAGTTTTGAATACTAAATAAACAAGCTAATGGACCGAAAGCGTACAGTTTGTATGGGCTAAAGGTAATCAGAAAATTTTACAAAATTGTCGTAAGAGAGGCGAAAAGGCTACTATTTATTAATAGGTCATTTATTATCCGGAACCGGAGCAGATAAAAAAAAATAATTCAAAGATTCAAAAATATCCCTTTACTACTGGACATGATATTTTTGTCGTTATTGAAATTGTTGACATTATTAACAATTTTAACATTTTCGTCGTTATTTTTTTATTTTCAAATTTTTGACATTTTTGACAGTAATTGACATTTTTGACAGTTATCGACATATTTTTGAAATTACTGGCATTATTGACGTTTTTGACTTGTTTGACATTCTAGACCGTTTTGACTTGTTAGAAATTATTGGCATTATTAATACTGTTGACATTATTGACTTTGTTGACATTATTGACATTGTTGACATTTTTGATATTATTGATATTGTTGGCATTACTGACATTATTAACATTTTTGACGTTTTCAACTTTTTTTTCATTTTGATATTCTCTGACATTTTTGAGAGTTATTGACGTTTTTAACAGTTCTCCACATTTTTGACATTATTGACATTTTAATTGGCTTGTTTGACATTTTAGACATTTCTGACATTTTTAAGGTTTTTTTTTTAATTTTGAAAGTTCTAACGTTTTTGACACTTATCGACTTTTTTGACAGGTATTGCACATTTTTGACATTACTAACAATATTAACGCTTTGACTTGTTTGAAATTTTTAACACTTTTAATATTGTTTATGAAATTATCGACTTTGTTGACATTTTTTATATTATTATTATTGTTGACATTACTGACATTATTAACATTTTTGACGTTTTAGATATTTTTTAGAGTTATTGACATTTTTGACAGTTCTCGACATTTTTGACATTATTGACATTTTTTTGGCTTGTTAGACGTTTTTGATATTTTTTTTACATTTAAGACATATAAGACATTTTTTGACATTTTATGACGTTTTTGACAATTTTTGGTTTTTTGTGGTATTTTTTACGTATTTGACTTTCTTGACATTTTGGACATTTTGGATATTTTTGACATTATCGACTTTATTGACATTATTGGCAGTTTGGTCGTTATTTTCATTATTGACATCGTGACAGTATTGACATTATTGACATTATTGACAGTATTGACATTATTGACATTATTGACATTATTGACATTATTGACATTATTGACATTATTGACATTATTGACAGTATTGACAGTATTGACAGTATTGACACTATTGACATTATTGCCAGTATTGACAGCATTGACAGTATTGACATTATTGACGTTATTGACATTATTGACATTATTGACATTATTGACAATATTGACAGTATTGACAGCACAGTCATACCTCGATATAGGGCAACTTTATTTCTATTTTCGTTACGTTATATCGAGTTACGTTATATCGAAGCAAAAATTTGTTTTTTAATTTATGCAAGAATGTTAATGGTTACTCATAGATGTGCGAAAACCTATTTCCCATAACCTATCAGTATTTTTAAACCATTCTTATACCTATTTAGGGCAATTTTCAACAAGCAAAAAAAAATTTCAATTGATGCAAGACTGTTGGTGGTTACTCGCAGATTCGCAAAAACCTACTTCCCATCACCTATCAGTATTTTTTAACCTTTTTAAAAATTTCAACAAACAAAAAAATTTTTTCTAATTGATGCAAGACTGTGAATTGTTACTGAAGGATGCGTGAAAACTCATTTCCAATCACTTATTAGTATTTTTAAACCTTCTTTATGCCCATTTTGGACAATTTTCGCATTGGTTTTATTGGTTTCAAAACTTACTACAAACATTTTTTTGAAGCAATTTATAGCCAAAAAACAGTTACTGTATCATTAATTTTCAATTTCAATACATTTTCAAAAGTTACGTTATATCGAGGTAAAAGTTACGTTATATCGAGTTACGTTATATTGAGGGTACCTTATATCGAGGTATGACTGTATTGACATTATTGAAATTATTGACAGTATTGACAGTATTGACAGTGTTGACAGTATTGACAGTATTGACAGTATTGACAGTATTGACAGTATTGACAGTATTGACAGTATTGACAGTATTGACAGTATTGACAGTCAGTGCTGATAAAAGTTATTTTCCCCAGCAAAATTCTTCGAAAATTACAGCCAATCATTTTCAATTTTCACTTCCAATGATCACAGCACTCTTTCAGATACACTAGATTTTCGTCCTAGTAACGTGCTGTTATACTCAGATGAAATAGATCGCGCGCATCGTTCACGGTTACGGAATAAAATTCGACGACAAATCCAACCAAATGATCTTCACTTCAAAGCGAAAAAGAAAAACAAACAGTCCACTCAACCAAAATGAACCCCACCGAAACACTTTTTCACTGACACTGACCGATGCCTTGACAATCTTCGTTAACTGATAAACTGATTTTGTTGTCTTGCTTTCATCGCATGAAATATAATGAGGTGTTTTGACAGTTCACTTCCATGCAAAAAGCGGGAAGGGAGAACTCTGAAAGGATTGTAAAAAAATAACGTTTATGGATGTCTTTTTTTACTTTCACTCAAGAGTGTCAACAAATATCAACCCTGTTGACAGTATTGACAGTATTGACAGTATTGACATTATTGATATTATTGACATTATTGACATTATTGACATTATTGACATTATTGACATTATTGACATTATTGACATTATTGACATTATTGACATCATTAACATTATTGACCCTATTGACATTATTGACATTTTTGACATTTTTGACATTTTTGACATTATTGACTTTATTGAAATTATGGACATTATTGACATTATTAACATTCTCGATATTATTCACGTTCTCGACATTTTTGAAAACCTATTTCAAATATTTAGAAGTGAAATGATTACCCCCTTTATAGTACTAAAATTTTGCAGCATTTATTTCTGCACGGTTTCGAAACGAGTTCCTTCACTCAATCAGCGGGGCTATTCATTCAGGCAGGGTTCATCAGTAGCGTGCTAAAGTGCCACGATGAGGTGCGAAACGCTATTTGCAACTGCACCGTTGGACTGGTTTCGTGATCTAGGGACCTGAAGCCAGCGGCGACGCACGGTAACGTGGCAATCGGTAAACAACCTACCGCACAGCACGATTGATGCTAACGCCATTAATCTCTTTGTCTTCTTCTGCACCCGAGATGAAAAGCTGCACGCGTGGCAAGATTTCTGTTTTCCGCTCATATATGTTTCCTATGCTATGATGAAAGGATTAATAAAACCGGTCGGAAAATGTACTGAAGCAACAATACTGGTTATCGCTGAACTAAAGTAGAATGATTCTTGGGAGATGAGTGATTTAAAAATAATCACAACAACTCACTAGATAGTTGTAATTCAAAAAATCAATAAACTCATCAAGTACATCAAGTATCTAGTATCAATTACTCATGACAAAATGATTAGTTTGTATACTTTGCGTCCAAGTCGTTCACCCACCTTTACAAAACGAGCAAACGAAAATAGATGACCGTGAAATTTTGCGCTTTCTGTGCTGCTGGATGATAGGAAGTAATTTGATTTTCTAAATTGGTTAACTAAGCTATGCTCGTTAGAAAACCGATCGGTAGATAACAGCGTAAAGCTGTAATTATCGTCGCTCCTGCTTGGTTCGATCGATCCCAGGTTTCGGTTTTTTTCTCGGTTTGTGGGGGTTCAGCACCGAGCTCGAAACTTCAGATTAAATAATTAATAATCTCAAAAAACCGAGGTGGAGCTGACATCTTTTGTTCTGCAGATTTCGTTCAGAGATTCAATCACCTTTTTTTGTTTTTGCTCCGTTGAGATGAACATTAATTTTTATCGGCGTCTATTAGATACGATCGGGTGGCAATTATTGGGTTGCCATGTTTCCGAATCAACCAACGTCTAAAGATTTGAGTTGAATGGTTGATTTTAGCCTACCTATCGGTGTGACACGTTTTTTTCCGAATTGTTCTTCACACAATCAGTTATTAAAATGTCCAATTCATTGTGACAAAAATGATTTTTTTTCAGGTTAAGAATTTTTAATAACAATGAACAGCGAAAATCGTCAATCTATTGTACGTTGATTAGTAGGATTTAGAACTGAACCTTATGAACCGATTACAGATTCATTCCACTTGACAGAGACAATCAACAGGAAATGATCGTCGCTGTTGCTGGTTATTTACCATATTTTATAACGCTCACAACCGCTTGAAAGGGCACAACGCACAACTGCTTCTCACCTTCCATAGCTGAAAAAAGAAAAATTCCACCGCTCAAAAAATGACTGTAAGCAACTTTTTGGTTAGTTGTAATTGGCGCATTGGTTACGGGATTGTTACAACTGATATTATCTCTCCGTGAAAATAATTGGAACGACTGTTTTATAAACTGGTTACATTCTTTAATTTATTTATCTTTCAACGATAGGAGAGCAGTAAAAGTACTAATTAAGAAGCGCAACAGCTGCTCTTCATTTTTTACCCGCCATCACAATGACACTGCCCATTTGGCCATCACTCAACGCACACTCAAGTCCAGTTTCATGATGAAATAAGATCGATTCCAAATCACATTGCCGCGCACACAATCCATGATGAATTGTGGTAATCGATAATTTATGACTGTAATTATTAATCATCGTGTGCTATGAATGCCCACGATATGCAGATGCCAACAGCCGCCCGCTTGTCTGCGAAGACCTGCAACTTGGGGCGCTCGGCTCCGGCAGAGCAATGCGATGATGGTCAGTCATTAAAGAGCGAGAGTGCGAGAGCTTATCTGCTTGTGCAGTGCTAACAGCCGTGAAATCAGCTATAAGCGAGTGGCGCTTCGAATTGTTGGCCCCGGCTGCGCACGGTTGCGTGTGCGAGATTTATCTACCCTTTCGAGCGAGTGTTATGAATTATGATCTGCAGCGTGTCGCCATTCACGGCTTCGTGCAGCTGAAGAGGATTTCGTTCAGATAGAAAACCTAATTGCTAACTACACAGCATCACTACCTTCTATCTGTTGTAAACAATAGTCTAATAAATGAATAGCCGATCATGGCGAAGGTAATGCGTACGTTTCGGATCAGGGCAATTTTCTGCGCTACACAATGTTGGGCAGGTGTAACGTTTTCACGGGGCATTAGCTGGGCATTGTGTTTGCTCGCTAGCAGGAGATGATACACCGACGATGATGACGTTCGTTCGGTGCTGTCGCCGTTTTGTCACACTTGTAATGCGATTCCATGTACGTGGGTAGACTGTGTGTAACCAGAAATGATCACTGCATTCCGTTGCGCTTTGATGCGTGAATAAAGGTGCACACAGGTGACTTTGTAGTGCTTGCTACCTTCTGATCTGGAACACCAGTGATAGGCATGATACACATTTTAGTTTGCCATTGAAAGTGTATCATTGAATTTGCTTCGATTGGAATTTGCTTTTGTCTTGATCGTACTTCGATGTTGTTTCCCTTTGTCAGATGCTGCTAGTAATGGCTAAATTAAATGAATCATTGGTTTCGATTAAGACTGAGAGGAAGCATTCCAATGTTGATTATGTTTTTGTTGAAGAAAATTATTTACCATCTGCGGTTTCGATCATACTAATATTGTATAAAAAGGTGTCAAAGATTGACTGTGCATGTAACCAAGAATTTGGAAACTATTGATTCCATCTTGAAGATCTTTAAAGGTAAATCTAAAGGTAAAGGGGAAGTGTCCATAATGCGTTACATTTGAAATTACTAGTTATCTTACAAAAAAGAAAAATCAGTATTTAATTTTTTTTCCACAATTTTCAATATTCTATTCCTATTTCCTAAACCTTGAGGACATATTCACCTATATTAAAATTAATTGAAAATGACTTGTGAAGGAAGTGCATTTGGGTCGTTTTTTGATGTCTTCATATTAGCAGAACTGCTGAACCAGAACATGTACCATAGAACGGAACATGCAATAATCAGACGGCTGGGAATATGGCGGGTGAGGTAGGTCTTCCTTTTGTATGTAAAGCAGGTATTACACGAAGCAAATATTTGCTATTTTTGGTACGGATTTTATTTTGTGCAAATAAAAATCATACCAAAAATAGCAAATATTCGTTTCGTTTAATACCTGCTTAAGTTTCAATGACTTTGGCAGTATGAGGCCGATCATTGTCATGCAGTAGAATTTTTTTTTTGAACTCTGCTCGTATTGTGGCCATTAATCACGTTTCAGATATGTCAGAATCGACCAGCATTTTCTGCTGGTACCATTTATCGATAAATAGCGAGAACTTTGTTGTGCACATAATATTTATTATCATTTGATCAACACTTTTTAATATGTTCCATTCCAAAAATTCTCAAGGAAACGAGTACAAGCAGTTCGGATCGCACAACACACTTCATTAGTCTCATGCAGGAAACCTCACACAGTTTACCCCAGGATAGTGCAGAAAGTCGTAGTCTTCTACACCAGAAAGTCTCATGCGATATAACCATAACTGGTGCACTTGCCATAACTGGCTGACCTCCCCTATATTTGATATTTTTATCACGAATTTGAGAGCACACACACGAAGTTTCTAAAACAAACATTAAAAACAATGTAGGCAAAACGAACAATCAAAAAAGTAATCTGTTCAAAAATTTCGGTAAATAAATAGGGCGAACTCAGGCGCAAGATAACTAAACATATGTAATGCTGTTGTGGGAGCTTTGTCATTACTATGGTATGTTGACCTTGTATGCGAACCTGATATTCTATTCAATGATTCATTATTTTAAGACAACCCAAAATTTAAAGTACTCAATTAGGTGGGTTTAATGTGTTTTCGAGATCCAGTTTTTTCTAGTTTTATAGTCAGCACTTCTCCAGATTATATGAACCTTTGAGTTACAACCCTGCAAACTACACAGTAAGTTTAGAACGTTTTCATTGCGTTTAAGAGTAAGAGACATCTCCGGTACGAGACGAATGAAGTGTGTTATGACCAAGCTTGGGAGAAAGACTGCGGTGCGACACTATACTGACGACAGTTCTCTCTTTTTACTCTAACAGCATCATGAATAAGCTATTCATGAGAGCTCACATACAGCCAGGGCCGGCGGTTGAGGTGGGAAGTATGGGTAGTAGTACCCAATAGAAAAATATCCCTGTGGGTACTTAATCTAAAGGTAAAGGGGAAGTGTCCATAATGCGTTACATTTGAAATAACTAGTTATCTTACAAAAAAGAAAAATCAGTATTTAATTTTTTTTCCACAATTTTCAATATTCTGTTTCTATTTCCAAAAACTTGAGGACATACTCACCTATATTAAAATTAATTGAAAATAATATGTAAAAGCAGTGTATTAAATGTGCATTTTGGGTCATTTTTTGATGTCTTCATATTAGCAGAGCTGCCGAACCAGAACATGTACATGTGACAAAACCAAAAAAAATGTAATGTTTTAATGGTTTTTAATGGCACTGTAAATGAAGCGTTACCAGAAGTCCGATTAAATTAAATTTTAGATGGAGACTAGTTGACAAAACTGTTGAGCCTTAACGTTTGCATTAAGAAAATACACAAATTTTTTTGATTTTGCATAGGTTTACATAAACACGCACTAACGAAACAACCCAATCATAATGACCCATGAGCAGGCATGCCAATGGTACAGTCTTTTTTACTGTCTTCTAAGGATGTGTTTGCTGTTGCTATTTGCTCGTGATACCTATTCGCGCCGGCAGTCTGATAGTCGCATTGAGAACGTATTGGCAACAGAGCATCACAAAATGAAACGAAAAATGTACTCCGTGTGCCGATTCGGCATTATTTGGAGGATGTCTTCGGGATTGTGAATATACAAAAGAGAAGAAGCTGTTTTTTATACAGACGTTCGTGGCCGCACTACACAAACAGCACGTTTCGGTAACAGCCCGAATCCACCTCTCTTTTTTTATTTGCCTATGATGGATGTCGGGTGACGGCTGTTAAAAAAGGCTGTGAGTAGAAAAAGCGTAAGGATTGCTAGGCAACTCATCGACAGCCTTCGTGCAAAGAAGAGCAACCTCGGCAATAGAATGGCTGTGCACTGAAGGATGTGTGTATCGCATACCGAATGTTATATGCTACCATACATGCTATCGTCGACATGGCAATAAGGTGAATAGCAAAGAAAAAAAATATTCGTGTATGGGGAACTAGACGGCAACGTTATAGTCGCAATATATTTTATCTGTCGGTTGTCTTTATTTTTCCAATACTAACACTGTTATAGAGGGACGCTCTCGGATGTCATCAAAAAACTGTCATCGTTCGGTACATTTTTTCCCCTGCCCATGAGTCAGCAGAAAAAAATAAATTCGAACTTTAATCGTGATAGCGAAAACATTGAAACTACTTCGTTCAGAAGTGTGCGAGTTTTAAGAACGGTACCCCGCCACGTTAAGAACTAGGGTTTGCAATCTCGGGAACGATTTACCGGGAATTACCTTTTCCCGGGATTCCCGGAACTCTGGAACAAAAATATTGATTCCCGGGATTCCCGAGTTCATCGAAAAATTTCGCAAGATTTAATATAGTTTCCCATACAATTGTGCAATCAAATTTAATATACTGTAAAAACACGAAACTTAAGTCGTCAAAGTGTTGAGCACCTTTAAAGTAGACATTATGGGGAGCAAATATTTGCTTGAAATGACGGTCAATATTTTCTGGCCGTGTTATGTAAAATTATTTGCTTCAATTATTTGTCAAAAACATTTGCTGTCTTACTCAGTCAACAAAAAACTATGCAAATAAATACAAAGGGTTCGAAATGTTGTTATACCAATTAAAACTAAACAACAATTACGCAGTTACGCAGTTAACAGTTACGCAGATTATTTTACGTGAATAAATCGCATCATGTGGTGGTATAGCAAATATATTCGGTAGAATATGAGCGAATGGGCTTTGCTATTGTTTAAGCAAACAGAGTTTTGAGCAAATATTGATTATAGTGCAATACTATAGCATATATAATAGCCCGAAGAAATATTTTATAGTACCAAATATAGCAAATATTTGTCTTGTTTAATGCCTGCTTAACACTCAGCTTACTTTTCAACAAACTGAAAGTATTGGAAACTCCAGTTTCTAATGTAATGTAGCAAGAGATGAAATCGGTGATAAAAAAGTATTATGGAAATCAAACACCAGCGGTGATTAAGCGGACTAAAGCAAAATTTTACAGAAGAAAATTGGGTTTAACGGAAAATTCTCAATGGATCTGAAGCGATTGTTTAACGACATAAAAACCCTGAAGCTACTCTTCTGCAATTGCTGATGTGAACTTGAATAAGTTTTGGTTTTCAATTCGTTTTTCATGCGAATTGATAACGAAATTGTAAACGATTTTTTGATACCTTTTATTAATACACTTTATTTGAAATCCCATTTTTGCTAAGAATTTTTTTTCCATTCCGGGTTCCCGGGAATTCCCGGGAAATGAGATTTTTCATTCCCGTTTCCCGGGAAACCAATTCCCGGGAATATTGCAAACTCTATTTAAAACAAATATCGTGGACGTCGGGGATATGCCCGTTTCGGCATCTACAATATCTTGGCACTATTGGACAACAATCGAAGCATCGAAAGAAAGCCCTACGACCCTGAGCGATAAGAAGCTCCAAAGGATGTTGAAGAGGAAAACCGAGGGAAAAGTGGCTACATTGCTGCGTGCCCCTGGTCGGGAGGTTGGTGCCACCGGTCAAACTGTGAAAATTAGCTGGCGAACATGGATGGCAACGACTGGCGGGGCACATGTAGTTTACTTGATGTCGAAGTCAAAGCCGCTCTTTTTTCGCTCTGTACTGGCCGTGAACGGGAAAATTTATTGTGAGAAGTGCATGCCGGCTGTTGCGTCGTTCATCAAGAAATACCATGAGGGCGATATGCTCCAACAATTTGGTCGTGAAAACTGAGGAAAAATAAGCCTAGTTTGTTCATTTTGAGGATGTCCTGTTGGTTTAGCTTGTGCTATTGACAGCCTGCTGATCGGCTGCGACCGTTATCGATGATATTGGACTCGCAATCCTTCCTTTCGCCTCTTTCTTAGGCCGATGCCATAATAAATCCGAAGCAAACCGTTTCATATATGTTACTATTGTCGATATTATTCGCACAGCCTCGCTTTCATTATAGCATCGGCCTTACTTCCGTGGAACATAATTACCTGACATCTCGCTCGGATTCGTGCTGGAGGATGTCGGACTGTAAAAGCTGCCATTAGCGACACGTTGGAAGAACCAACAGGCATAAAGAGATGGGAAATAACAGCCCGTTTGGCATTGCATGTGTGTGCTATCGTAAGTAGCTGTCGGACTGTGTTCGATGTGAAGACGGGAGAGCTGTGAAAAACAATGAGAACCGAATTAGTTTAAAAATTGCTGCTGCGGACGGAAAGGCAGGCATTTTCAGAAGCCTGACTGCGACATTCGAACCGCTCGCTATTCCCATTGCCTCCATGCCTATCCGTTAATCTATCTCTAGAAAAGTAAAGATTGTTATAAATAGTGGGGGAAAGTGTACCATGAACATTAAAATAGAAATAATGTTCTAAATTTGAATTACTGTCTTATGGTATTTTTTGCTGAACGACGCGCTTCCTGCAGGTACTTCGTACTATAAATTTCCCTGTTCACGGCCAGTCCAGAGCGAAAGAAAGGCTTTGACATCCCTTTCTCCCTGATTGTCAGCCACAGCAGCACCTTCTTGGGAAATTTGGTGTGTGAAATGAACTTTACCCCGGTGCTCACTTTCTTCGCGGGGAAGTAAATTACGAAGTGCCCTGCCAGTCGTTGCCATCCAGGGTGAGATAGGTCTCGTCGTCCAACACCTCGCCACGTCGCTATTCACCGGGAAAATTAACTTGACTATCTTGTTTAGCCGCTGCCGCTGCGTCTTTCCCTGAAACTCCGAGATCAGTGGATGGGAATGTCGTTTCCTGACTTATTTGTCCATGGTCGCCAGATACTTTTTCACCGATTGGCCGGTTGCACCGACCTCCCAGCCAAGCGCAAGCAGCGATGTAGCCACTTTTTGCTCGGTTTTCCTCTTCAGCATCCTTGTCGCTTAGGATCGTCGGCCGTTCGGAACCGGGCTTTTTTACGATGCTCTGATTGTTGTCCAATAGTGTCAAGATGTTGTAGATGCTAGAACGGGCGTATCCGGCGTTCACAAACGGAGTAGCTTCACTGTTTTCACCATCACGGTTAGTAATCAATTGATAGAGCTCTCAATTTTTTTCTGCTGACTCATGAGTTAGGTTGATGTTGCACGGGTCGTTTCGTCAGTAAACCCATGAAAAACCGGCAATTTTTGTACATTTTTAAGGCAAGCGTTAAAACTTTTTTCGTCCTCAAGTTATTGCAAATATTAAATGTTCCCGGCTTTGTTTGGGGGTTTGAAGTTTGTTTGTTTTGAAGAGTTCGAAATAAATAAAAATCATTTTTCATATGTCACCACCTCTGTAGTCTCAATCTCAATCACTGCGCATATATTACGTCACATTTTACTTTTACTTTTATTATCACTTCAAATACGATATCAATATTCTGAGAACGCACAGAGCGGAAATACCTATATAGGTTTGTATTCAGCAAGTATGGGCTGTTTTTTAGAAATCTGAGGTCGTCATTTCGGAATCTAAAATGACGTCTAAGGTTGATTCACGGCTACCGAATATCACCCTGTATATTTGTGTATATTTATATTTGACTATTTTAGGCTGTTTTCCAGGAACCATAGATCGACCCAATAACAATGACACGTGGTTTGAACAAGCCTCTTTTTGTTACTTGGTAAGGTTTGTTTCATTTAAAATTTGGGCACATACAATTTCCGATTTCTCCGTGAGGAAATAACGTACAAAATTGGTAAAAATGTGTTTTGCAGAGTTTTTATTAAACTTCAAGTAAAAAATACAAGAAAAATTATTTGTCTGCTGTTCTGATGAGTTCTCGAATTTTTCGTCGAATACTTTCAATCAATTTCTGCACAGTGGCAACATTAACCGTATCGGTCGTTTTTTTCCACCACTTCGCCAAATCAAATTATGCTTTGATTGATTTACCACACTTCTTCAATTTGCGCTTGACTATTGCCCAATATCTTTGATGGGACGAAACTGTGGGCAGTTTGGTGGATTAATTCTTTTTTCGATAACATAAATATTATGCTGCTTGTATTATTCCGCGCGTAGTGACAACTACCAAGATGGGACCAGAACTTCACGGGGCCTTCGTGTGACCGGATGAACGGCAAAACTATCTTCTGAAGACACTTCTCCTTGTAAACAGGTCCATTCATGGTTGCTCCAGTGATGAAAACTTTCGTCTTCTTTCCACAGCCACAGATGGCTCGTCAAATCGTCGACTTGCGTGCGAACTTATCCGCGAAAACAAATTATATCCTGCCTGGGATATTCCCCTTACTGTTAACAAGGTAAAATTTCCGACCCGGGGTTTGTCTAAAGTCCATTTTGACGTATGCTTCATCATTCATCAAAATACAGCCATTGTACTCTGTCAGGACTTGCTCGTATAGCTTTTTTGCTCGGGTTTTGGCAACCATGTTCTGTTTCAGCGTCCTGTTGGGTTGTTTGCCGGCATGATACGACCGTAAACTTTCACGCATACAGATTCGACGAACTGTACTGTGTACTGCATTGTACCTTTTTGCCAAATCACGGATGGAGACCCCAGGATTATTCCGGACTGCCCTAATGACCTTCGCTCGTAGTTTCCGGTCCAATGTTCCACTTCTACGTTTGGTTTGTTTATCACGATTTACCATCAAAGTGGGCCGGTAACGTTTGAGCACGGTATTCACGGTGTTTGATTTCGGTAGTTTTTGAGCCTTGGCGATCATTCATCCTGATCATGTTGGTTTTTCAATGTAGGTATATTGAACTTCACCCGTTTCAATTGTCAGAAGAAATTATGTCAGTGATATAAATGATATGTTTTAATTATTATCTAGCTTATTTAATCTGAGCCAATCCATTGCATGAAGTCGATGAAGCAGGTAAGCATCTCTATTTTCAACCGCATGAACATCGCTAAAGTAACACAGCGTGTGCGAAGTTACAGTAATGCTGCCAGTCAGCAATATCATTGTCAATTGATTGGAGTTGGAAGTATTTTACACTTTCAGCTCGTTCGTGTTGAAACTGATATTCACAGTGTTCAGTTTCAACTGAAAATCTGTCACTGACAGAGAAAATTTGCAACACAGCTTAGAGCAAACTGTTTGCAATGTTGGAAAAAGATCCACTAACCACAATCGTTGTTTATAGTTGAACTAGGTAAATAAAAATGCAGCTTTGAATATATGCGAACTTATTTTATTAAAAACCGCCGAGTTTTATTTCAAACTTCTATCGATGATGCAGTCCGATTAGTAGTCTTCAATAAACAAAAAGGCGATGAGTTAATGAATAGCCTGTTTAGCCAACCATCCGCAAGCTGCAAAACCAATCATAAGCCGTAACTTATAGGCGGTCTTCGAGAGAATTCAATCAGCAGAAATGGATATGCGAATCGCCCGCACACACACAACACAACATTAAAAACATAGAAAAGTTACAAACCAAAATCAACAGAATTAATCGTTTGCCTAGTTGTGCATAATTTATCATTAATTATGTGCAGCACCTACCTAACTGCGAAAGCAACACCGCACGATTACACCGCTGCACTTCACCGCCCGTTGTTGTTGGCTTGTGTCAGGAAAAATCTTGTGCAATTTGAAGTCGACCGTTCGACGTCTAGCCATTCATGCCATCGCTTTATCTTGCACTGCACACCACACAGCCTGCCGAAGTACCGTGGTTTAGTCCGTAAGCTTAGTTATGATCATTTGAGTAGGTTACTGCGGCGAGCAGTTCCTATTTCTACTCATACTTAGGTAAGGGATTCGGTATCAAGGTACGTAATTGATTGATCGAAATGTGTGCGTACACATTTAGTGGGAAGGTACACGAAAGTTTCGGTAAGCAAAAGAATTGCCAAGAACAATTTGTCATGGCGAAGTGCGAACCACTTGGCTGTGACCAAAACCTCGCTCACTCCTACTGTCAATGTTGTTTCTTTAGAAGACCGAGAGTATGAGCCGCCTGACGATGTTTGCCGTGATGCCAAATGTCATCGACGTCGTCGTCGTCCGAGTGAGCAGATAGGTGCGACTCTTTCGTCGACGGACGCAAATATCTCTTTCGTCTAATGTCAAGCAGCTAATTGATTTCACATGAAAAATTACAGCTGCAAATTAACAACGCTGCGGACAAGCGTGCGAATTGATTGAAGTTTTCGTTTGCCGACATTTGATTTAAAGGGGAAGAATAATATATTATGTAGTCTAACCGGAAAAATTTAATCAGAAATAAAGCATCGTAAACGTCCTTTTTTCCATCATTATGATCATTATGATACAACAAAAAATACGACTTGTGTTCGACAGTGTTCAACAGTCTTGTGGGAAACCTTACCTTATTCGTTGAAGAATTTCAAGTGTTTACTGCGATTTTTTTTGAACATAAAATACACACAAAGTGATATTTATGTGAAATTGTGCAATAAATTGTCACTTTTTTCACCTCAAAAATGAAATTGAGAAAAACTACCTCTGCCTCCCCATAAAGAAAATTATTAAGCTTTTTCTTTCGAAGGTTTTTTATCCTAAAAACATTCAATTATCTCAACTGTTTGCCGAACGAATTATTTCGACGATAGTGTTTTTAGTCGTTTCAAGTCATGAAGCAAATTCATTTGACAGGTGAAACGACTGGGGTTGATTTCGAGCTAAGGCAAGTCATTTGGCCTCTGATTTTTCTTCATCTCCACCTAGAACCACTCAGAATACCCCCCTCTTTCAAGAGTAGATTATGGTTTTTGCAGCTTTTTGTCGTTTTGCAATAAATTTTAGCTTGAAAAAAAGTGCAATATTTTATCAAAACCGTCATAAAATCTAGAAAATGTTGAAAATATGAAAAAATGTCTAGAACATAGTATGCCTCTAAAAACACACTAGAATTTTTTTTTTTGATTTTTAGAAATTTTAAGAATGTCTATTTATAAAACTACCCGTATGTGGTCGATTCTCAAGATATAGATGTCTTCAGCAAAGTTTTTCTACATATAATTATCTAGAACTTTGCCAAAGACTACACTTCAATTTGACAAGTCAAAAAAAAAAAATTAAATTTACATCTAAATGGAATAATCAAAAATCTATTTGCATCCAAAGTTGCCCCTTGAGAAAAACAAAAACCTTGTCGAATACACTAGAGCTTTTAAATAGCATTTTTACACTCAAAAGGCTGACAATCACGTTTTTAACCCTTCAAACCACTGTGTAATGGTGCAAACTATCGATCAATGTTTCACACACGCCATTTTAAGGGTTTTCGAGAAAAATTTTTTTTTTGCAAAATTCGGGTAAAGTTCCGCCACGGAGTTTCACCTCCAAAGTCACAGAAAACCGAAATTGGTAAACGGTAAACAATCAAAGCAAGCTGACAAACTGACGCGATAAAGTTGTTAACTATGACATTCTATCACTGTTACTTTTCATTGATTGTTACTTTTTGGCTATTACTTTTTGTGTCTAATGCACGGTTATAAGACACAAAAAGTAATAAAATCTTGCTCAAAAGTAATAAAATCTTTCCCGTTTGTGTTGGGTATACAAGAGATGTTTCTATAATGACACCCCTCTCGATTTAGGAGCGGGGTGGTCCCACGCAAATGGAACACGTTTTTTCACCAGTTTTTCCGAGATAAAAAATAATCGGGATTATGCACATAAACCAAAATCGACAGTATTTTGAATTCTGGTTTTCAGAAAATAGCCCGAAATGGCCGAATTGGGTATTTGTGGAACCATTTGTGTGTGATTTTGTTTTCCTCTTTATGGGTGTTATTCGTGCTCAGTGTGTTCTCGTTTGTTTACGATGAAGATTGTAGAACAGAGCTTTCTTCGAGATCGCTTAAGCATCTAAAATCATAGATGGCGAGGAATTTTTTAACGTAAGGACACTAGAAACCCACGATTTATAACATGATCACTGAGTTCTATGATAGAGGGCCAATGGCCAAAAGCAAAAAACCAGGCCAACGGAGCGAAATAAGCACCGCCAAGAACAAGACTGGAGCCATCACCGGCTGGCCGGGAGCGTGAAGTTCGACACGCCACACAGTGGGGCAGATTGGTCTGTTGGTGCGACAAAACCTCATAACTTCTAAATGGTTGTTTCCACAGTGTTTATGTCTTCGGCAATGTTGTACAGCATAAAAATATCTTTATGAAAAATGTATTCGAGTAGCTTAAATTTTTTTCATACAGATGGCGCTGACATCTATCTTCTGAATAAATGGTGCTAGCCATTTTGTTTCTTCAGAAAAGTTGTTCATATCATCAGTTGATATAAAGTTGTCGAAAACATCAAAATTGTAGGATTGACTGTTAACGAGATAGAACTAATTTTATTGTTCACAAAACAAAACCCCATAACTGCTCAAATTCAAATCATAGAATATTGGTGTCTTCGGCAAAGTTGTTCGAATGATTGTGATCTATCTTCAATGTTTGGTCTAGATCAGTTTATACTTATCTAAATCACTTTGTTTAAAAACATAAGCCCAATAACATTTTAGATTCATGTTATAGCCCTTTCCGACCGGACCCATATGAATGCGTAGGTAGAAGGTGACTTAAGCTACCTTATCTTTCGCTTTTTGAAAGTCTTATTCATTGTTTTATAGCTCACAAAGCTAGTGTTAACATCGCAGCTGCTACGAAAAATAAGAAACCGAAGCAAGCAAGTGTTTTTATATAGGAATTACTTTGATTTAAGTATTGTTATCCGTCATTTTTTACCTACACAATTGTGTGGGCTCGGTCGGAAAGGAATAGAGGTCACAAGTATCACGCGAAGTTGATCAACTATATACGATTTACCATTTTGCACATCATGTTTTGATCCATAGGACTTTTTTTATCTAGAATGTCAAAACAAGAAGGTTTGACATTTTCAGGCGAATTTTTTGGCAGGATTCCTAGCACATTCATGTACAACATGCCTGGATTACTGTTTGATCTAGATCGCTCAATATTTAAAGTGAAATTCTTTTTGCTACTCAAGTTCAAGTCTAAGCAATTCTATGTTCTTAGATCAGTTGTTAGGGTCATTTAATTATTTGAGTCATGCATAAAAAACTTGTTTAAGTCACTTATTTCACACACATACACATACGCATTCTAAACGTATTGATCAAGATTAATGATATATAATAAAATGATTGAATTTGGACAGATTACAGAAACATTAATTCATCGTCTTCCATATCATTTTCAACGTAAAGGAGTTTCACGACCGCTTTTTTGTTTTGCGGGTATCAGTTGAATCGATGTTTGTTCTTAAACTGGGCGAAAAGGGGGTCAGATATAACCAACATACCGTTTGATACATCTTGCATGGTTTCAACTCTGCTGGACCTTTGGCTGTGCGCTTCACGAATTTGTTAAAATGTAATGTCGTCATAGAAAGCTGCCGCGAAACGCATGATTCATACTTAAAAACATGCTGTACCAAAAATCGAATAACTTTTGAATAGGCAAAAAGTGGCAGCTAAAGTTGGGTTTTTTGAATAGCTGAGACTGGCATCTTCAAATTTGAGAAGAATATTGAGTGGGTACTCGCTGGTAAATCATTTTTTCAAATGTTTGAAATTAGTGAAAAATTGGGTTTTTTTTCCTGCGTGAAACGTTGTGCTCAATCGTGGTATAGTAGGATATACTCAGCTATCTAAGTTTTTTTCCTTTAATTTAACTCATATTGAAGAGATTTCATGCATAATATCATTATCATTTGGGAGCTCCTGCATTTTGTAGGTTGGTAAAGATGATCGAAATATTTTTTTTGGTTTTATCAAATGTTAAACCCCAACTTCTCCTACCTCACGATGTACTAAAACATGCGAATTCTTCACAACCTATGCTTGATTCTTGGTCTGTAGGCATTCTAGTTTCGATATCGATTTTGAACCTAATTCCGGAAAAAAAATTTTAGGTTTTGTCTGAGCTTTTGTATGAGGCTGCCCCAGTGTGCGCCACTGAGCACGGTCCCGAAGGCGGAGGACGTGAAACGTTGCAAGTAAGCATCCAGATCGAAATGAAAAATGGAAAACCAGGGGCATTTCGTTTCGAGTAACTCGAACAAAACTAAATGATCGCTGGTGGGCGTTATGTTTCGTTTTCCGTATTTTTTTTCGACTTTGCGGGTTAGATGAGCTGAAGGACAAATGACATTGACAGCTCCTTTCGAGCTTAGAGCAAAACTGGCAGTATATGACGTCCTCTAAAATAGCTAAAATCGTTCGAATCGAGCTGCACAATGCCACCCCAGCTGCTGGAAATCCCGTGAAAGTACCGAAAGCGGCGCCGTATATGAGAGAGACAATAAGTAAGAAAATACGTAAGAAAGAAGATCCCCCAAACGTACTCCAGGCAAGGTCAATTCAGTTGTATTGAACCATACTGTCACAGTTAGTGTACACTTCAAGGTAATCCAGACCATGAAAACGAGAGACTATCTGTCTAATTGTTGCACACCTCAAATGCAAATTGTATGGACTTGTAAAACGCAATGAATGGAGTGAACGGGAACAACGAACTCCAGAGAAGAAAAAGACACTTTCAACCACTAATTAGATCATAGAGGCGGTTTTCTGGGATGCGAATGACTCAAAGTTCGAAATACGCCTATCGCACCTTTGTTCTCTCTCTCTCTCTGATTATTTTCTGTGGTCAAATTTGAACGAAGGTTTGGTGGTGAAGTATCGAAAAATCACCCTTAAGCTTTGGTCATTCAAAAATAGCCCCGAGCATCAAGTTGAATAGATTAAATTTAATATTTTCATTAGTTTAAATTTGATATTTCCTCACATTTTTACAATATTTCTTCGGAAAGTACTCTAAAGCCACTTCCAACGCGTTTTTTCATGCGAGTTTGGAAATTTACATGATTTTTTCTATACTCGAATTTAAGCTGATATTTCAGAAAATTCTTTTTTGTGTCGTATGTTTTAAATTTGCAGAATCAATTTTCCGAACATTTAATGATTTTATTTTTATATTTCCCACCTTTTATATTTCTCTTTATTTTCATTTTAATTTACAGTTCTGTTCAAAAATAAATATTGAAACTCAGACGTTTTTTAAATACCCTGATTTCGAAATTTACACTTCTTCACGCCAATTTCGATTGTCCTCCATGTCATGGCCTCAGTGTACAAAGAAAGTTTCGGGACGACATCTGCTTTCCATAATACTCTTGCACGTAAAAACTCAAGTCCTAGACAACCAATCTGTCTCCTCATTTCGCATAATTTTTGCTCGAATTTCGTACAACGAATGTGTGAAATGCACAACGCAACATTTGCATCTTCTTCTTACTATATAAAAATGGAATTCCGTAACGCTTGATCTTATTGATATTATTCCCTTCGTCTCTGTGGTGCACAGTAATCATTATCATTTAAAATCGTTCTAAATCAGAAAAATAAGCGGTGACATAAAGGTTTTTCAACCCGAAAATGTTCGCGGATGTTCAAGAAAGACATTTGGAGAGAAATAATTAGTATCTGGTTACTACAATTTGAGACATTATTCACAAAACTACGTAAAAAATGCAAAATTATGACTTTTCAAGCTGAATTTGCCTCTAAATCAAAATTCAAAGCGATGACATGTGATTCTTTTTTCATTAAAATGTTTGTTACGTTCAGGAAAGACATTCGAGGAAAAATAATTAGTATCTGATTACTAAAACTTGAGATATTATTCACGAAACTACGTAAAAAATGCAAAATTATGACTTTTCAAGCTGAATTTGCCTCTAAATCAAAATTCAAAGCGATGACATGTGATTCTCTTTTCATTAAAATGTTTGTTACGTTCAGGAAAGACATTCGAGGAAAAATAATTAGTATCTGATTACTAAAACTTGAGATATTATTCACAAAACTACGTAAAACATGCAAAATTGTGACTTTTTATACTGAATTCACCTCTAAATCAAAATTCGAAGCGATGATACGAGATTCTTTTTTCATTAAAATGTTTGTTAATGTTTAGGAAAGACATTTGAGGAAGAATAGTTAATAGCTGATTACTAAAATTTGAGATATTATTCACAAAACTACGAGAAAAAATCAAAATTATGACTTTTTAAGCTAAATTTGCGTCTAAATCAAAATTCAAAGCCATGACATGTAATTCTTTTTTCGTTGAAATGTTTGTTAATGTTCAGGAAAGACATTCGAGGAAAAATAATTAAAAGCTAAATACTAAAACTTGAAATATTATTCACAAAACTACGTAAGACATGCAAAATTATGACTTTTTATACTCAATTCGTCTCCAAATCCAAACTCAAAGAGATGACATGTGATTTTCTTTTTCATTAAAAAGTTCGTTGATGTTCAAGAAAGACATTCGAGTGAAAGTAACAGGTATTTGATTACAAAAACTCGAGATAATAATCACAAAACTACGTGAAAAATGCAAAACCAAGATTTTTAGGGTTAATTTGTTTCTAAATCATAATTCAAAGCTATGACATATGATTTTTTCAATGAAATGTTCATTCATGTTCAGGAAAGACATTTGAGAAGAAATGATAGGTATCTGATTACTGAAAATGTAGATATTATTCACAAAACTAAGTAAAACGTGCAAAATCATGAATATTTAGGCTCAATTTGTCTGCAAATCAAAATTCAAAGCTATGGTATGTGAGTGTTTTCCAAAAAAATGTTAGTTAATGTTCAGGAAAGGCATTTGAGAAAAAATATCACGTATCTTATTGCTAAAAGTTGACATATTACTCAAAATACTACGCATGTTCGAAGCATTTTTGAAGATTATTTTCTGCATACAAAGAAACACCTTAAAATCCTTTCTTTGATTTTTTTTGAAAAACATAATACATGCAAAGCTTTGACTTTTTAAGCATAAGCTCAAAACGCATCTAAATCAAAATTCAAAACGATGACATGTGATTTTTCTTTCAATAAAATGTTCGTTGTTTCTTTAACATTTCCAAATATTTTTTTGCAGAAAAATCCATGTTTTGAATCAGTGCGATTCGAGCATAAAAAATTTTCATTTCTGATGTATTCGTAGATTTGTGAATAGTAGCACATTACGGGATTCGATTTACTTTTTTACCTTTACCCAAACTAGATCTTGGAACATTTAGCTGGAGGAAAGGTCCCATTTCATTGGTTTGAACATAGATTGAGAGGCGAACTAAGCATTGAAAGTCATTTTTTATTTTTACATAGTTTTGTGGATTAAAGCACAATTGTTAGTTACCAGAAAACCTTTACTTCTTCTCAGACGTGTTCCTTGGACACCAACAAACATTTTCGTTTTGAAAAAAATCACAAGCATCTCTTTAGATTTCATTATAGAGGAGAAATAAGCATGAATGGTCATGCTCAATTCTTCTTACTTACTCGAATTTCCTAAAAAGAGGTTTTACTGTAAACGATTGTCAAATAGCCCGAATATCACCCAACTGGGATGAATCCACACAACATTTTCCAAAACGGCCTAAAGTGGTATTTGGCCAACCATTTCAATAATTCAGAAAGTGGAACCCCACACGTCGTTTGGAAATCCGATATGGCGACTTCCAGTTTATGTGTGTTCTGTTCTCACAATATTGAAGTATTTAAAGTGATGATGAGCGTATAAGATGTGAAATATTTTTTAGGTAAGTTGTGCTAAAGCAGTAATGAATTATAAAAAATGATTCTTAAATTTAAAACCTTTGATCCCGAGCATCGCCGGGAACGTTCAACTAGTAATTAATACATAGGCAATAAATTGAAATCGAAATATAAGGTATCTACTCTAATATCGCTACCAACACTAATACAAATCATCGTGCCGATACCAATACCGGTTGATATTTTAACACATTGAAAATACGCTAGAGCATCAATTGCGTTATAGCCAACAAACATTTGTTCTCCAGGTTTCAATCTTAATCAAAAGTTACTCATATTTCGCAAAAATATATTTTCAATATATAGTCGTTAAACCTATCAATTATTATAACGTTTTTCTATCTTCTTTTCTTACAGGTGAGTGCACTGTAAACTTTGGAACAATCTTGAACATTCTAGCAGTTGGTAAGCCTCGTCATACATTCGTAAGACAAGTGAGCATTATTTTTGAACTTGAACATCTGTCAAGTTAAACAAATTTTAGTAACACAAATTCTAACAGCAGACCGGTTTTATTTTATAGAAAAGCAGTCAAAATATATGTCAACAGCATGAAATGGTGGTTACAATAGTTTCCTAGACCAAGTGTACAAACTTGAGGTAGAATCAGACAATCGATTAATCTTCTCTCTGTCTTATAACTGTAATCAAGAAAAAAAGCAATCAAAATGTCCTTTGCCAATGCGTTACGTTAAGGTTAGCTTGAACCATTATCGTTGACCCCAAAAGCTAATTATAAATCGTTTTATATGCCAGCAATTAACTTCCAATGTTGCTTCGAAATGCCCGAATCCAAAAAAAAACTTAATCTTTCGCCATTATCTTACGTCAGTAGTTAGTTGACGGATTATGTTTCGATTGGATTTATCGTTCCCTGCATGTTCCAACGTAACAGTAATCGGACAACAAACAAACAACGAAAAAAAAACCCAATCCGCAAATTACAGCCATGGAGTGGTCACCTGAAAGGCAGCAAAAAAATCACATAATTAGATTAACCGCAACATGCGCCGATGTTGAAAGCATCAACCGTGACCTGCACTTTTGGCCAGCCTATCGTGCCCGATGGCACCACCACCGTCGGTGGCCCGTGTCAATCTCGTCTGGGTCCCAATCGGTTTGCCGAAAAATTAGCGACATGGGCGTTGGCCATTGCGGGGTGCAATCGACGGTCGAACTCTAGGCAGTCAATTCGTGGCAACCTTATTCGGTCATCCGTGACACGAGGCGATTTCGGGTTTTTTTTTGGCACACCACAGGTGGAATTCGTTCCAATTCGAAGTGTTTAAGAAATTGAAGCAATCCATCACTGAACATAGATGCCCTTTTCAATTTGTTGGAATGGGGATTGTTACAAGCTTTTTGGTTCAAATTTACGAGTGACGAAGATTTAAAACCAGTTGAGCCAAGTTAAGACTAAGAAATCAATTGCACCATGCTCCTGCTTGAGTCACGAGTTTGTAGATCTGACGAAATATCCTCAACTTTATCTTTTTTTGTGTTCATTTCGTACTTTCCCACAGAACTAACCTAATAAGATCGAATAGTTATTGATTATTGATCGAAGGTAGAAGTTGAATGGTCCCGCATGCCTGCGGCCTGCCCGTTGGCAAATATATTATATTGGCGAACATTGCTGTTGTTATATCCCCCAGCAGCATGTTTTGCGTCAGCCCATGCGTGGGGGAATAAAAAAGAGCATTTTTCGTGCATTATACCGGCACTGAACTCAATCGGAGCGGTCGTTCGCCCACTTGAAGCACCTCACGGTCTTCGACGGAGGTACCGGCAAAAGTTGTGGTATCTTTTACTCTCTAGTGGTACCGTTTCGATGTCGCAACCGGGTGCTTTTGGGTGAACTGATCTGTTTTGCGGTTTGCCGTACTACCGAACCAGTTTTTACGGTCTATGGGTGGACACAAATATCTAGTCTTCTAGCCTGTATGTAGTGTGATTCTAAGTAGTCATTCAATTTCGGGACGGGAAAAAATGTATGGCAACATGAAAACACTTCAACAAGTACATTCTAGTGCGGTAGTTTTTGTCACCGTGTTTGCTCATTTGATGGGTTATTGAGATCAAGAGTGTCGCACGGTAGTTAGAGTGGTAGTTATACTGTTGCTTTTGGGTTGAGTATCGAGGACACAACGGGTGATGGTTTGAAAATATTTCAAACTGCTCCTTGTGATTACATGATCACCAAAATAAAATCAAGTCGCCTAGTACTTGTCGAGTTTAAATGGCTCGAACGGTGAAACTTATCCTCGACTTACTTTTAACGAGCAAACAATAAGCTCACAAGCTGTTTGAGAGCGTTTGAAACCCTAATTTGGATTTTGTAAATCCGATCGAATAAAAAAACCTAAATTAATCCACCTAGCGGTCAGACTCAGCTTTTCTCATTCAAACTTATTATTTGTAAAGATAGATTTACATGAACGCTTCAATCCAATAAATGTGTATTCACTCTTTGGGTTCTAAAATAATGATGTTGTAATTGAAGTATAAAATATGAAATTTGACGTATTTTAAATGCTCAAGAATTACCGAAATAAAAGAAATGACTCTTAATTTAGAACAATTCAATCCCGAGCGATACCTGGAACATTCAAATGGTACAATACCACATTTAAATTATATTGAGGCCACTTATATTGATCAAAGCAGGTATAGTTATAAATAGCCTTTGAACTTCTTTTCTTTCCATAACTTTTGAACCACATATCAAATTGTTATGAAGTTTGTTATTTGTAAGTTTGAGTGATGACTCGTTCGTATGACACTAGTTATGTTCAAATAAGTCGTGTAATCTTTGAGATAATAGACATTCGTTGTTTTATTGACAATTTATTACATAACGGTTGCTTAGTTCGATTATAATCAAATGAAATGGGAACGTATAGGGCAGCCAAACTTTGAACCACGTGTTCAATCATATTTCATCAGTTAACCCTTAAGTAGCCCGTTCATCTGATAAAACTATTGATCAAATTGGTTGTGTACTTTCTGAGATAATGAAGTTTCGTGATTTTCACAATTCGGTACATTACAGACGAAGTTACAGTTCGATTACAGTAAAATTCAATAGGGTGTTATGAGTCAGCTAGACCTTTCATTCGACACTGATTTCGTGAAAATCGGTTCAGCCATCTCTGAGAAAAGTGAGTGAGTTTATGTATTCTTCGGAATATGTTTCATTTCATAGCTAGATTTCACATTTTTAAACATAACAGGCAAAGTAATAGTCCGATTGCAAAAAAATCAATAGGGTCTTATGGGATAACTACACCTTTCATATGACACTGATTTTGTGGAAATCGGTCCAGCCATCTCTGAGAAACATGAGTGAAATTAAACATTCTTCAGAAGCCGTTTCTTTTCCTAACTTTTGAACCACAGGTTCAATCTATATAAAATTCAAAAGTTAAGGGTTTTTAAGATAGCCCGTTCATTTGATATCAATTTTATTGAAATCGGTTGTGTGGTTTCTGAGATATTGATATTTCGTGATTTTAACTTTTTCAAACATAACCTCTAAAATAAAAATCCAATTACAATGAAATTTAATAGTGTCTTATGGGGCAACTATAACTTTCATTTGCATATAATTTAATGGAAATCGGTCCCGCCATCTCTGAGAAAAGTGAGTGAAAATAAAAATCTGCACATACACACACACACACATACATACGGAAAATGCTCAGCTCGTCGAACTGAGTCGAGTGATATATGCCATTCGGCCCTTTGGAGCACTTTCATATCTTCGGTTTTGCAAGTGATTGCTATACCTTTCTAGGAGAAAGGTAAAAAGTTAAAAAAATTATTAATTAGGAGTAAAATATTCGTGCTGAAGAAATAGTGAAATAAAATAAATGACTTTGAATTTCGTACACTTCAATCACGAGCAATACGGGGAACGTACGAATAGCACAATACCAAATTTAAATTTTTTTGAGGCCATATGTTTTGATCAAAGCAGTTACAGTTTTAAATAGTCTTAAAATTTCGTTTCTCTTCATAACTTTTGAACCACATATCAAATTGCTATGAAATTTCTTACTTGTGAATTTGAGAGACAATCCGTTCAAATGACATTAGATATGTTTAAATAAGTCGTGTGATCTTTGAGATAATAGACTTTCGTTGTTTTTATAATTTAATACATAACGGTTGGAATAAAAATACGATTATAGTCAAATAAAATGGGAACCTATAGGAAAGCCAAACTTTTCATTTAACACTAAAATTGTTGAATTTAGTCCAGCCATTTTTGGGAAAACGAGTAAATTTTAAAAGTCACCGAAACATGTTTCTTTTCGCAATTTTTGAACCACGTGTTTAATCACTATAAAATTCATCAACTAACCTTTAACTAGCTCGTTCATTTGATACCAACATTGTTCACATCGGTTGTGTACTTTCTGAGATATTGAAGTTTCCTGATTTTCATATTTTGGTACATTACAGACAATGTAACAGACCGATTACATTGAAATTAAATAGGGTGTTATTAGCCAGCTAGACCTTCATGTGACACTAATTTCGTGGAAATCGGTTCAGCCATCTCTGAGAAAAGTGAATGAGTTTAAGTAGTCTTCGGAATATGTTTCTTTTCAAAGCTGGATTTCACATTTTTAAACATAACAGGCAAAGTAATAGTCCGATTGCAAAACAAATCAATAGGATCTTATGGGGTAATTAGACCTTCCAAATGACACTGATTTTGTGGAAATCCATCTGAGAAACATGAGTGAGATTAAACACTCTCCAGAACACGTTTCTTTAAATAACTTCTGAACCACACGTTCAATCTTCATGAAAATCTAAAGTTAAGGGTTTTTAAGTAGCTCGTTCATTTGAGACCAATTTTGTTAAAATCGGTTGAGTAGTTTCTGAGATAATGATGTTTCGTGATTTTCACATTTTCAAACATAACCTCTAAACTAAAAATCCGATTGCAATGAAATTCAATAGGGTCTTATGGGGCAACTAGACCTTTCATTTGCAATTAATTTCATGAAGATCGGTCCAGCCATCTCTGAGAAAATCGAGTGAGATTGGGAGAGCGTTACACACACACATACACACACACATACGCACACACACACACACACACACACACACACACACACACACACACACACACACACACACACACACACACACACACACATACACACACATACAGAAAATGATCAGCTCGTCAAACTAAGGCGATTGATATACGAGATTCGATCCTTTGGAGCACTTCAATACCTTTGGTTTTTCCAGTGATTGCTATACCTTTCTAGGAGAAAGGCAAAAATATACCTGATCCGATATTTGAAAAGGACTTCAGCAAAACTCACAACAACCTCCAAAGTCAAGGAAAAGTTACTTTGCGTTTTCGAGACACTAGGCTTTAATGGATTAAGCATGCGGAAAAAGATCGGTTACGACTTTTCCAATCGGTTTTATTTTAGTACCAGTAATCAATTGATTGGCGGTAGATAGAAAATCAATTTACCCCTTTGAGATGCCGTTAGTTTATTAAATCCAAATCGACTAATAAAAGTAATGGGTTCTTCGTGACGCAACAAAACCCAGCTTTCTTTAGTGCGCGATATCGTTAAAGCACGATGATGTACGGAAATAGATTAGTAATGGCTGATTACGATCCGTTGTAAAACCGAGTTTGTTAACGCTTCGGCGGCACTCAAGCTTCGCACCTCGGGAATGCGGCGCAAAAGCATTTTGAATGACCTGCATCTAGTTGGAATTAACGAACCGAAAAGCAGGAAAATGAAGTGATCTCTTTCAATTCTCCGTGCTTTTGCAGCCAACGAGGATGAAATTCCATCCGGTTAGTCACAATGGAGATTATTAAGCTCGTTTGTATTTTTCTAACGTTTATTACTTTTGCAAAACGTTCGAGATTTGTGAAAGAAAAATTGCGAGAAACTGGTTGGAACATCGGAAATTCCAAAGTAGGTGACAAAACCGTGTGAATGATGCTTTACGGAGGCATGGAGCGTTATTGGACTTGTATACGAGCATGCACTCCGGTTTTGATGGAAACATGAGATGCCGCTAAAAACGGAAGGAAAACTAAATGGTCAGCAAGTCGGCGATGCCATCAAGCCGGCCAAGTGCTTCTCGTTGATGGATCCACTCAGACACCCGCACAAACCAACAACGCACACCGTTGGGGATTCCCGGCAGCGGCGGCGACGTACGGCTGAGAGCTTTCATGTGCCAAAGCTAATGGCCCCAGTGCAGAGTGCCGGGGGGAGGGGGCGACGGTACTGATTGAATAATTCAGGCGGAAAAAACTCGAAATCGCACGACGGTTTAATAAAGGCTGTACTTATAGCGACTGGTGAAGGCAGAAGTTAACAAGCGAAAGTCTGTAATCTGGCGCTTATTATGCGAAGAAAATTTTGTTATTATTATTCTGCGGCATACATTTTCAATGTGCTAAATATGTTTATTATGCTATGCTTTCGAAATGACGGCGACGGCTTAATCATCGGGGTGTACACCGTCAACGCCGAACCCTTTTCTCAGTTTTCTTATGTTGTACACCTAAGTAGGAAAAAGAATAATAAATAATGAAGCAATTAGTGACGAGAGCGACAACGCGGAAACGCGGAAACGATACTAGGAGGTTGAGATCGCTGACAGAAAATATCCTTAGGCTTTGAAACAAACAATTTACCTGGAACACTCACTAGTTTCTACAATCGAAAAATTAATGCATGAACTAAATCGATATGAAACAGTATATAAGATTTTAATATAAGATCTAACCACTCTTCAGTTAAAAACTGGTAAAATGGCTCCCGTATTAATCAGTTTTGTGTGTTGATTTAATAACATAAAAATTATCTAGTATGTGAGGAATTATGGGTAATATCTAACAACAAGGAGAATTTTGCATTTTAACAGACTTACAATTTTGGATGGACTTCTAAACTACTACGATTCTAATTTACATAATCTTGAGCCTGAAAAAAATGTCCACCCATGAAAAATACTCAGTTTGTTACATCAAATACGTTTGCAAAATTTCATTCGAATCAGAAATGGTCGATTGAATATCTGCGTATTTCCAGATCATTTGGCATAGAAACGATCATTAAAAATAACTAGAATGATTACTTTCATAACAATATAAAAACGATGTTTATGAGAACAATGACAACAACGATAAATTTCTTTATTAAAATTTCTTGAATATGACAAAAAAGACATACATGACAGAAAGAGTCGTTTCTTCTCAGAGAAAATTAGCATGTAGAAGAATATCTTTTACAGCGAACACAACTGCTCTCACACTGAAGGCAAAGCGACGCACTTTCTTGAAGAGAGCAGCGAATCAAGTGTATCTGAAGAGCTCGCAAAAACCATCGCTGTGGAATCTGCTAATATCTCGCCAAAGAGATTATAAAGTGGTGAGAACTTTCTTACACGAAAGGCGGCATCCATGAAGTAGGTCACGCATATAGGGGGAAAGGGGGCTGAGAAAATCGTGACAATTTGTGACGTAGGGGGGAGGGGGTATATAACGCTGCCGAACGTCACATGAAAAATATTTAAAAATAAAAAATTCACTGGAAAAATTGTTAAGTTTACATACTTTTTATTCACAACCTTTTGATTAATAATCAAACTGAAACTAGGGTAGGGAACATATTCTAAGCAGCTTTAGGAACCGCCTGTGTATTGAGACGAAATAATCGAAATGTGTTGGGTTAAATTCAAACAGAAGTATATCAATCTGTTCTCTATCTTTTTCTCTGTCAGAACTTGTTTATAGATTGTAAAACTATGTTAGCATACTTTAACAATAATCAATTGAAGTTACCAATCGAGGGACACTATTCCAATCACCCCAAACCTATTTTAAACAGTTTCCGTCTGTTTTGCAGTCGTTTTTTTTTTCAGCATCAGAAGTGGCTCCTAAATGGCTGCAATATAGGTCGATTTGTTTAGAATGATGTTTGTTCACAGATTTCTTTGTGATTAAGGGTATTTCTTATATTCGTAAGTTAGCTAGACAATCAAAGTTTTCGTTTCCATCATTGGAATTGTCGATATTGATCAAAATTCAGGAGTTTGAGGCCTGTTTTCTTGGACTGATTAAAATAGACGCTACTGCTTAAATCGTTCCTTACCCTAGTTAGACAAAAACAATAGCAGCAAAGAAAATTATTTCGTAACTGGTTACTTTAGGGCATCAGGGGTCTGACGCAGTGTTGCCATATTTTTAAATGTACTGGTAGCTGCAAAAAACATGTTCATTTGTACTATTTCCGACAAAAATCTGTACCAAAATCTGTTCCATTGGAACATAGTTGTTCATTTGTAAACCTGTTGAAAAGATCTTCAACGACGTTTCTTCATTATTTTGAGAAAACTGTGACTGCATTGACTCTGCTAATATTAGTTATTTTTATTACCTTCTTGAGAGATGCTATTTTCTTTTAAATTTTTCTTGTGACATTAGGTAAGGCAATCCGATTCGTAATTTGATCATATGTTTATTTGATACAAACTTCGCAGCCTACTGCGTTAATGTACAAGACAATTGCAGCGCTACGATCTTACTGACACTGACAGTTTCTCCCGAGCCGGAATTTCAACTCACATCGAATGACTTGTTAGGTCAGTATCGAACCTCGAGACTTATTGGCCGGCACTTTGGGGTAGGACACTCACGGTTTCATTTTTTAACAGGGGAGGGGAGTTACTGTGACGTGACGTACTTCTCCTGGGAGGATGGGGGTCGTCAATGTGTGACAAATGTGACAAGGAGAAAGAGGGGGAGAAAAATTTAGACAAAATTTGGACATTGCGCTCAATAACTACACAATAGACCACACTGCAGTGCTTTGCTATGTGTCTTTCACACATACATCAAATGAGGGGAGCATCTAGGTAGAAAAGTAGATTGCATTGTTTGTTTCGCATCTCGAAACTGAACGCCTGTTTGTTCTTCGGAGGTTATCGAATTTATATCAGCAGTGCACACCGCGGTGTACTTCTGTGTATTCTTACTACCCGGACGAACACATACGATTCGCATAGAATCTCTAGGATTCCTCACATTGGATTCGTGAGCGTCCTTGAAAAGGTTTCCTGAAAAAAGAATCCTCAGGAATGCCCTGTACATGGCTCTAGGATTCTTGAATAAGAATCCTGAGTGGGAATCCTCCGGATCGTGTTTGCGATTATTTTCACGATTCCGTCACCGAGTTAAAGGTATCCTGGGGATTCTTACTCAGGATTCTCTGCGTGTTAGTAAGGGTAGATTGATTCACACCTCTTGTTTCGTTCAGCTATGGTGTAAGTGAAAAGTGTGTTAATTTTTCTGCGAGTCACAGCACAAAGCAGAAGAAACAAGTGTGGTGCACAAAGCTGCTACAGGCAGCGCTCAGGCTAGGCAAGAAGTTAGCGTGAATATTCACTCTGCCTAAAAAAAAGACAATAATTTAACAAATGGCAAATCAAATAAAAATGACAAAACGATTATTATGATCAAAATGAAGAAAATGATAGAAAATGACTTTAAATAGAAAATGACATAATTGACAAACAAATATGTGACATGTGACAAAAATAACACAAATAATTGAAATATTTTTGTCAAAGTAAAAAAATATGAATTTATGCAATTAAAACAATAACCAGACAACGTAAAAATTTGAACAATAAAAATAACAATAATGACAAAAACGACAAATATGAAATATGATAAACAAAAACTAAAAATATGGCAAGAATCACAGAAAACGCTTAAATTAAAAAATTCAAAAATACAGAAACGACAAAAATTTTTAAATTACAGCAATTAAAGAAATGATCGAAATGAATGTTGCATTGATCAGTTTATTCTTTAAATTTCCAAGATGAATTTGAGAGATGCAAAAATATGGAAATTGAATAAACTATAGTGCTTATCAAGGTATCCGGCTTAATAGATATTGTAGAAATCATAGAAACAATATTTTTTGGAACTGCTCGGAGTCAGTAATGTAGGCAAGGGGGATGAAATTTTAGGGTTCAATTTCCCCGAGCCTTTCATTTTAGTTTTTTTTTTTTCATTATTAGAGCTCAGCATTAGGGGTACTAAGGGTAAGCCCGCCCCCCTAAGGAAAATGATTTTTTAGTAAGACCTGATGGCAAATATTGTTATGGTTTCTTTATAGAATCATTGCCTAGATAGTTTTCAACAAGATATGGAGGCTGTCAGTACTTTCAAACTATTATTTTATTTATTTATTTATTTCGTCAATCATAGTAGACTACATCTTAAAAACTATTGCTAACATCACAAATATAGTTATGTAATTCTAGTGTTCAATATTTTTCTAAGAGCATTTCGTGACATCGTTAAATCAATAACTTCACAATATTTATTGTAAAGACTCATCATACTATTAACTGGCCCGGCCATGGCATATTCCGTTCTATAAGAATTTAATACGAACATTTTTCGCGTTCTTAATGAGCGTGTAGGAGCATAAAAGTTGAGTTTTCCAAGCAGATTTTCCGAACTTATGCGTTGTGAAACTAAATCGTTGACAAGAGTTACCGAAGCAATTTCTCTTCTTTTTTTCAAGCGTTTCTATATTAATAAGCATGCAACGCGATTCATAACAAGGGAGAGGAAATGAATAGTGAAGTTTTGAAACAAATATCAAAACGACGTTTACCAAACAGTGCGGGTGAAGCCGGCACCCCTTGGGGGTAACACCGGCACCTAAGTTTGTGCATGAATTTACTCCAATTAACTGAACCAATCTAAACTCTGAGATCTCCAAATGAGAGATATTACATTTCTGTACGTTACTATTGAATTTGGTTGTTGTCGGTTAGCTGGTTCTGAACATATTGTCGGAACAAGTTCCGCTGAACATAATGTGTAAACAATGGAAAAAATTGAAACTCGGCAGCCTATCATGCGGCATTTGAAGTCACATTTGAACTTAATAACTAGATTCTTCGAAGCCAAGATCACATGGACCAACTCGGAGCACGTTCAGATACCGTCGGGGTAGCGGTCAGTTTTGTAACTCGTACTTTCAGTACATTCGACACCTCTGATAACACTTGGATTCATTCAATAATTATATAATAGTTTGAGTTCATAGTTCCAAGACGATTTATCAATTGCTTTAGCAGCGAGGTATCGGTAAAAGATGTAAAATATTGGTCAGTAACACTCAACTAAGATCAAACCATGTCGGGCTTAGCCCACTCACTGAGTGACGGTCTTACCCCAACAGCACACTTTTTTTTTAAAAAGAGTGTTTCTACTAGCTTATCGCTTCAATTACTTCAGATCGAATTCCTGTGATTGCTAACAATACAGGCAACAAATTGTAGAGCAGCCAAAAAATATTTCGATCTTTCCACATGAATGAAAGCTTGAGTTCCAGTTACAAAAAAATTACATATTTTTATGCATCAGCTGCACTGCCTATAATCGCATATCAGTCCCATCTGGAAAATCATCAAGTTGAGAAAACAGCGCTTGAAGATATTTTTCTTGTTTTGAATATTTCTCCTGTTTGGGGTGGGTTATTCTAATTTTTTCGTCATGATGCAATGAAATAGACCTCAATCATAACTTCTTCATTGAAGAGTTGCCTTTGTCGTGAAAATTACAATGAAAAATAAGGAAAGGACTAATATGCGATTATTTAGGCCATCGAGTAGCAAAATAATCGCATACCAGTCTCACTTTCAACCACTCGGTGTAGGAGTAGTCATATTTTTCTCAAGTATTTTGAATATGGGCAGACGTTTATGGCCACAGGCAGCTTCTAGCCCGCGCATTTAGCATATTGGAAAAGTGGTATTGAGAAAAAGAAGTTTTCAATTCTATTACAACAGTGACTTGACGGAAGACGATGGCGATGAAAAGAGGTACAAGCTATTTTTAGCCAAGCAACTAAAAACTTCTGAGTTCTGACAATTCCAACTTGAATAATTATTTCAAGTGAGCAGATGGATTGAAGAAAAAAATATGGCCATACTCAGGAACAACATTTGGTGGGACTGATATGCGATTATTTTTAAGATGGGACAATTTGACCTCACATTTATTTCTGACTTTTTTCAAATAAAACATTCTTTTTTCTTTTCTTAATCGATAGTAGAGCAAGAAATAGATGAAATCTGATATTTAACTCAAAATCGATGAAAATCCATATGGGACTGGTATGCGATTATAGGCAGTGCAGTAGCGTGTGTTTTGTCTATTATTTTGACGTTCCACGGTGGCTTCAATGTGTTTTAAGACACTAAAATATTAAATACCAACACTTCACATATTCCAAAACACAGTTAATTAGCGTTTTCTAGTTAAATCCTAGGGGTGACGGTCTTACCCACAGTGCCGGGCTTACCCCCTGTACCCCTATTGTTTATTAGGGTGCGAAAATTTGACACTCGAATTTCGTTAAGCAGTAGGGCTATCTTCTGGGGGAGTCTCCCAGTTCCAGAAAGTCTTCTGACTCCCAGAAAGTCGATTTTCAAAAACTTCTACAAAAACTTCAAAAACTAAATTCCACCTATTAATGCGTTTCTAAGTCATTTAGTATCAAAAAAATATGATCGATATCGGAAATTTCATCAGTCAAAAAATGAAACTTCGACCGATTTGAGGTACAACTTCCGGAAGTCCTATTGCAAAGGCTAAGTTAATCTTGTAGACCTTTGCCAGAGATTTGTAATTCATAAGTCTCCGTTCGTACGGAGAAAATAATATATTGATTCAATTGAACAAATTCTACTTCAACCAAACCTGTTGAAGCCCTGAAAAAAAACAACGCTCTTTTCAGATCTTCCCCTCTACCTTTTTTTTACCTTTTATTTCCAAGCTTCGTCCTAGCCGTTTACCTAGAAGGTAAACGGGTGTAAGCAGATTTCTTCACTTGATACAGCTGTTTATTGGTTCACTCAAGACATATGAACTTTATAAACTAATTAAAATCTTGTGGATGTGATGCATAAACTGACTCGATTGATCAGAGCTACCATGGCGCAAGTGATGTGCTTCGTGCGTGTTTCGGGGATACTCTCAAGTCCCTTTGAATAGCGCAAAGGGTTGAGACAAGGTGATGGACTTTTCTGTTTGCTGTTTAACATCGCCCTTGAGGGTGTGATCCGGAGGGCGGGCATCGACACGAGGGGCACAATTTTCACAAGGTCTGTTCAGCTTCTGGGCTTCGCGGATGACTTCGACATCATATCACGTAACTTTGCGACGGCGGAGGAAACTTACGCCCGACTGAAAGCCGAAGCTGGACGGATCGGATTGCGGATCAATGCGTCGAAAACAAAATACATGCGAGCGAGAGGCTCCAAGGAGAACAACATCAGCCTCCCAACTCAAGTCTCTGTTGACGGTGATGTGCTTGAGGTGGTCGATGAGTTCGTGTATTTGGAGTCACTGGTGACCGCCGACAATAACACCAGCAAAGAGATCCAGAGACGCATCCAGGCAGGAAATCGTGCCTACTTTTCACTCCGGAAGACACTTCGATCGAATCGAGTGCGACGACGCACGAAGTTGACGCTGTACAAAACCCTGATAAGACCGGTAGTCCTCTACGGGATCGAGACGACAACGCTTCTCGCGGAGGACCTTAACGCTCTTGGAGTTTTTGAACGGAAGGTGCTACGGACTATCTACGGTGGAGTACAGACGGACGACGGAGAATGGCGACGGCGCATAAACCACGAACTGCACGCGCTGCTTGGAGAGAATCCCATTGCACACCTGGCGAAAGTTAATAGGTTGCGGTGGGCCGGTCATGGCGTAAGGATGCCGGACGGCAACCCTGTGAAATCACTTCACTTCAGCAACCCTGCCGGCACCAGAAATAGAGGGGCGCAGCGTGCACGATGGCTCGACCAGATCGAAGGAGACTTGCGGGTGATGAGACGCCTGGGGAACTGGCGAAACACAGCCCAAAACCGAGCAACATGGCGACAAATTCTTGATACAGCACGAGCCACCACGGCTCTCGTCTGATTGGTAAGGTAAGGTAAGGATGTGATGCAATAAATAGATATGGAGTAGCTCAAACCAAAACTTAGTTTCTGTTTATTTAATGCTGCTGGTGACGACGGTCAAACTGGCATAGCAGGTTGGTCCCCTGAAACGCTAAGTATTCCCCATAAAGCGTGTACTCGAAAAAAATGCGCCATTTTTAATTGTGTAACTTTTTTTCTGTGGGTAAAAATTGATGAAATACTGGGTATAACTAGTTTGGAGTGTATTATTCACATGTGCGAAATTTCATAAGAATCGGTTTAGTAGTTATTGAGATGTCATCGAAACAAGAAGAAAATCGCCAGAGAATTTTGCGCGCCGTCATGGAAAATCCGACTGCGACCATGAGATGGATCAAAAGAAAAATAGAAATCACCCATACTGTGTCTCGGGAGGTAAAATCGTTTGAGAAGTCCCAAACGACCGAGCGGCTGGCTGGCAGTAGAATCTAGGACAGCTGATCCTGTGAAGGGTCGGAAGGTGTTGGATTATTTCAAGCCTAATCCGAACCTTCCGATTCGCGACACGGCTCTGAAGGCAAAATGTTTCGCCTGGTTCGGTCAGCAAACTATGAAACGAGCTGGGCTTCGTGTATTTAACCCTTTCCCGCTCATGGTGACTCTAGAGCACCAAGAATTATAATCATGATATCTTGACATAACATAGTTTGTTGTGCTTACGATTGTTCCATAAGCTTTTATATGCTGCCTCAGAGCATCACTGGGCGTTTTCTTCAAAATACTACAGTTAACAGTAATTTTAGTTAGTCTACAAAGTGTTCAGCTTGAAGTTTCTCGTGAAGCTATAAATTTAAATGATAAACCTTGTGAGCGGGAGAGGGTTAAGATCTGAAAGGCACCGAACCGGCGTGATCAAAAATACACGGCGGCCAAATCCCGCGCAAGGAAGCTGTATCGAAAGTGGTTAACGAAATCGACGTTTTGTGGTTATGAATGACGAAACCTACATCAAGGCAGACGCAAAGCAGATACCAGAGCTGGAGTTCTACGTTGCCAAATCACGATTTGATGTTCCGGAAGACATAAGGAAGAAGAAAGTAAACAAATTCTACAAAAAATAGCAAATATGCCAATGCGGTAAAATGAGTAAACCGTACATCACAACGGGTTGGTACCCAACCCCAACAGTGAAATTTTATTAGTATCGTTTTTTTCACATGTTCCGAACAAATGGACTGGGTGCTTTGTCCAGGGAGAACGTTATATACTTGTTCGCCCTAGTTACCAAGAACGGAAAACTTTATCGTTATTTTTTGTTGTTGTTGTCTACTTATCCTGCTGCCATGCAGCTGTCGTTATTTTTTTTTTTTTTTTGACGGAAAACAAGGTGTCTAGTATCAGTACTTTATTCCAGCGAAGGAATGTCACAAAAATATACTTTTTCAGACTATGCAACGGAGGATTTCATTCAATGAGGGAATAAAGTTTTGTATCTATACCTGGTCGTGGAGCTATCCACGATAGAGCTGGATTTTTATTTGGAGACTTATTTGACTTATTTGTTTATGTCATGCGATAAACAACAACTCGAAAGTTGTTTTCGAATTGACTATTGATTGAAGTAACCAACGGTTTAGTGAAACGTTGCACGGTAAGCGGTATCGTTTCTGATAGGTGGAAAACGCTTTATCTTTTATCTTTCTTCTATATTTTCTCGTACACAATGTGGCTTAATGTTTTGCTCCTCTATTATATATCCCTTGAAAAAATGTCAAACAAGCCCTTTGAATCATACAACAATAATTTTTCCTGCTTACAAGATGTGTATTTTAAGCTTAGAGCTCTTTCATCATCAGTTTGTTTGTTCACCAGTTTTGAGTGAAAGGTTTATTAAAGTAACATGAAGTAGTTAGTTAGTAGACTCTCCCAGCTGGTCTCGAGGTACGATGCTGGCCTAACAAGCCAGTCGTCGTAGGTTCGAGTCTCGGCTCGGGAGAGACTGTTAGTGTCAGTAGGATCGTAGCGCTAGCCCCGCAATTGTCCTGTACACTTAATAGTTGGCTGCGAAGTCTGTGTACAATAAACAGAAGGTCGAGTTCCGACACGGAATGTAGCACCAAGGCTTTGCTTTGCTTTGGCTTTGCTTTGAAGTAGTTAGTTTATCAGAAATAAAGCCTGTGTCGTATGATTATAGAACAAACAAATACCGAATAGATTGACTATTGCTATCATTTTTCCAATTAAATAGTGAAAAGGACATGACAAACATGATGTTATTCTGTGTTTCAAATAGAAAAATATTCTGCTAACAATGCGAAGATAGAAATAAACTAGACGTTTCAATGAAAATTTTACTACGAAGAAAATTAGTTCAATTTCCTGAGTTTTGTTTTCACTGGTTTAATTTTTTTATCATCCACTTATAATAATATTTTCCTGTCGTATGTGAACACATTTTTTCACAATCTCACACATAATTTGATACTTTAGCATTCATTTTTCAAACTATTTTCTGCGTACTTTAGGTTGTGATTGTAAACGTTAAAGCGAGGTTGATATACATAATTGGTATAATAAATTACTCAACAGTAAGCTGTAATAACATTGGAGTTGATAGTTTCGATTAGTCTTAGGTAACACCGCCCATTAAAACATCAAATCTACTTGATGAATAAATATAAAACTAGAGCAACTCGATTACTTGAATCTTAGTGTAACATATTTCTTTCACCACATCATTGCGTGACTAATCGAATCACAAACTGCCATAGTAGCATGTTTGTCGATAATAACATGCTCCTAAATACGTCTGGTTCACATATTAATTGAACGGGACTAAATGACTTGGAAAAACGAGACATCCTTTGTTTACTTTAATAATCGTAATCTTGTGCCTACTCTCAATGAGTTATTTTCAGGGTTGAGTTTCGAAATTTGCACGACTTTGTCAAGCTGCTGCTGCTGCTGTTCCGTGCAGGTGCATGCGGCAGGCGTTGCTTGGCCATGACAGCGTGCTTGGCTATTGTTGTTTTTCTACAGTTTGAACCGCAATACTAGCGATTAGGTAAGTGAATGATAGATTTATTTGAAGCGCAAAAGTTTCCTATATCATTTCGCATGCAGTTTTGCGGCACTTGTATGAAATTTACCTATATACAAGTTTATCTCGTTTGTAACTTCGTTTGATCAATATTTCAATTAAAGTTCTAGTTCGGTTTATGGCCCTTTTTTGTCGCCTGATGAAATTCTAAAGTAAAGTTTGTGGTACTGTTACATACGCTACTCTATCAGTCGTCACCGATTTCTAGAGTGCATGATTCAACGCCGACATTGCAAAGGTTGTCCAGTCCGGATAGGAAAGGAAACGACGGCCGCTTTCGGTGAATGAGATTTAGCGTTTATTACTAGTAGATATAATAAGGGTTCACCAGTAAACCGGCGAGATTGCTTTGGGCGGGTTCCGCAGGCGGTTGCTTGGCTCGGATCTCGCATGACAAAGGTGCCCGGTATTATGCGCTGGCGAAAAGCGTTTCGAAGACATTGGCAGGCAGGTATGCAGATTTGGTCTCCTCAACTCTTCGCACCTATGGATTCTAGATTATTCCGCTGCAACATGTGCGGCAATCAAGAGGCTGATTGCAAGGACGTTTGGAACTAGCGATTGTTTGCTGGTACCTACTCCGATTGGGTGCAACGAGTGATCGGCTTTGGACTTAGCGCGGGGAGGTTTTCAATGCAATCGAACGCTGCCGTTGGACATGTATGACGACATGAGGCGATGCAAGTGTTTGGTCCTGTAGCAACAACCGGCAGACAATTGATTAATGATAGGGTGGAATTCGATTTCTAAGTCGGTCTTTGAATGACCCGATGGAATTGCACAAATATAAATTGTCGCTGAGTTTGCATTTAAAATGTCGAGCAAACAACTTTTGTGGTCTCGTTTTCATAATTTTTAGAAAAGATTGATAAAGATTCAACAAAAACTACATAGTTGCCGACTAAATATTACATAGAAATTGAAAACTCGCCTTTAAGACCAACAAAATAATTGTAAATTGTTTCCTTCCTACGGGTTTGTTTATATAATAGTCATTCATATGATTTTTCTGAGACACGCTAAAACCGAGGCACTAGAAATGACAACGACAGCAAGAAAAAAAGCGGAATTCGACCTTCATAAATCACATGCCTGCTGCTGTTGCTTTCTGTCTGTTCGTTCGTGATACTTATTAGACCCTTTATAGATCTCGGAAAGGTGCACACCTACACGATTTTCGCTTAAGCTCTAGAATGCTTAAGCGATCGTGCGAGGTAGACCAAGTTTTCTCAGGAAATTAGCGTTATTTGTTATTTTATATTTGTTTGATCATAATTTGAAAAATGTATTTTTAAACCAGAAAACAACGGAAACGATTACCATTGGATTCCAAACGTCGGCCAAATGACCTACCCTGGGGGGTTTTATTAATTTTAGCATTTATCCTAATTTGTCTTGCCTGATGCCTATTTTAATTTTTTTTGACTGTATATGAAGCATGGCATATAATGACGATAATATTTTTATATTAGGAACGGAACTTTTGCGATATTAGTTAGCTATAAATCATTCAAAGTATTGCCTATCGCTAGTTGTAACTATGATGAGTAGAACATGGTGTAACGGTTTGACCAAAAAGTAGGCGCGGGTGAAGGTAGTGTTTTTTGCTTAGGGAGGTTGGAGAAGAGGTATCACTATGCAACAGGAAGAAAAATTTTCCTTGTTTATTTATGTGCCCTTGCGCACTTGAAAAAGAAACTCCCGAGTTTTCAGTGTTTAAGTTGCGAGTAGCTTTCAAGAAGCACTAATATTGATAGCAAGGTAAGTAGCATTGTTATATTTACAATATAAATGCATCTTAATGATATATTCAACGATGCGAAATTTTTTTTTTCAGAGGCTGTTTATAAACAAACATCATCGCAATCACACTTGTTTCCAATATGGCCGATTCTGCATTTGACATACCGTTACACCATGTCTCTATACATCATGGTTGCAACTTTGTCGAGAGCTCGAATACCTTTACGATAAAAGTGTTCGTTCGAGGCTTTCCCCGAATCCAGCAATTTTTCGATGCCATTCTATAAGTAGAAGTGCTGATTAGCGAGACCTCGTGCATGATCGGTCGGCGCAATATCTGGAGATTATGGTGGTTGGGGTAGGACTCATTTAAGCGGTTCAAAGTACGTTTTAACGTCTTTGGCCGTATGATGTCGAGCGTTGTCGTGAGGTAGAATCGCTTGGTCCCACAGACCGTTATTATAAAACGAAAATGCACCAAAGAATCTGAGTACACCATTCGATTCGATATGACGTCCAGCATCTCTGGTCAAAATTTCAAAGTCATCGTACGGTACATTTTTATGCTCTTTTGCTCTTTTGAAGGTTGTGAATACAAAAAAGTGATATGAAAACGACAAAGTACTTGTTGTAAAGCACGTTTTTCAACTACCATTTTATGAAATAACTTCCAAAATAGTTTCCACACATTCCAAGAGTTATATTTTAAGACATTTAAAATTGGTGGAAAAATTAATTTGAAAATCCCACACGCATAGTGGTCTAAACTCTAAAAATCGTGATCGTTTTAGATTTGACTGTGACAAATTGATTGTATGTACTCAATGTCTTCAGCAAAATTGTTTATGAACAAGGCCTTACTTTTGGCGTTTTTGGTTTTTTGATCAATCCAAGAAAAACAATTGCTGAATACTGCGATGTCTATCTGTACGTTGGACACGACAAAATATAGTTTTTTGTGGAACACCCTTCCTTTAAATTGTTATGTTTCAAATGTTCGGTATAGTTTATGTGTTGTCTACCAAAAATTTGTTATTTAGAGTGATAAAAAAATCTAGCAAATATTATCAAGGTGTATTTTTTTTATTTTTGGAAAATGAAGTATTCGTGTAAATCTATTTAAACAAATAATAAGTTAGAATGAGAAAAGCTGGGTCTCACTGCTAGGTGGGTTTATTTGGGTTTTTTTGTTGATAGTTTACTGGCACGGAACTAACTTTATTTCAGCGTTGTCGAAGTCCGAGAGTTCTGGATTTGCCTTGATTGTTATAAATACCTTCTACTTCCACTTCCAATCGTAAAATTCTCTACGATGCGCCCTTTGATCCATCCAAATATCAGTTATATATTAACGGAAACGTTTCAGCACATCATACATGCACAATACCAAAAATTGAAATTTACAACTAATAGAAATGAAAACACATAACGGCTTCTAGCACATACAATGAAAAACATACACAATTGCACACCGTTAATAATGCATATTACAGAATCGTTTCAAACCGTGTAAGTTTGTACGTTAAGTGATGTGAACTCAACGCTGTAAATATAAATATGCACTTACATTTACAATATATTCATTTATTGCAAATGGATAAAATGCTACACGGAATATTGCATGGCTTCCAATGCTCCATTTTTGTGCATGTAAACAAATGTAAAGTCACGCGAGTTTTTTACTGTGTGATCTAGCGAATTTTCGATTTCAGTACCTGACTACGCCGGATTCTTACTGTCCAAAAAAAAAAATTTCATTCTGCACAATTTTTTTAAACGGATCAATGTGGAACATTCATCGTCGAAAGGTGAAGGGTTTTCCAAACAATTTGTTGTTAGAAGATTCTTGATACGCCTGCTATGACCGTTGCTATAAAATGAACCAGAACATAAATCAAACAAAACTTATCCAGCTTTGTACAAACCATAATGGCGGTCATCAGTGGCGTAGCGTGACTGGGTGACATCTGAGCCCCCCAGGTTGCAGTAAAATTTTCTTGTAGTGCACACCTTATACTATTTTCGAATTAAAACAAGCTTACCGCAACAAAAGCAATAAGATTTGTCAAATTTTCGTGGGTGCGATTCCAACCATTGATATTTATTATCGCATATGTCACCCTTCTAAAGCGTGAAAATTACTCTCATGGGTGTCACCCCCCTGAGAGTGACACCCGGGGCGAAACGCCCCCATCACGCTGCGCCAGTGATGGTCGCTATAATGCGAGTTCGTAATATACAAACCTCACTGCTTACATCACTTTTGAAATTGCTGAAGGCAAGTGTTGCCAGATAGATTTTTGTTTTGATAAAATACATGCAGACCTACGGGGAGACAACTGGGTATAGATTTGCATCCACACCACTTGCTGATTGGTTGAAATTGAAAACCCCGAGTGCGTTAAAATTTATCATCAGGCTTACTGGCAGTGTTGCTGAACAGCATGTTTTGTTGTTTTGATCTATGGTTTATTAATGATTTCACCTGTCATAATCTAAAACATTCAAGTGAACATTCAAAATAAAGTAGAAAGCGTACAAATACCATGTAGTGTATCACTTATATCAATTACCAAAAGATCCAAAAGTACGCAAGGAGAGTATAAACTTTTGCGTGAAGCATAAGAGTGAATCATTATCATCGATGGATGACACGTCCGATATTAAAGATATTAAATATGCAGATTCTCCGATAACTCTCAGACGGTACATTTTTCGCCTGCAGGAGGAATTGTACATAACAGTGATAAAAAGCATTAAAAACATTTAAGTATTTTACCAGTAAATGGCATCACTTCCGAAAAATACAACAGGGATCATCGAAGTGGGTGATAAAAGAGTAAGAAGTCATTTGTCGTCGCTCAGACGGAGACTTAAAACTGACGTAAGCAGAGTTGTCAAAAGGGTGGGCAATTTATTACGAACCACACATTGTAGCATCCGCCATTATGGCGCGTAAGAAGCTGGATACAGGGTGATTGATTCCTTGTTGGGAATATTTCAGGGGCTGATAGAAGGCCACATTTGATGAAAAAACTCTTCTACGTCTGTGCGATAACATCAATCTACTCGGAGTTGTTCGAATTCAAAGTTTCTCGGATACACTTCCATAAGATAGCTTCAACTTCAAGTGTATACCACTTAGAGCATTTAATTTAATTCCATTTAAAAGCTGAGGAAATGTTGTATTAGATGCAGCTTTTACATGTCTAAATGAATGTGAAAAATAACATTCTGGATGCAAAAATGTTGATAAGTAGTATTGTTTAAAGCGTATTCATATGTTTTCTCACAAAAAAAACCTGGTTAATAACATCTCTTTAGTTCAAATTAAACGTTTTTAATAGCTTTACAGTTCATTTTCTGACACCAACTCTCCATCTGCTTTAGTTTTGGAGAAATTTCAATTTTAGAAACGGTTAAAAACGTTCGAATTAAGCTAAAGAAAGATTTTAACAACGTCTTTTTTGTGAGAAAACTTCAAAATACGCTTAAAACAGTACTGATTGTTAACATTTTTGCTTCCAGAATAATATTTTATACAATTTTCAAGACATGTAAAAGCTGTTTCTAGTAAAAAAAGTTTTTAGCTTTCAAATGAAATCAAAAGAATCAAATAAATGATGCCCTATGGCATCATTTCAAAAATGGAGCATGTCTCGACAAAGAATGTAGATCATTGACATTTCCATCATTTAGCAGTACTTGAAAAAGAAAATCACGTCAAGTTAGTTAAGTTGTGTATTTGGACGCAGAAGCTATCAAAGTTGAAAAAAGTAGAATATTCATGGGAAATTCTGAGCTGATTCGGGTTGAAGTGGAGAAACTTTATGGAAGAGTATCCAAGAAATTTAAAAGTTGAATAACTCCGAGAAGATTAACGTTAGCGCGAAAGCGTAGAAGAGTTTTTTCATCAAATGTGGTCCTCTATCAGCCCCTGAAATACTTCCAACAAGAAACCAATCTCCCTGTATGTGCCTAAGGATCGCGAGAGACACCTTGCGAAATTGTGCACACCTTCGTTGAAAACCCAATATGATCATGAGGAATGATCGCCAAGGATCTCAAACTACTAAAAATGGACTGTGCATACCGTGCTCAACATTACCGGGACACTCTGACGGTTGATCGTGCTAACATACCAAACGTAAAAGTGGAACATTGGACCGGAGACTACGAGCGAAGGTCATCAGGGCAGTCCGTAATAATCTTGCGGTCTCCCCCAGTGATTTGGCGAAAAGCTGTCAAAAGCAATGCGAGAGCAATCGGGTTGTTTTTTTTTTGTACAACATTACTCGAATGCTACGGGGGTCACTTCTTCGGATATCGCCCAGTCTCCGGGTCAAAACGCGAACGAATTATCAATTTTAACGATTTTTTCGAAATCTTGCGCATCTAATTGCCAAAATTTTAGAAACTTGACAACTTTAGCGAAGTCTTTTAGACTAAACACAAATCATGTGAGGCTAAAATTCTAGATTTCACCATCTTCCCGATTATGTAACAATAAATAACATTCAATCTCTATGTATTATGTAATTTGTGTACGACGCCTTGAAAGTTTTCAGTAAAAATTACAAATTGTACAAATTTTGAGAATTTCGCCAAAGGAAATTTTAAGGCTTCAAATTACATCAAAATATTTTACTGACATTGTGACAAAAATCACCGATTCGAATAAATTATAGAACTGTTTTGGAATAATTTTGTGGAAACACTTGTTACTTTCTGTAGGGCAACGAAATGTACTAGCTTTATTTGGGCAATTTCTACATTGTGTTAGTTGAATGTAAATATGTATCATGATGAAAATTGCAACATATTAGTTTTCTTACCTTCTGCAAGCAAGCCAATGTTAATAAACTGATCCACTCCCATTCTCTCACTTACTTCTTCGGAAATCACCGGGCAAGATATTCACGTCAGATGCTCTACCTTCATTCAAAAAAAATTATAAATGAACATACAAACAACACAATATCGCACGCTAGCCTGGGGGCTAATGCGGTCTCGATCAACTAGATTAGTTGAGAGAATTCGTTTTCGATATTGTTTTCGGCACATTTTGCATGTTGTAGGATAAGTACAACGATACACCGTGCCCCAGTGCTGAGTCGAGTAAATTTCCAGCTCGAAAAGTTCCTCGACCTGATCGGGAATCGAACCCGATATAACAACCGTGTGGGAGAGCTAGCCGACCGACATCGCTAACCACAGAGCCACGGGGACCACACATAAATGAACATGTCATTATGTAATTAGTTAATAATGTTCCATTGATCATGATCTAGTTTTAGAAATTCACTGATATACTCTCTCTTTGTTTCAGGTATATAAAAATATTCAACTCACAATAGGCTTTCCAGCAAATCTGGTGCATATATAACCGTAAGTTTTATCTAGCAGTAAAGTAACATTCATGGCAATTTGTTTAACTTTGTTTGTTTGGACAATTTAGTGTTTTCTTTCGCATTTGACTCAGTCTCGAACAGCGGCAAGTTCACTGCCGCGGTCCACAGCTACACGGTACAAGTTGGTGAATGCAACAAATTGCAGTCATTTTTCACGACTGCGGCACGGGCCAATGTTATGCATACAAATTAAATATCAACATCGATGCCTGTTTGCTTTCGATCTAGGAGATCATTGAGCTTGGGCAAATGGCTACTTAATTGATGTTATTTTAAAATATTGTTTCTAGACGACGGCGCAATAGCATTTTTGTTTATCTTCGTTAACGTGGTTGCAATTTTTCAATTATTAAGATTTCCTTCCTATCGACTCTCAGTTTCTGAACATTCATTTTGCAGAAAAGTGTTGCGCCCTAGATTTCTGCATTTTCCCCTACACAATGTGATAAAAATGATTTTCTTTGACCGACTTTTGCTCAGTTTTCACTAATTGATTACCCGGTAAAGCGTGAATAAAAAACTTACTAGCATTAACATGCTATCAAACATGCTACGAATTAGCAAAAAAAAAAAAAGAAGCCGATCCAACAAATCATGATCATCATGCATTATGTGCATGCATGGGTGGAATGAAAGTTACCGCCGGCAGGGTACCTACCGATCAACATGCACCATGCAAACCGAAACTCAAGCTCAAGAAGCGCACAGAAACACTAAACGGATGGAAGAAAACTTGGCGATTGAAACCGAATCCAGCCAGCAGCAAGAAAAAAAAACACAACAACAACACAATCGACATTGATCTAGATATTGAAAGTGGCTGTCTGAAGGTCTTCTTACTTTTGCTTAACTAGCCGGAGCGCGCACGGTTACCGCATCGATCAATATTGTCCTAGGTGGAAATCGAGGGCCAGGTCCGGTGCCGCGTTTATGGGCTTGTTACTAGATAACATTGCCTCCGATGAATTATGAGGGAAAATACCTTCATCAATAGCTTAGCGACTAGCGAAGATAAGAATAATTCAACCGAAGCGAGCTGATCATATATCATTCGTTCCTCGATAAATTCTTCTGGAAAGCTATTACAGCGAAACGGGAATAATTTAACACGTAAATCATAAAGTATTCTCAAGTGCACGCGATTGCTATCATTTGATACGGTTTAACTTACCATTAATACGAATTACCGCAGACCTTGCTATCTATGCCCACCTAAGAAAAGAAAGATCCCGGCTAACTCCAAGCACGCATAAGTACAAGTGACATCGACCGTCTAGCCACGAACGTAGCTTCCTTTGCGTTAGTGCAAGCAATCTGACCAACAATCTCACAATTTATGACACTAATCTGCACTAATTGCATACAATTTACTCAACTATCAATTCGATATGCACGAGGCAGCGTGTACATCGACGACGGGCCCAATGGTCCACGACCGATCAACCTTGGGACTGGTAAACACGGCACCGCGACCACGCCTTCAGTGGACAATCACAAGCCGGGGAAATAAAATTACGAATGGATCCTATTTCAGTGACCTTCTCGAAACGGTCTCGGCTGCGGTCGTACGTTTGACCTTTCGAATCGACGCGATTAGCCGACCGTCAAATAGAATGTCTGATGTTCTTAAGCAGCTATTTACCAACCGCACAATAGATCAATTTGGCGTAAACAATACCAATTTGCCTATTTAGCGCAATTGTGTGGTGATTAATGAAGGAATGCTATTCATCATCAGATCAGTAAAAGTTAACCTTCATATTGGCGAGAAGGTTTTTAATTACGACGTTTATTGTATTGATTGTTTTTTTTTTCTCTACGATTCAGTTTCATTTTAAATATACATTGTTGATTGGAATTTGAATGGTATTATTCGATAAATCGTTTTATGATGACAGTTTGTTAAAATCAAACTACGCGAAGGATTGTAGTTTCTTCTATAATTAATCCTAAACCAAGACATTTTGTTTTGTGACAGCTCGAAACAGTAATTAGAATTAAATAACAGGTCTCTTCATTACGATAGGCATGGCCGCAACCCGTATTCAGAATTAAAAGTCGTTTTTGAAATGTGTTAATTCGTCGTTACTGTCGATTGCGTGTTGAAAACGGTTTTTTGTCGTTTCATGTTCGTGCTTAATGCCGTTTTAAATGGTTGACTGCCCTTCCTTTGTTGCATTTAATGATTTCATGACTGAATGAGATTAAATCAATTATTAAAAATTTCAAAAATATGAAAGCACCTGGTGACGATGGAATCTTTAATATACTAATCAAACATTTCCCTGAGAGCACAATGGAATTTTTAGTGAAAATTTTCAATTGCTGCTTCAAAATTGCATATTTTCCCAAATTATGGAAAAATGCAAAAATACTTCAATTTTAAAACCGGATAAGAACCCAGCTGAAGTTTCAAGTTATCGACCAATCAGTTTGCTTTCTTCAATAAGTAAACTGTTTGAGAGAATTATTCTTAACAGAATGATGTCACACATCAACGAAAATTCAATTTTTGCAAATAAACAATTTGGATTTCGCCATGGGCATTTCACAACTCATCAATTGCTCAGAGTTACTCATATGATACGAGCTAACAAATCTGAAGGTTATTCCACTGAAGCTGCTCTTTTAGACATAGAAAAAGCATTCGACAGTGTTTGGCATAAAGGTTTGATTGCGAAATTGCAAACTTTTAATTTTCCAATTTTCCAAATCAAAATTTTAAAAAATTATCTTACTGATCGAACTCTGCAGGTTGTCTATCAGAATTCAAAATCTGATAGATTTCCTGTCAGAGCAGGTGTACCTCAAGGTTCAGTCTTGGTTCCAGTCCTGCACAACATATTCACTTCAGATCTTCCTGATTTGCCTCCAGGATGCACAAAGTCATTGTTCTGCGATGACACAAGCATTTCCGTAAAAGGAAAAAGTCTTCGTGTCATATGCAGTCGATTGCAGAAAAGTTTAGATATTTTTTCTTCCTACTTGCAAAAGTGGAAAATCTCTCCCAATGCTTCTAAAGCTCAAATGATAATTTTTCCGCATAAGCCTAGGGCTTCTTTCCTCAAGCCAAACAATAATCACGTTGTCAAGATGAATGGGGTTATTTTAAGTTGGTCTGACAAGGTTAAGTATTTGGGAATAATTTATGATAAAAAACTTATTTTCAAAGAGCACATTGAGAGTATACAAGCCAAGTGTATCAAATATACGAGATGTTTATATCCTCTCATTAACAGGAATCCTAAACTTTGTTTAAAGAACAAACTTTTGATTGACAAACAAATTTTTAGACCAGCAATGCTTTATGCTGTACCGATCTGGTCAAGTTGCTGTTCAACAAGGAAGAAAACGCTCCAAAGGGTTCAGAATAAAATTCTGAAAATGATTTTGAAGCGTCCTCCTTGGTTTGGTACACTCGAATTACATAGACTTACTGGTGTTGAACCATTAGAAGCTATGTCAAATAAAATTATTAACAATTTTCGACAAAAATCGTTGCAATCCTCAATTGCTACGATAAGCTCTCTTTATAGCCAATAAGTTAGCATTTAAGTTAGTTGTAAGTTTACTTTCCTTTCTTGACAAGTAGGTTTAAATCTCTACGAATGATAAGTCCTAATTGCGAAAGCAAACAAATCCTAACAATTAAAATTACAAATTACTAACAGTGTTGAGAAGTCACCCTTTTGTGATTGGACACACATACTCATTATTTACTAATATTTATCATAAATACTTAAGCTACTAACAAATCCCCCCCTTTAAAAAAAAACGATTTCGTGACATTTTTCTGCTCTTGAACTTTTCCGTGTGTTATGCCGTTTCTTTTATTTTTTTCAGACAACTTGATACAAAATGCATGCTCAAATTAAGTCAATTATATTATCAAATTTTTTTTTCAGGCTTTCATCTTGAATCGCAAGTGGCAGATATTATATTGTTCGTCGGAGTCAGGTGTAAATTATCTTTGTTATTCAATCGTTTTCGAAAGTTTTTGAAATACATGATGGAGTTTCCACTGATTTTTTAAATTTCTGCGCTTTTCACCCAAATGTTTTTTTTGTTTGGACCCCACTGCGACCAGTAGTTTTTTGATTTGTTGTGGCAAGAGACGCGAATGTTTTAATTTACTACATTTTTATTACTCATAAAATATTTTATATTGATTGGTTAATCGAAGCTTGAAAAACATGAATTATTATAATCTTAGATAACTAAGGACCCAGGTAACCACAAATCGTTTGTCAATGATTGAAACTAATCGCAAATATTTCTTAACGAAGTCAAAGTTGTATACAATGCTTGTTGTCATGCACAGAAGTTGGTTTTTTATCGTCTACCATGTCGAAAGCTGACTGAATTATAATTTTTGGCGTGGAATCGTAAGATAGTATAAAATAAGTCACTTTCAGTCGGATGTTATTGTATATCGATTATTATATCAATGAAATGCAGATTATTATTCCTTATTATGTATATCGTCTCCAAAACAGCTCGCATATGCTTTTTTGCGCGTCTAATGCGAGTTTGTATGATAAATATGAATATTTCAAATGAAACACGAACATACGTATGAAAATGTTGACTGGGGTTTATGGTTGTAACAATTGTATGGGTCGTTCCATCTTAAGTGTGCACACCTCAGGTAGATGTTTTTTGGGTAAAATTTTCTCAGCAAAACGATGCAACTGTCGAATTTGAAATCCAAAACTATTTGCTTTAAAAATGCAATTTAATTTTTCAACTGAAAAAATAACATATTTGGCCACACTACCTGTCAAAGTTGTTATTTTTTTGCCAGTTTCAGAGATATTAGCAGAATAATAATAAGAAATGCTATAACTCGAGTTTTCCTAATAATACCTCGGAGTGATAAGTGTTTTTAATGTAAAATTTTCTCAGGAACACGATGAAAAGTGCAGTCCTGTCAGTCTGTCTGTTTGTCTGTCTGATCCATATGCTCGAAAACTATCAAACCGATCGGCGTAAAATTCAGTTTATAGGGATTTATGCGCCGGGAAAGGTTCCTAAGATAATTCGAGACTCCTCCCTATTTTGGAAGGGAGAGTCCCATACAAATGGAACACAAATTTCTACACATCTCGAGAACTAATCAAATAAATGGAACCAAATTTGGTATGTGAAAGTTTTTAAAGGCAAAACATATTTCCATTCCTACCTCTTCTGAAAGCGGGGGTTCCCATACAAATGAAGTACAAATTTCGCACAGCTCGAGATGCAATTAAGCAAATACAACCAAATTCGGTATGTGAATGTTTTTGGGGGTAACAAATATGTCCATAGAAGTTCGACCCCCTTCCTTTTTTCCGTAAGGAAGGGGTTTCATTCAAATGAAAGACAAAATTTGGCGCTGATCGAGAACTAATCAAGTAAATGGAACCAAATTTGGCATGTGAAAGTTTTTAAGGCCAACAAATATTTTCATGGTGGTTTGAAACCTTTCCTCTTCTGGAAGGTAGGGGTCCCATACAAATGTAACACAAATTTCGCACAACTCGTTAACCAATCAAGCAAATAAACCAAATTTGCCATGTGAATGTTTTTTGGGGTAACAAATATGTCCATGGTGGTTCGACACCTCTTCCTTTTCCGTAAGAGCGGGGTCCCATGCAAATGAAATACAAAATTCTGCACATATCGAAAACTAATCAAGTAATGGGAACCAAATTTGGCATGTAAAATTTTTTATAGCCAAAAAATATTTCCATGGTGGTTCGACATCCTCCCTCTTCTGGAAGGATATTAATTAAACGCAAAAATTTCACACAACTCGAGAACCACTCATACGACGCGCGCGGGACAAAACACAACACCTATCTTTCTTTCTACATTAAACGTTTTAAAATTTTTACCTTGAAACTCGACCGGTTTCGGGCGTAATACCGCCCATCTTCAGAAGGAGAGTCCGACCAGAGAACCAATCAACCAAATATAACTAAATTCGGCATGTTAAGGTTTTTGAGAGCAAGAAAAATTTGCATGGTGCTAAGACACGCCTCGGTTCTTATACAAATCGATCATAAATTTCTATGGCGGTTTGGCACTTCTCCGTACTCTAGCAGGGGGAGGTCTCCTAGACAATTCAAACAGATATTTCAACCAGTTGTTCCGGGAAACTGTCATAAATGATCGGGATGATGCCCAGGAGCCAAAAATCGATTTCAAACGCTATTTTTCAATTCAAGATGGAAACTTCCGGTTCCTGTCAAACAGCTGAACATGAACAATATGGGTGTTTCCGAAATCAGAATGACGCTCAGAGGTCAAAAATCGTCTCCAAATGCCATTCTTAAATCCAAGATGGCGACTTCCAGTTTCTGAAAATTAGCCGAAAGTGATGGGAATTTCCGGAATCGTAAAAATGCAATGAGTCTCCCCAGTTGGTCTTGAGGTACGATGCTGGCCCACCAAGCCAGTCGTCGTAGGTTCGACTCTTGACTCGGAAGAGACTGTTAGGATCGTAGCGCTAGCCCCGCAATTGTCATGTACACTTAACGGTTGGCTGCGAATTCTGTGTACAGTAAACAGAAGGTCAAATTCCAAATCGGAATGTAGCACCAAGGCTTTGCTTTTTTAATAATGCAATGAAGCCACAAATCCCAACTCAGACACCATTTTGAATTATAAAATGGCGATTTCCGGTTTCTGCCAAACAGCCAGAAATGAGCGATTTTCACCCAATATCAATATCTCCGGTACCAAAATTACGCACAGAAGCTGAAAATCGACCTCAGACACCATTTTGAATCCTGGAATTGCGACTTCCGGTTTCTAAAAAACAGCCGAAAATGACCGAATACTACTCAATATGGACATTTCCACAATCGAGGTGATGTACAGTAGCCAAAAGGCGAGGATGTTGTCATTCCGATAAAACCAATTATTTCAATATTGAGAATAGGTTATGTTTCCATTCAATTCTACTACAATTATTTCAAACGATTTGACTTTTGACTTCAATAGTATCCAATATACGATTCGTCATGCATTTGCAGACTGTAAACAAATCGTAAGGATTCAATCAATTGGAATGTTCAGAATTATTTTAATATAGAAAAAAATCAATGGAACGAAGTTTGCCGGGTCAGCTAGTATATACATATAAAAATAAAGTTCTATCTGTCTATCTGATCCTTATAGACTTGAAAACTACTGAACCGATCGACATGAAAATTTGTATGTAGGGGTTTTTGGGGCCGCGAAAGGTTCTTATGATAGTTTGAGACCCCTCTCTCCTCTGGAAGGGAAGGCCCTCATACAAATGAAACACAAGTTTTTGGATAACTCGAGAACTAGCAAAGCAAAGCCTTGGTGCTACATTCCGTATCGGAGCTCGACCTTCTGTTTATTATACACAGACTTCGGAGCCAACTGTTGAGTGTACAGGACAATAGCGGGGCTAGCGCTACGATCCTACTGACTCTAACAGTCTCTCTCGAGCCGAGACTCGAACCAACGACGACTGGCTTGTTAGGCCAGCATCGTACCTCGAGACCAGCTGGGAGAGAACTAATCGAGAAAATAAAGCCAAACTTAGCACGTTAATGTGTTAAGAAGCAAGACATATTTCTGTGTGGTCTGACACCCCTCCCAACTCTGGATGGAAGAGCTTTCATACAAACGAAACACAAATATCTGTATAACTCGAGATTTATTCAAGCAAATTGAACTAAATTTGGCACGTGGTTGTTCACAAGAGCAAGAAATATTTTTGTAGTAGAGCGACATCCCTCCCTTTCCTAAAAAAGGGGGCTCCCATACAAATGAAACACATATTTCTGCATGATTCATAAACTATTCAAGTGAATGGAATGGGGGCAAAAAATGTTTATATGGTGGTTTGACAGCCCTCCCTTCTCTGGAAAGAAGAGCTTCCATACAAATGAAACACAGAGTTTCCAGAATTAAAAAGCAAATGGAACCAAATTTAGCATGCGAAAATTTTTGGGAGCAAAAATTATATTGATGGTGGTTCGACACCTCTCTCTCTTCAGCAAGTGAAGGGTACCATAAATATGAAACACAAATTTTTGCACAACCCGAGAACTAGTCGAGCAAATGAAATTTGGCATGTGAAAGTTTTTGGGGTTGAAAAATGTTTTTATGATAGTTTGACACCCCTCCCTGCTTTGGAAGGAGGGGGGCTGAAAAACAGCCGAAAGTGACCAAATACCACCAAATATGGGGTTTTCCGTTATCGTGATGATGCACAGAAGCTAAATTCAACCTCAGACACAATTTTTAATTTCAAAATGGCGACTTCCGATTTCTAGAGAACAGCTAAAAGCGACCAAATACTACACAATATGGCTATTCCCGTAATTTTGAGGATGCACAGAAGCTAAAAATCGACCGCAGACACCATTTTGAATTATAAGATAGTGGCTTAAGGTCTCTGGAGAACAGCCCAATAAGACCGATTAAAATCCAAAACAGTTATTTCCAGAACCAGAATGAGGCCCAGAGGCCAGAAATGAACTCCACATGCTCTTTTGGAATTCAAGATAGCGACTTCCGGTTTCAGAAAAACAGCCAAAAATGGCCGATTACCGCCCAATATGGGTATATCCGGACCAGAACGCCGCCCAGAGGCTAGAAATTAACTTCACATGTCATTTTGAAATTTAAAATGACGACTTCCGGTGTTGTGATCCCCGTGGTTCAGTGGTTAGCGATGTCGGTCGGCTAGCTCTCCCACACGGTTGTGATGTCGGGTTCGATTCCCGATCAGGTCGAGGATCTTTCCGAGCTAGAAATGTTCTCGACACAGCACCTGGGCATGGTGTATCGTTGTACTTATCCTACAACATGCAAAATGCGCCAAAAACAATATCGAAAACGAATTCTCTCAATTAATCTAGTTTTTCGAGACCACTATAAGCCCTCCAGGCTAGCGTGTGATATTGTTTGATCATGATGATGCACAGATACTCAAATCCATCTCAGACACCATTTTGAATTTTAGGATGGTGACTTCCAGTTTCTGGAAAACAGCCAAAAATGACTGAATGCCACCCAATGTTAGTATTCCCGGTATCAGACTGATGATCAGAGGCCAGAAACCAACTCCACACGTCATTTTGAAATATATGTTGACGACTTCTTTTGCTGGAAATCAGCTGAAAATGACCGAATGTCTTCCAATATGGATATTTTTAGAATCGAGATGATATACAAAAGCTGAAAGGCAAAGATGTTCTCATTTCCAACGATTTTTCTTTTGAGTTTGAACGTATCCATTGTCCGATTCGTTTTACTTTAGTAAAAACAAATCGGAAGTTAAATCTTTGGATTCAGGTGAAATCAATTTAGAGTATTTCAAATCTTTTAAATAAAAATAAATGGGCGGAATGAAGTTTGCCGGGACAGCTAGTATTTAATATTAATTTATCATTCGAAGCTAGATAGGTCTGTTCTTCCAAAAAATGATACTAGAATAAAGCTGATACTTTTCAGCCTTTGCATAAAAGTTAAAAATAGCCACCAAAATCGTAAGTGATTGTCCATCGCAAGAAAATATTTCACTTTCATACAATGTTCATTCTTGTGGTGAACGATGCACGTGAGTCATTTCATCGGAGTATGACAGCTCTTTATGAGAATAAAAATCTAGTGTTTCTGGAAAGGTGCAGCGTTCATTGAAAGTGGATATTGAAAAAGACTGGTTGTAATTTTCAAAGATTTCCGGTAGTGAAAATGATTCTTATGTGCACTGTACTAGAACGACTTAGGATATGGAGCGAATGGGATCCTCCAGTATCCGTATGGTTGAACAACTAGAACTGATTTTTTTTTCATCGCACAGCCTTCAAGATTCTTCAGCCGTCACTTTCGACTGGCAACAAATCACACACCTTGGCATTTTATTAAACTTTTTTTTCTGTTGCTTCTCGAAATCGAGATCAAGTGAACGACAGCTTCGATTGTGCGCATCCGCCGGTTACCACATGAAATCCAACACTATTTGTACTTAGCCTTGACTTGAAATTTTACATAACTTCAAGACGAGACGAGCAATTACCATCTCATTACACTAATACCGTGCCGCAGAGGTTCTCAAAACCTGCGGAGATGATTCGAGCTGTCGTCGAGTGCGAAGAGACGAAGACATAGTATGCTTCATCCGGCCATCAAGCGCCCATCCGAGCCATCGGAGCATTGTCTTGAACCTTCCACCCACACGCCGCCGCGGTCGATTCGGGTGACGTGGTTGTCTCTTGATAATGAGAAATGTCTATATAATGTCGGTGCAATGTTAGAACCGTGACCTACGCGTCAAACGGAAAGTGACGGAGAAACTTTTTGTTTTGGACAAAACCCGAACGTCTCCGGTTAGGGATCGGAGCCAGTGTGAAAAGTTAATGCAAAGTAAACCATGCGTGCCAAAATGTTTGACTTGTAAGGCTAACAGTGATGATCAGTGTTCATACATTCGCTGACATTGATCTTTGTCGGGTTATTTGCACGAACGTTGGTGTTGTTGGTTGATGTAGGATGGAAAACAACGGAAGCTCACCAAATATTTGGAATTTATGGACAACTATGAGCCTAACACGCTACTAGCTCGAAGGTTGAATGACATTTGCTGATGATTTGAGTAAATAACTAAATTGGTAGTACTCATTGACAAGCTTGGAATTTGTGTATTGTCGACAAACAGTGTTTAACTTCCTAACTTAAACGCACCATTAGTGGCATCCGTAGTTTTTTTTCCGGTTTGGTCGTGTCAAATTACCCGTTCGTGTGTTCTCCAATTATCTCGTTGTACCACCCAATATGTACGCAATTAAAACCCAAAATCATTTTTTCCAGCGTAACGTACGACAATGAAAGTTGTCTCGAACGTGATAAAATGCTTTTTTCCCCCAGAAACACTTCGAATAGTCATGTTTCATCTTGTTTTTTTTTGGGCTTCAACAACAGAGGAAAGAAGCATAAAAAAGTACCGACCTCCGGGCCGCCATGCAACCCTGAATGATCGTGTAATTTTATTAAATTAGCGAAAGGGAAGTAAACAAATTATAACCTGGCTTGAATGATCCTCGTGCATGACCGAGGCAAATAAAATCCACACCGCCGCCGGTAAGTACAGGGAACGCAGCTCACGATTGTCGAATTTGCGCGCGACCGCTAAATTGGGAAATTATGCGAGTCCAATGTGTTTCGATATGGAGCGGAATGCGCGCAAAGCACACATACACACACGCACGTACAGAAGGAAACGATAAATTAAAACAAGTAACCTGACAATATGTAGCAACGGAGCAATAAATTTGCCCAAAGGGAAAAAACTTTCCCATTAATAACGGATATCGGGATTTAATGGAACCGATTTAGCGAACTTTATTGCCAGGTTAGGTACCTACCTACAATATAAAGGGCGATTTGCGATTGCTTCAGCGCGGTGCAGTTTTTTACGTGCTGTTTTCTCCAGTTCTGATTTCTAGCTCACTACGTTTTACAGTTCCGGCGACTTCGATGATCAAAAAACAGCGAACACATGTAGTTTTTTTTTCTTTTCTTCAATTAATGGAGACAACATTTGTTTAGCATTGTATTGATATATTTAAAGTTTATTGTCACCTGCTTAAGGTCCTACTTTTCTCAAAATAGCTCTTGTTTCGAGACCTCAGGCCATTGTTAATTATATCGATAATTGAGTTTACATTATAGATATCAAAATAGATAATATCGAACTCATTCACATCCAACGAGGGTGAAACATTCCGCTTAAGGTATTCTGCACCGCAAATACCGAGTTAGCGACACGGGTGAACATATTTCATCACTAATTGAGTCGCTCCGCCGAAGCTACTCCACTGACACTCATTCATATCTCAATTTCGCCTCAGACCCCCGGAATGTGTTCACCATCGGCGAAAAAGCTCGCAGCTGTCGTCAACCACATACGCGATTGATTTGTTGCAGGTTCGCAATGATCCAGTTTGATTTCACATTTTACCTACCAGTAGCCTCCAAAAAAAAAAAATCTAGATCTGGTATTCATTTTCGATAACCAAATACAGCAACGGCAGCAGCAGCAAAGCGGTAGCTCGCAATGTGGCCACTGTACGGCAACATAGTTCAGTACGCCGGCCGCGGTAATCCTCACCCTCGAACCGGCCGCACCAAAGTTAGAGCTCGTAAGATAGTACCGACCTAGCCTTGACTTGAATTTTCCTATCAACATGAGTGGAAGCCCATGAAGATATGGCGCGGGCTGCATGAAGTTAAATTTGAAAGAGCGGACAAACTTGTTTTAACGAGTGAAACGTGAGTTTTTACGATCATCAATTAAGTAATTAAAGCACAAGTAGTCAGGGGCGTAAACCATAAACCAGCGGTGACGCAGGCAGTTTGTTTTGCATTTACAACTAAGTTCATGACCTGCTCATAAAGATGTAATCTGCTCGATTTATTTATAGTAAACTGTTAGATTATTAAAAGAGTTGAGACATCGCTGCAGCACAACTCAAAGCAAGGTAATTATTTTTGCTAATCCTGCTATCAAAGCGAGTGGTGAACAAAAAATCAAATTTCCAGGATGTTCACATTAATTTCTCACGCCTAATCAGCAGCGGGCTTCCACTTTCCTTATTCGGGACCGACTGTGGCGCTGACGCTGTCATCTGTCATTTATATGAATATAATTTCTCTGCGCTGAGCTACGACTGTATCACAGCTTCACAGACCGGGGCAGAGATCGGAAACAAATCCATCACACAAATCCGAATTCAATCAACTACCAAACGAGTCAAACAGGCACACCAGGAACCGGATCCTGCCCGGAGCATGGTTCCCGCGTACAATGCGTTGAAGCGCCGGTCGTCTTTTGCTTTGAAAGAAGTGTGATAAAGGCGGACACTTGTTAACTAACAGTTAAGATTTAAACATGGTAGGAAACAGCTCCAAAAGCTGAGAATTTACCTTCTGCAGTTCATTAGTCTTTCTATATTCAAATTTCATACCGGACGACTTTGAACTCTTCATAAAGTCTTTAGATCAACTTGAAAAGAATATCGATTGATTGATAACAAAAACAAAAAGTTGAAGAGGTTGTTTATAAGACACGACCGCAGAGTTAACGTAGAATACGACAGTCTGTCTTAAGTCAATGTATTTTTTGTATTTAATCAATTCAATGATCTCTCTGCTCTTGACGACGTTTACCTCTACAGACGGCACCGGTAACGACAATGAACAACAGCAGAAGCTATGTACAGCTATACAGTTTCACTTGCTACCGCATCAAAAACAAAAATAAAATTGAATTGTTTTGAGGCTGTCTTTTGTATCAAGTTGCATTGAGATAGCTTAATTTAGGCAGTGGCTACGAAGAGGTTATAGACAAGGGCCAATAGTGCATGGCCGGTTAACTAGGTTTAATACGAACAATTTTCTGCAGTTTGCGGTAGCGTAGATAATTTTACAACTGATTGCTGCTACGACTACCTCCGCCGCTATTGCCCGCTGTTGCTCCACGCCGCCTTTGCCAACTGCCATCGCTGCTACTGTCCGCCGCTGCTGCCCGGTGCTAGTAAACTGACCTTGCTTGAGGATAATCAATCTCTTATATAACTCAACGAGTGCATTCCCGGCTAACTAGGTACTCCATTCTGTTGTCCTTTTTAGGGAAAGGCAGTAAGTGACCAATCAAAGATCGACATTTTTCGACAAGGTTCAACAATTTTCAATAGTACAATAGTTTGAACAATCAGATTACAATTTTCTGCATTTGGACGGGTGCTTAGATGATTTTTCAATCGATTGCTGCAAAAAAAGACAGACATCGGTTGGAAACTGAGTGAGTTTAAAACGTTTGAAATTGGACAATTTTTGTGACGCTCACGATGTTTTCGGTTTTCGAAATTGGATCCCTGTATTGAAGTTGGATCCCTGTATGTGTTGCCGTAAGACGTATTCTACGTCAAAACTTGACTTACCCAATGTTCTTACACACTTAAGGAGTTATCCGTTTTCATTTAAAACAGATCTTTCAAGCTTCATATTGGTTTGTTATCTGACCGAGGTGAAATTCTTTCATACAGTGATGGCAGTGAATATTATAGGCGTTGAGCATCCGAAAAAAAAATATTCTATATTCACCGCATTTTTTCATTTTTTCCACTTAAAAACTAAAAACTGCGGCTTCTATGCTTTTGATGGAAAATTCTCCACTTTCAGCGTTCTAGACAAATTTTCCGTGGAAAGCACTTTCTCCTTGCTCGATTTTCGTCAAGCATGTATTTCTAATACTGCTTTTTTTGGGCGCCCGGGACGAACTTTTTTGAGAACACGGCCCGGAAGATTTTTTCCCATACCTAACGGTTTTCACAACGACTTCGAAATAAATTAAGACGAAATCATTTGAAATTACATGCTTACTATGATTTATATTCAGGTCAATTATAGATCATGGCACGGTTATGTCACAAATAAGAAGAAGAAAGAGATTTGACAGTTGCGATGGCTTTGCTTACATGGGACTTTCGGCTCGAGTGGACATTCGGAAGTGTGTTCGATGCCGGAGGAGAACTTTCAGTGGATGTGCAAATATGTTTGTTCTCTACATTTCAAATCCGGTGAGTGCGTTGATGTTAAAAAATATAATATAATAATATTATGGCCTGCTGTCCTTGAAGATGGGATTTAATTCAAATTGAAATGTGTTTCAAATGGAAAATGGAAAAAAAAATCTAACACCTTGTAAACAAACCTTTGGGAAGTTCAGAAAAGTGAGGTTATTTTTTGGATGCAATGATCTATATGGGTCATTCCATACGAAGTGTACTTGCCACTTGGACACGACCATCACGGATTTGGCTCAAAGCTGGGGTAATTATTCATCTAGGTTCACTATGAAAAATCCCAATTTTGGTGTCGATTGGAACACCCCCCGCTCTGTGGGACCCCCCTCTTTGTGACAAAGTCAGGCAATTTTTGTTCAAAATTCCGTTTTTCTTTTTCTTACAATTCATAGATGTAGGACGTCCGCAAAATACTGATAGATGATTTTTAAAGAAAATAAACCAAGGGATCCAAAAAAAAATATGATTTTTGAGTATTGCCAGATAGATTATTTTTGTATTTGAAAACTAAATTTACATTTTTCGGCAAATGCATGCCATTTTTATTTTAAATTTGATAATTCCATCGTGTTCCTTGAAAAATTTTACGTAAGAAACAACTATCATACCGAGGTAATATGAGCCAATCTCGAGATATAACATTTTTACGAAAATAGTTGTAATTTTCGTAATTAATTTATTTTATAGTTTATAGCCGTAAGACACCAGAAAAATATTGATGAGTGAATTTTAAAGAAAATAAACCAAGGAATCTAGAAAAAATATTATTTTTGACCGGAAGTGTTGCCAGATAGATTATATTTCTATTTTGAAACTAAATTTGCATTTTTCGGCAAATGTAGCTGAGTTTATTTTAAATTTGAAGGTTTCATAGTGTTTCTCGGAAAATTTTACATAAGAAACACTTATCAGCCCGTGATATTAGGAGCCAATCTCGAGATATAGCATTTTTACAAAAATGGTTTTAAATTTCGTAATTAGTTTTTCGTAAAAATGACACGAGTACACGCAAAACTTTTCCTTATTACTTTAGAAGCAATAGCGCAAAATTACCTTTTAGGTAACAAATCCATTACTAAAAAAGCAATAAAATTCTTTCCCAGTCAAGTAACAACAAATACTGTCATATATTTAGCACGTGTTATGAGAGTACGACTATCTAATAATGGTCGTTTCAACCACATTCAACGTTTTTTCTGCCGAAAAATGCTCCCTTTCCACCTCAAGTCAAAAAAAATCACACACCGTCGCATAAGTTGCACATGTTACAAGTTTTTTCAATCTCCAATTCATCCGGTGGGCGTGTATTAGTTCGCTCGTTGTATGCATACGGAGTAGCGAAAAAATATGACAAGAGCTGCCAAGCAACATTTTCCCCGTCATAGAGTATGCAAACGTTGATGATTTCAAAGACTTGAAATGCGCCTCAAAATGACATCACGATCTGTCTGCGTCAGAGAAAAATAAAAACATTCGCTTTCTTGCAAGCTATTTACAGCACATAATCATTGGTTCATGGAAACTCATTTGGACCTGTTTGAATATACAAAACTCGTGCCCATTCAGAACAATATTCGCAACTTCGGCAACTCTGGTCAGACAGTATTACATATTTCCTTTTCAAGTAAACACTAGGGGACGAAACGAAAGTGTTTCTAATTGGACATTTGAGGTTGACGGTTGAGATTCTGATTATGTGTGGATGAAGGGAGCAAAATTGAATCTGATCGTTGCATCAATACAAATGCAGCGAGTGAAGTCTTGCCAACACATGCATTGCGGTGCTTGGCTGTATGTTCTCCTGCAGAAACACATACAAGCGCGTGGCCGTCATAATTTTCATTACTTTTTGTTTGTTACTTTTTGTGTATAATGCGCAGTCATAAGACACAAAAAGTAATAAAAAATTGCCCAAAAGTCATAAAATATTCCCCGTTTGCGTTGGGTGTACGAAATGCTAGCCTAACAAAATATTGCTTGGGGAATTCATCCATTTTTTCTGTCTTTCGGTGTCTTTTCTGGCCATCGCAGTGTAAAAAGCCAATCCTGGAGGTTGTTTGAAGTCTTCCAAGACGTATATTGTATCGTCCAGTAGGACGCCTGAAAATTTTGTCAAAACCATTCGCACGACCAATAATTTTGTCCCTTCTTGGTTTTTTTTTGACACTTAAACAATCAGAAAACCTTTCTAAACATATCGTGAACTTTTCTGCGAGTTCACGTATTGAGTGATGGAGATTTTCGATTCGACTGTTCAAGATCTGTCCGCGCACATCTTTTTTGATCGTCGACGATTTGAGCACTGTTTACGAAATGTCAAAACAAACCAAAACAGGCGATAGTATAGACCCTCAGCTATGTTTAAGTGGAAAGAGTCGATCATTATGATTTTAGTGCGAGAACCGAGCCATGTTTTTTATGCGCCCTCTGTAGACGTGGGAGTGGATGTGTATATAGATGTGAATGTGACGGGGACGTGGACGTGGACGTGGACGTGGACGTGGACGCGGACGTGGACGTGGACGTGGACGTGAACGTGAACGTGGACGTGGACGTGGACGTGGACGTGGACGTGGACGTGGACGTGGACGTGGACGTGGACGTGGACGTGGACGTGGACGTGGACGTGGACGTGGACGTGGACGTGGACGTGGACGTGGACGTGGACGTGGACGTGGACGTGGACGTGGACGTGGACGTGGACGTGGACGTGGACGTGGACGTGGACGTGGACGTGGACGTGGACGTGGACGTGGACGTGGACGTGGACGTGGACGTGGACGTGGACGTGAACGTGGACGCGGACGTGGACGTGGACGTGGACGTGGACGTGGACGTGGACGTGGATTTGGATCTTGTAGATGTGAATGTGAATGTGAATGTGAATGTGAATGTGAATGTGAATGTGAATGTGAATGTGAATGTGAATGTGAATGTGAATGTGAATGTGAATGTGAATGTGATTGTGAATGTGAATGTGAATGTGAATGTGAATGTAAATTTGAATGTGAATGTGAATGTGAATGTGAATGTGAATGTGAATGTGAATGTGAATGTGAATGTGAATGTGAATGTGAATGTGAATGTGAATGTGAATGTGAATGTGAATGTGAATGTGAATGTGAATGTGAATGTGAATGTGAATGTGAATGTGAATGTGAATGTGAATGTGAATGTGAATTTGAATGTGAATGTGAATGTGAATGTGAATGTGAATGTGAATGTGAATGTGAATGTGAATGTGAATGTGAATTTGAATGTGAATGTGAATGTGAATGTGGATGTAAATTCACATATTAAAACGGATGTGAACAAGGATGAAGATGTTGATTATGATGAAGATGAGGATGAGGATGATGATGAGGATGAGGATGAGGATGAGGATGAGGATGAGGATGGGGATGAGGATGAGGATGAGGATGAGGATGAGGATTACGATGAGGATGAGGATGAGGATGAGGATGAGGATGAGGATGAGGATGAGGATGAGGATGAGGATGAGGATGAGGATGAGGATGAGGATGAGGATGAGGATGAGGATGAGGATGAGGATGAGGATGAGGATGAGGATGAGGATGAGGATGAGGATGAGGATGAGGATGAGGATGAGGATGAGGATGAGGATGAGGATGAGGATGAGGATGAGGATGAGGATGAGGATGAGGATGAGAATAAGGAAGAGGATGAGGATGAGGATGAGGAGGAGGATGAGGATGAGGATGAGGATGAGGATGAGGATTACGATGAGGATGAGGATGAGGATGAGGATGAGGATGAGGATGAGGATGAGGATGAGGATGAGGATGAGGATGAGGATGAGGATGAGGATGAGGATGAGGATGAGGATGAGGATGAGGATGAGGATGAGGATTACGATGAGGATGAGGATGAGGATGAGGATGAGGATGAGGATAAGGAAGAGGATGAGGATGAGAATGAGGATGAGGATGAGAATAAGGAAGAGGATGAGGATGAGGATGAGGAGGAGGATGAGGATGAGGATGAGAATGAGTATGAGGATGAGGATGAGGATGAGGATGAGGATAAGGATGAGGATGAGGATGAGGATGAGGATGAGGATGAGGATAAGGATGAGGATGAGGATGAGGATGAGGATGAGGATGAGGATGAGGATGAGGATGAAGATAAGGATGAGAATGAGAATGAGGATGAAGATGAGGATGAGAATGAAATTTTATCATTCTCGTCATATTACATACATTGTCTGATTAACTAAACTCAAAATATAGTCAAACGACAAGAAATGAATCTAGTTCGTGAACGTCGTTTGAGCACGTCGACTTAGGATTTCGATCCCATAAACGATAGACATATGAGTATGTCGCTAATATTCTCTGCGCTTCCGAATTACAAAAAATAACCCTTGCAAAGCAAATTTGAGAAACATATACCCAGCGTCTTAGCAGAGTGATTTAAGAAATCAAAAGAAATAATTATCGGTTTTCGTTAGACTCTACTAGAAAGTCCACATAAGCACTAAGGATGACTGTATATGTATCCCACATTGCGGGCTCGAGTCCCGTTTGAATGGGGATATTTTTTTTCAAAGCCCTAAGCCACATTTTTATTTCTCATTCATTTTTACCATTTTCTTAAATCATTTGTATTGTTCAACAAAAAATTCTCCGAAAATGTGTGTCTGTATACAATCTATTTATCTTTTGTTATGTAAACTGGTTTCATTCTACTAAAAAATGCTATTTGATTATGTTCACTTCGTTGAAAAAAAAATATATATTCAAGTGATGGTACGTCCTTGCAGTTTCTCACAAAAAATATTAGACTATTTTTTTCGTGATTAAACATGTGCCTGTTTTTAGGAAATAACTTTTCTAAAATAATCGAATTTTCGCTGTTTTGAGTATTTAATTTTGAATAAAGAAACATTATTGGTAATGAAAAATTTGGGGCATGGGGGCAATAAAAAATAAATAAAATAAAATGTTGCGGAATTATTCAAAAATAAAATTTAAGCTTCATAACCGTATATTTCGTAGTTTCTGCTCCGTGATAGATCTGAGGCTATTGGGGAAAAAATTTTCATCTTCTTCAATTTACAACGAATTTAATAGCTACTGCTTTTGTATCGGATCGATAACTACGCTGGCCGCGTCTTTATGGTCGTTATTCTCAGAGATAACAGTTTACTTCTGCATCTCCAAAGACTGTGACGGAAAGGAAGAAGTACATGTTTGTCACAGTGGCTACTGACGGAATTTCATACTTGTACCCTTCCTTCTACGCTCACCTATGCACTACTTTATCGAGCCTCATGACCATCCGCGTGTCAAAGCGGACTCTGTAACCTTCAGGCTACGAAGCTCTTCTACTAATAACAAACGTCGTTGTTCTGAACATTAACCCAAGCCTTAAAAATCAATTCAAAGTCAATATTCATGAACTTAAACTTTCAAACTAAAAGAAACTTCAAACATATATTCTCTTATTTTGAAATGAACGGGATCAAAGTTCAAGAATTGGGGAACTTCACGATAAAAGGAAAAAATGTAATAAAAGTAACCCCCTCACTCTCGTGTGTGGTTTTCCGTGGTCTTTTGAAAAACCCCCCGTCCCAGTCTTCATGACCACGTGGTTTAAGAACGGCCCCTAAGCTGAGGTTCATTATTCTGCAACTCGAAAATTGGAGATTGTTTTGTTATTCGCTTGAATCGGCTTTGATAGTTGTTATTGAAGTTCAAAAATATCTGAAATCAAAAAGATTCCATTGACGTATTTCGGTTATGATTTTTAACCATCATCAGTGCTTATGTGAACATTTCAAATAAACACTGATGATGATGGTTGAATTTATTGGAAAACCATATTTCATTCTATTCTACTAAGACGCTCAACATAAATTAATTTTCAAAATTGTTGCCGATGAAACATACTAAAATTAGCAATCACAAACATATAAACTGCGCATATAATTTGTCAAAAGCTTTCATTCTAGAATCTACCACTTAACGTTCTTCCAACAATCGAACAACATTAGCAGGTGAAGCTTCTACTGCGTTGCTAGGCAGAATCTCCGGCTGGCATGTCTAATGTCAATAAATTTTATAGCATTAGCCAAACCCACACCCCCGATTAAGGAATCAAACTTTCTTCGGAAAGGGGTGATTGAACTTTTCACTATAAAGTTATCCAGTTCCCATCGTCGCTATACGAGGAAGAAGAAAAAACTATCAGTGTCATCATTGAAGGATGAAGAGAGTCCGATATTGCTCGAACCATATAGCAGTTTCTAATGGTCTTTCTCATATGGACTTACGAGTGTATTACTGTTTTTAATTGAATCGTTTCAGCGCTCAGATTCAGATTTGTCACTTTAATAGAATGTGAGACAAAATCAATAATTGATTAATTATGAAGCATAACATAATGAAGTTTGAAGAAAACAAGACCCACTGTTGTTCTCCGCGAGAGGAAAGTAAAAACTGACAAAAACTTACCGCACCAAAAAACAAGTTATCGCAACCAGTCACGACGGTTGACCATCAGCCTCCAGCTGCGGTGTCAAGATTGTGTATCTTCTTTCTCACAGCTTCCTCCTGCTGCACCATATTGCTTTCTTCACACGTGAGTGCCATGTATGGATAAGTTACTATATGTTGTTGCCCCCCCAGGAGGCCCGAAAGATGCGTGTGATGTCTTTCTTTTCACTTCACCGACATTGCGAGTTGCAATTTTTTTTTTCTTCCACTGAACGTCCGGCATGGCGAACCGTGGATGCAGGGAAGGTGGGGTTTTACTTGCCGGTTCTGTGGTCCATCGTGCGTGTCTCCGAAAGAAAGGCAGCACTGCGAACCGGGTTGGGTTATGTTGGAAAGACGCCTCTGGCGAGTAATTTCACTTTTCCGCAGCATCGCGAGTGCGCCGCGCTGTCTGCCGGGTTGACGTTGTTGCGGCAAGTTGCGCTGCACGAGCAGATTGCTGTTTTAGCGGCAACGAAAGTAAAGACCTCAGGCTGTTATTTTGCATTGGCCGATGCCAAGCTGAAAGTGCCGGCTCCGGTTGCTCATCTCACGATATGGGGGATGGAGTGATTATGCTTAATCGGCTGCGTGAATATTTGCATCAATCAGGCAGGCAGGTTGCGTTGACTTGCAACATGGAAATGAGCGGGTTTGTAAGTCGATAATAATTACAGCTTGTTGATGGTTGGCAAATGTGATGATACGGGTCCGTGGAAGGTGCGTGCTTTGGTGCTGGTAGTGAACTAGGCTCTTAACCTAGGAAATATGCAAATTACGGAAACTTGCTTGTAGTACTGGTTTCCAATCAATCAACAAATGAGTTTTATTTGCATGCGAGGTTAGTTTTGAATTATTTATCTACAGACATTTTGAAAAGGGCAATATTCTGTAAATTGAAAATATGCTCTATTTATTTATCTATTTGTTTATTTTTACCCTGTAATAAACTAAATTGCTTTGTGTAAATTATTAATTTGTTTACTATCCGCGAGTCCTCTTGCTAGACACGCAGTAGGCGACGACGACGTCTAATCTCAAACCGAAATGACATCACTGTAGCCCGAGGATGCATCCCACAACCCACAACCGTGCTGCTGCGATCGATATCGTAGTCAACCTGTTGTTGTTGTCCAGCCGTCCGCGTTCAGTCCACTCTCCTCGGGCAAGTGACATGGTTGGATGAATAGATTGAAGAAACCGCGGATATAAGCGAACCAGGTAACAGTGAAGCGAAAGTTTGCAGCATCAGAGCCCCTCTCCCCAGCGGCACCGTTTCAGATTGGGTTGATTAAATTAATTTGCAACTTTGCAAGGTGCACCCGCTGCCTATCCAGTGTTCAACTATGGCAGCAGCCAGGGGCTAGCTTTTTCAGGATGTAACTTATATTGTGATTAACACGGTGATACGTTCATCGGCGATGTCTGTCGGGAGCCACTCCATTGGTGTACCTGATTTGAAGATAAACATTTTTCTCACCATCTCAGGCGAACGATTGAAACTGTTCGGGCTTGTTCTCTTGGTTGGGAACGAAAAGAGACAAGAAGAGGAAATCAAAGTTAGACGGATTTGGGAATCATTCCGAGATTTATGAGTTGCGTGTAGGAGTGAAGGGGTGGCAGCATTACGAGACAATAATGGTTTGTTAGCGTGACTTTGATGGGATTCAGGAACGATGATATCGTGCAGAGTGGTTTTTAATGACAGTTAAATTGGAACAATTGCCGAGACGGCACGTCACAACAATGACGGTGAATTTCCCACCGAGTAGGAAGTAACGGTTGGTGGGCTGCGATAATGATTAGATGATGTTGTGGGTTTATGGGGCTATAAACTTGTTGTTTACTTGAAAGATCAATCGTTTCGATTATAGGCTTGCCTTGAAATAATAGAACTTTTTTGAAGTTTGCTTTTCATTTAAATGGACAGAACAGTGCCACGGGCGAAAAAAGCTCGTTTACGTTAAAGATTTATTCCACCGATTGCGCTGAGAAAAATTAAAAAAGTCTGCTTCGACAAAAAAAAATCGATAACGATCACAGGTAACTTCTGCTAGTTTACAAAGCCTCGAAATAAAAAAAACGAGCATCGCCAAAATAAACGAAAAATGTTATTTTGGATCATAAAAGTTGTTCGGTAAAAATTGATTTAAACGAATTTTGAGTTTAGATCAGTACTTTGGCGATGTAGATTTTGATTCTAGGATAGTTTCAGCATGATTTAAACCAATAAAAAAATGCCAAGAAAAAAAATTATTTTGTTGGATACTACCCCTTAAGGGAGCAGCGTAACCGCAAGGCTACACTTTGACAAGCGGGTGGGTTCAAACCTTAGTACTTTACAACGGGTTTATTTTAAGGCTTCCCACCACATACCTTTCTCTCACGCTGAATTCTACAAGAAAAGTACGTTCATTTTCCTCTTGACAAAATAATTCTCTTATATAAAAATGGCCTGAGAAAGATACAACAGTTCTCTTTGTGATTAGCGGTATTGGCAGAGAAATGAGATTTCGAGGAGACCGTTGGTCCAGAGACAAAATAAAACAAGGTCCGACAGGATTTTTGAATTTAAAATGTCGAGTTCAGTTTGCTGGGAAGCTGGGTAAATTGAAGGAGATACTGAAATACTCTTCAATGTCTGCATTTACGGAACATGACACCAAGAAACAGCAAATGTCACACTATTTTGAAACTCAATTCACGACTTCCGGTTTTTGCAAAGTTGTGTAAAACTGAAAACCGGTGCTTGATACCATTTTAAAATTTAAGATGGCGTCTTCCGCTTTCATAAAATGTATGATAAGCTGATGAATGGTGTTCAGCATTCAAAACTATTCTCAATTGTTTTTATCGATAGCTAAAGAAAAAGGAAGATACTCTTCTCACAATCTAGTTCAAGTTTCAATACAGAAACAGATTTCGAGCTCAACCAATCAGCCATCAAAACAACAATAGCTGGTATAGACTTCTGAACAAGATCATCAGCTAGTTATGATAAAAACAGATTTCGTTTTCTGACCTGTAATATTCATGCAAATTCTGAATTTGGAAGAAATTTACTTGTAAGTTTCAAATAATGTAGAAGTAAACAAAATCCAATATGGCGGCCAAATGAAGTATGGCGATCATCAATTCAATATTTGCAAATGAAGCCTCAGTCTATCTCCTTTTTAATGATATGTTGGTTTTTTATAAAGAAATTTAAGAGCTACACGCAAAATGATTTATTTGTTACTTTGAAAAGAACAATGAAAAATTCTCCTTCTTGTAATAAATTTGTTACTTAAAAACCAATAAGATTAATTTCCGCTCAAGTAACAATACATACTGTCGTATATTCTGCATATGGCTTCAGTTCCTTCATCTCCAATGCATCCGGTATACACGTTTGTTCGTCGTACGTATACGGAGCAGAGAAAAAATATGACAAGAGCTGCCAGGTATATTTTTTCCGTCATGTGGATGGATGGATGTTGATGAATCTCCGGCTTATTTAGAAACCCTTTTCAAATAATTGCCGGCAACGCTGCTCGCAATGTAATTTTTTTTAATTCATTTTCAAGTGGTAAATAGTGTGTCAAATCAAAGGAAGAGAACCAGTAAGCAAAACAGTGGGGTTTCCAACAAGAGATTTGAGATGTGTGAGGAAAAGAGACTGAAATAAACTTAAACCTTGCATAAGAATGCAGTGGATGAAGTCTCTCTAGTATATGCACTGAGGCTCTTGATTGTATGTGCTCCTGAAGAAACGCATACAAGCGCGTGGCCGTCATTTATTTTGTTACTTAAAGATTGTCACCTTTTGTTTCTAATGTGCGGTCATAATCTTCTCTGTTCGTTTTGGGAAACATTGATGGACCAAGTGTTGACGAAAAACAAAAGGTTCTACAAAAATTAATAATCCCCAGTTAACGAGGGGCTCATTAATTTGATTACCCAAACATAACTTGATTCGTTATCAACAACTTCATAGTGAGCCGATTTCAACGGGTATTACTCACATACGCTGTTTTCAAAAACAAGCCTAGCCAAAAAACACATACCTATAAACAAAGTTGCTTCAGAATCAAAAAGGTTCATTTCAAATTTGAGAATTTTTAGTACGATTTCGCTTGGAATTGTTAAAAATGGTTAGTTGTTAGTAAAAACCATTTCAAATATGGCAATTCTTCCGTATTCAGTAGTATTGATAAAAAAAAAAAATTATTATTGGTATATAATTATATATTCAATCATCAATTTAAGAGAGTTCCTTTTGGATTTGACTGCACTCAGCATTCAAAAATCAGATTTCCGCATACACTGGATTCTGTTTTTACGCGATTGATGCGTCCTCGCAAAAAAAAGAATCCCACAAAAAAGTCGCGTAATTTTCAACAATTCGTGTAAGAAAAGCTCTCGTTGTTTTGATAAAATTATCCGCCACGTGTAAAAAAAAAATCGTGTAAAATAAAATGACGTAAAAGACAATCGCGTAAAAAAAGAATCCAGTGTAATCGAAGAGTTTTCTACGGCAAAAAGTTAACATAATCGAGTCCGCACCACATCTCGCAACCTCACGAATGACACAAAATCAAGGTCTAAATGCAGGATTCCTAGTTCGACTAACGTTTGCATTGCGGATGGTGATGGAAAATAACTAAAGCAGATAATTGAGTTTGATATTAGTTTACTTGCAAAAAAATCTACGCCCTTGCGAGCGGTCTTCCGGCAGTTAATCAGAACATCCACCATGGTGAACGGAAACATGCGTGTAGGCATGTTTTTGAGTTCTCTCTTCGATTCAAGTATCAATTTTTTCTCTGTTTTCGCGACAAAATATTCAAGAGCTGGCCAAAACACCGCGTTTTCACCCTTATGGTATTTCTTGATGAACGACGCCATTTTCGGCATGCACTTCGTACTATAATTTTCCCCGTTAACGGCGAAAATAAAGCGACGTTACATTTCGTTATCGTTGATTATCAGCCACAGCAGCTCCTTCTTGGGGAACTTGGTGTTCGAAATGAACTTTACCTCGGGGCTCACTTCCTTCGTGGGGGAAGTAAAATACGTAGTGCCCTACCAGTCGTCGTCATTCAGGGTGGCTAGAAAAAATCGGCTACACTTCAGCCGCTGCATCATTACCTGCAGTTCCGAGACCAGTGTACGGGACTGCCGCTTCGTTACATGTATGTCCATGTTCACCAGCTACTTTTTCACTGTTTGGCCAGTTCCACAGACCTCGCGGCTAAGCGCGTCTTCCTCTTCAGCATCCTTCCGAGCTTCTTGTCGCTCAGGGTCGTCGACCTTCTGGAACCGATGTCTCGAAGCTCTGATTGTTGTCCAATAGTGCCAAGATGTTGCAGTTGCCGGAATGGGAGTCCACGAAGCGCCGCACGATGTCCTTTCTTCGACGCGGCGAGATACCGTTCTTTGAACACGCACACTTCTGAACGGAGTAACTTCACTGTTATCGCCATCACGGTTAGCGTTCGACTGATAGAGCTGTCAAATTATTTCTGTGGACTTTTGGGTTACCATGATTGATGCTTCATGGGTACTTCCGTCAGTGCTCGTGAAGGTAAACCCATGAAAAAATGACAATTTTTGTAGATTTTTTTAATGCAAACGTTATTGTTACGTGCAATACAATATTATTTTGTTCTCTAGAAGCAGAATAAGATTATGTATCAACAAAAAAGCCGAAGGTGCACGGGCTCGATAAAATTTGATATTAGTATTTTAATAACATTGATTTTTATGATTTTTTAAAAAGTGATTTTTGATGAAAAAACCTAAATTAATCCACCTAGTGGTGCAGAAACCTTTGTTATACTAACTATAATTGTATACTTATTAGGTCAGTAAATCACAAATCGTATAGCAACGTAAATCCAATTTCAATTATGAATAAAATGAATTCAATAGATAATTTTCAGAAGGTGAACCAAAGACGATCTTTGAACTATAGCTTGACGTGGTTTTCGCAAATATTATGGATGTTATCACTGGAGTATATAAGTCTTATTTTTTCAATCGAGAACCAATTTTTAAATGCTGGATAGAAGCAAAATATTTTTTTTAATAAACAGAAACAGTAAACAGTAAAAAGTAATAGATAACAAAGATGCTGATTTCATACTAGAACAGCAAATATGTATGTTAGTTCGAGGCAGTTCTAATTTTTTAATTCCCCATAATCCAGGTTTGAATACCACATTCGCATCATTTTCAGAAATCGCAGAACCTAGAATTATAAATCAGCATAAAGTCTTTTTTACGAATTGAAGCAAACTTCGACTAACCTTAAATCAGCATTACAAGGGAAAAAATATAACTATTGATGAAAGTTGTCAATTCAATTCTATCTCAAATGCATAATCTGAAAATGAAGGTTTTCGCGACATTTGGATTTTCGGAGTGTAGACGAGAACATTATTCTTTTCGAAGGCCTAGGCTGTACGATAAAATCCGAAATTAAGACTTTATAAAACTTCCTGCGATAACGAGAACACAATTTTCCACAATTTCACAATTTTTTAAATTCTTGGTCACGAGTTAAAAGTATGTTTAGAACCTAATATTAAACATCAAATAAAAGTTCAACTGAAAAATTTTCCAGCTGTTCAAAACGTAGCATTGCAAACAAAACAGCGATTTTTTTATGTTTTCTGCATCTGCAATATCTGCATCGCTGATTGTGTTACATTTGCACACTGTGGGATCATATTTTGCTCCAATGCTCCCCGAAAGCTGTAAAAGCTTCTTATTCTTCGCAAATCTGGGTTCAACGTACAATTTAATATATATTCTAAAGAAAGTGTGGACGGAAACTTCACAAGCAAGAAAAGAAGCTAAGTAAGCATTGCAATTTGCTCTAAAATTAATTTATTTACACCAGTTAAGACGTACTACGAAAAGTGTAAAAATTATGCAAAGTTGTCGATGATTGTTGCTTTCCTTTGAGAAATGAATAGTGATACGAAAAAAGAGTGATAAAGAAGAAAAAAAAGCATGGAGAGAGATAAATTATCCAGAAAGTAAAATATCCCATGTCAAAAATATTCTTTGGTCAAAACTCTACAGTTCAAGCAACCAATAAAAAATCGCACTCAGTATGTTTTTCAAAGAGCTCATTCATTAGAGCATGCGAACATCAAAATCGGAATATGCGTTTTGTAAATTGGTGTTTTTTTGTTATTTTTTTTGTTCGATTTTGATATACTACACATATAAACAACATATTTACACATCTATACATACAGGCACACATTCACATACATACAGAAATTGTTCAGTTCGTCGATCTGAGTCGATTGGTATACAACACATGGCCCTCCGTGCCATCCATTTTGCCTTGAAAATTAAATGTCTCATATAAAAAATACTCTTTGATCAATATTTTAAAATCTAAGCCACTAATCAAAAATCCACTCGGTAGCATTCTGGGGGAGCGCAGTAGCTTTCGTTACAGCCTGGTTTTTAAACGCGGTTTTTACGCGGATTGCTTTTTTCAATGGCTCAAAAACGGTACAAGATATCGATATCATTCCAATCACGTTTCCCTTTTTAGGACAAAAGTAATCATATGGTCGGCGTGCGACCAGACCGAACCAAGCGCCAAAAACTTTATTTCGAGTAATCGGCGATCAAAGTTTAACCACCCCGTATGTTTCCTGCAAACTGCTGCAAAGAAATTTTGTTATAATACCATTATACACTGTTCAAATGATTTCGTTTTATCATGAAAGATAGATTATCAAATTCCACTCCACTGGTGTAAAAATTCAATTTTTTAAAAAATGGCACCTGGTTCGGTCTGGTCGCACGCCGACCATATATCAGTCAAAAAAACTTACAATTTTTGGTGTAAATACTGAAAATTTATCATATTGCTACTATCATATTCAGTCAAAGCTCAAACGGTTTGAGACAATTTTTTACGTTATTTTTCAGCTCAAGATAGTCTTTTTTACGCGGTTCCATACAAATTTGGAACCAGTGATGGCATGAACTCGTGCAAAGTTGAACTGAGTAACACTTTTCCAGATTTGAATCCAACTTGAATCTGCACTCAAAATATTTTTCACGTTATTGTTACGTGGAATCTCCTGTACTTATTCATTTTCTGTCAGTTTTCATGATTTATGTGACAAACATAACATCTACGTGAAAATCACATGCATACTATGTTTTATCACGTAGTTTCTACGTGAACTTGGCAACGTCAAACAGAACGAACTCTCCGTGCGAAAATATACGAGAATCAAAATGGCGAAGCTGTTGGGTAATTCGGTCTCTGAACATAAAATTGACTTCATCGATGGCTTGCCAATGAGTGAGATTTAGAAAAACCATAATTCGACATGGAATCTTTAGCTTACAGATTTTGTACGGATTCAGTTCAAAGATCCAGGAGTTACCTGAACATAAACAGTAGCAGCTAACAGTGGTTATCGACGGTGAATGTCTTAATATTTGTCAGTTTTTATGTCGTTCAATCCATTTTAGAATTGGAAATTTTGCATGCCCGTGCGATTTATCTAGCAACATATTTCAAAAAATTCTGAAATCTAATTTCTCTCTTAAGAATTTGGGAAACCACAATCGAAATTAATACGTTTTATAAAACGTAGAAGCTATCCGTTAATCAAATGCTTTTCACTTTGCCGGTAGTTAAATTCTACGTGAAAATCACATGAAACGCATATGTCTACTGAATAATATTCACAGGATAAAGCATCTCACCAGATCATGATGAACTCAAATGACAATCACGTAAAATCTACGTGAAAATGACAGTGGAAAATATTCACATAACTTTTCCGGTAATCATAACGTGAGAAATATTTTGAGTGTGCTTCCTCTCGATAGTTTGAGTTTTTTTGCACCGCACACTCTGATCGATTGAGTTTAAATACGTGCAATGCATGCAGTGCACGATGTATCCAGCGATGCAGGCGATGATGTAACGCGATAAGTTTTGTTTTTAGATCGAATTTATGCTTTCAAAGGACAATGCAACAAACTGTTGCAGCAGGCGCGGCGCGAATTTCATCGCATTTCGATTTTTATGCAATTGTTGCTATGCAGGATTAAAACTCAAATCCAACTCAAGTGTAATGCACTGTTAGTAGGGTTTACGTGCAAACCGAAAATAAATATGGGTATTCATGTCGAGCTCGTAAACAAATACGCAGCCGTAAAAATACTCACCTCCATTGACGAGTAATGGAAGATACACAGTTTACTCGATGTGAAGACCCCTAATGTGCAAGCAAGTTTTAAAACTCACTTGGATACGAGGGCAAAGTCACACTGCCTACTCTGTTTGGAACGCATCCTCCGCGTAATAAGAAATCTGACTTTCCATGTGTTTAGTCTAAAATACAATAAAGTAAAAAAACTTTTAAAAACTTAAAAAAAATTGATTTGGTTGTAAATCCACTATTTTCTTAAAAAAGGTATAAATGTTGCTCAAAAATCCAATCTTCGATGCGATGCCTTGGATCAAGAATTAAAATACTATTCGACGAGATCGGTTTGTGCGTGTGTAAGTATGAGTGGACAAACCCGACAGTAATAAAAACAGGTTTTCTGGTCGTATTAAATCTTATTGAAAGCATTCATATAGCCACCTAGAAACATGTTGTTGAGACCCGCACAATAATGATTAAAACTGAAATCATGTTTTCAGAAAATTCCTCTTTTTAGCAGCAATTGATTCTACCGGTCTCTTTCAACTGACATTCGAATAAAATGAAACATAATCACATCATAGGCTTTGAATTACTACATAAGACACCCACATTTTTCGGTTCAGGTTAACAAGAATGCCGAACGGGTTCCTCTTTTGTTTGTATGATGTGTGAATTATCAAAAAAAAAAAAAACTAATCGAAAACTCTTTTCAAAATTGAATTCTATTAATAGACTTGAAAAATCCGTTCATCACGTTATTGTCGGATTTCAACACAAGCAACTGACAAACGGGTTAAAGATAACTTCCTCTCTACTTCAACATGGGAAAGAAGTCCTTGATCCGTCGATCATGGAAAACCCAAACACTGGCGGTGGCGTGTTTTATTTATCCAAAACAATCGATAATTGCTACGGCCAACAAACACGAGTTTAATAGCGCAGGGTGTGAAGTAGCAGACCTCCCTCCGCCTTGTGTCTTGTGCCGGGTCGATGTTTATTTTTACTACTATTTGCCCGTAATAAGATACAATCACGATCATGATCGTGAGTGGCCCGCCGGCTGGCAGGTCGCGACTGTGATAGGGATCAATAGTTTCACCCGCACAGCATTTCGTGTAGTATTAAGTAGATGTATGCCGTGTCGCTCACGGGTAACCCGACGACGGATGAAGGGTTTCACGTGCGAATGGTTGTTATGTATGCGATTAATCAAAATCCTATTGAAATTGGAGCCAAATACATTAGTGGAATGAATTGCACACTGCGTAAGCGCGTATAGGACCAGGGACCAGTGTGTCTCTGGGACTCGATCACGCATCGTGCAATGTGGGCGCGTATTGGAGTTTAGGGTCGCGCGATGAAGGCGTTAAAAACTAGCGCACAACCGTGGGAGAAAATTTGGCTGCTTGTGTCTATTATTATCATATCTTCCGGCATTATTCAATATTGTTTCGAAAATAGCAATAAATAATTATAACACAACAGGACTTCAAAATATCATTTCTATATCACAAAAAGGTCGTTGTGTAGTTTTTGCCATGGCAGAACACCATGTTAACAGCCAAAATGTTTTCTACTTGAAAGACAAAATTTTGCCCCATTTAGCTTTGCTGACAATCTCTGCTTGGAGCTATTTCGCCTAGCATAACATTAATTGCCAACCTGGCCTAGTGGACACCGTCCGCATTGTGTTTCGGGTTGGGCGTGGCTGAATTATGCTTAATGTCCGTGTTACGAGTTGCAAAACGTGGTGTTCGTTACGGTCGTGATTGAAGCTCAATCAGTCCATAGGTCGCCTCGATGATGGTGAATTTGTCTCACGGGGGCGTTGAATGGCCTTTATGTTGTGAATGTTATGCTGCTGCGGGATAGTGGCTGTGTGCACCAAAAAGCGACGGCCAATTTGTGCATTCAATACCACAATCGACGCTGCATGTTGTACATAGGCAGCGCACAGTGCAGATAAATAGGAAATAGCACGTTATTTTACGTGAAGTTAAATATAGTTTGGCGATCAGCAATTGTGCTATTCATACATTTGTAAATACGATAACTTGAAAATGCATTAAAGTAATGATAATTTGGCCTTATTGGCATTATATTCGAATTATGAATATTGAATGTCATATAAAATACCAGACAATGTTTCCAACAATCGATGGCATTGAAGGTGCTTTCAAGAAGCAATAAATAGAGTAAAATTAATTTAAAAAAAGTACATTTATGATACAAGCAAACACAGAACTACCAAAACGAGTGTCATGATCATGTAAATTACCAAAAACAACCACTTGGACCACGGAAATCCTTGACAATCGAAAGTGTAATACATTTATTTTTCACCATCACCTCGCTCGTTAAGACTTAACGGTGAATATAAGCTTATCGAAATGAAGAAATTGTCATAGCCTTGAAGTGACACTTGTTACCCCAAGTGACACACCAGCTGATGACTGCCTGAAACTGATGGAGGAGAATGGCAAATTAATTGCCGTGCTGTACGCATACAGTTAGGGGGTAAAATAACCATAAACGCCGAACAGATTGTTCGGACAATATATATAACAATATAGATAACGTAAATTGATTCAACATCAACTCCCAGCTTGTATCTAGCCCTGCAAACATTGTAAAACAGCATAATAAAATTATCGGCACACACAGAACCTTAAACTGTGTTCTGTACGACCGACAAGCACGATTTCCATTATCAAAGCGGCATTTAGCAATCATCGGCCTCAGTCACACACAAACGAAAGAATGCAAACAAAATGCCGTGCCGAATCAGGGCAGTTTATTAAAATTCCACAAGAATAGCTCCCTGTGCTGCTGGTCTGCGCTGCGCGACGTTGCTCTACTATCTAAACTGTTTTGACGACCATGTTCAAAATGGGGTGACCTTTGGATAAAAATGCTTAGAGCATAATTTTTCAACATACGCCGCTGCAGGTCCCACTGTGATCATATCACGTCAACCCGGTCGTTAGCACACGGTGACTGTTTTGTGCGAGACCCTTCTAAACTGCAGTTGCGTTGTTGTTGCAGCGGAAAGCGTTCTGCAGCCCGAATAGCGGACGATGTTTCGTGTGCGGAGCAATTATCGCGCAGAATACATGAAAACATTTCAATTCCCGCACGCAGCACGCGGTGTCTACGGTAGGGTTTTTGCTAATGGAGTAATTAACTGCTAACAACTTCTAACTGGCGGTAAAATGTTTAATCTGAGCTCTCGATAACCCCTGGCAGCGCACCCGCTTCCGAGGCGGGTAGGTTCGTGGAGCGGTGTAAGTTTTGAGCTTAATTTCTTGCAGAAGCAATCTTACGAAACCCTCGCAAATCAAGCAACATCAATGGCGAGATAACTAAGCAACATTCTCGAGACAACATGACTGATTCAGACTGTCTTGTGAACATCGGATAGATTGAGTCTGAGCCGTGCGCTGAGCTTTTGCTTTTTTGGGATTTTTATGATAGCTATTACTATCATCTCTGCTTCAATTATAAAATTATATGACAAATTTTGTATGGAGAGATGTGTAATTGCGCCGTGTGTGTATTTGGGCCTCAAGCACGTGCAGTGGTTGAAACTGACTAATTTTGCGGTGCGCTTCGGGCCGCACGCCAGGTCACCAATGAGTCAAAATCAATCGAATGAAGAAAGGCTTTGAAAGCTTCAGGTCGAAACGAAGTGAAAATCTCTATAAAAGTGTACTGAAAATTCCAGGCCTATGAAAAGACGCTATTTTTTTATGATCGAAAAATAACAAGTAAAATTATGGAACCTCGGTGGGTTAGAAATGGAAATGGAGCAAGAGCATAGCGCCATCTAAGGCCTGGAAAAATCAGGCCATCTAAGGCCTGGGAAACTCCTTTTGCTTTGCTGACATTTAGCAATCTATGCTTCGCTTACTGAATATTCGGTTATTGACACACACTGCGGTTGTCAAATAAAAAAAAGTTGTTTATTGTCGATTTATTTAGTGCGTGTGAGCATTGTTGTTCATTTATTTAGTGCTTTCAGTAAGAATTGTTTGAAAAATGAATCCGGAACTCGAGGAAGTGCTACAGCAGTGATTCCTAACCGCGCAGTGATTCCTAACCTACTTCGGTTCGGAACTTGACCTTCTGTTAATGTACAGAACAATTGCGGGGCTAGCGCTACGATCCTACGGACATTAAAAGTCTCTCCCGAGCCGAGACTCGAACCTACGACAACTGGTTTGTTAGGCCAGCATCGTACCTCGTAACCAACTGGAAGATAGCATATTTTATGCATTTTTCTTAATTTTTCTTGACACTGGTTTTATATACTCTGCAATGTTTTGACTTTGATATTCCGGACTACAATAAGTGAATTACAATGATGATATTCTCGACAGTTATGCGTAACTTTGTTTTAAAAATGACAACGGAGACCTTTTAAATTTTTTTTTTTCAAATTGTTTGTTGTGCGAATCAGGGCTTATATTTTTCAGCGTCTTACTAAAAAAATTGTGAAGATCATTTGGTTGGATTTTCAGCAAATTTTACTGCGTGGCCGTGAACGATGCGCGTGAAATATTTCTTCACAGTATGATAGCTCGCTACAAGGATGACAATCTAGTGTCAAAGAGTAACCTTAAGGTGTCTGTAGAAAAACATCTTATTTGGATCGAGTTTAAGTATGACTGTATCTGGAACTTTCCAGATATGTTCCAATTACCCCAACATTTTTTAACTACTCGGCTGCTTAAGAATGCAACATTACTGATTTTGGCTCAGAAATTATACCAACAACTGACTTCAAAAACATCTGTTGCCGCTCTCCGCTCCTAACTTTTTCGAACAGATTCGTCACTAAAATATCATTTTTCAAGTAGACGATACAAAAAAAAAAATGAATTGGCTTTCGCCATTTTTCATTTGTGTGAACGAAACGTCTCTGATCGAAGTTTGCACACAGCAATCGAAGCAAACTTTTGAAGAGATTCGATCGATTTAGGAACTAGTTCAATATTTTCGGAACTCGATTTTACAACCAATGGAATATTATCCTCAATTTCAGTTAAAACTACTGGTGTTCTTGTTTCTGGTAACAAGGATCTTTGTCTGTCTTGAATCAATCTATCACTCTAATATGCTACTTGAGGTGGCTGAATTTTCCGTAGTTAAATTGAAAACCTTTTTTGGTGAATGTATGGTTACCCTTACTAACACTCAGGGAATCCTGAGTAAGAATCCCCAGGATACCGATTAACACGGTGACGAAATCGTGAAAGGAATCACAAACACGATCCAGAGGATTCCCACTCACGATTATTATTCAAGAATCCTAGAGTCATATACAGGGCATTCCTGAGGATTCTTTATTCAGGAATCCTTTTCAAGGACGCTCACGAATCCAATGCACAGTGGTCCAGATCGTCGATTCAGCGGTATTTAGTTTTTTTTGTGAAAAAACAGCTGTTATTAGGTTAATAGTATATCTGAAAGATATTTTGTGTTTAAAAAGGCGCTTCTTTATAGAAAATAAAAATTAGGGTGGCTCCATTTTTATCAAAAATAGCAAAACTAACTTTTTTGCTGATAAAGATACGGTTCTTTTTAGTTCAGAGGAGTTGTAGATCCATTTATTCTAATCAATTTTGCCGAAGAAAGCTAGTCTCTATCTTGCATAGTTTTCACGGTATGATGAATTTAATATAGCAAGTTAGGGTGTCGCTGAAAAATCTAGTTTTTTCGATGTAACTTTTTTATTTTTGATTCTGTTAAAACTTGATCTTCTAACAGTTTTAAGGTCTTTTTGAGGCTCATATTTTCTCTGAATACTGGAAAGCGCTATCTCATTCACAAGAAAAGTTATTAGGTTTTTCGCTTTCAAAATACGCCCTTTTCAAATGTTTGTATCTACCTCAATAGCAAACACAAACTAAAACTATTGATTGCGTTTTAAAGGTCGTACTTTTTTGTATATAATATATAAAATCTGGAGGGTGAATATTTTTCTATCTCAAATAAATCCAATTTGAACTTTGCGGTTTTGGTTGGATTTCTCGATACATGTCACATGTATGCTACTATTTTTTTTAATTTTTTTTTTTTATTTGATCGGTCTATATCACTAAACCCAAACGTAAGAACATACAAAATAAGGTTTTTTCAAACAGTTTTATGATTCATGAAAGCCTTTTTCATAAAAAAACAGGCAACAGTATACTAAGGTCGCTTTTTACGCTGCTTTTTTTACGCGGATTCCGGAATTTACGCGGTTTTTTTTACGCGGATTCCGAAATTTACGCGGTTTTTTACGCGGATTCCGGAATTTACGCGGTATTTTTTTTGCCCTGGATTTCTGTTCCCCTTCACTCGGAATGGAAAGTTACCGATGGTTCATTTTACGCGGATTCCGGAATTTACGCGGTTTTTTTTACGCGGATTCCGGAATTTACGCGTTTTTTTTAACGCGGACTCCGGAATTATCGCGGTCTTTTTACGCGGCACGTATCCCCCGCGTAAAAAGCAACCTTAGTGAAAAATCTTTATATATATATATATTTTTTTGTTCAAGGGATTTTAACCGAGGCGGTCATTCGTCCCTAATATCTTATATTCTACATGTGTTTTAGCAGTAGAAGTATTGCATTATATGCGAGCTTTAACTCTGCTACGTTTACCAAAAATGGTTTTTTAAACACGAAACAACCCAGGAAATTAGCAGAATTACCTCGGAAAATAAAAAACTTCACCCTACTTATATCGACAGCATTTAAGTTACCTCGAAAATGGCTTGCTACATAAAGGAGACAAAAATAGGGAATAATTTCACTAAAATAAATTCACAAGCGATCGTGACGTTGACGATCCTGAAAAATACAAATTTAGGATGTCACCCTCGCACGCCTACATTCGCTACATACAACTCTTGGCGAAAGTAAGCTATCGTTTAACTATGGCTAAATCATTGTGGTGAGTAGCGACAACCTAGTTTCTGAAGCACGAAAAATCGCCATTCGGAATGCGTTGAAAGCGAATTAGTGAACTTCTATATGATGGTGAGAATAACAGAATTTAGCTCGCAGATTTGTCAATATATATGGATAAGTATCAGAGATCACAAGCCTCAATGAAGAAATACTTGAGTTTCTACGTAATCCTAACGTTAATCGAAAATAAAATAGGAGTATGAAACATACACTGAGAAAATCGAACATACGCTATGATGATGAACATATTTTTTTCTAAGCTTCTGTGAAACTGTTAGATCTCGTTTTTTTCTCATTGTCTTAAAATTACATAGGTACGCTTCTACCAATTGGACTGTGTAACGACGAGGCACAGGAAGCACGAAATTCAAATTCAAACCGTTTACGCCAGAAAAAAATCAGAAAACACATTGCATTTAGTGCTGGAGTAATGCACACCATGCTAAAACACAACACGAACATAACATAAAAATATACTGTTGAGTGTTGCAAACTTCTATGTAAACAGCTCTCATGAGTCATAAAACTATTGAAAAACACTTTATTTATTATGATCTTACGTTTGGGTTTAGTGATATAGACCGATCAAATAAAAAAAACTTAGTAGCATGCATGTGCCATATATCGAGAAATCCAACCAAAACCGCAAAGTTCAAATTGGATTTATTTGAGATAGAAAAATATCCGGCCTCCAGATTTTATATATTATGTACAGAAAAGTACGACCTTGGAAACGCAATCAATAGTTTTAGTTTGTGTTTGCTATTTGAGTAGATACAAACATTTGAAAAGGGCGTATTTTGAAAGCGAAAAACCTAATAACTTTTCTTGTTAATAAGATAGCGCTTTCCAGTATTCAGAAAAAATATGCACCTCAAAAAGACCTAAAAACTGTTAGAAGACCAAGTTTTAACAGAATCAAAAATAAAAAAGTTACATCGAAAAAACTAGATTTTTCAGCGACACCCTAACTTGCTATATTAAATTCATCATACCGTGAAAACTATGCAAGATAGAGACTAGCTTTTTTCGGCAAAGTTGTTTAGAATAAATGAATCTACAACTCTTCTGAACTAAAAAGAACCGTATCTTTATCAGCAAAAAAGTTAGTTTTGCTATTTTTGATAAAAATGGAGCCACCCTAATTTTTATTTTCTATAAAGAAGCGCCTTTTTAAACACAAAATATCTTTCGGATATACTATTAACCTAACAATAGCTGTTTTTGCACAAAAAATTAAATACCGCTAAATCGACGATCTGGACCACTGTGCAACGTGAGGAATCCTAGAGAATCTATGCGAATCGTATGTGTTCGTCCGGGAGCCAGGTGTTTGTCAAAATCATGTTTATCCTCATGCTCTTTTACGTGCCACTAAGGTCCATCAACGTATCCGTCCATTTACTGATGGCAAAGAACGTAAAGCTAAACAAGAAATTGAAAAAAGACGAGATGAATTTATTATTCCACTCACCAAATAATTCCTCTATATTGCAACGATTGGTTTTCAGATCCTGTAGCACAGTGGTTCCCAACCTTTTTGGCTCCGCGGCCCTTTTGCAAAACAAAAAGAGCTTCGCGGCCCCCTTGGCGAAGCATAGAGAGCTTCGCGATCCCCCAAAAGAATTTCAGATACAATTTTTGCAATACGAGGCTGTGTTTTTCACTCTTATATCGTCCTGCTAGTCTAAATTGTTCCGCTTTTTGGTCCTAATATGCAGAAGAGTGTATCAAGAAAGAGATTTTTATCACCTGACAAATTTACCAAGAGCTTCGCGGCCCTCCTAGATAAGCCTCGCGGACCCCGGGTTAGGAATCACTGCTGTAGCCAGAGTTGCCAACAAAATTTTCAATTGAACTGGAAGATTGCTGAAGAAAAAACTGGAAAAAAACTGGATTCCGAATAAATTTAAAAAATACCGAAAAAATAAATTGTGAGAGTGCTTCTCTGTGATGGTTATTGAATCCAATATAAGTTTTAAATACAGCAACTTCGGGCCTACATTTTGTTGAAATTATAAACTGAAAATGTTCATTTACAGGAGCAAAACTTTAATTGCGCAACCAGTTTATCGCAAAGTCAAGAAAATGAACCTTTTTTTATTGATGCAACATTTTCTTACGTTACATCTGTGAATTCGAACAATTTTTAAACTGCTACGCAACTGAAATTAGTTTGAAGAATGCCGCCTGTATATAATATCTTCGAGATATATTGTTTCTATTTTTATTTAACATTAACTCATTGCAATTATTTTTTTCTTCATGATCTGATAACACCTATTAGTTAGTTTTAGAATAAAGCTGAATTACTTGTCTTTTTATCTCAACCATGCACAACACATCCTTAATTTGGCCGTGTTTCGTGCAAGAAGACACAATACTGAAAATGCTGCTCATCAATCCACAAAATGTACGTTCTAAAAATATTTCCAAACCAGTCGGAGCTTGAGTGTCCAAAAAATCTGGATAAAACTGGCAGATATACAAAATAAAACTGGAAGATTTTGGGATTGAACTGTTTGACTGGATCACTTGAAAAAAACTGGAAGAATCCAGTTTAAACTGGAACATTGGCAACTCTGCCTGTAGCACTTCCTCAAGTTACGGATTCATTTTTCAAACAATTTCTGAAAAGCACTAAATAAATAAACAACAATGCTCACACGCACTGAATGAATCGACAATAAACAACCGTTTTTTTTTTTTTTTTTTCATTTAACAACCGCAGTGTGTGTCAACTACCGAATATTCAGCAACCGAAGCATAGATTGCTGAATGTTAGTGAAGCAAAAGGAGATACTGAATTTTCCAGACCTTAGACGGCGCTATGCTCTTGCACTGGCTTGTATGTGACTTTTTTTGTGGCTCCATTTCCATTTCAAACGTAGGTTCCATAATTATGCTGTCATTTTTCGGTCATAAAAAATGGCGTCTTTTCATATGCCGGGAATTTTCAGTACACTTTTATAGCGAAATTCTATACTCCAACAGCTCACTTCGTTTTGACCTGGAGCTTTCAAAGCCTTTCTTTATTCGCTTGATTTTGACCCAGTATTGACCTGGCGTGCTGCCCGAAGCGCACCGCAAAATTAGTCAGTTTCAACCCACCACTGCTCGTGCTTAGTCCGTAAACAATTATCTGCCATCGCTTTCTTACTTGCGTCGGAAACCGTGATGTCGTTTCTTTATTCCTGGGTAGATTTGCCCTTACCCAGTGGAATGAAGAAATTCGCCATTAGATTGCTGAAATTTCTGCTCATGGCTCTTATTGCGAAACTTTGTAAAGGATACTGAATTTAGCTTTCGGGAATTTAGTGTGTAGTGTATCTGAAAGGTGCAGCGTTCATTGGAAGTGCAAATGGAAGAGGATTGTAATTTTCGAAGAATTTTGCTAGTGCAAAATGATTTTTATCAGCACTGGTGAAGAGTAGACGCGATTCTATCATTGGATCCGTCTTTAGATATCTTTACTAGTATTGTTATCGGCAGTGCTGCTGTAGAAGGCTGATGTTGTTCTGTTTGTAGCCTCGTCTCCATATATATTTTGTTTTCGACTCATTAATGAGCAGTTCTATTCTACTGGCTTTCGCCTTTAGTCTGGTGTAGGAATCTTCCACCGCCGCAAAGTTCTGTGCTATGATGTTAAAGTCATCAATGAAGCCTAGAAGTTGAACCTTACCCGTATTAAGGCCCGTACCACAATTCCAAGGGCGATGTTAAACAATAAGCACGCAAATGAGTGGCTCAAGTGTCCTTGAGACAAGCACATAACACATAACTCGATTCATGGCAGCTTTCATCAGTCTCATTACTACATCGTACGCTGTTTTGAAATCAATGAAGGTATGATGCGTGGACATGTTATACTCGCCGCATTTTTGCAGAATCCGTCGAAGTGAAAATATCTAATCCTTAGTAGCATGGGCTCCAAGGAGCCCGCTCGGTACTGTCCCACTCAGAGTTGCCAATGAAATTTTTAATTACACTGGAAGAATGCTTAAGAAAAAACTGGGAAAAACTGAATTCCAAACAAAAGTTTGCAAAATACCAAAAAAATAAATTGTGAGAGAGCTTCTCTGTGATGGTTATTGAATTCAATATAAGCTTTAAATACAGCAACTTCGGGCTTATATTTTGTTAAAATTATAGATTGACAAATCTCATTTATAAAAGCGAAATTTGATATTGCGCAACCAGTATATCGCAAAATTAGGAAAATAAAACATTTTCTTCATTTACTTTTAGCTTTTTACAAATAAACTGATGCAACGTTTTCTTACGATACATCTGAAAGTTTGAATTTCAATTATCCCTGAGTTCGCTATCTCTTGGTATCTAGTTATTCGAACAATTTTCAAACTATAGCTACAGCAATTCAGCTTGACGCCCTTCGTGAAGATGTAATCACTCTTCGGATCCTTTTTCTAGCAAGTGTAACAAGTTTCGAATCTGAATGGATTTCCTGTAGACCTGGAGCTGATAACCGGTCATCCACTGCTGGCTCATCTAGGTCAACTCCGTTTTCCATCTTACTTCCGTCTCGCCATTCAAGTGCTCATCAAAGTATTGCTTCCTCCTATCTACTACCTCATTTTCGTTGGTGATCATATTTCCGTCCAAATCCCTTCATATGGCAGCTTGCGGCACATGATCATTGTGGAATTGGTAAGCCTTCTCGCAAAACTTCCGCTTACCATATTGGCACGGAACAGCTCTTCAAACCCTTCGCAATAACGATCTTCCTGCTGATGCTTCTTTCGTCTCAGAATCATCCTCGAGAGACGTTGTGCATAACATCTCTGCCATTAATAATGCCACGTCCAGTCGTTGCGCGTAGTCTTGGGCAGTTTAGGATTCCGTAGCTACTCGATATCAGATTATGGGACTCAGTTGCGTCGTGTCTGATATACAGTAGACAGTTTTGAGTGTATAAACACAGCCACTGGAAAGTGGTTCGAGTCGAATATCCGGTGCGTCGGTTGGTGATGTCTTAGGAGAACAATCCGTCGATGAGAATAAGGACAATTTGGTTGGCAGCGCGTTGATGAGGTGATCTCCCGGTAGTTTTGTTTCTTTTCTTGCGGAAGAAGAACGTGCTATGAACGTACGTACACACTCTTGGTCGTTATTGTTCGTCTTGGTGTGCTCACTACCGTATCCGATCACCTGTTTAAATATGTCGCTACACAGGATGTTTTGAGATCTATAGTTCCAAGAACCAATCGTTGTCCCTGATTTGTTGGTTAGGTTGTAACCGATTGGTCTGAATTGATGGGTTTACAAATTTCATTTACAGTTGGTTTGCCAGCCATAATTTAAAAATTCCTGCCAGCGCACAGTGGGACGGTCAAAAGTCTTTTTTCACTCTTTTTTACACTTTAGGGGTTTGGTGTCTTTGGAAGAGTTGTTTAGAATACTGATTAGAATTATCTGACAATTTCATTTAATCGCTTATTAAGCTAGTATTACACTTAGCAACATAAACTTTTTTTATTTTACGGGATATTCAATTTTTGTCTTCGGCAAAGTTGTAGAGCTATCGATTTTATGAAATTTTGCCGCAGACACGAAAATCCTAGGTCTTAACTCTGAAAAGATCTAGAAAGTTTTAGATAATAACAAAATAGCTTTTTTTTTCTAAAAAAAAGAAGTTAATTCTGTTGCACCAACTTTGAGATAAAGCGAATTAAGGATAAAATTATACCAATTTTCAAAATCAAATTCTTTCAAATTGTGAATGTTTGTGAGGTAGCTATTACTCAACGTCATTTTTTTGGCATATTTTGAGGTACAAGTACACATATTTTTCAGAATTGGGACTCTTCGGGAACTTCACATTTTCATAGTTTTCAATGTTTTTTTTTAATTTTCAGTTAGTTCTACTGATAAAATGATGAGTATATGTACACTGTAGAAACCAACTATTTCCTTGTGTACGGATTGGACTCGTCACGTTTTAAACTGACCTAAAATGTACTCAAACGAAACCAGGTCCAACTAGATTTGGGTGTGCAATAAAATGTAGGAAATCATTTCTCCTTTGTTTATGATATACATTTCGAGCTCATTCGTACACCAATCGAACACAACCGTTTTTAGCAAGCTCGTGACGTGCTCCCAGAAAACCTCTACCGCGCGAAACTGCATGCAGCAGTTCAGTCACATGCAACATTAACCTACTAACAAGGAAAAACAACTCCAAAACCAGAATCAAATTTAAATTCGATCAGCGATCGCCGCAAAGTACCCACTCGTATGAATAATTCATTCGAATGCCGTCGTGATTGACTCTCTATAGGTGGTACGTATGAATGAACATGTTTATTCATTCGAGCGGTGTTTCCCGCCGATAAGAACGGGATCGACGTCAGCAAGTGCTGCTGCTCATGGATCATTTGTGAGAAGAAACTTGTTCTCATACTTATAATGGATTTGACGAGGTTTGTATAGCAACCTTGAGCATGATGCAGATTCTGATTCAACTTTCGAACATTCCTTAGCCTTAGCATACAATATAAACTGAAACTATAATAGGAGAAAAGCAGATAGTAAGCTGTACCGACGAGCGCAAATATTGTGATAAATTACCATAAGCCTGTCATACATTTCAACACTTCCAGACAACCTTTTCACCGAAGCTACAGGTTTCGTCACCCGAAAGCCCACCTGCAGCTTTTCAGACATCTAATTATCAACCTGATGAAGCTAATTGAATTAGCGAATTCAACATTAACAGTTCGCCAGAATGGCACTGTCTTGAGTTATTAAAACAATTTGCGGCAATTTATGGTTATTATCTGCTGGCAATAACCCGAAAATCGTTCATGGCGTCTTGAGCTGCCCGACAGATCAGACGTATTTTCGGTTGCTTGTGGACTGGTCTTTGACTGCCTATAGCTTCAAAGTTTGTGTTTTGTCAGTGTGTCTTTTAAAGATTCACTACACTTTTCACTTTTTATTCACTTTCACTATTTAATTCTATCACTTTTCACTTTTCACTTGCAAATACGTATTTCGGCACTGACATAGTGCCTTCGTCAGTGCTTATTTGGACTGTTACGTATTTGCAAGTGAAAAGTGATAGAATTAAATAGTGAAAGTGGATAAAAAGTGAAAAGTGTAGTGAAAATTTTTCTATCAAGACGCTCGAACTTAAGTGAATAAATTTTAAAGATTACCTGGAAGTTAACTTACATCAGTCATTCTTAAGACTATCTATTTCTTTCTTTCTCGATACTTGCAATTTAATATTATTTTTGAACTTTTTTCGTATCACCTGAAATGGCAGGACGAAAAAAGAAACCACGCATCGCTACGGGGAGGAAAAGAGAGGCATCTCTTTCTGACACTAGCTTATGCAGTGAAAATTTATATGATATTCTGCCTGAGCAAGAAGCCGGCGAAACTGAAATGTTCGAAAGTAAAACTATTCAAAATGAAATTTCTGTAAAAAAGGAGAAAGTTCCACCTATTGTGGTAACTATTGCTTCTGAATTTAATATTTTTAAAAGAGAACTTTCTACGTTTCTCTCCGACGTCAAAGTTACTTATCAAATTGGCCGAAGAGGCGAATGCCGTTTACTGGCCCAAACATTGAAAGACTGGAATCGTCTTATTCAGTATTTAACTGAAAAGATGTATAATTTTTTTACATATGATACGAAGAGCGCCAAGCCGTTCAAGGTCGTATTGAAAGGTCTAACCAACGATCAAACCGTTGATGAGATCAAAATTACTTTGACAGAATTACTTGGTATAGCCCCTACCCAAGTAATTCTGATGAAACAAAAATCACGAGGTGAAAACAGTCAGCGAACTGGAATTTCCCTTGTAAATTATTTAATTCATTTTAACCGCAGTGAGGTTAATAACTTAAAATTTTTTGAAAAAGCACATGCTTTATATAACGTGCGTGTAAAATGGGAATTATATCGAAAGTTTGGCGGAGGTGAAAAGCATATCACCCAATGCCGTGTTTGCCAACGTTATGGCCATGGTTCAAAGTTTTGTAACATGGACCAAAAATGCCTCATTTGTGGAGACTCTTCTCACAAGAAGGACACATGTCCTGTGAAAGAGAGTAAAAATTTTCGCTGTGCGAATTGTAACGGCAACCATATGTCGAATTTTTATCAATGCCCAGCCCGTTTAGCAATTGTTAAGGCAAGGCAAGGTAAACAAAATTCAAAACAAACTTCAAAACAAAATTCTCCAAGCGTACCAGTGACGCATAGTTTACCTACTCCTTGCATACCCGTTTAACTTATGCACAGGTTACAGGTAGTTCGAACATTATACCGCCTAGTGTTGGTAGTTCGAAAATGACCGTTAATATGGGTAAGCAAAACACGCTAGAAAATAATTGTACACCTATTACTCCAGCTAATATTGCTGCCGAAAATATTTTTTCTAATGTCAACTGCCTGGGGCCTATTACGGCAGGTAAACTTTCTTTTTTGCAACAGGCAATGTTCGATCTTATGAACGCCATGTTGCAAGCAAAATCAATGTTTGAAGCCATTCAAATAGGCACAAATTTTACTATTAAAATTGTTTCTAATTTAAAATTTAGCAATGATTTTAAATAAAACAATTAAAATATTAAATTGGAATGCTTGCTAATTGAAGGCCAATGAGAATGAGCTTTTTAATTTTTCAACAGTAAATAATGTGCATATTGCAATTATTACTGAAACATTCTTGAAACCTAACATAAAATTAAAATATGATCCCAATTACGTGGTTCATAGATATGATAGGATTCAGGGTTCCGGCGGTGGAGTTGCAGTTGTTATTTATCGCCGAATCAAACATCGTGCTCTTCCCCATCTTGAGACGAAAGTTATTGAAACTTTGGGAATTGAAGTTCAAACTGAACTTGGGATTTTATTTATTGCCGCAGCATATTTACCATTTCAATGCACACGCGAGCACAAAAATTATTTTAAAGGTGATTTACAAAAACTCACCAGAAATCGTTCAAAATTTTTTATGATCGGCGATTTTAACGCTAAACATCGTTCATGGAATAATTCTCAAAGTAATTCCAATGGCAAAATTTTATTCAATGATTGTTTTTCAGGATACTATTCTATTTCGTCTCCGAATAGTCCTACATGCTTTTCTTCTGTCCCTTCAACAATTGATTTGGTGCTTACAGATCAAAGTCATGTATGTAGTGATTCGATCACACATGCTGACTTTGATTCTGACCATCTTCCAATAACTTTTTCTTTATCACATGAATCAGTTTCAAACCCTATGAGCTCTGTTTTTAAATATAACAAGGCTAATTGGGAAAGATACAAAATTCATATTGAGAGAAATTTCAATAATGAGCTTGATTTGCAAAACGAAGTGAATATTGATTCCGCTTTGGAAGCATTAAAATGTGCAATTGTTGATGCCAGGAATTATTCTGTTCCAAAGGCTCAAATGAAATTCGATCCACCAATAATTGACGAAAATCTTCAACTTCTAATTCGTTTGAAAAATGTCCGCAGACGTCAATATCAACATAGATTTACTCTTCTTAGAAATCAAAATTTTGAGACTAAAGTTGAAAAATTGAAACCATATTCAAAACCATTTTGGAAGCTGTCGAAGATTCTTAAGAAACCTTCAAAGCCTATTCCAGTTTTAAAAGATGGTGAACGTTTTCTTGTATCCAATGAACAAAAGGCTCAAAGACTTGCTCAGCAGTTTGAGAGTGTTCATAACTCAAATTTGAATTTTGTGAGTCCAATTGAAAATGAAGTCACACGTCAATTTGATTTAATTTTTTACCTGCAGAAATAATTGAAACTAACTTGAATGAGATTAAATCAATTATTAAAAATTTCAAAAATATGAAAGCACCTGGTGACGATGGAATCTTTAATATACTAATCAAACATCTCCCTGAGAGCACAATGGAATTTTTAGTGAAAATTTTCAATTGCTGCTTCAAAATTGCATACTTTCCCAAATTATGGAAAAATGCAAAAATTACTCCAATTTTAAAACCGGATAAGAACCCAGCTGAAGTTTCAAGTTATCGACCAATCAGTTTGCTTTCTTCAATAAGTAAACTGTTTGAGAGAATTATTCTTAACAGAATGATGTCACACATCAACGAAAATTCAATTTTTGCAAATGAACAGTTTGGATTTCGCCATGGGCATTCCACAACTCATCAATTGCTCAGAGTTACTAATATGATACGAGCTAACAAATCTGAAGGTTATTCCACTGAAGCTGCTCTTTTAGACATAGAAAAAGCATTCGACAGTGTTTGGCATAAAGGTTTGATTGCGAAATTGCAAACTTTTAATTTTCCAATTTTCCTAATCAAAATTTTAAAAAATTATCTTACTGATCGAACTCTGCAGGTTGTCTATCAGAATTCAAAATCTGATAGATTCTCTGTCAGAGCAGGTGTACCTCAAGGTTCAGTCTTGGGTCCAGTCCTGTACAACATATTCACTTCAGATCTTCCTGATTTGCCTCCAGGATGCACAAAGTCATTGTTCTGCGATGACACAAGCATTTCCGTAGAAGGAAAAAGTCTTCGTGTCATATGCAGTCGATTGCAGAAAAGTTTAGATATTTTTTCTTCCTACTTGCAAAAGTGGAAAATCTCTCCCAATGATTCTAAAACTCAAATGATAATTTTTCCGCATAAGTCTAGGGCTTCTTTCCTCAAGCCAAACAATAATCACGTTGTCAAGATGAATGGGGTTATTTTAAGTTGGTCTGACAAGGTTAAGTACTTGGGACTAATTTATGATAAAAAAAACTTATTTTCAAAGAGCACATTGAGAGTATACAAGCCAAGTGCATCAAATATACGAGATGTTTATATCCTCTCATTAACAGGAATTCAAAACTTTGTTTAAAGAACAAACTTTTGATTTACAAACAAATTTTTAGACCAGCAATGCTTTATGCTGTACCGATCTGGTCAAGTTGCTGTTCAACAAGGAAGAAAACGCTCCAAAGGATTCAGAAATAAATTCTGAAAATGATTTTGAAGCGTCCTCCTTGGTTTGGTACACTCGAATTACATAGACTTACTGGTGTTGAACCATTAGAAGCTATGTCAAATAAAACTATTAACAATTTTCGACAAAAATCGTTGCAATCCTCAATTGCTACGATAAGCTCTCTTTATAGCCAATAAGTTAGCAATTAAGTTAGTTGTAAGTTTACTTCCCCTTTCCTGACAAGTAGGTTTAAATCCCTACGAATGATAAGTCCTAATTGCGAAAGCAAACAAATCCTAACAATTAAAATTACAAATTTCTAACAGTGTTGAGAAGTCACCATTTGTGATTGGACACACATACTCATTATTTACTAATACTTATCATAAATACTTAAGCTACTAACAAATCCCCCTCTTTTAACAAAATTAACCCGAAAATCGTTCCTTTTCTTCGCAACCGGCTGCCGGTGACGGTGAATGCGTTCCTTGCGTGGCCGATACGTGATGAATGCGCAATGATGGTGCAGATGATCACAGCTGGCTGTCAAATTGAGCTCTTCTAGCGTCAGCATGGTAGCGAAACGGCTCTGTTGTAAAAGGAACCCTCCCTATCGGGTTGTGCCACCAATTAGTGCTATTAGTGATACTCTACGGGGTCTGATTTTGCCCTTTTTCGTCGATGGCCAACGCACTTTGTTGCGGTTTTCGTGTACACCGCTAAAGTGTTTGCCATAAAAAGGTATAATGTCCCATGCCCTTGAATTTAAGAAAAAAAAAATAAACATTTCCTCCGATTTGACGGGGTCTCCCAGTGACATTTAAAGTTGTCACTTGCAGTGCTGAGAAAAATCACCACCTAGAAACTCAAACAGACTGATATCAAGCCAACCTTGGCGTCAAATATCTTTTCTACGCACAAACATAAACTGTAGCTAGACAACGGTCGCTAGACAGATCGAAATGTTGATTTTCGATGAACACATTTGTTGGCATTCATTCCTCCGTCAAAGTTCACATTCGTTTATATATTGTCAAAGTTGAAATTCATTATCATCGTCAGGGAAATAAAAACGAATATCAGTTTCAGTAACTTGTACTGAATATTTGTATTACGTTGAGCTCAGATGCAATGTTCGATATTGAATTTCTGGGGTTCGACAAGCAACCGACTGACCTAGACCAGTTCATACGTAATCACAGCAGCCATCATAGTATATAATTCATATAATTTATTTAAGTTATAACGTTTAATACGTTTATTCTAATAAATGATATTTCTCATAAATAAGTTCAATCATAATCACAAACTTATTATTTGAATTCATGAACAATTGATCAGCTAAAGCGACCTGTCTATTGGTGATGATTCTTGGTTTCTTCTATGTAATTTCATCATCTTTGAATAAACCATGCTCATACGCTTCAAAAGAATGACTAGTACGGAAATGCCGGATGATATTCCCGACGTCCAAAACGACTTAGGAATGTTTGCATTCGCTCCCAACATCAATTCGACATCGCCCACGTGCAATCAGCGGTAAAGCAACTTCCTGTAGTGTACGCTTCCCTAAAAGAAGGTTTTTAATGTTGAAGCACTTTTTACAACGTTGAAAACACATGGACGATAACCATACCTGCACAAAGCTTTCTAGTTTTGATAATATCGTTGTCACGAGAAGAGCTTCCAGTTGGTATTGCTATCCATTTTAGATTATTTTCGAAGTAAAAAAAATGTAACTGCACTTCAAAAAATATCAGTACCTCAAATCGAAATTGATTTTTTTGCCTTTGAGTTTCATTTTCACGGTTGGTATTTTTGAATTAATAGATGAACCGATCCGAATATCTTCTGTTTCGTTCTTGCTGGGTATTATATTCATTTTGAGACGTCAAGTAACAATGAACACTTTTGTTTACATCGCATATCGGATAGTGAAACTGATTGTCATGGTAATATGTATCACCTACACGAAGAAAAAGCTAAGTTTCAATGTTGTGAAACTCATTTGATAATATTAACCACTGGTCACTTGTTTCAACTCTGGAAACCGGTCCATCGCAGCTAACCAAAAGTGAGCACGATATTCGATTGCGTATATCATACTATTACAACGTACTTAGTGCTAATTATTATCTGGCTTAATTGATTGAACACAGTAAAGATTTTAGCAAAAAAAATAATTGCTCAATTTATTCGAAACTCTTTCAATGAAGATGCTGAACATTTTTTTCGAGCGAATCAATCGCATTGTTCATCAATATTTGAAAAAAGTCGAAACAGCTAATGTGAACGGATTAGCAAACTATATATTTCGATGAATGTTCTCATTGATTTAGTTTTATCCCGGGAAATAATCCTCATTATCTAGACAATTTTGCGAGTCGAAGTCTTCTCACGAGATCATTCAAATGGTTTTTTGTCAGATCGTTGAAGAATAAACGTATAGAAATAGTAATTCGCTGCTTACTGGTCTCTCCCTAAGAAAATTTCAGCCGGTTTGGTGGCAATTATAAAACCGCCTTCTACCTGCACGTAAGCCGGTGGCATATAATGGCGCAATAATGATCGTGTCATGGTGGTGTTTCCTTTTTCCGACTATAGAATCTTGCGCTGCGAACCGCTTGGATGAACGCGGAATTGACACCCGCTGTAACTCCCGGACCGCGAGAGTCGACCACGCCGGTAATGGGAACTGTGAACAATGATGCGGTCAACAACAATCACCGCTGCTAACCGTGCGCCACCATTCTTGGCTTTTGAATAGTGCTATTGATTAGAATTTAATTTTAGGTCCGGTCGCTCGCTCGCTTGCTAGCTCTGTGGGTGGCGGTTCCTGGTGATATTTGCCTGGACACGACTATTCAACGTGGTTCCGTGGGTAGGTCCACCTTTTATTACGAAATTGTACCGCAAAGCAGCATGAAGCTGCAGAAAATATCGATTCTAACGGTAACCAACGGAGGCAAGATTTACGTTTCAAAATACTTGGTCTGAAGTTTAATAATTTTTGTTGATGAATCTGCTTTAACTAACTGTGTATTGATGTCCTCAAAAACAAAAATCGCAGTATATTACTTTCTAAGTTCTTTATGCTGGATATTTGACATTACTTCTTCTTCATCATCCCATTCTTCTGCTTCACCTTCCTTATTAGGGTTATAATCAGTTCTTTTTATACTCATTTTCATCATACAATGGTTCCCAGTATTAATCCAGCAGACCTGACAGTAACAGAGTAGCAACCACATGCAATCAATCATGCTCATGCTCATTTTCAATAAAGTTATAATTCCTTTAGAGAAAATTTTCAAACTGCAGTTTCCCATCTAAAAAAAAAAGTTTATTATTGGGCCCTTAGACCCGGCCGTAAAAATACGCAACACCATTGATGAGTCATAGAATAAGCACTGTTTACGACTGGGTATTCGAATACAAGCTCCATACGAAAACCGCTAATATCTTTACTACTTTATGTTTTGCCTTTTTACAATCGCTGAAATTAATGTTCGAATAAAAGCATGTCCTTAAATTGCAGTTACCACAGTTACAGGTGACTATAGTGTATTAGTCCAGCAAACTTTCAACTTGCCAAGATCTATGAAATCTGAGCATGCAATCGCAACCATTATGCTCCGAAGCGTTTTTAATTAATTGGGTACTGTAATGTGGCAGCTATCGTCAGGATTTTGCTTCTTCTACCCGTCATGCAACTAGCTGGTGGTAACAAGCTGACCTGTGAATGACATAGGAAATATTCAAAACAGGTGCTACAAACCATCAGTAATGAGCAGTGAAGTATACATAAATTAAGCTTAAGAAGTTAAGAAGAATTATAAAAAAAATTTAAAAGGAGGATGACAGCATTAAAATATGTTTTAAAATGTTGTTCATTATTAAACTGAGTTTAGGGGGAAATCTGGAGCTCGATAGCAACATTCTAGAGAAAAATTGTCTTCTACAAATTTGTTATATATGATGAAGCGCTTATTCGAAAATTATCAAAAAATTCAAAACCTCCAAGGAGCGCCTCTTGGCGGTGCAAAGCAGATTCTTCAATAAGTTGATATCTAAAGCCTATCTAAACCAGGTGCGTTATTGTTACAAGATAGTTCTTCCATCGGAATAAGTGATTCTATCGCGCCGTGACCCGGAGATGCATCGCGATCAATGTTTTGTTCGGAAATAGAGACAAACATCAAGACCGTTATACAATTACTCATTCTTAGCTTAACTCGGATCAAGTTTTTAAACTTGCTCTCAAGCTCCGTATGCCGATTGAAGTTGTCGGGTTTGCCTTCTTCCCACGAAGTGGGAGGTCTTCTGTTAATCCTCTCGCCAGGATATCGTTTCGTTTGGGCTTGCAACGCAGCATCGAGAATCAAGCCCGCGAGGAGGTTGTATTCTTCAAGTGGTGGGAGATCTTGAATCGACTCGAAAGCTGGAGAAATATTTTTCTCGTATAACTTTTAATCGATACATCGTGTGAGGTCATACGCAATGTTAATCGCTTATGTGCGATTTGATTCATACAATCCTTCACTTCAGCGGATGAATTACCCATCGAAGGATACTCGCTGCAAGGGGGCCATTTAGCAGTCAACTGCTTCAAAAATTTTTCAACTGTATTTAGAAATGCCAGCAGAAGACTTTTGAGAGGATCAGTTATGTAGAAATTTTCAGAAATCCAGTCCATATATCTAAAAACTTCTGCAGTCCAGATTCTGGCTGAATCTTGGACGAAAATGAAGGAATCAATTTGGTATTCCTGGAAGTGCTTGAAACTTCTTGCGGGAGTTATTAGTTTAGCCCATCCCGGAGGAATTTGCTTCGGAATTTCAACATCACTTTTATGTGTGAAAGTTTCTGCCAGCTCAGATAGGGATCTCCTATGACCTTTCCTAGGAAGTTTAGGAAAAGAAAACCTTTTTCTCTTCATACACTTCCCGGATTCGGTAAAAGTAAGTTCTCCAAATGAATCGTCTGAATCAAAATCATCAGTCGACAACACCTCATAAGGATTCGGGGAAACCAGTTAGATGGCAGTGAAAGTGCGCTTAGAGCGCTCTTTCAGAGACTGCTCATGCGGAGTCTGCCTACAATAGAGGCACTTTTCAGCACCTTTATCGCATCTCTACTTATTGCCGCAGTTGGTGGTACTTTGTCCCAACTGCTTGCATTTGATGCATTTCATCACCCGCGGCACAAACAAGCGCACGGGTAGACGCACCTTGTTCAGGAATACATATCTCGGCAATGCAGACCCGGCGAAAGACAAGCAAAAAGAGTCTGAATTGGTGTAAGATTTTACACCCTTGCCAAGCGACACTGAATGCAATTGCATGCAATCCAGTATCTTAACCGACTGAAGGCTGAAATCCTTAAAACGGCCGGTCCCAGCTTTCAGTACACTGAAAGAAATCGACATTACATTATAAAGTGTTTTGCACTTGAATTCGCCCTACTGGTCAAAACATATAGAATTCATATGCGAAACACTTTAGAATTATTTATCGTGCAACACCTCATTTTCAAAAGGAAAACACTTTCAATTCTCGTGTTAGGACATATAGACATAAAGTGTTTTGATTTTGAATCTCAAATGAATGTTCATCGAGCTTCGGATGATTTTTATTCGATTTTGAAATGAAAACAGTTTTTGTTTTATTTATAAAGTTTAAATTTCACTATAGTAATTATTCACCAAAGATAAACTTTTCTTCTCTGTTGAAGAAGCCTGTAAAGCAAACAAAGTATTTAATTAATTTAATTTCATTAATTGATAATTTAGTAAACAAATACTTGCCCCAGCGTAGAGATGAAAACATCAGAATCTCTGTGATCTTGAGCTAGAAGAACGGAATAAGATTAAAATTCGATTCTTTTACATGACATAAATTACATACCTTGCAAAAATTTATAGATGTAGTCCGGAAAATCGTCGAATTTCTAAGCCGCATGACACTCGCTGAATCTTCTGTCGCCATTTTCCTACTTTTCAGCACAAACGGCACTTCATTTGACATATAAAAACAAAACATATCAACTGGAGGTGTTTCGCACATGATAATCAATGTGATGAAACAGTGGGGCAGATTCAAGTGCAATTCACTTGAAAGGGATGTTGGAATCATACGTAAATGAAATGTGGCTCATAGATGTAAGTTGATGTGTGTGGCAACTTGAAACGAAAGTGCAAATGATTGAATTCGATAAGAAAAATTCTTCAAATAACGATGCAGAGTCATTTTCAGACCCAAATGATGAAACACTTGGATGGAGCGTGCCCAGTTTTTCCAGTGTAAGTCCTCGACGGTCAAACTCGTGTCGGTGACCACACCATCGATCTCGACTGCGCGAGCTGGTATATACACGTGGTACTCCAGTGTGAAAAGAACACAAACAGCAATCTCGTTTGCTTATTGAGGTTTGTCACTAAAACATGCAGCTTATTTTGGCGGGCTGAAAACCGTGCCAGATCTGTACCATACCGTACAAATCTATATTCAATGCCTTTACTTTAAGACAGAAAAGAAAAGAAGCTTCCGTAATCCTTCCGGGTACAGCGTTACCCGATAGAACAGATTTTGTGTGGCTGCTTTTGCAACCCGCGGCACCTTGTAGCCGCCTAGATCGGAAAGGGAATCCATCGCGACAACGATCCTGTCTCCTCTGAGGTTCAATTCCAACTGAAAAAGTTCTTGTTAAAATATTCGCCAATGAATTATTACGTTTATTTGATTATCATATTTTTTATTCTTGCACACCTGGAAATAGTTTTTCAAGCGTTTGTTTGCAGTTTTCGTCTACCAAGAGAATTTTATAGATTATATTTTTCTCAAAATATTGAGATAATGAGCTACCTATTTCACACCAAAATTTAAATTTATGTTTGATACATTTTTGAATGGGGAAGTCCTGGAAAGTTGAGAATTTTCAATGGAAATTTTTCGGATCAATTTATGATTTCGCATTCGTTCAATAATTAGGAAAAGTCATTATTAATTTTACAACAATTAACTTGCAAATTTAGCTTGAAGAGATGATTTCAAATTTTGTATCAGATAAAGTATTCATATTTATCGATAATTTATTGTGTATCCATCATTTCCTTATTCACTAACAGATTGAAAAACCCAACTACCATAAAACAACGATTTTCGAATCATTTGTAATTTCTATTAGAGCAATTCTGCGAAAAAGGGGGTAAGCGACCTTTGCGCAGATGTTCCTCAGAGCTAAAGATGTCATTTTGTGCAATTAGTTTTTTTTACATACGACTAACTTTTGAAAAGGGCTTATGTAAAAAAGGTATTGATGATTACAAATATTGTTAGAAAAAGAACGGTTTGTTTGATTGGTGTGACATCTTCGACAAAGTTGTAGGTAATAGTTTTGTCTTCCCGAAAAATATTCAATTTGAAAAAAATATCAGAAAATAGTACGAGGGTGGTATCCTAGACACGACCGCATGTTTGACGTAGGACTACGATTGTTTTATATTTTATTTAGAGAATTTAGACTTTGTTCGATTGGGCCACGTTTCACTTTCGACACGGTTCAGTTTTGGCACGGTTCAACTTTGGCACACATAAGCCAAAAACGAGCGGTTATGTTCAATCGTAATTTATAGTTTTCTTGTTTTGCTTTTAACCAATTCATGCTCAACAACCACCAAAAGAAAGGCATTTTGTCCATTATGTTGCCAAAATAAAATACCGGAATCAGTAAGACGGTTCTGGAGATATGACCGAAACGAGTTCCAGTAATATAATAGACATAATCAAAGCAGTACTTAGTACCGTGCTATACCTCTAATTACTCGGGAGGATCATATAAAGTGTCTAGGGCGTTAAAGGCTGTCACCGTTGCGTTCCGGATACTTCCAGATTATTGAGCCTAAATCCATCAAGCGACACCTCCAACGACTTACATTCCTAAAACTAGTTCATTGGTGGCCATATATTGTTAAGGTCATATGCCATCAGAAAGTTATATAAAAGAAAAGCGTTTATTTTTAACATGGTCCGATTTGGCAACTGAAAAAAAATCTGATTATTTTTTTGCAGACATCTATTTAAGGAGAAAAAAATACTGTTTTTAACATTGATGAATACCTTTCATCCTAATGCAGTCAATTTTCTTCAACATGCGAAAAGGCAATTTTTTATATGGGCCTTAATTAAGAACGATTTAGTAGAAAGTAAAATTCCTTTCATCTTAAAATGCGCTTGTGAAAGATAGCTCACTCACCGATCCCAAAGCAGCATCATTGTTAGTTTCCTACAACTGCTTAGCAAAGATGTCACATAAAAAATCCTGTATTTACAAGTTCGTTGGAAAAGTAACGATAAAGAGTTTCAGTTTTTAGTGTAAAATCTAGATTTACAAAAATTTTGAAACTGAAATTGAAATTTATGAACATGTTAACATTCATTTTTTTAATTTTAGGCCAATTGAAATATTTATTCATTAAGCAGAATCAGAAAAAAATTAATCAGTATTAAGATACCAATAAAAAAAACAAGCAAAAATGCCATATTTGAAAGTCATCTGTCTGTTTCCTTCAAAAATAAACCTAGCTCGGTTTGATCAACAACATTAACCTCTCCAATTGATGTTTGCATAATGTTGTTCAATTACAAGTCCGGCAATGACAGGTTGTGTTTATATGTTTAGTATCTAAATAGTTTCTGCAGATGCTGATGTAATATTTTTGTAATTGAAATATACGAATGTTTAAAACCTAACGTCAAGATGCATATAATTTGGTTTTTCTCTATGCCACAATCGCGTAATGCAACTAGGATTGTCATATTGAATTAAATTTATTTTACTGGAAAAATATAACCATCAGTACAGCTTAAACGAGCTATCTGAACTTTCTGTTTCAAAATCTTAGCGAAGCATAATGGTTTTATATTGTCTTTTAAATAGCCTATTGGCCATTTGAATATATCTGAGAAAAACCAGAGTGTAGAATTCGGAAAGACAGCAACCCAATGCAACTTCAAATTTTAGGAATTTGAAAGAAGTTTTTATCATTAAACATGGATATGAAAATCACTACGGTTCAAATGCCATCTACTCGCCACGACAACCAAAACGAAATGAGCAACGGGGAATCAAGCTCCTGATTAGTAGAATGTCCACGATTTTTAACACAACTTTTGTTGAAAAGATATTTTAATTATTATATTACAATCTTTCGCAATATTCTACCTGTCGATTAAAAATATCGGTGTTCGAAATCTGTTCAGGGGTAGTAATACAATAAGCACTTTAAAACGATGAGAAAACATCTGTTGCAGCTATATAAAGTGAGCTCGTGATTGGTTGAAAGCTGCGAAACTGAACTAGAAAAAGTGGATTTCAACTGAACTTTTTACTAATTTACTGTTCAATGTACAGTGTAAAATGATATGCCAATTATTGTATCACATGCTTTGGCAACCGTCGTCGTTCGATCAAAGCATTGGTGGTCAAAATCCGTTCAGTTGTAATCATATATTGGATGCAACATCCAACATCGTGATATACTGTTGCGTACAGGATTATTTTATCCCCGGCCGCACAGCGTAGTGTGCGAACACGCAGCTACATTGCTTTCACTTGGCTTGACTGCACGCAAATGGTAATCGAGTGCTACTGCACTGACGCCGAGCGACCGTCTTCTCATACATGGCTTGGTGCAGTACTGTTGCCTGTGCAGCATGTTTTCTTTCAAGACATCAGTTTTAATAACATTCTCACAGCAGATCGTTTGATTGTCTGATGGAGGAGGTGGTTACGAACTTTCCGAAAAAGCTTCACTTTCAAGACATCAAAATAGTCTAGGTTCATAGAAGCAAATATTAGTTAACCTGTTGGGACGGGGAGATTCTGTCAAATTTTTTGTTGCCACTGATATAGAGGTTGTCATAGCAGGCAGGTGGTGTCCACTCATGAAGTCTGTGCCAGGCGTGCTTGCATGTGATTGGTACATTGTTCGTGAAAATACGACCTTGAAATTTTTCATCAATTTTCACGGTTTAACAATGAAGTAACAATGATATATGAAGAACCACAAAATTGTCCATCATTTTATCAATCCAACGACATATTGATTATTTTGATCCATCATGTGGTTACATCAGTATTACCGTTTGAAATCTTTCATTCCGACGTTACATCTTGGTTTTTAGTTTCCTCAGAATGTATCTCGATATAGTGCGGTTAGACGTAGTCCTACGTCAAAATATAGCTATCTTAAAATGCTCATTTTTGAACATTTTTATTTGTATGAAAAATACGAAAAATTAGCTAAATATTGTTGAATCACGAAGAAATGAAAAAGAGATTGAAATTTAATAGAAACAAAAAAATTAGGCCAGAACTATTGGTTTGATTGGTATGATGTGTTTGTCGAAATTCCGGGAAAAATAAATGAATAAAAAACTTTTTTTGCAAAAATCTGTTTTTTTTTTTACGAAAACCACATACTGTTAGCTAACATTGATAGTCGTTTAAACTTGTAGAAATAAAGAAAAATATCGCTCGAGAAAAAATAATATTCTTTTCAATTATTTTTACAGTGTGCATTTATTTGGTATGACAAATCATTATCTACAACTTTACGCAAGACACTATACCGATCAAACGAACAGATTTCGCTCAGAGTGTCTATTCATGATAAACATAATCATTAATAGACACTCTGCTCAGAAAATTTGATTTATATGCTAGCACAAAGTTTTTTGTGTAACCTTTGTGTTATCTTACTTTGGGAGTATTTCGTGAGTAGAGTTGCTATTAAGATAGAAGATTTTTTAGAGCTAAAACCATTTGTTTGATCGGTATGGTGTCTTCGGCAAAGCTGCAGAAAATAACTTCGAGGTAATTTTCGAAATCTTCAAGATTGTAATACCTACTCAATCTTACTAGTAATTACAGCGCAGGGCAACACATTTTAGTATCATGAAAAAGAAGCCGAATATTTTGCGAAGTCATTTCGATTCGAACAGTTCTATTTTCAACATTTTTGCTGTAAACAGAGATGCCTGATGCGAAGGCTTGTCTTTATTTGGAAGACATTCAAAGGTCGCGTGGTGCACCCAATTTAGTGTTTGTAACCGGTAACTGCCAGGGACGTATTTACATTTTTCTGCTGTGTGAAGATATGTGAAGACATTTTTTGTGCAACGTGAGAATAATTGGAAAAAAGGACCTGGCATCCCTGCTGTCAAACCAGTTCGATTACGGATTTCTTTGCCGTTTGGTATTCATTGGTTCATTTGATTACATTACAATTCATTAAACTAACTGTTGCAATTAACGCGAGGTATGACTATTTCCTTTCCTCCAGCTTGATATTGAAAATTGGTACCACACAGATATACTAGATGTGCAGATTTTTAGAATCCGTATGCAGATTTTTATTAATTTGCAGTTTTTCAGAGTTTCTGTAGATTTTTGTCCAAGTTTCTTTACATTGCGCAGATTAATTGAGAATGTGTGCAGATTTTCGTGGACTTTTACCCATGCAAGCGCAAATAAGTAATACTTTTCGATCCCGTTAGCAGTGTTTTAAATATCCATGTCGAGTTTACTCCTAACAAAAACTCGACTAAATTGAAATCAAGCACATCACATTATACATGAAGTGGAAAGGCATGCACTCGCTCTGTGATCGACTGCAACCGTCAGCGCCGAAGTTATTTTCAGTTCAATTAAAAATCATTTGTTTCCATTTCGGTCACTTCAGCTGTTAAAATCAAAACAAGAGTATTCACGAGAAGTTTTCACCCCGATTCACAAAATTGGTTTTATTAAAGTTTCAAGGTGCCTATTACAGCCAAAAAAGCGTTATAAAACTTTGATATAATCAGTTTTGTTACTTTGGATGTGACCCATGAAGTGCTCGAAGAGAAAATTAATTATTTCGAACTGTCCGCCACAGTCCATGTATTCGTAAACACACAAAAAATGAGATATGAGACTATTAGGAATCCGTAACGGGTCATGGGACCAACCTTCTGTGCAAGTTGGACAACTGTCACTAGTAGCAAAAAATAAACAAAAATAAATTTTGAATTGAGCTGCTTCAGATCTAATTTCTTGCAGCGTTTCCGTAACGTTTTTTCACTAGTGTATAACGTTTTTTACCTGGTATATGCATTTAAATATCTCAAATGAACCTATAAGCAGCTGTATCTAGTGAAGAAACGATAAAATTTGTATAATTTACTTAAACATTTAATGCTTTCTGCCACACTACAGCTCCGGGCAACATGCCCCACGCTTTAACGCTTACTTCTGAGACTTCTAGCGCTGCTTGACTTCGCGTGCTGAGCTGGCATATGAAGTTGCTGCATGGTGCATATTATACTGCATTTGGGGCGTTTTGCCCTGGTAGATTGGAAAGCTTGCGATTTGATCATGTTTTTTAATAAAATTATGGCGTTTGTGTGTAACAGTTATTACAAAACAAAATAATAGCAGTGCATTACCAACTAAATAGAGTATCTAACTGCATGAAAAATTCGTTGTTTGTGATAAATATAATTACAATGTTGGCGATGTTCCTTAAAAGAGGGCGTATTATACCTATTTACCCTACAGACCTTCAGCCTTTTAACCTGGGATTACTTTTCAATTTAGAATAGATGTCAAAACCTTGATGACCATTTACTATGAATTAGAATGGAAACTGACATTTCTATCGAACACTTTACTAACCCCCTTTATGCACAGTTATTCGTTTCAAAAAAGGCCGCAGCTGTAGCAGGTGAAATATTTATCAACCTAGTGAACGATAATACCATAAACGAATCAGGTTTTGTGACTCAAAGCCGACAAATTTGATTTATGTTAGCTTATTTGGAAATGCTGCACCAGCCCCGTATAACCACAGTATCCTTGTCACTGGCATAACGGGGTTTTATTTACAATTTACAATAGTTTTTGTTCACAAAGGTGGATTGATTCTATTGTGTGCGGTGTGCTTCCGCAGTCCAATCGTTTACTCTGCCTCTGGTGGTCAATTTAGATGTATTCATTAATTAGGTAATTAATTGAAAACTTCCGCACAATTCGATAGCATCGGCATCGCTTTCAATTAAAGTGCATGTGAAGAAACTTGGATGCTTCCCCGCTGCTGCATGGCGGCGTGTGATCCTATGAAGTGAAAGGCGTATATCAACGATAAAACATTTATGGTCACTCCACCTTTCAGGGTGATTTTACTGCTGCTGGCTGAGTTAGGTTTCCATGCTCCAAACCATTAAACCCATTTCGACTGAAATGGGTTTTGAAAGATTCCCACAACAATCTGCTTACAGAACAACCCTAGTAACACGGTTTGGACATGCACAAACCGATTCGGTAAAAGGCTGCCTCATCGCTCTGGCGGGCTTCTGTATGATAAACGATATCAGAGAAACCGATTAATTCGCCATAATTAGGTGAAAAGTAGAAATGAAAGTGTAGCCACAGAGAATCCACCGCGGCCACGAAACGGAAACTGCATTCGCTGCGGTTATGCTTGTTGGTTCGCACTTGCACTCTCTGCTGCAGCACACAACCCAACTGCACACGGCGGCGGGAGGGATAAATCATCTGATTCACACTCACCACAAACGCGTGCAATGTTGAAGATAAGTGAACGCAACTGTACGCCTCCCTTAATTAAAACGTTTAAGATAAAGGGGCCATGTTTTTGAATTACGAATAATACTTCTTAATTATAGGGCATGCTGATGGGTAATGGAATTAATGTATTGTTTCTTTTCTTTCGCTTCACAGAGAGCAGCAGCTGCTGAATGTGTTCGAAGTTGTTGTTTCGACGCTAGAGGGTAAACTGCAGCGGATAGACAATCTGGACAAAGCGGTGGAGCATCTGATGCGCCGGGTTGAATCATTGGACAGTAAAATGGCCGATAATATTCACAAAACCGATTCGGTTATCTCGAAGCTGCGCACTTTAGACAGTAAACTGTCGAACGAAGGTGACAGACTGAACAGTGTGCGAACTGCCAAATCCACCAACAGCTTGGACAGCAGATTGGTTTCACTCGATCAAAAGGTCAGCGATATCGATAACAAATTGAACGGACTCAAGAACCAGATCGATAGCAACTTCCTGCCCGTGGATGATATCAACGCGGAAGCTAGTGAGAGGAAAACCGTTAGCATGAATGTGGCGGAAATCACAAAAGCAATGCATTCCGAGGTTATGGGACACATCACGAAAGACTTGGGACAGTTGCGTTCCATTTCGGAAGGAATCGACAAAAAGCTGCAGTTCCACATCAACATAGTTTCCGAGAGCCTCGGTAAAACGTTGAATCTGCTGAATGAAGTTCACGATGCCGTAGTCGATCATAACATAAACTTCAGCTATAACACAACCTCGACACTGCCACCGTTCGTGAAGGCCAGTAAAATCGATATTCTGGTGAAACAGATCCGACCGATCATGTCCGTGTCGGAAAAGATGGACGAAGTGTGGGATGTCGTAGTGGGCACCAAGAGCTCCGTCGATGATCTGGTGCCGAAATCCGATGCCCTGCTGACCCAAAACCAACGCCAGGAGCGAGCAATTGGCGAGATTCACCATGATCTGAAAACGAAAACAAATCTGATCATCAACAACCTAGATATGGTGGAAAAGCGGCTCAAGAAGCAGGAGGATGATGTGGCGGTACTTGCCCAGCGGCCTGTCCCGGCTGAGCTGCTGATGGATCCGACGATTGATCGACTTGTGGAATATGATCCGAACAGGTAATTTGCAAATGAGGAACCATCACAAAACGGTTATAGGGTTAATTAATTTTTATCGCTCATTCAACAGATATTCAATCGTTGATGACTTCACGGAAGCACTGCCGACGACGACTTACCCCACCGTTCCGTCCTCTACGTCGACAGCCAGCTCGAGCAGCAGCACTAGTAGTAGCAGCACAGCAGCAAGCAATGCTAGCTTTAACAGCAACACATCCTCGCCAGCCGGAACCGCTACGCAAATAGTTCAACCTGGAGGTAAAAATGTCTCCCGCAAAGGTGGTATTATCTTCCCCAGTGTGAAGAACAAGCCGTCCGTGCTGAACAGCACGTTTGCCAGTGAAAATCTTCTCTTCAAAGATATTAAAGTATGTATCCCAATTTTACTCTTCATTTCGTAGTCGTAAAAACCAAAAACCAATTTCATCTTCGATGACCGAAAAGTGTAGACTGTGTACTGTACCTACTACAGCTTGCTAACTCGGCACAGAGACTCAACGGCTGCGTTATTCTCTGCGCGCGCACACATACCTACACAATCGCATAAGCAGAGAATCGTTATCGCAAGCCGCAACCGTCTTTGACCTTACAACGTACATCAACTGAACAGGCACGACTGTAATTTGAAAGTACCTACAATAAAACCGACAGCGAGATCTCTGATCCGTACAGCTCCAAGCTAATGAATGGTAGAAGTTGTTATCAAACCACGAGTATCTTTACGACCGATGCTACTGGATCAGCAGTCTGCAGCATGACACGATAAGCTAGACCACGTCACCACCGGTTCAAACCTTAATTGTCGTCAATTCGCAATATTTATCGTCAGCTCACATTTCCGAACCCATAAATTTATCCATCGTCTCGGGCATTGCAGTCGTTCGTATTCAGTTTGGAACAGGTTCGTCGCTTGCTTCTCGAAGGGGTTTCAAAGTACTAATTTAACAATAACTTTGAGTTTCTGAACATAAGTTTGTTTGGAATAGTCGTGAAAAATGATCTAGCGATGATTAGAGTTTGATTGTTTGGCTCATTATGAGTGTTTCAAGTCAATCGGTCCCATCAATTGTCCATAGGTAATAATTATAATCGGTGACCGTGTGCGGCAGAGAGTAAATATGTTTATATATTTTCACGCTATTAGCAGCATCGTTAATCCAAAAACGTTTGACTCCAGGTGTCAAGTGGATTACAATTTTGATATTTTGATTGGTTGTTCTAAACATAATCTTTATTTATTTTATAAATTTGGAAATGTTTGTTTTATTTCAATTGAAAGCATTTTATGTTTTCTCTACAGCCTTATGAGGTTAGAAATTCATGTTTCGATGTGAGCCATTATTTTGGAGCTCTGGCATGTTTTGCACTTTTTTCCATTCTATCCAAAATAGCTCATGTCAAACAATAAAAATGATAATTTTGTTCTGAAATGTGGCAAAAAATCCTAATGCGTAATAAAAATTATAGATTTTGTATATTCTCACCAAATTTACTGTAAAATTTATTTTGAACCTGATTAAATAAAGAGTCCATTATAGTAGAAAAGGTTTTTAAAGAACAAGTCTGTGAAAATGAAAAAAATATTCGAAGATGGTTTTTGAAAAAATTTCATCTATCTTTTTCGAAAGTTTTAAAGCTTTGATATTACAATGAGGCCATCCACATTCCACGTGGATACAAAAATCATCATTTCAGACGCCCCCGTCTCCCCTCATGGACAATTGACTAAACCCCCTTCCCCTGTTTGTTCACGTGGACAGTTTTTTACAATGAAAAATTAAAAAATGTGCATTTCTGTGGTTTATTTAGTGAATAAACAAAAAATGTCAGCAGAAGAAAAACGAAAATAATATCGAAATAAGCCCAAAACCACCTAGACCAGAAAAGTCACTAAAGAGAAGAATCCCATAAAAATTCAGCTTAAAAGGGCTTGAGGCTGTAATACACTATTTGGCCAATGGTCAAATATTTGACGTCATCCAACTGTGTGCCGGCAGCAAGTGCTTATCGATTTTGACATACCTAAAACGTGATGGCTTAAGTTGAAACATATGGTAAACGAACCGCTTTGACACGTTAGTGATTTTCTAGTTGTATGAAAATGTCAGATTTTATACCAAATTATCGTCATTTGTAGCAAGCTTTCATTTACTTTCAGTTACTTTCATCATTTCGTCGAAAGAAAACGGTGACTGAAGCGTATCGAGAGTTTGAAAAAGCTTGCGGAAATTCTGCTCCAAGTGAAACAGCGTGCCGTGATTGATTTCACCGCTTCGAAAACGATAATTTTGATGTTGACGACTGTCCGTGTGGAGCAAGGCCAAAAACCATCGAAGACGTTAAATTATAGGAGTTGCTCGATGATGATCCATGCCGAACGCATAAACAGCTTGCTTCGGTTATACCGTACTTAAAAATGGGTTTTTATGCCGATTTGAGAATGGTTATGATGTTGTAAACTCAAGTCGGCTTTTCCCATTGTTACTTCATTGAGACTATGGCAGTGGAAGTTGAAAAAAGGGTTTTCTTCATCGCATCATGACGGGTGATGAGCAGTGGACTTATAACAGCAACCCGAGGAAAAGAAAGATTTTCGCACATTTCGTAGTTGCTCCTCCGTGATCGATTGAGTTAGTGAAGTTGCACAGAGAACCACGTATACGGCAACTTGAGATTAGTTTATCATCTTCAATGTACAACAATTCAGTAACTTCTGCTTTGTATAGATCGATAACGGCGCCGGCCGCGTCCTTACGGTCGTTAGAGTGAGAAAGAAGATTGTAAGGAGGGAGGTGTAACAGTTGTTGTTATCGGAGACCGAGTTTACCTTTGCATCTCCACCACTGCGGCGGAGAGAAAGGGTTGTGTCGCTGTGGTAAGTGACAGAATCGACCGATGTTGCGCGCGACGTTAACTCATCACGGAAGCAAGCGATCAGTATCTTTCTTTTCAAACACCGCGAATCTATACGAGCGACGCGCACGAAACGCTTATATCAAAGCAACTCTCCGGTTAAACGATCAAACTGAGGCCGACTTATTTTCTAAATTTCTGTTATGTCTCCGTGGGAATCGACGGAATCGAACGGTGTTGCGCGCCGAGCTCGCTCACCACGAAAACGAACGAACCATTGGTATTTTTCTTGTCTTGACGCTCGCGAAAATCATCTACAACTCGAAGCATCTAAGTATTTATATAAATGTCCATTATCAATCCCTCATATCTTCACAAAATCAAGCGCACTTCGGAAGATGTGGTACTTTGAAAGGTATACATCACGTAGTCATTAGATTAATCAAGATATCCATCGACCGAGCGAAATCTTCTCCGGTTTGCAACATGCCTAAATCCAACAAGCAAGCAGTCTCCGAGTGACCGGTCACCGTGAGAAATGGATGACTGTCTTGGTACACCTCACGAAGTCCATAAAAACGCACGAATACGGTGCTTCGCACCAAATCTCTCCTTCACAATCACGAAAGGAATTTGAGCCGTCAATGAAAGGTATGTTTGCATGACTGTTGTCATAGTCAAGAGCTGTAGGAACCGAACGAAACCGTCAGTGGGGAATGGTATCGACTTCAAATAATGCGATTTAACCAAGCACTGCGCGAAAAACGGCCACAACACGAGCAGAGGCACGAAAAAGTGATTCTACTAGCTGACAACGCTCGGTCTCATATTGCCACAGTCGTTAAGCCTTACATAAAAATGCTCAAATCAACCAACAGATTCTCCAGATATTGCGCCGTGCGATTATTACTTGTTCTGTTGGATGGTATATGATCTGGCTGATCAGCAGTTCTGGACATATGAGAACATTGAAGAATGGCTTGATTTGAGGATACACTCAAAAGTCGAACATTTTTATCGAAACGGTATTCGAACTGTGCCAGAAAGATAAAACCGAGTTGTAGCTAGCGATGGGCAAGACTTTGAATAATTTATAGGTAACAATTTTTTTTTTTTTTTTTTTCAAAATAAAGTTGCATTTTTATAAGAAAAATATAGTGCGAGTTTGATTGCGCACCTAATACGTTTTTTCTTTGTAGCGGGGGCTTAGCGTGGTTGGTAACGTCTCCGCCAACCACGCTCAACGCCTGTATTCGAATCCCACCGCCGACATCGGTGTCGATGGTTGTGAGGTGGCGTGATCCATTCACAATCAACCCAACTGGTCTAGATTCAATCCTAGCCGACACCGGGAGATTTTGCGAGGCGAAAAATCTCTGGGATCACGCCTTCCATCGCATGAGGAAGTAAAACCGTTGGCGCCGGTCCGTTAATCAACGGGTCGTGAGTTAGGGTCCTGGGTGGAGTCGCTTCCCCGGGCGTCGGTGATTGGCACTATAACAGTGGCGGAAATGGCCGACGGTAAATAAGCGAGAATAAAAAAAAACTTTTCTTCTTTCTTTCTGATACAACAGGAAAACTGATGGAGATAATAACTAAGAAAGTTTGCCTTTTGTTCAATTAATTTTTTGACACGGTTCAATGATCAGTGATTTTAAATAAACCTTGTTCAATTTTGATTAAAAAAAATTTCAACCATAGTAGATATCTAATATTTTTTTAAATAAAGAAAGTAAAGAAAAGCTATTCTCTAGAGAAAATAGTAGGAGGGTGGTAACCAAGACACGACCGCATAGTTGACGTAGGACTACAATAATTTTATAATTTTATTTTGAAGCTATGTTTGATTTGAGCTCGTTTTACTTTTGTAGTTTGCTTGATTTATTTTAAGCAATTTAAGCTCAACATCTTCCAAAAGGAAGGTGTTTTGGTTCTGGTGGTAATATCAAGTATCTAGGTCGTCAGCCCAAATTCATCAAGCGACACCTCAAACGACTTGGAACTAAAACTAGTTCATTGGTGGCCATTTCTACTGTTAAGGTCGTCTTTGACCATTTAAAAAGCCAAAAAAGTCATGAAAAACCCGTTCATTATTGGCATGGTTCGATTTTGGCAACAGAAAAAATTCTGAGGTGTTGCCAAAATCGAACGGGGTCTGTATTTTGATTATTTCTTTGCAGCACTCTATCTTAGAAGAAAAAATATTCTCTTTAACATTCACAATGGTCCAGAAACCAAATTTAGGAGAAAATTTGGGTCTAGAGCTCTATAGCAATGTTTTAGAAAAAAACTTTATTTTACAAAGTTACTTAAAATTATTGGAGCTATAAAATTGTAAAACAAGGTTTTCGATCTACAAAAATAAAAAAGTTAGATACTTGATTTTCCCCCTAAATTTAGTTTTTGGACCATTGATGAATACCTTTCATTCTAATACAGCGAATTATCTTTAATGCGCGAAAAGGCAACCTTCTATAAAATATTTAATTGAGTACGATTTAGTAGAAATTAAACTTCCTTCTATATCTATTTGTCTTGTTGAAGTTGGCTCACTCACCGATCACAAAGCGGCAAAGATGTCACATAAATTTTTTTCCTGTAATTACAAGCTCGTGGAAAAAATATCGATAACGAATTACAGTTTTAGTAGAAAATGTATATTCACAGAAAATTTGAAATTGACATAGAATTTTATGAACATGTTAACATTCAATTCAGGTCAATTTAAACATTTTATCAGTATACAGAATCAATCAGAAAAAATTTTGATCAGTTTCAAGATACCAAAGAACAACGAAGATACCATATTTGAAAGTTATATGTCCGTTATCTTCGAAAATAAACTGGGCTAGAGTGATGCACAACATTAGCCTCAGCAATTAATGTTTGCATAGCGTTGTTCAATTACAAGTAAGGTTATGGAAAGTAATATTTTCTTGCAAATGCTAATTCAAAAAAATTTCAATTGAAAAATACAAACACTAACGTCGGAACTCTAATATCAAGATGAAATGAATTTGGTTTTTCTCTAAACCGCCACCGCGTGATGCAACTAGTATTGTCATATTGGACTAAATTCATTTAGCTAGTAAAATATAATCATCAGTACAGCTCGTTTAACTACCTATTCAAAGATCTTTACGGAGCATTTTGGTTTTCTATTGTCTTTTAAATACCTTATATTTAGTTATTTAAATAAATCTAAAAAAAGGCAGAGTGTAGAGTTCAAAAATAAACAACGCATTTTGTTGTCCCCGGCGGCGCAGCCTATTTTGCGACATCCGAAAATCATATTGAATTCTGATATTTGCTGCTATAAGAAACAAGAAGAAGAAGAAGACAATTCAAACGGCAATAAGATTGTGTTCCACGCCCCACTGTGCGTCAACAGTGGCAATGTAGTTTTCACTTGGCTTGACTGCACAAAAATGAATATCAAGTTTTCCTGCACTGATAGACGACGAGTAACCAGCGCTCTGTTCATACATTACTTGGTGCAGTACTGTTGCCTGTGCCATCATATTCTCCTTCAAGACATCAGTTTTATTAACATTAACATATTTGTTAACAGCAGAACGTAAAACTGTCTTGTAGTGGAGGTTGTTACGAACTTTCCGAAAAAGCTTTACCTTCAAGACATCAATTTAGTCTAGGCTGATGGAAGCTAACATTAATTGACCTATTGGGACGGGGAGATTCTGTCAAATTTTTTATTGCCACTGCTATACAGGATATCACTGCGGGCAGTTGGTGTCTGTTCATGAAGTCTGTGCTAGGCGTGCTCGCATATGATTGGTACATTGTTGGTGAAAATTCGACCTTGAAACTTTTATTCAATTTTCACAGTTTAACAATTAAGTGATAATGAAAATTGAAGAATCACAAAATTGTCCATCATTTTATCAATCCAACGACATATCGATTATTGTGGTCCATCATGTGGTTACATCAGTATAACCGTTTGAAATCTTTCATTCCGTCGTTACATCTTGGTTTTAGTTTTCGCGGAATGTATCTCGGTATAGTGCGGTTAGACGTAGTCCTACGTCAAAACACAACTCAAAGTAGAAGATGCTCACACCATAGTTGGAATTGTTACGACATCTGTATTCTCGGATCTGCAAGGAATAATAGCTATCAATTGAGATATACACTACACGCAAAAGTTGAAGTCTTGTACAATCATTGTGTCTTCCCGATTCGCACAAATGTTGCACAGAAATCGTACAATAAATGTGTGCAACGCATAACGCAACAGTTGTACTGCGAAAACATTGACATAGAATGAAATCAAAATATGTATCATACACCGACACTTTATTTCTCACGTCGAGTGTATTAGTGACTGCACGCGCTTTTTCCTCAAGCGACGAGAGAAATTTTTCTCTCGCTCGTAGAATTTCCATGTATGTGCGACAAGACTAGACACGTCACATACAATTTGCAGGTTGCTCTTTCGCTTCTCTTTCGGTTCGGATTGCGACGCGCAAGGCGATATCTCCTTGCTTCACGAAATGAGCGAGACACCCGTTCTGTACATGTACACTTGATACCAGTGTTGTTAGTCTCTCACTCATACTGTCGGTGCGTGCTTGCTGCTATTCAGAAGAATGCATGAAGAAGAAAGAGTATCTCGAAAGCGTGTGTGCAAAAGACTTGGAAAGCGTAGCATATGTCTCGTCCTCAAGCAGAAAGGAGGAGAATGGTTTTGCTTCTCGCTCGCTTTGCAATGCTGCTTGATACCAGTTAAAACTGTTTAGGTGTAGTAGTTTGGAGCTGCCAAATACATTTAAGAAGCGCTAGAGCATTAATTGCGTTATGCCCAACACGCAATCATTGTACTGGTTCCGAATTACATCAACAATTGCGCTAAAAACGCACAATTTTGTACTGGTTTCGCACCATTCAACTTTTGCGTGTACGTTACACTGTGAAAAGAATATCAAACGGAGTTGTTGAGGCGATTGATGGGCCAAAATTTCTCTAAAAATGGCCTCATATACCAAAAAGACTGTGCTGTTTCATCAAGGCAACACATGATAACAAAATTGGGTGATTTATTATACGAAACACTTCCCCATCTACCTTTTCTCTGTGATTTGGCCCAGTAAGTCCTGTGCTCAGATCTTAGTAAGATACTCAATGAAAAAACGTTCAACACTGATGAGAAAGTAATTACCGAATCAGAAGGCTACTTAGAAGCTAAAGGCAGGTCATACTACCGAGTTGGCATCGAAAAGTTGAATTGCCCTCAAAGACTTGAATAATGGAATTGAATTTTTCGGAACTCTCAACTGTGACTGTAAATACCGATCGACCGACAGACGAAAACGAAAAACCAGCGAAAAGGCCAAAGCTATTATTGGAGAAACAAAAATAGCTAGGCGGGTCAAAAATGACACCCCATGTGTCAGCTTTGGGCGATTCTATATGAGATTTTAAACAAGATTTGAAACTCTGATCGGTCTCCAAAAGTTGTGCTATTTTTATCCAATGAAGATTTCTTCACTCTGCCAAATATGGTTGGTTGCTGTGGTAGAGTTTCAGCACGTTTATGCTATACCGTGCAGGATCGAAATCCGTACACCTAAGCACATGGTAATCTTCGACGGTCAATATAAAATCAAGAAATCACATATTGCTTTAAACTGACATGTTTACTTGTAGGTCTACTCATATTTTATCACTATTTTCAAGCAAAATGATTAAAATCACTACGAAACTTGAAAAAATCATGTTTAAATAGAACATGTTTTGAATCGAAATCCGTACACAGTTTTTTGTCTGAATCAAAACCCGTACACTTTTGAATCGAAATCCCCACACACGCGATATAGACTGGATCAAAGTCCATACAACAATAAATCGAAATCCGTATCGTTATAGATGTACAAAAATGAACATCTTTTATTTATAATTTATCTTTAAATTGACGAACAAATATATTTTGAGGGTCAATTGGTTCCTAAAGTTTCTAATTTTTTATATCAGCTGAAATAGTGCAATTTTTGTAGCGTTTCGTAGTAACCGAAACGCCGGAACCTCTCGAAGCTTCCCAGTACGACTTTCCCTTGCGCACCTCAGTCACAGCTCGTTCGAAATTGTTTGCCGTATATTTATACTCGTTTTCTTCTATTATATGCTGAAAACAAGAAGAAAGTTCAACAATATATGCATGATACACACGCTGTACGGATTTCGATTCAAGCAAATAACAAGAATCAAAATCCGTACGGCACAGTTTTTGTTGAATAAACACAACTTACACTATTTATTAGACAATATACAGCTCGAAAATGACAAAGACTTACCTTTTCCATCAATTTTAAAAAGATTCACAGAGTAGAACACTTATATCCCACTTGAACATCGTTTTTATCTGAAGAACGTTTCCTTAGTAAATTCTCTAACGATACAACGAAATGACAAATGAAACCGATACACGATTGATTTTTCATTTTCAATATTTTTATTTCATGGCCTACTGGCGCATAGTTTAATTTAAAAGAAGGCCAACAACTCAACGGATATGTACATGTAACTATCATATGAATTTTCACTTTTATAATGCTTAAAACTGAAGAAAAACATCAAGGTGTACGGATTTCGATGCTGTACGGGTTTCGACCAGCACGGTAGCAGATAATATAAAACAATCATAAAGTTCGGCTGACCTCTTTGTACAACAAACATTTCACCTTGCAGACCCCCAAGTACATCAAAGAGAACCGATCTCCGAAATCTTTTCGTGAAAGTATGCCGTAAATTACCCGAACGGTATATGCTACACACTGTCGTCGTTCGTGTGCTGTCTGATGCTGCAATCCGTAATATTATTAAAATACTTCATAACTAATATGACTCATGCGGCACGTTCTTCGTTCAGTAATTGAGAGTTGTCATGCAGCTCTCGGTATAAATTATTTCGCCAATTTTGTTTAAATTTATGAGCCTGAGGTCTTCCAGTGAAACATTTAAAAACAAACATTCAACGCTGCAAGACCTCCCGAAACCAACCTAATTAGATACAGTCGCGCTACGGAAAACATGATATCTCGACTGCAGCCAGCATCGCCGTCAGCCTTTCAGTAGCACGATCGGTTCTGTCAGTCATAAACTCGTTCGACGACGTGATGCCTAATGGTTACATCATTGGCCACGGTGTCAGCCTGCTGACTCTGTCGCGTGCAGTTATCCGAAGTGAACTTCTGGGCATTCGAGTGTACGATAATCGACTTTCAGCAAAGGACGGACTACGGTGAGAACAACTGTCGTCTAGACAATTTACACCCGACCGAGACAGGTCACACGCATGCCACTTTGTTGCGGCTAATTTGACTGCTACCCGGTATCAGAACAGAAGTCTGTGGACTGATAGGGTGGTCATCACCGCCTACTCGGGAACCTAGTGACATTTGACACATTGAAGAAGTAAATTTTCATACCACGTACAAAATGTAATGGTTTTCAAGCAGAGTTTGTCAAAAAGCAGTTTTCTAACCTTATCCACCCTAATTAATAGGTAGCTAACCAGTGCACCGGCTTAGTTGTACCGGCTAAGAGAGTGTTTTGGTTAGGACAATTTATGCAACACTTCATAAATTAGATAAATCGCGGACACGCACGATTGCACACTTGGTTTTGAAAGTGACTCCGGTTGCGTGGTGCGTCCAATTACGCTAGCCAACAACAGTAACTGACCCAGATTTTGGGAAAGACAACTTCAACATTAAAATGCAAATGTGCATCGCGACCACCCTGCGCGGTTGTCAACGTAGTTGACCGAGAAGATTTCTTCCGGCATAACAAGCTTTAAATAAAAAAAAAAACATTATCCTTATAAAGTTTTATTGTTGCGAAACTTATAGCACCTCTCGAAAACAATCGAACTTTTCACACCTCATACCAATTGCAAATGCCAAATTTGTTCCCCTCGGTCTCCACATTTCTGTCACTCTAGCCTTAAAACCTGCGTGTGCTTTCGTACCATAAACCGTGCTCCAAAAACGATTTTCCAAAAAAAAAATCGAATTTTGTTAAAGCAAAAAACTGTATATTAGCGCACCACAAACCACAATTTGTGCCGATCGTAAAAATGTTCCCTTTAACAGCATGCGACATGAAGTGAACCATAGATCAACAGCCCAACCACTCCATCTCCATCAGTTTTCGGGGAATAATGTGAACGTTGAGTTATCGAAGCGTTTTCGTGTGTTTTACCTACATTGAAGGTGTGAAAGAAAGTTTCAAACTGCGACACCGCCTCGAAAGGGGGCCACAGCGAAAGAAGGTGATGATTCCCTCCCATTAGCATACGGGGCGCCCTCCCGAATTTCAACAAGCGATCCGCGCTGACAAACGATGACGGCAAACGATTTGGACGGACAGAATGACTAATGATTTGGGCTACCGCAAGGCAACCCTCGGTTACCGTGCGGTCCAATAAAACCTTCTGTCTGTTGTTACTCGGCAACGATAGAAATTTTTTTTGAGCTCTGACACATTCTTCACTTCGATTTATATAACATCAGCCAGTCGATGCGGATAACACATATTGCGAACCCCTAATAGGGACGTTTTTCAACCCCTTCGAAGGTCTGTCTCCGGGCGCTATCAAACCGTGAGGCGATGATTCACGACGGTGGTGGTTCTATCATGATGATGACGATAATGATGTGTTTCTTCCGATGTTGATCACGAACGAATGCGAGCGTGTTCCCATACAAATCATCGTAGCCATTAATTGGATGTTGTATGGCCATTTATCACGACCCGAGCTGTGTTGCTGCATGCAGTGTTGTACGAGTAAGCAAGCAACGTGGATTTGTTGCAGCCGGTGGCTGTTTGATAAACTTCCTGCATGGTTATAATTCTTACTTTGGACGCCTTATTGCATGAGAATGGCTAAGTCAAAACAAATTTATGCAAACTTCTCAATGGCCTGTTGCTCATAATAATATTATAAACTACTTTGAAGAATAATGCAGAAGTAATTTGTCTAGACAATTTTTAGTTCAATTCTTTTCTTTATGGATGGATTTACTTAAGTTTCAATACTTATCTAAATATAATTTTTCTTTATAATTATTTTAGGAGCAAATTTTTACAAAGGCGAATATGGAAACAAGATTTTATTCTCAAATAAATAAAACCTTAATTCCACTGAGAATACTCTACGCAACTCTGCGCAGGATGGGACTGGATGAGTTTGAAGGCATTTTTCCCAAGCTATCTTTTGAAAACGAGTGCCAATAGTGACAAACCCTGCCGTCTAACCAATCCTTACTGGTTTACACACAAAAATATATAATTTTTTATTTTCCACTAAATTTTTTTGAGTACTGCGAAAAAATTATATATTATCCAATGATAAGAATTTGTTCTTTACTATTTTACTGACAAATTTTCCTTAGACGTCATCAAGATTCAAGCTACATTGAATTGTTCTCAAGAAAAACGCTATAAAACGCTGACTCTGTTATACTTTTCTACATTCCAAATCGACATCACTACCACTCCTTACTTCACTTTTCAGCAAAATGGCACTTATCTCTTCCATTAGGGTAAAAAAAGATCGATGCTCGGGAAGAATGCTGATAATCTGAGTTTGGCGAATTAGAGTTTATGGGTTAGCGACTCAGCCTTCAACGATGGACTTTTGACGTGGGACTACGTCTTTGTTTTCTATACTGGTATGCATTCTGTAAAATTGGCAATGAAACTGGCAAACTTTGCGTCAGATTTCAAACGATAATAACAGCATAACCACATGATGGATAACAATAATCAATATGATGGTGGATAGATAAAATGTTGAACAATTTTGTAATACACTAGTTATCATTATTTTTTCATTGCGAAGCGGTAAAAATCGATAAAAAGTGTCAAGGATGAATTTACGCGAACAATGTCCCAATCACATGCGAGCATTCCTAGCACAGACGACAATAATAGACACCAACCATTTCCTGTGATATTATCTGTATCAATATCCCAAAAAAAATTGACACAGTCTCCCCGACCCAATAGGTCAATTCATGTTTGCTTTCATGAACCTAGACTAATTTAATGTCTCGAAGGTAAAGGTTATTCGAAAAGTTTGAAACAACCCTCTTTCTTGTTCAAACTTCTAAACCTGCTGTTAGAGCGTAATAGAAACTGATGTCTTGAAAGGAAACATGCTGGTAAAAGCAACAATACTGTAGAGTATATGTGGAGCAGAGCGCCGGTAGTTTCTCATCGTCTACCATTGCAGCGGCACGACTTCTATTTTACTAAGATCTATTCAGAATCTTTTTTTTTACATTTTAACATGTAAATGAAGTTCTTTCGAGTGTAATTAAATATATTTCTGAAAAAATAAAATGAGGGTGAGAATTAAAACACGTGAATCACAGATAGTATCAATTCTCCTGGTTTTTTATTCGATTTTGATAAATGCAGCATCATCGTAATAAACAACTTATCTTATTAAGTGCTTTGATAGTTTCCTCAAGTTCACGAAAATCCTACACCCCTTTCTCTAAATTGGGTTGTTTGGCGATAATAGTTTTTATGGGTCAGAATTCGTGAAACGGATCACTAAAAATCGCGATGTCTAATTTTTTCAAATAAATATTTAATACTTCAAGAGTTCCCCTCATGAAGTAATTTTCCAATTTTTACTGAATTTGAGTAAGTTTTCAAGTTGTTATTGTCATTTGAAATTTGGGTCAATATTTTTTTTTAAATAAGCATATCTTTAAGAATATTACATCGATTTTAATGAAATTTTCACAGCAGATGCAACCCAAGTTGTAGTTTCTGAAAATATATTTTCTGGACAAAAAAAATGACAATAACAACTTGAAAACTTACTCAAATTCAGTAAAAATTGTAAAATCAACTTCCCGAGCGAAACTCTTGAAGTTTTTAATATTTATTTGAAAAAATTAGACATCGCGATTTTTAGTGATCCGTTCCACGAATTCTGACCCATATATCATTTTAAAAAGCTGCATTTTTCGAGCATGTGATTTTCATAAAAAAAAATCTTCGTTGTCCTTTGGTTTTGAAATCATGAATTAAAACAGCTCGAAATTCGTTCAGTAACAGTTCATCCGTAAAATTGATCATTAGGGTGAAACTGGTAACCTGATAATTGGTGATAAAAAGGAATGAGCAAAAGATACTGGTTTTAGAACACTAGATAATTTTTACGGGACCTCAAATACAACTTTTACGACATTCAGACACCTGTCAAAATTAATCCTTGAAAGCCTGGGGTAGTTCTGTATGCTATCGTAAAATTTCTCTAACTTCGGCAAAACTCGTTTAAATTTAATCCAACAAGTTTCAATTTGCCAAAAAATCGTTGAATTTACTTGAAGTAAATTAAATTTATAGGCTCTAAAAATATAATTTTTAACAATTGCACTGGTTAATTCGGGTGTGGCCCTGAAGCTCAAACTGGAAAAAGTTGAAAGATTATAGCATTCTTGTAAATTTTGGTTCCTCTACCCACCTGCTTTTTTCAGATACCTAAATGAGTTTTCTCGTAAACATAAGATTGAAACGATGAACCCGGCGAGCAATTACTATGCGACACTTTGACGAAAGTAGTCGCATCTCTGCACTAGCTAAAGGCACCAAATTTCACAAGGATGGGTAAAAGGTATAATCTTTCGAGCTTTAGGGCAACATTTTTTTCGCTTTTGTCGACCAATAAATTGTTTCAGGAACAATCAACATGGAGCAAGGTGTTGAAAAAACATGTTGTAGGAAGTGATCAGTTTCATCCCATTGTATTTTTTATCATGCATTTAAAAATTGAAGGACACGTTTAAAATCACATTTCGCCGTGAAAGCCGTGTGAATCAAACTCGAGGGGTAGTGCAGTAAAATATTTAGAAAAACTTTGTATTACTGATAAAGAGCAAAAATTATTTCAAATTATGAAAGTAAAATGTATATTCCGGCCAAGCACACTGCGAGTATTTTAAAACAGTCTTTAGGAGGGCCTGACAGACATTTTTAGTTGGAAATCGTCAGACAATAGTGACACTGTTATCCTTCACTTCAAATTCAATTACATTTCTGGAGTACTTTGTGATAAGGTAGTATGTCTGAACGTAAACAAAACGAGTGAGAGATGATTTGTGCTTGTGAAGTACAAGGTATATTACTCTCACTGGTTTTGTTCACGTTTAGACATACGACCTTATCACAAAGTAGTCGAGATTTGTTTCATTTTCGAGCACATTGTGAGTTACATAAAAACTCGAATGCTCTTGTATTTCTGTTGACTAGGGAGCCTATACACCAGAGAGACACAAAGATACTCACCGTCAAGGCAACTGTCAACATCAAAACGGAAAACGGCAATGCAACATTATACAGCTCGCCCGTTATGATGTTGACAGTTTTCTTAACGGCGAGTGCTTTGTCATTTTTCTAATATACAGGTTCACTACTTTTGACAGTTAAAAAGCAAAGCCTTCCGATTCGGAACTCAACCTTCTGGTTTATTTATATATGCATCCCGTCGGGATGAGGTATATTTTTCCAAATCTGTATCAAATTTCCAGTTCACATATTCTTCGCTTACCCCGCTGCACACATTGTCTGCCTTAATGAACTTGAATGTCCAGTTGGCTCCTGAAAATATATCGAAGAATGATATTTGTAGAAAATTTTCTAGGGAAAAACTTTTTTGAAGACCGTAAGGCGGTACAATGCTTGAAAAGAAGTTATTTGTCTCAAACAGGTTGAAAATCTGACGAACGGCTAACCATTGAATTTTTTTAGTAATACTGCTGCAGCATGCTGCTGTTGCAAATTCAACCATGTGATAAGAAATGAAATCGGGTAAAATTTATCTTGGAGGCTTCTCCGAAGATACTATGAGCAAAATTTACATATTCATTTTATTTATTATGTAAATAAATGACATGCGGCGAGTTTTACGTTTCTGTGACATAAATCTTTTTGCCGATGACACCGTGTTGTTCATTGCAGCTAAAAATTTAGAAGAAGCTGTTTCACACTTGAATGAAGATTCACGTTCTCTAAGCAGATGGCTGAAGTATAAGCAATTGAAATTGAATATTGATAAAACTAAATTTATGATTTTCTCGCGCACCGTGGTAAATGACGATGTCTCTGTTATAATAGATGATGAGACAATTGGTCGCGTTCGGGAGATTAAATATCTTGGCGTGATTATTGATGACAACCTAAAGTTCAACGCTCACATTGACAATGTTATCAAGAAAATTGCCAAGAAGTATGGAATATTATGCCGTTTGAAAAACGAATTAGCAATTAGTAGTAAAATACAGCTACACAAGTCAATCATCTCGCTCCATTTGGATTTTTGCCCTACCTTTTTGTATTTGGCCAATAACACACAATTATTGAGGTTACAGCGTTTGCAGAATAGAATAATGCGTTTGATTTTAAATTGTGATAGATTAACTTCCTCTGCTTTTATGTTGGACGTTTTGCAATAGTTATCCGTGAAGCAACGAATTGTTTATTTGTCTATGGTGTTCATTTTTAAAATAATTAATGGTTTGCTACCTCAATATTTGTGTGATCGAATTGAAAGAGGAAGTGATTTTCATAGATATAACACTAGAAACGCGGATGAAATAAGAACACCTTTCTTTTTAACCAGAGCTTCACAGAATTCATTATTTTATAAAGGTATAATTTTTTACAATTCGATGCCAAGACATGTTAAACGTGCACCAACACTTGCGGAGTTCAAGAGACAATGTATTTCACACGTGAAAGTTTCTGTTGTACAGAACGAAATTTAAAAGCTTTTAACAATAACGAGAGTTTATCTGACGAAGTTTAAACAACGGATTTATTTTGGATGAAATATTTATTTTTGAAACCTATTTATTTATTGATTGTTTAATTGAAGCCTGTAACTGACGAAGTTTTATACGAACGGATATGATTGTGTTGTAAAATTTTATTTATATTTTATATTGGATCTTTTTTTAACATATAATGACAAAACTACTGTGTTCGTCGCGGTGGTGATGATGGATTTTTTTTCCTTTATGTTGTTGTAGCTTAAAAAATAATAGAAAGTGACTACATAAGTTTGAGCCTCGCGCGCGGAAGTCAGATATAAATGGATTCTTTTACAATTTAAACTTAATTGTTATTTGAATGCTTAGAGAATATACATGAAGTAGTTGTGGTTAGTCTGACTGAAGGTCATGAAAACCCTGTGCTAGCTTTGTGTAGCTCTACAGCAATTCACGACTTTACCGATGTGAATCAAGTTAACAGTTTTTGAAGAAGTTTATATCTGGAAATGGAATCAGTTCGTTTTTTTGTATAACTGATTGAAACTGTGATTACATTAATTATCTATAGATAAATTGTCCAGCTCAAACCTTTGTAGGGGTATGTGGCGGGACCATCATCATCATCATCATTCAAGCTAAATTCCACTCGAAATTATTTCTCACCCTCAAGCAAGTTTGCAACAGCAGCAGTGTTGCTGGAAAAATTCAATAGTTGGTCGTACGTCAGACATTCAATCAGTTAGGGATGAATAATTTTTTCTACAAGCAGAGTTCTCCCAGGGAAATTTCCTACAAATATCATGTATCGATATATTTTTAAAAGCCAACTGGACATATCTAGAAAATAAATTTTGAAAAAGTGGATTTTCTCATATAAAATCATATAAAAACTTTAAAAATCGGTGAAAAAAGTTACCCCGTTGTTATAGGACCCATAAGAAACACGAAAAATGCTAGGAGGCATATTGTTGAGTTGTTTTTTCGTTTTATTCATCATTTTCCCCTCAGTTTTCGCGACACAATTGTTGGCGTAGATCTTACGCTTCAGGTTTACCCAAAAATTCTCGAGCTGTGGAACGTTGGGCTAGTTCGCCAACTTGGGTACCATATCGATATTCAGCCACAACGTATCTTCCAACGATCGCTTCGAGTAGTGGGCCGACGCCAAATCAGAACACCGCGTACTCGCCCTTATGGTATTTCTTGATCAACGACGCAACTTCCGGCAAGCAATCGTACTATGAATCCCCCATTCACGGCTAGTCCGGAGCGAATGAAGAGCGGCTTTGATATCCACTTTTCGCTGATTGTCAGCTGCAACAGCACCTTCTTGGGGAACTTGGTGTGTGAAACTAACTTCACCTCGAAACTCAATTCCTCCGTAGGAGGAGTAAAATATGAAGTGCACTGCCAGTCGTTGCCACCCAGGGTGAGATAGGTTTCTTCGTCCATCACAACCGCGACTTTACTATTCGCCGGGAAAATCGACTTGACCATCTTCTTCATCTGGATCCACTGCGTCATTACTTGCAGCTCGGTCACCAGTGGACGGGACGACTGCTTCTTGGCATGTATGCCCCTGTTCACCAGGTAGTTTTTCACTGCTTGGGAGGCTGCACTGACCTCCCGGCCAAGCGCACGCAGCGATGTAGTCACTTTTTCCGCCGTCTTCCTCTTCAGCATTCGAATCCAGCCTCCACAAAGTGCCGTCCGTTTTCGACGCGGCGAAGTACCATTTTTTGAGCACGCACAACGGGGTAATTTAACGGTTAGAGTTCGACTGATAGGGCTGTCAATTTTTTTCTGCTGACTCATGGGTTACTATGATTGATGCTGCATGATTGATGTGACATGGTGTAACGGTATGCCAGAAGTAGCGTCGGTCATATTGGAAACAGATTTGATTGCGAAAAAGTTGGTTATTAACATTCACCGGAAAAATGTTTGCATCGTTCAATATATCATTTAGATGCATTGAAATTGCAAATAAAACAGTATAATCTACATTGCTATCAAAATTTGTACTTCTCAAAAGCGCCTCACAACTTAAATACTGAAAATTGGGACATCTCTTTTTCTAGTGAGCAAGAAAACATAAATAATCAAGGGAAAGTTCCTTCCTGTTGCATAGTGGTACTCTGTCTCCAACCTTCCTAAATAAAAAAAATTCACCTCACCCCGAGCCTACTTTTTTAACAAACTGTTACGCCATGTTCTACTAAACATGGGTAAACCAATGGAAAATCGTCAATTTTTATACATCTTTTCTAATGCAAGCTTCAGTGTCTTCGGCAAAGTTATAGGCAATTGAAATGCGGCTGTAGAAAAAAATATACGGGTCATTCCATACGAAGTGTACATGCCACTTGGACACGACCATCACAGATTTTGTTCAAAGTTGGGGGAATTATTCGTCTACTGTCTCTTTGGAAAAATTCCAATTTTGGTGTCGATTGGAATACCCCCCGTTCTCTAGGACCCTCCTCTTTATTGTAAAGTCGCGTAATTTTTGTCAAAAATCTCTTTTTTCTTTTTCTCACAATTCAAAGACGTAAGATGTCCGAAAAATACTGATAGATGATTTTTAGAGAAAATAAACCAAGGAATCCAGAAAAAATATACGTTTCGACCGGAAGTGTTGCCAGATAAATTATTTTTGTATATGAAAACTAAATTTCCATTTTTCGGCAAATGCAGCCATTTTTATTTTAAATTTGATAATTTAATCGTATTCCTTGGAAAATTTTACATAAGAAACAATCATCCCGAGGTAATATGAGCCAATCTCGAGATAAAACATTTTTACGAAAAAAGTTGTAAACTTCGTAATTATTTTATTTTATAATTTATAGACGTAAGACACCCGAAAAATAGTGATAGGTGAATTTTGAAGAAAATAAACCAAGGAATTCAGAAAAATATCGTTTTTGACCGAAAGTGTCGCCAGATAGATTATTTTTGTATTTAAAAATAAGTTTAAAAATTAGCTGCATTTGCCGAAAAATGCGAATGTAGTTTTAAAATACGAAAATAATCTATCTGGCAACACTTCCGGTCAAAAATAATATTTTTTCTGGATTCCTTGGTTTATTTTCTTCAAAATTCACCTATCACTATTTTTCGGGTGTCTTACGTCTATAAATTGTAAAAAATTAATTACGAAGTTTACAACTTTTTTAGTAAAAATGTTATATCTCGAGATTGGCTCATATTACCTCGGGATGATAGTTGTTTCTTATGTAAAATTTTCCAAAGAATACGATGAAATTATCAAATTTAAAACAAAAATGGCTGCATTTGCTGAAAAATGTAAATTTAGTTTTCAAATACAAAAATAATTTATCTGGCAACACTTCCGGTCGAAACTTATATTTTTTCTGGATTCCTTGGTTTATTTTCTTCATAAATCATCTATCAGTATTTTTCTGACATCTTGCGTCTATGAATTGTAAGAAAAAGAAAAAAGAGATTTTGAACAAAAATGCGTGACTTTGCAATAAACAGGGGGTCCCACAGAGCGGGGGGTATTCCAATCGACACCAAATTCCAAAAATGTTTAATATAGAAAATATCAATATCATGGATTTTTCAAGTTCTGGATTTCAATTTTAACTAATTCATTTGATAATGCTAGCTCATTAAATCTTCAATTGATTTAAAGATATATTTTAAATTTATTTGACCTTGTCATAATTTCAACTCATTTTGGATTCCTCTTGCTTTTCGAGAAATGAATCTGATATTGTTCCTCAATCATACGTAGTTTCAAAAACATGAATAATATTTCGAATGTTGATTTTTATAGACATTACACAGTCCAGTGTATGAAAAAAGTTCAAAAAAATTGTTGAACCAAACGCGGTTCATTCACTTGGTGAGCAAAAACAGTGTAAACAAAAAATATCGATAGTTTTCGCAGCACGGCCAACCATACCGACTAATATTAAAATTCAACAGTGTGCTAAATAAAATCGACCAATCAGAGAGGACTTTCACTTTGACAGAACTTTGGGTGGTTTTTTGTTTCTTCTGTCACGTCCTGTCCTAGAGCAGGAGTAATTGTAGAATTCAGCGGGCACTGTAACCTTGCGACTACGAAGCCGTTAAATCAAGGGCTCTCCGATCGTGCTCCGTAAAGCACTTTTTGCTCCAACGCAATCTGGCAAAAATCTGGCTTTTTGTCAAACATCTGGTTAGTAGTCTGGTTGAGGTTAGTCTCTTCGTCCGGCGCGCAATTAGAAATGTGGCAAAACTCAGATTTATCTGACATAATGGCAACCTTGGCTGTAGTGTTAGAGCGAAGTCATTAAATTTTTACTACACTCCAAAAAAGTTAAGAAAGGGATGTTTTTTTTTCCGAAAAAAATCTATGTTATAGTTCATGAGGAGTTGGTTTATTTTTGATTATCTGATTACGTCTTGCGATCAAATCCGAGGACCACAATCAGCTGATGGAAATTATTTTATTTATATACGATAGCAAGCGACTAACAGAGCGAACTTGTTGATAACGATGATGTTTCATATCCAAGAAGTTTAATTGTTCTCCAAACTATTGATCGGCAGCAACGTCCACAGAGGCTCGACAATTGGTGTTAATTGTCAAAGGATCTGTATTTTCAGGTTAATCCATCAATTGTATTGCGTAAATTGTCGATCAATTGTCATCTCGCCAGAAATAACGCCAAACAAATTTCATGACCCACTATTAACAGTCTACCTTTTCCTGACTCATTCAGCATTTTTCGCCATGCGACAAAAGGTCATAGCGACGAAAAACATTGAATAACTTCACGTAATACTCAGTACAGGTAGATACATACAACGAAAAGCTGACCATCAATGCTTGACCCATGGTTGACACTCACTGAAGTTCATTGAAAGACAATCTACGAAAATGAACAAATTCATGCAATCACATTTATTCTACTTGCTGTAATTCACATGCGACTCCACTCACAATCTATCCAATCTATTAATTCTGTTTGTTGTTCTCCTCTATCTTTCTTTTTCCTCATCTTCACACTTGCCCTTCTGTCCGTGTCGCCGTCTTGATTTACTCTTCTTGCAGGGATTCTCCTGTACGGACCTGATGAATGCCGGCATGCGGCAGTCCGGAGTGTACTACCTGCAGATTCGGGGCACGACCTACTGGTTCCTGAAGGTCTTCTGCGAGCAGGAGATTGCCGACGGAGGATGGACCGTAATTAGTTGTCTCCACTAACCGTTACGAACCGCGCCGGTCATGTTCTCTGCGCTTTGTCTATTTCAGGTTATTCAACGACGCGACGACTTCGGTGAGCCTCGAGAAAACTTCAACCGTGATTGGGCCGACTACAAGAATGGCTTTGGCGATCCGGCGAAGGAATTCTGGCTCGGAAACGAGAATATCTACATGCTGACAAACAACGAGGACTACTCTCTGAGGGTCGAACTGGAGGATTTCGAAGGAAACAAGAGGTCAGTAAAAATATTGTATTCTCTTTGAGCTCACTCTCTGAGGTCCAAAAAAATTCCACAGGTACGCACAATATTCCCATTTCAAGATCCACTCCGAGCAAGACTACTATAAACTGGAAATCGACGGTTACGAGGGCAACGCCGGGGACTCGTTGAACGATCCTTGGTACGGATCGAACAACAGCCCATTCTCGACGTACAACCGCGACAATGACCGAAGCTCACTAAACTGCGCCAGCATGCTCAAAGTAGGACCCACGATTTATCCATTTAGATAGATGATAATAATCCAATTCTGTTCCACAGGGCGGCTGGTGGTGGAAGTCATGTGGACGAGGACTGAACGGTCTATATCTGCACGATCCCCAGGATCTGACCGCCCGGCAGGGCATTGTCTGGTTCCGCTGGAGGGGCTGGGACTACACGCTCAAGAAGGCAACCATGATGATCAAACCACGCGGACCACAACCCCAATCGCAAGTGACAAGTGCGACGACGACGTAATAGTGATACTTTTTTCTTTTTTTCGCGCAAACTCGAGTTTTTGTACAAATCTTTTCTCTATTATCATTTCTGTTTTATTTTTTTGTTATTGTACAATCGAAATACATTGGTATAAAAAGCCCATACAAAACGAGTCATAGAAACAACTCTTCGCCGCGACGTTAGAGATCAGAGATTCAAATGTATTTGAACAAACATCTGTTTCTTAACTAGTGTATCTGAATATCTAAAATTTTCAACAATCATCTCATTCTAATTTCTCTTATGTGGTTATTTTTCTTCATAACTTTCTCTTCGTCTCTGTTGTTATGAATTTCTTATTTTATGATTATTTATTAAATTTAGCCAAAACCGTCCGTCATGGGAGCAAGAGCACTCTAAAATTAAAACCGGCACTAAAATGTGTCGCGCGTGTGGTTCCGGAAGGATTTTTCGGTTCTTTCTCGGTGCGGTGTATTTGGCACCTCGTACCGTGTTCTAAGTTTCACAATCGTCACGGATGACCCACATTTGTGCCCAGCATACTAATGCGATGCTTTTACTCTTTTCTTATTCCATAAAACTCTGGCCTTTTTATGTAAACGAAGAGAAGATATCTAATGACGAACTGAAAGAGATTGTCTAAAAATAGTATATTTGTTTTTTTTTACGTTAGGTAAATTCATCATTTTCGTGGTCATTTGTTTGACAGAATGTTTTAGTTTTTGAAGTGCTTTTGACAGTTCAGATACATAACAGTCCCAAAGCAAATTTTGACAATATCCGGTATAACATCAACCGATCGCCCAGTTAACAACTTCCACTTCAGATACTTTCGTCTTACACATATTACAAACCCTTTTCTTGGACACCGATTTAAACGAGACATGGAACTATGCACGCAAGAAAAAGAAAACATTCAGCTCAAACGAATTCACGAACAAACAAATCACGAGAGCACATACACACAGATATGAATTCATTTGTCCACAAAATCATGTTATTAGCAAAGAAGCTAAATAAATAGTAGAATGCATATAAAAACATCGCGACACAGAACAAACCGAATTTTCTAGATCAAATTCTATGTAAACCGTTTGGGCGAGAAAAAAATCAAAATTATTGTAACAACTACTATTACTACTATTATAATTATAATAAATATTATCATACTACATTATTCATGCATGCAAACATACACAAACGAACAAACGCATCTCTGTGTCCGTATGTGTAACAATTGTCGAATCACTCTGCTCAACTGTATGCGTGAGCAAACGAAGGAACATATACATATTAGATCTTAGACTATTCATGAGACATAATGTGGAAACAAATCAGCGCAGCAAAATTCAATTGTAAATATCGTTTTAATTTAATAGTTGTTAGAATGTTTTCATATTGAAATAAAGAAGATGTGAAAATAGTTACATTATTACACCGTTGAATGCCGTCTAGAACCAATCCGAAAAAAAACCTATTCCGTTAAACCCATAACTATAGACATTCGACGGAGTAATAAAGAATGTTCTCAATAGTTAAAAAAACGCCGTTAAAAAGTTCAGATCCGACCAGGTTTCTCAAAGCAGACTTTTCGGATCGTTGATATTTTCGCTCTTCTGGAATGATGTAGTATTTTTGACGTAGAATACGTCTTACGGCAACAATTACAGGGACCCAATTTCAAAACCGAAAACATCGAGAGCGTCACAAAAATTGTCCAATTTCAAACGTTTTAATCCCAGTCAAATTCCAATTGATTTCTGTCATTTTTGCACCAATCGATTGGAAAATCATTTAAGCACCCGTCCAAATGCAAAAATCTGTAATCTGATTGTTCAAACTATTGTAATATTGAAAATTGTTGAACATTGTCGAAACGCAAATGTCAACTTTTGATTGGTCGCTTGTTGCCTTTCTCTAAAAAGGACGACAGAATGGAGTACCTAGTTAGCCGGAAATGCACTCTTTGGGCTATATAAGAGACTGTTTCTCCGCAGCGGACGATTGCAGAGAAGTTTGGAATAAGCCGGGGAGCAGTCTGTAAAATTGTGCAGAAGCATAATACTTACGGTTCGCTTGCTGACAGATCCCGAAGAAGCCGTCGTCGGAAGACCGATAGCTGGACGGATCAACGAATCAACCGGGAAGTGAAGAAATCTCCAAAAATATCGGTCAAAGTGATTCAGGAAAACCTCTCGTTGGCGGTTTCGGCGGATTATGCTTCTGCACAATTTTACAAACTGCTCCCCGGCTTATTCCAAACTTCTCTCCAATCTTCCGCTGCGAAATGATCGTGATCTACTAGATTCTGGACTTGCATGCTGATTTTTCCCACCCATTTTAATTTTGATGAAAACTCTTTGTGCAAACAACAAAAATCGACTTTTATGTGCCAATGTGAACAACACTTTGTTTATATCGCGTCAACTGAACCACTGAGTGATTGTAAATAATATTGCACAGCTCTAGCTGTCATAACATGTGAAAACGACGAGTTACTCAAAGATTTCCAATGGCTTCCATATAATTTTTTGGGACTGGGCTTTTATTCTTGTCAACGCATTTTTGCACACATTTAAGAAGTCGTGTAATGGAGTAAACAAAATCCAACAAAAATGACAAAACTCTTTAATTATTTTAAAAAGTGATAAATAACAAACAATCGTGTGGAATGACGGCTGCAGATTTTTATATAAAAGTCCAGAAATCGAGAAATGTTTCTAAATACTCAAGGTGGGCTTTTATTTATGCCTATCACTGTATGAGTGTCTGTAGCGCGTGTGTGCATGTTTATAGCGCATGTGGCTTGCTATATAGCGTGCGTGGTTTGCTATATAGCGTGTGCATGTCTAGCGTGTCTGTGCATGTCTATAGCTTGTGTGGCTTGCTGTTTAGCGTGCGTGGCATGCTTGTAGCGTGTGACTAGCGTGTGTGGCTTTCTATATCTGCGTGCGTGGCTTGCTATATAGCGTGCGTGGCTAGCTGTATAGCGTGTGTGTATGTTTATAGCGTGTATGCATGTATGTAGCGCTTGTGTGCATGTTTATAGCGTATGTGGCTTGCTAAATAGCGTGCGTGGCTTGCTATATAGCGTGTGTGGCTTGCTTTATAGCGTGCGTGGCTTGCTATATAGCGTTAAGATATGTTAGTGCAACTTGATACAAAAGGCAGCCTCAAAACAATTCAATTTCATTCTTGTTTTGGATACGGCAGCAAATGGAACCGCGGT